>NC_141876.1:494564094-495189094 GCF_056163025.1 Triticum urartu | reverse complement strand
AATTAGAGATCATAGTTGCTTATGCCATGCTTTATTAGCTATGAGTTATAATGGTTTACCTTGCGTGCCAACATGCTATTAAAATGATTATGATGTGGTATGATAGGGTGGTATCCTCCTTTGAATGATTTAAGTGACTTGACTTGGCACATGTTCACGCATGTAGTTGAAACAAATCAACATAGCCTTCACGATATTTATGTTCATGGTGGATTATATCCTACTCATGCTTGCATCCAATGTTTATTAATTTTAATGCGTGTACATGGCTATTGTCGCTCTCTAGTTGGTCGCTACCCAGTCTTTTGCTAGCCTTCACCTGTACTAAGCGGGAATACTGCTTGTGCATCCAAACTCCTTAAACCCCAAAGTTATTCCACATGAGTCCACTATACCTTCCTATATGCGGTATCTACCTGCCGTTCCAAGTAAATTTGTATGTGCCAAACTCTAAACCTTCAAATAATCATCCTGTTTTGTATGCTCGAATAACTCATGTATCAACTAGGGTTGTCTGTATCTTCCATGTTAGGCGGGTTATTCTCAAGAGGAGTGGACTCCACTCCTCATTCACGAGATAAAAGGCTGGTCACCGGGATGCCCAGTCCCATGCTTTATGCAAACTAAATCAAAATAATTGCAAACAAAACTCCCCCTGGGACCTGATGTATGTTGGAGGCACTTGTTGTTTTGAGCAAGCCATGGATTGATGTTGTTGGTGGAGGGGGAGTATAAACTTTACCATTCTGTTTGGGAACCGCCTATAATGTGTGTAGCATGGAAGATATCGTCATCTCTCATTTGTTATGTTGACAATGAAAGTATACCGCTCAAAATATTATTCACCTCTATTTGAAAACCGAGCTCTGGCACCTCTACAAATCCATGCTTCCCTCTGCGAAGGGCCTATCTATTTACTTCTATGTTGAGTCATCACCCTCTTATTAAGAAGCACTAACTGGAGAGCACAGCTGTCATTTGCATTCATTACTGTTAATTTATATTGGGTGTGACTATGATTGGATCTCTTTTACCATGAATTACAATGTCTAGTCAGTCCTTGATCTTTAAAGGTGCTCTGCATTTATGTTTTGCAGTCTCAGAAAGGGCTAGCGAGATACCATCTTGTTATATCATATTATGATTGTTTTGAGAAAGTGTTGTCATCCGAGATTTATTATTATGGCTTTCTAGTTCATTATGTTATTTATATGAGTAATCACGAGACCTGAGAATTATTGCAAATGTGGTTAGTTATAATCTTTGCTGAAAACTTGAATGCTAGCTTGACATATTTACAACAACAAGAGCAAACAGAGTTTGTAAAAGTTTTCTTTATTTCTTTTAGTTTGTCAACTGAATTGCTTGAGGACAAGCAAGGGTTTAAGCTTGGGGGAGTTGATACGTCTCCAACGTATCTACTTTTCCAAACACTTTTGCCCTTGTTTTGGACTCTAACTTGTATGATTTGAATGGAACTAACCCGGACTGACGCTGTTTTCAGCAGAATTGCTATGATGTTGTTTTATGTGCAGAAAACAAAAGTTCTCGGAATGACCTGAAACTCCACGAGATATCTTACAATAAATAATAAAAAATCCTCGCCAAAGATGAAGACCAGGGGGCCCACACCCTTCTCACGAGGGTGCGGGGCGCCCCCCCTAGGGCGCGCCCCCCTACCTCGTGGGCCCCCTGTAGACCCCCCGACTCCAACTCCAACTCTATATAACTGCTTTCGGGGAGAGAGAAAATAGGAGAGAAGAAAGCATCGCGTTTTACAATACGGAGCAGCCGCCAAGCCCTAAAACCTCTCGGGAGGGCTGATCTGGAGTCCGTTCGGGGCTCCGGGGAGGGGGATTCGTCACCGTCGTCATCATCAACCATCCTCCATCACCAATTTCATGATGCTCACCGTCGTGCGTGAGTAATTCCATCGTAGGCTTGCTGGACAGTGATGGGTTGGATGAGATTCACCATGTAATCGAGTTAGTTTTGTTAGGGTTTGATCCCTAGTCTCCACTATGTTCTGAGATTGATGTTGTTATGACTTTGCTATGCTTAATGCTTGTCACTAGGGCCCGAGTGCCATGATTTCAGATCTGAACCTATTATGTTTTCATCAATATATGAGTGTTCTTGATCCTATCTTGCAAGCCTATAGTCACCTATTATGTGTTATGATCCGTTAACCCCGAAGTGACAATAATCGGGATACTTACCGGTGATGACCGTAGTTTGAGGAGTTCATGTATTCACTATGTGCTAATGCTTTGTTCCGGTTCTCTATTAAAAGGAGGCATTAATGTCCCTTAGTTTCCGTTAGGACTCCGCTGCCACGGGAGGGTAGGACAAAAGATGTCATGCAAGTTCTTTTCCATAAGCACGTATGACTATATTCGGAATACATGCCTACATTACATTGACGAATTGGAGCTAGTTCTGTGTCACCCTATGTTATGACTATTACATGATGAACCGCATCTGGCATAATTATCCATCATTGATCCGATGCCTACGAGCTTTCCATATACTGGTTTACGCTTATTTACTTTCCCGTTGCTATTGTTACAATCACTACAAAATACCAAAAACATTACTTTTCTTTCATTACTCTTTTGTTACCATTACCATCACTATCATATTACTTTGCTACTAAACACTCCGCTGCAGATACTAAGTTTCCAGGTGTTGTTGAATTGACAACTCAACTGCTAATACTTGAGAATATTCTTTGGCTCCCCTTGTGTCGAATCAATAAATTTGGGTTGAATACTCTACCCTCGAAAGCTGTTGCGATCCCCTATACTTGTGGGTTATCACCGGCCCCCTCTCCCCTTCTCCTATAAATAGTGGGGGTGGGAGGGCTGCCATAAGACGAGACCCTTTCCCTGGCGCAGCCCCTCCCCCTCTCCTACACCTCCTCCTCCTCCTCCGTAGCGCTTGGCGAAGCCCTGCCGGAGAACCACGAGCTCCATCACCACCACGCCGTCGTTCTGTCGGAGTTCTCCCTCAACTTCTCCTCTCCCCTTGCTAGATCAAGAAGGAGGAGACGTCCCCGGGCTGTACATGTGTTGAACGCGGAGGCGCCGTTGTTCGGCGCTTAGATCGGAATCGACCGCGATCTGAATTGCTGCGTGTACAACTCCACCAACCGCGTTCATGTAACGCTTCCGCTTAGCAATCTTCAAGGGTATGAAGATGCACTCCCTCTCTCTTGTTGCTAGTATCTCCTAGATTGATCTTGGTGACACGTAGGAAAATTTTGAATTATTGCTACGTTCCCCAACACTTTTCCATTTGAGGCTTTCTTAATTATGTTTTCGATCATGCCAAAATCTAGTGTCAACACATGCCCCCATGTTTTTCGGCAAAACTTGCGTGCCGAAAAATAGCTTGCACGAAGTTTGTTCTAAGCGCGATGTCAACACTTCATCGGCCATTTGTACGTGCTTAGGACGATAGGTATATATCGGCCATTTAGATTAGTAACAAAGTGAAGCTAATTGAACATATGATGATTTGGTAATACCCTTTCATGATGTAAAAAATTATATTGCATCCATGGATTAAAATAAGCCCATTGAGGGTAACCAATCATACCTAATGAAGAATTCCATGGCATATGCATCAACGACATAGTTGAAGAATATGGATAATGTGTGGACCGAAGATGTTGTAACCTTCGGCTTGGTCCTTCATAGTTTTCACTCTTTTCTTTCTTCATCTTTGCCGCACTTCGTGTAATGGATGCTTTCACATAATTCTTATTTTGAGTACTTCCTTTAGAAACCAATGCCATGTTCCTTTCTTCAAGTTCTTGTGCACTAAGTTTTTGTAATTTCTTCTTTTGCCAATATGATAAGTCGAGTGAGCGCCCCTGCTGTGATTTTGTTTGAACTAATGACAATTCTTGTTTTACCTTGTGCACTTTCCACTTCTTTTCTTCAGATTTGGCACTTTGATTCTCGACAATTGATGCTTCATCACATTGCCTTTAGTAGCCAATGTTAACACTTTAATTGGCTCTTTATCCTTTAAGATCAAATCTGAATTGGCACTCTTGCGACCATCTTTTTTAACTCGATATACTTGTTTGATCACCTCTTCCTTCTTTCTTGAGCTCCGGACCGATTCTTTCTTATTGAATCGGTCTTGAACATATGACAGCTCACTGAACGTTGATCTTCTTCGAGTTGCATAACAATGGTGAGATGGTCTAAAATATGATGGAGAATGTGCCATTGTATCATACATGTCCCATGATGAATATCAATCTACATGAGCATAGGGAGGCATCCACGACATTGGCATTGGCGGCCCAAAATAAGGATATGAACATGTTGCATTAAAATTCACTTCTTGCCAATACCGATCCTTGGATTTGTGCCTAGGAGGTGATCTTGATGCTTTTTCACTACTTGACCGATAAGCACCATTCTCTTCACTTTTCTTTTGATATTTATCTAATAACTGTGTAAAAGTGACCTTGGATTTCTTGTTCTTGTGCTTATTGTGGCCTTTATCTCCTTTTGTTTTGCTTGCATCGATCTTTGGACTGCTTTGCTGCCCCCAGTCCTTGGCGCCTTTATTGTATCTTCGATAGGACTCATGCCTTCAAGAATATTTTCATTGTGCTCTTGAACAACTTCTTTACTTGAAAGCTTGATCCCATCACCTGTAGTTTTTACCTTCTCATCTTTCAAGGAATCGTCTTGAAGCATCTGATTCAAAAACTTTTTTCCATTAGGACCAATTGGAATAGACTGGTCATCCCTTGGTGTTTCAACAAATTTTAATCGTCCTTTATCAATGGCCGATTTAACTACTTGATAAAACATGTTGCAATCCTCAAAATTATGCTTGGACGAATCATGCAACTTGCATACATTCGTCCTTGGATTGATGGCTTCACATGGTGATCAAGAACTCTAATGTAATTATTTTTCAGCAACAAATCAAATATTTGATCACACATGCTTGAATTGAAGGTATACTTCTTGTTTTCTAGCCGATCTTGGTGTGCAAACAGCTTCGGAGTTAGGCAAACAAATGGTTCAACTTTGGAATATCGCCATTCGGCTATGCATTGTGTTTTGCACCCTATCTCTGATGTATTTGGATAAGATATTATATTAGCATCAGATTTCTCAAAAGAATTTGACCTTGGCTTTAAATTTCCGAAACGAAAATAGTTAGAATACACATGTCTCAATTGAGACCAAGTGCAAGCCAAGTATGAAACAAGCAAAGCTACCCAATTAGATATGAAATTTTGATAAAGCAATGGGGAAAACTTGGCTGCAATAATAGGTCATTATCGGTCTTTATAAATGGCACAATAGGTTGACCGATATGCTCTATAAGAGCTTTATTGCTAACAAGTAAATTTTCCTTCTTCATTGGTCTTTCAAAATTACTTATGAGAACTTTTCTTATAGAAGCATCAACAATAAAGTTGTGACCAAATTGGAAGATAGGTAAATCACTTGCTAGACATATCTTTTCAAATACGTTGGGAGAGCATGATGGTTGTGTCACTTGAACGAGATGTTGTTCCTCTTTCGAATAGCTCCCCAACACCTTGTCGTCCTATTTTTCTAGAACAGATTCGGCATACGTAATATTTGATTCGGTCTTTTCAATAGCCGAATTAACTTTCTTATCCGAATCACCACCTTTTTTGACAATTCTATCCACACCCAATGCTTTCTCTTTTTGGCATAATCTAGCTTGGATTGCAGTAGAATTAATAGGCTTTCCATCTTTTATTAATTCATGTAGAACAACATTGCATTCGTCCCAAAAAGACGTAAAATTTTTCTTAATGACCCAATCTGGATAGAATTGCCCCCGACACTTTTAGACTCTTTCGATAACGATATGTCACCGAAATTCTGTAATTGTGTTGGGGGAACATGATATGTCGTGATAGTAGGTGAAGGCATTTGTGCTCCTGTAGAAGTTTCACTTATTCGGCCATGACCATGAAGGTGCAGAGCCAAATTATGGACATCAATAGTTGCGTATGGTGCCAGAAAATTAGTAGCATGAGGTGTAGGATATGATGTTTGAGGGTAATTGGCTGAATAACTAGTAGCAGCATGGCCAATTCCCCTATCCACCGGCATGTTTGGATTAACCAACTGCAAGTTATTTGCCGATGAATAAAAAGTTGAAACACTTTGTTGCATCCTATTGGAAGTTCCTACATGGGGTGTCTCAACTTGATTAACCGAACTCATCATGTTGTTCATCGGCATATAGATTTGTGGGGTTGCCGATGCATGGGAGTGGGGATACATATGTTGCATGTTGCTGAAATTATATGAAGTTGAAGCATGGAGATTATTCTGAATCGGCTGTTGCACATAATTAGATACATGATTGATAAAACTAGGGCTAGCCGATACATTATGCTCATTAGACCATCTAGCAACAACATATGCATTATTTGCATCTACATAAGTGAATTGGGTGTTCATATTACCTTCGTAGATGTCAAACCCTAGATGACGATCTCTTCGTATAAAGAACGTGTCAGAGACCGTTCAAAGCTTCTTCCCCAGCGGAGTCACCAAAAAGTGTGTTCGCACACGAACACGTCACCGTGTACCCTCGACGTCGGGGGTGACGCACCGCAGCTCACGTCGAAGGAGACCCGGCCGGAAGCGCGGTACGCAGGCAATCCGGCGGGTGCTTTTGAGGACCCAAAACCCCACACGCCCAGGAGGGACCCCGTCAGGGCGCGCGGTGGATATGGGCTGCCCTAGATCGACCTGGTCGCCCCTAGGGCCTCGAGGTTCGCCGCCCTGCAACAAGAAGAACAGACGAAGAACGAGGAAGAAGAAGAACTAGGGTTAAGGAGAAAAGATAAAAGATAAAATGTGGTAGATGATTTGATCGATTGTGTGTTGTTCAATCGGCCGTCACCCCTTAGGTATATAAGAGGCGGCTGGACTTCCCGTGCAAGGAAAATGCTCGGATTCATGTCCAAAACCCTAGTCAAATTCGGATTGGTTTTATCCAAACTTTCCAAAACTGTTCGGTTTATACTGGCTGCACCTTGCAGGTCTTTTTTGTGTTGGTAAATGACCTCGGATGGAAACGAGTCCAAAAGCAATCTTGACCATTTCGAAGAGACGAACAACTTTCATGTTGAATATTTTTTTCGATTCAACGCCATCTTTTGGGCCAAAACAGTCACGCGAAACATCTGTTCCCTCGCGCTACCCATCAGACATGCGTCTGGTAGGGCGCGCCACATCTCGCCTCATGACAGGGCTGCACTCCGATTGCTCTAACTTTTGCATACGAACTCGGATTTGGATGATTTTATATCAAAATCGATCGTCTCGACGAGACGAAAACAACCCATGTAGATCACTTTGCCATACGAGGAAGTCTTGGGGGTGTAATCAGCCAAATAGTGTTCTGAATACAAAATCTCGGTATTTCAAACACAACTTTGGCCTTCAAGATGAGATCGGATGGCGACGGCCCAAACATCAAAGTTTCTCCTTTTGATGATACGGAACTTCCTCACTCTGAGTACTTTTCCATTTCAGGCCTTCTTAATTATGTTTTCGATCATGCCAAAATCTGGTGTCAACACATGCCCCCTGTTTTTCGGCAAAACTTGTGTGCCAAAAAATAGCTTGCATGAAGTTTGTTCTAAGCGCGATGTCAACACTTCATCGACCATTTGTACGTGCTTAGGACGATAGGTATATATCGGCCATTTAGATTAGCAACAAAGTGAAGCTAATTGAACATATGATGATTTGATAATACCCTTTCATGATGTAAAAAATTATATTGCATCCATGGATTAAAATAAGCCCATTGAGGGTAACCAATCATACCTGATGAAGAATTTCATGACATATGCATCAACGACATAGTTGAAGAATATGGATAATGTGTGGACCGAAGATGTTGTAACCTTCGGCTTGGTCCTTCATAGTTTTCACTCTTTTCTTTCTTCATCTTTGCCGCACTTCGTGTAATGGATGCTTTCACATAATTCTTATTTTGAGTACTTCCTTTAGGAACCCATGCCATGTTCCTTTCTTCAAGTTCTTCTGCACTAAGTTTTTGTAATTTATTCTTTTGCCAATATGATAAGCCGAGTGAGCGCCCCAACTGTGATTTTGTTTGAACTAATGACAATTCTTGTTTTACTTGTGCACTTTCAACTTCTTTTCTTCAGATTTGGCACTTTGATTCTCGATAATTGATTGCTTCATCTCATTGCCTTTAGTAGCCAATGTTAACACTTTAATTGGCTCTTTATCCTTTAATATCAAATCTGAATAAAGAGCCAATTAAAGTGTTAACATTTTAACACTTTAATTGGCTCTTTATCCTTTAATATCAAATCTGAATTATGATCTTACTCTTCTAGCTCATAGAATGTATGCTTGGATTAACTCCCTCACTTAGCTGTAGGTAGGTAGGTAGTTAGATTCTGTTTTTTCTTCCTTTTATTTCTTGCTTTCTTCCCTAGCTTGTACAGTTGCTACTTCTTTATTTAATAAAGGACTGTGGAGCTTTGCTCTACAGTAAATATTCAAAAAATATCAAATCTAAATTGGCACTCTTGCGACCATCTTTTTTAACTCGATATACTTGTTTGATCACCTCTTCCTTCTTTCTTGAGCTCCGGGTCGATTCTTTCTTATTGAAACGGTCTTGAACATATGACAGCTCACTGAACGTTGATCTTCTTGGAGCTGCATAACAATGGTGAGATGGTCTAAAATATGATGGAGAATGTGCCATTGTATCATACCTGTCCCATGATGAATATCGATCTACATGAGCATAGGGAGGCATCCACGACATTGGCATTAGCGGCCCAAAATAAGGATATGAACACATTGCATTAAAATTCTCTTCTTGCCAATACCGATCCTTGGATTTGCGCCTAGGGGGTGATCTTGATTCTTTTGCATTACTTGACCGATAAGCACCATTCTCTTCACTTTTTTATATTTATCTAATAACTATGCAAAAGTGACCTTGGATTTCTTGTGCTTGTGCTTATTGCGGCCTTTATCTCCTTTTGTTTTGCTTGCATCGATCTTTGGACTACTTTGTTGCCCCCCTAGTCCTTGGCGTCTTCATTGTATCTTCGATAGGACTCATGCCATCAAGAATATTTTCATTGTGCTCTTGAACAACTTCTTTACTTGAAAGCTTGATCCCATCACCTGTAGTTTTTACCTTCTCATCTTTAAAGGAATCGTCTTGAAGCATCCGATTCAAAAACTTTTTTCCACTAGGACCAATCGGAATAGACTGGTCATCCCTTGGTGGTTCAACAAATTTTAATCGTCCTTTATCAATGGCCGATTTAACTATTTGACGAAACATGTTGCAATCCTCAAAATTATGCTTGGACGAATCATGCAACTTGCAATACATTCGTCCTTGGATTGATGGCTTCACATGGTGATCAAGAACTCTAATGTAATTATTTTTCAGCAACAAATCAAATATTTGATCGCACATGCTTGAATTGAAGGTATACTTCTTGTTTTCTAGCCGATCTTGGTGTGCAAATGGGTTTGGAGTTAAGCAAACGAATGGTTCAAATTTGGAATATCGTCATTCGGCTATGCATTGTGTTTTTCACCCTATCTCCGATGTATTTGGATAAGATATTATATTAGCATCAGATTTCTCAAAAGAATTTGACCTTGACTTTAAATTTCTGAAACGAAAATAGTTAGAATGCACATGTTTCAATTGAGACCAAGTGCAAGCCAAGTATGAAACAAGCAAAGCTACCCAATTAGATATGAAATTTTGATAAAGCAATGGGGAAAACTTTGGCTGCAATAATAGGTCATTATTGATCTTTATAAATGGCACAATAGGTTGATCGATATGCTCTATAAGAGTTTTATTGCTAACAAGTAAATTTCCCTTCTTCATTGGTCTTTCAAAATTACTTATGGGAATTTTTCTTATAGAAGTATCAACAATAAAGTTGTGACCAAATCGGAAGATAGGTAAATCACTTGGTAGACATACCTTTTCAAATACGTTGGGAGAGCATGATGGCTGTGTTACTTGAACGAGATGTTGTTCCTCTTTCGAATAGCTCCCCAACACCTTGTCGTCCTGTTTTTCTAGAACAGATTCGGCATACGTAATATTTGATTCGGTCTTTTCAATAGCCGAATTAACTTTGTTATCCGAATCACCACCTTTTTTGACAATTCTATCCACACCTAATGCTTTCTCTTTTTGGCATAATCTAGCTTGGATTGCAGTAGAATTAATAGGCTTTCCATCTTTTATTAATTCATGTAGAACAACATTGCATTCGTCTCAAAAAGACGTAAGATTTTTCTTAATGACCCAATCTGGATAGAATTGCCCCCCGACACTTTTAGACTCTTTCGGTAACAATATGTCACCAAAATTCTGTAATTGTGTTGGGGGGACATGATATGCCACGGTAGTAGGTGAAGACATTTGTGCTCCTGTAGAAGTTTCACTTATTCGGCCATGACCATGAATGTGCGGAGCTGAATTATGGACATCAATAGTTGCGTATGGTGCCAGAAAATCAGTAGCATGAGGTGTAGGATATGATGTTTGAAGGTAATTGACCGAATAACTAGTAGTAGCATGGCCAATTCCCCTATCCACCGGCACGTTTGGATTAACAAACTGCAAGTTATTTGCCGATGAATAAAAAGTTGAAACACTTTGTTGCATCATATTGGAAGTTCCTACATGGGTTGTCTCAACTTGATTAACCGAACTCATCATGTTGTTCATCGGCATATAGATTTGTGGGGTTGCCGATGCATGAGAGTGGGGATACATATGTTGCATGTTGCTGAAATTATATGAAGTTGAAGCATGAAGATTATTCTGAATCGGCTGTTGCACATAATTAGATACATGATTGATAAAACTAGGGCTAGCCGATACATTATGCTCATTAGACGATCTAGCAACAACATATGCATTATTTGCATCTACATAAGTGATTGGGTATTCATATTACCTTCGTAGATGTCAAACCCTAGATGACGATCTCTTCGTAGCAAGAACGGGCCAGAGACCGTTCAAAGCTTCTTCCCCAGCGGAGTCGCCAAAAAGTGTGTTCACACACGAACACGTCACCGTGTACCCTCGACGCCGGGGGTGATGCACCGCAGCTCATGTCGAAGGAGATATGGCCGGAAGCGCGGTACGCAAACAATCCGGCGGGTGCTTTTGAGGACCCGAAACCCCACACGCCCGGGAGGGACCCCGTCAGGGCGCGCGGTGGCTATGGGCTGCCCTAGGTCGATCTGATCGCCCCAAGAGCCTCGAGGTTCGCCGCCCTGCAACAAGAAGAACAGACGAAGAACGAGGAAGAAGAAGAACTTGGGTTAAGGAGAAAAGATAAAAGATAAAATGTGGTAGATGATTTGATCGATTGTGTGTTGTTCAATTGGCCGTCACCCCTTAGATATATAAGAGGTGGCTGGACTTCCCGTGCAAGGAAAAGGCTTGGATTCACGTCCAAAACCCTAGTCAAATTTGGATTGGTTTATCCAAACTTTCCAAAATTGTTCGGTTTAAACTGGCTGCACCTTGCGGGTATTTTTTGTGTTGGTAAATGACCTCGGATGGAAACGAGTCCAAAAGCAATCTTGACCATTTCGACGAGACAAACAACTTTCATGTTGAATATTTTTCGATTCGACGCCATCTTTTGGGCTAAAACAGTCACGCAAAACATCTGTTCCCTCGCGCTACCCATAAGACATGCGTCTGCTAGGGCGCGCCACATCTCGCTTCATGACAGAGCTGCACTCCGATTACTCTAACTTTTGCATACGAATTTAGATTTGGATGGTTTTTATATCAAAATCGATCGTCTCGACGAGACGAAAACAATCCGTGTAGATCACTTTTCCATACGAGTAAGTCTTGGGGGCGTAATCAACCGAATAGTATTCTGAATACAAAATCTTGGTATTTCGAACACAACTTCGGCTTTCGAGATGAGATCGGATGGCGATGGCTCAAACATCAATGTTTCTGCTTTTGACGATACGGAATTTTCTCACTTTGAGCACTTTTATATTTAAGGCCTTCTTAATTATGTTTTCGATCATGCCAAAATCTGCTGTCAACACAACGTGATCTATCTCTTATAATACTCGTATGTGAAGGGTAGCGTATGTATTTGGCTAAATGGAATAAATGCAAAATACAAAATATTTTTTAAATTCACAAATAGTTATTAGTGGCGTGGAACACAAAGCGCACACCATATTTTTTGCATGGTAGATAATTTGATGCGTGAGGTCCGCTCCAACTTTCGGATCATTTGGACATCTGAGCAGCTCTCAGCAAAAAAGATAAATTTGGGGTGTGTAAAAAAGTTTACTGTTCATGTACTGTTCTGACCCGATTTGTCTTTTTAGCTGAGAGCAACTCAGTTGTCCAAATGATCTGAAAATTGGAGCCGGCTTCACGCAATAAATTATCTACCATGCAATTTTTTTTGAAGTTTTTGAATTTTTTGTGAATTATTTTTTGACCGGGTGCAGATGAGTCTGTGTATCGAATCTCTGCACTCGGCCCAATACACCCTTTTCAATTGAGGTGGGAATTTACATTTTCAGGAGCTCCTACTCGGCGCTTGCCAAACCCTATTCGGCGCCTTAAGCGCCCGAATTAGGCATTTCCCCAAACGGGCGCACACCCCTCCCTGCGTGATGGGCCGGCCCATTGATCCTTCTTTTTTTTCGTTTCAAACTGCAAAACCGAGCACAGGTGAGACTCGAACTCCCGACCTTTCCACCTCCTCGTTTATTTTCTATTTACTCTTATTTCTTGTTCCTTTATATTTTATTTTTCTTAAATGCATGTTTTTTCAAAAAACAAATCTAGTGAACTTTTTATTCAAAATTGATGATGTTTTCGAATTCGTGAACTTTTTTTGAAAATCCACGAACCTTCTTCAAATTAGTGAACTTCTTATCGAAATTGCTAAAATTTTTTTCAAAAAATCGGTGAACTCTTTTCAAATTTGTGAACTTTTTTCATCAAAATTGATGAATTATTTTTAAATCCTTGAACTTTTTGATTGAAATTGATGAAATTTTGTTGAAATTAGGTGAACTCTTTTCAAATTTCTGAACTGTTTTCATCAAAGTTGATGAACTTTTTTTAAATCCTTGAACTTTTTGATCTAAATTTATGAACTTTTTAAATTTGGCGAACTATTTTCAAATTTGTGAACTTTCTTTAATCAAAATCGATGAACTGTTTTTAAATCCTTGCACTCTTTTTCAAAAGTGATGAACTTTTTTCAAATTCGTGAAATCTTTTTCACATTTTTTATTTTCTTTTCATAAAAATTATACTCTGACTGAAACATGGGTCAGATAGCTTGTTTTTTCTCATTAATAACAACCAAGCCATCGAGTCGCATTGGTTATTCAGTCAACTAATTCAGTGGTGGCATGCGGGTTCAATTCCCACAAGTCGCAATATTCTAGCTAGCACTTTTTCCCAAAAAAAATTTAGCGAGCGACGCTGGGCCGGCCCATTCCCGCTTGCCTTCGAGCGCAGCTTGCCTAAGCGGCGCCGAAGAGGAGCACTCTCCGCGCTTTCAACGCCAATTAGGTCTCCTGGCGCTCGCACGCGACGTTAGCGGGCCGGCCCTGCAACATCCTCCAAAAACCAGATGCGAAAAGAAAAACAAGAAAGAGCTGGGATTCTAACTCGCATGGCAATTGCTCGTTGGCCAAGATCTCTACAAAACAACCACTACGCCAAGATCTATTAGTTGTCTACAATACGCGAACAAACCTATTTAATACTTCTTTCAGTACAACATTAATATACACATATAAACCACCTGAAAAAAGAAATTATATTTTTTAAAACATTATAGATTTGCAATAAAAAAGTTTGAAAGACTGGTACTTTTTTTGAAATTTTGAAAAGGTTCATTGAATTCTACAAAAGTTCATAAAATTTTGAAATAGTTCACGGATTTGAGAAATAGTTCATTGATTTTGGAAAAAGTTCATCAATTTTGAAAAAAGTTCATGCATTTAAAAAAAAGTACACGAATTTGAAAAACGTTCATTGACTGTGGACAAAAGTTCACAAGTTTGAAAAGAGTTAATAAATTCCTATTTTATGAAAAGTTCACAATTTTGAAAAAAAATCACGATTTAAAAATAGTTCGTTGATTTTTAAAAAGAAATAGCGAAATTGAAAAAGTTCACACACTTATCAAAAGAGTAAGAAAAAAAGAATAAGAAGTAAAAAAATAGAAATAGAAAAACCGAACAAAACCATTCGAAAAAACAGTAAATAATTAAACGAAATATTGTGATTAGTCATGTCCAAAGAAGGTGGCTGGGTGGTTATGGCGTCTTTGTTGGAGGTAGAAATGGCCTGTAACAGGCGCCTGCAGCGCCAAATAGGGATTGGCCTACATTTTCACACTCACCTGTCATGTATGAACGGGCCATATGGGCCTCTCAGATTTTCAGCAATTGTTGAAAATAATAAGTGGGCCAAAAGCCCAATTATTCTAACAAAAGCCTAATAATAAATGGGCCAGAAGCTCATGGGAGACAGCTCCAGGTTCGAGCTCGTATTTCGGTGTTTGAGCCTTTCGTGCGAGGTGTTTACCTGCGATCTTCACCACAAGATACGCTTTGTCCTCCATGGTTTGACTTCAGAAAAGAATTATATGAAACCAGGTCTTCCTACTTGAGAAAATTCCGTACTTTTGCATCGACTGTGTAGGCTTGTTCATGCGAATGGTGCAGGGAAAACTAATTACGTGCATATCATGGCGCATCTTTGTTGTTTGACATGGATGCTAATAGGCAAAGTTTTGTTTGTGTCGAAAATCTAAAACAACGTATGTATACTACTCCCTCCGTTCCTAAATATAACTCTTTCTAGAGATTCCACTACGGACTACATATGAAACAAAATGAGTGAATCTACACTCTAAAATACGTGTATATATATATCTATATGTAGTCCGCATTAAAACCTTTAAAAAAAGACTTATATTTAGGAATGGAGGGAGTAGTATAAAAATTATCTAGATTATCAGCGCGCTAGTACAAGTTAAGAATCATGATCCATGTTCAAATTGATTTGCTCAAATTTCACTTCCCAACCGACACCACGATACGGGGGGCATGGCATACGTATGCCTAGAAGCAACAGCGGCGGACAACACATAACAATGGTCATAGTCAAAGCAGGCTGGATCGATCCATCCCTGACAAACAGACTGACCAAAACCATATTCCTTTTCCCTCTCATCTACTCAAGCGCGGGCCCGATCATGTAGCCACATGTCCCCTATCCAGAGAGCTGATGAGCTGTTCATAACTCCACGCCGGAGGTGACTTCAGAGCACTGTTGCGTCACAGCACCGCCGCTGGCCGCCGCAACAAGAACAAATAAACAAATGCAAGAACAAGTAAAATAAAATAAAATGAAGGCATCACAGTCGAGCCGATCGGAAGCTGCAAAACCAATTTAGAGAAGGCCATAAATGCGTGGAAACAGCTGCTGGAGTAGCCAGAATTAAGCATCGCCGGCCAGCGTGATCAACAGCGAGAGGGATGTGTATGGTAGCCAGGAATAGAAGCTTCTTAAAAATCTTGCAATTAATGGAACGTCCGGCCGGTGGCCCAAAGTAACACTGCTACCCATGTCAAACTACCACCCTCTACTGACTACGGACCCGATCGATCGTCCTCTGTTGGAGGAAAAGCCAAATCAAATGTAGAATATGGGGCAAGTGGGGCGCCCTTGCACCCCTGGTTAACAACAAGGTGGATACGCGAAAACCGGCCAATGCTGCATGCTGCTTCTCTTCTACCTACTCGATCGAACCACGCTGCTCGCCATCATCCCTCCCTCACCGATCCCAATAATCCCTCTCCTTGTTGCCGCGCGCCAACTCTTCTGCTTCTGCCGCCATGTCACCTCGATCTCTTTGCACGGTTGCGCCTTGATCGCTCTCCGGCCATGGACCACGCGCGCGGCTTGGAGGGAGGATTGAGATCATCTTGGATGCGGCGGCGGCGGTGGCTGCAGCTCGGGCTTCACGCCGGACCGGCCGTGGCGGTCCAGGAGCTCCCGCGCCAGCGTCTGCAGGTCGCCGCTGCCGCTGCCGCTGCCCGCCGATCCCTCCGCCATGCTGCTGGAGCCGCCCCTGTGCGCCATGGCGCCGTATGACGGCTGCTGGCGGAGCTGGTGCTGGTGATGCTGCTGGAGCGCCCACTGCGGTTGCGCCGGCGGTTCGAAGAGCGCGGACAGGTCGATGGTGGTGGGAATGTTGGTCGTGGACGGCAGGTCCGAGATGGAGAACTGGGCCGGCATCGCCATCGGCATTTGCGGCGCGGCCGGCAGCGGCGGCGACGGCAGCTCCAGGGTGGCCAGGTGGGTCTGCAGGTAGGTCAGCTCGGCCTGGAGATTCACCACCTAGGGAATGACATGACACACACATACATTCATGCATTAGTACAAGCTTCAAACCAGTCACACAACGATACTCATACACATGAACAGATAGAAGTAGAACCACATGCATACATGCATGCATGCAACGAAATGATTTGCAAGGAAGATCAAAAGATTTGCACTAGAAACAAAAGAGAAGGGGGCGCGCGGTTAGAACTTCCAGAACTAGAGATCGGTGCTAGGGCTTTCTTTTCATGGGGTTCAGATCGAGAACCAAGGACTACTACTAGCTCCTTGGCCTGTTCAAACCCCAGAGACCGAGACGGACGGGGTACTAACATATATGCGCGCGTGGGCGTGGACGTGGCGTGACGGGCGTGCGTACGATCTGCGGGTGGGCGGGATCGGACGGCGCCGCGGACGCGACGGATGAGACGTCGTGCGCGCGCGCATATCATTCATCGCGAAGTCCAGCTGGGGAAGCAGTCTCCCGGTTTAGCGCTTGGCGTGCCCCTTTTCGCACTGCCGTTGCTTGGCTTCGCCGTGTTAATTTCCTCCCAAAGTAGACTTACCTTTCTTCTCCAGAAAGAAGAAACGCGGCATGCTCGCGCCGCCGGAGTACTACCCTCCCCGGAAAAGACCCAGATCCATACGCATGGCATGCAGCCAGCAAGCTGGCGACTCGAGGCGGCGCTAGCTGTGCTGTGCTGTGCTGTGCATGGCGCCTACTGGGGTTTTCCCTCCCGTGATCCAAAGAGGCATGCAGGATCGATGATCGATCAACACGGAGATTTAACTCGATCGATCGATGGGTATATGATGGATGGATGGATGGATGTATACCTGCTGCTGGAGCGCGAAGATGTGGGCGACGCAGCCGTAGACGGGGTCGCGGAGGCGGGCCTGCGCCTCGTAGCAGATGGTGACGACGGCGTCGAGGCGCTTGTGCGCGGGGATCTGGAGGAGCAGCTTGGAGACGTTGCTGGCGCCGAACACCTTGTGCACCGCCGCGAAGTGCGCCGCGCCTTGCTCCGAGTCGAAGTAGGGCGCGAAGATGCACTCGCTCACGCACTTGCGCCGGAGGAACTTGCACGCGCCGCACGGCCCGCCGCCGCCGCCGCCAAGGCCCCCTCCCCCTCCTCCCCCTCCGCTGCCGCTGCCGCTCCCGCTCGGCCCGCCGCAGCCGCCAAGCGTGCTGCTGCCGCCGCCCGAGCTCATTGCCGTGCTAGATCGATCGGCCGCAAGAAGAGAGCTTTTAATCGGCCCTCTCCCCTTATATCTGCTGCTCCCTCTAGGCACTTGCTAGTTATAGGATAAAACAAGTGCCCTCGCTCGCCGGTGTTGGTAAGTCTGGAGAGAGGGAGGGAGGGCGAGAGGAGAGGAGGGTCGAATGGGGAGGGAGGCAGGCTGCCAATATAGTAGACGCGGAGGGGGAGGGGCAAACGCGTAATATATGGAAATCCCTGCCTCCTTTTGGTGTTTGTCCTATTGGTGGAAGGTCATGGGGGGTTACAGTTCCACCCCGATTTCTTTTTTTTTTCAGTTTCTCTCTCATGCATGCATATCTCATATATATACGCACACTTTCCCTACTCGTCCCACTGCTGGACTAACATATATGCGTATGTGTATGTGTAGTTTTTGTTTTTGGGGTATTGATGAGACTTTAAAGCCACGGCATGGAAGCCTAGCGATCGAGCAGCAGCTGGTACCACTCTTTCCCTCTCTACACACTTCTCTTTCTGCTCTTTCGCTCTCTTAAGGGCTAGAGGATTGCGTGAAGCAAACATGCTGCATATGTATGCGAGGGAGGGGCGATCGAGCCAAAGAGGGAACCGCACCACAGTCCCCCCCTCGCCCAATTTGCACCCAACGGTGCATCTATCCGTCACACAAACACACACACATGCACTCACTCGCATACACTCCCATGTTGGTTCGTACAGATGGAAAAAGTCTCTCCCGAATTAATTGTCTCGAACATCCACTGCACGATCGGCTCCTCTCCTGAGGGGTCTCTCTCAAGCACATTCCACCACCGCTACAGTGGGCGCTAGTTCGAGATGGATGCATCAGTGCATAGTCTCCCCACGTGAGCCTAACATGACATTCTTCCCCTCCATACGCTACGTATTGCGCGCTGCCCCTTTTGTTTATGGGTAGGTGATCCATCGGGCTAGTCAGCTATGGCTACTGACTGCACTTCACTTGCCATCCATCGGCTCGATCGTAGCCGCGCCCGGCTTGACGTTGCGGTCAAAGACTTTTCACTTCATGCACGATCGATATCGGAGGCGGCACGACGCACCGCGCACTGTGCATGCATTCAGCATTACCCATGTCTACATCTGGCTACGTCTGCCTATATGTAGCGTGACCAGTGATCTGATCGTTCGACCGAGGCTCGGCTCGATCGGGAAAGCAGCGCATATGCATTTGGATTTGGATTAGTTTTTCTTCTTTCCCTTTACGAAGAACAGCGACGGATCAATCGGTTTTTGGATAACCCACTTACTCTGCACCGGGATGGATTATTTACAGCCTGATCGAGCATGGCCAGTCACTGATGATTGCATGAACTTTGAAACCGATGCACGGTTAGATTAACGTAAAAGTCCAGCTATATATTAGTAATCATTTCTTTTTTCCTTTTTTGAGTTTAAGATATACATTACTCAAGTTACGATCGATGTGCCGTGTACGTGTCCTCGATCAGTGCACCACAAGTATGCAAGTGCATACGTACGTACGTACGCATAACTGTACGTACAAAAACAACCGTCCTCCCTATCCTAGCTAATTAATACCACGCGCTTTTGGGGCTTTTATTATCATCATGCATCATCATCATCCGTTTTGTTTCTTTGGAAGGCATGGATTAATCGTCCGTTACAAGATGTTTAACCAAAAACGGACAAGCGCCATTCCGGTGGCGGCCCCGCGTCACGCGCCCGCCGCGGCCGGCGCTGCGCGGGCGTTTCCCGGTTCTCTCCCTCGCAGTTTCCATAACCAACCCAGACCCAGCGCATGCATGAAACGATCGCGAGAATCGCCGCAGCGTCACGCGCAACGCCGACCTATATCTCTCTAGCAGCAGACGTTAAATACTGCCAACTATATCATCGGTTTTAACCGACCAAAAACTATTGACCAGTGCCAAGCCAAAGATGGAAGAAACTCGTGATGGCTGGCTATATATAAGGATATCAATTAATCTGCATATATTCTGCTAAAGAAAACTGCATATGCATGCGAGTGTGGACGAAGGAAAGAAAACGCGTCGATCCACCTCCATATGCGTGCACTAGGATATTCACAGACGTCTCGTGTCGAAAGCTAGCACAAGATATATAATATGCTCCCTTCATAAAGAAATATAGAAACGTTTAGATCACTATTTTAGTGATATAAACGCTCCTACATCTTTTTAAGAAGGGAGAGTAGTATATGGTTGCATGTATATGGAGTGATGAGCTATCTCAAAAAAGAATTACGGCATGCTCTGATCATTTTTAAAAAATAAAGGCAAAAAATTTGCCTCATCAATTAATTAAGCAGAAAAAAATTATTTAATTAATTAACGAAAAACCGGGCGAAAATCGAGCACACTCCAACCATGATTAAATTACATGATTGGATAACCACACAAGCTAATGCATTAGTACATGGGCCTGAGCTGTTTTTACTCTCTTTTTTATTTTATTTTTGCGGACAGTCCTGAGCTGTTTTTACATGTGAACATTACAGTATAACTGAAGAGTGAATTGCGGTAAAGTTGTACTACCGACATTACTCTA
Source organism: Triticum urartu (assembly GCF_056163025.1). Taxonomy (NCBI): domain Eukaryota; kingdom Viridiplantae; phylum Streptophyta; class Magnoliopsida; order Poales; family Poaceae; genus Triticum; species Triticum urartu. The sequence goes on along the minus strand of NC_141876.1, from coordinate 495,168,827 downwards.
GAAGTCTCGCGTATTTTGACTATTGCCGCGCTTAGCTGCCTGGACTTGTGCAAATATAATGTGTCCGAGCGATCAACATTAATTTTCGCTCACAAAAAGGTTAGCAGTTACTTATCTTTAAGTCGTATATCATGGGGAAACTGCTCGATGCAACCTCCAGGAAAACGGGAAGCTTGCTCTGTAACCTTGCGTGCCGCCGACCTCAACTATGCGATCGATGACCGCAGCCAGCCGGCCTCAATGGGAATTAGTACACTTATCCAAACTATATCTTGTGCGTACAAAAAAAAAAGAGACCAACCCAAGGGCTAACCTTTGTTGGCATTTTTTTTATAGGAGAAACTCCACGAGCACCGCGCGTCCGAGAAGGGACTTGAACTCGGGTGGGCTGGCAACAACCTCAGCTGCCCAGCTAACAGGTCGACGCACCGTCCTCATATCTTGTGCGCACTACAATGAGTAGTTAGTGCAGGTACTTGGGCAACCGCTTTAGGGCATCTTCAACGGCGACCCGCAAATTTACTCCCGCATACGTTCACGGACAGAGGGGAACAGTCTGCGGACACGGATATGGGAGAACGCCATCCAACTGTAGCCGCATACATTTTGACAACAACTTGAACCAACCGGCCGAAATTCGTGCAAACATGGCCAGATTTCATATAAACTTGACGGATTTCATATAAATATCGGATTTTCATATAAACATGAAGGATTTCATTACATTTGCATCAACTACGTGGTGCTAGTTCGGCTCTGGAGGTATAACTACTACCTAATCTAAATGGTCGTCCGCGGATCCGTCTGTCTTCCTCATGTCCGGCAGCCCGATCACCAGACTGCCAGGAGCTCCGGAGGTATATGCTTCAGCGCAAAGGAGGGATCGCTTCCTCGCCGCTCATCAGAGTGGAACCCTCGGCTGATGCTTCAGTGGGAGGGGAAGGGGGCGCCTCCACTTCCATGGAGCCCATGCGGGGTCGACGATAGTAACGGAGCAGATTTCCATCAGATCCCTTGGTAGGGGTCCAAGCGCAGCTAAAAGTCATGGATCAGAGGTCATACGAGGGGTTTCTCCAGGTTCGGGCCTTCGGAGAGTAATACCCTATGTCCTGCTGGTTTTGGTTATTCATAATGGAGGGATACCTCGTGCGAGGGGTTACAATGATGTATGATGTTGCTACCAAGAGTTCTCCTATCTAAGGATAGATGATGGAGAGGAACCCTAGACCTCCCTTTATATAGACAGGAGAGGCCTAGGGTTTACATGCTGGATGCGAGCTAGGGGCGTTGCCATCCTCTAGTATTGGGTGCCAAGAAGGCCGCCTGGCTTCTGAGGGCTAGCATCACGTTGTGGGCCGGGCTCCTTGGCGTTAGCCACCCCCGGTACAGGACCCCGTCAGTAGCCCTCGAGCTCGGCCGTGGTCGCAGTGAGGATGGCGAGACCTCGGGTGGGCTCCTTCATCGCGTCATCTTCTTGGAGCCCAACTATGTTGTTGTTGTCTTGAAGGCTTGAAGGAGGTCCGATGACTGCTTCTTGGACATGCCGCCTATTCAATGTGGTCGCAGCCGTCAGGCCTCCCCACCCTAACTTTGGCTTGACAGGTGGGGGGCATGATTTATTTTTATTTGAATTGTTGCGTCAACAAGGGGATGGAGAACAGGCTAACATACGTCTTGATGAGGTAACTTGGCCTTGATTCCCATGCCTGCAGGACGTGAGTGGGAACCGCCCACGGGTCATGGGATACGTGGCACGTAGGGGCCCCACGATTCCCGGCATGCTCGTGGAGGGTCAAAAGAGCGGTGGGGCGACTGGGCGTCATTTCACCTTCACCCTCTTCCTCGCGGCCCTGCTTCCCTGCACTTGTGCTTCCTTGCATCCTCGCTCCGCCGCCATAGCGACGTTCATCATCTTTGGGCCCGCCATTCCTTCCCCGGTGAGAAGGCAGACGAGTCATTTGTGGTCGTCGACCAGGGTCGGCAGCATTCAGGCGACTAGGAAAGCGTAGAAGAGGCGGAAGGCAGAAGGCTCCACCGCCACCGCCACCACCAAGGTCACCAGCCGGTGGGCCTGCTCCGTAGTTGCGGAGCGGGACGTCCAAAAGCTGAAGGCGGAGGGGGCGTTCCCATCTGACCTCCAGTATCGCATCCCCCTTTCGACATAGGGATTTGCGATGCCGCTGGATGGCGCACACGTCCTCCACCTTGACTTCTTTGGGCGAGGCCTCGGTTTCCCCCTGAACCCTTCCGCGTGGGGGCTCCTCTTCTTTCCTGGCATCTAGCTTCACCACCTCAACCCCATTATCATTCTCCACATTGTGAACTTCATCACGTTCTACGAGTGCTTTCTTGGGACCGCCCCCACTTCGACCTCTTCTAGCGCCTTTTCTGCATCAAGGGCCAGATGAGTTGTAACACCCCGATAATCAAGCTATAGTAATCATGTGCTAATGATGCCATGTCACCAATATTACTGTTGCTAATCTCACTTTGATTCAAATCCAATTCAAATTCAAATTTAAAATAAAGCCAAACAATTAAAGTTTTCAAATGTCAAAACTGAAATGTTCTAAATGTGGCAAATAATCCCTAGATAATATTGGTGAAGAAACCACATTTCTATAAAGTGTTTAAGTGTCCTAAAATAATTAAAATAGGAGCTAAAACAATTAATTAAATGCCTCTTTAATTTATTAAATATTAAACTATTTTATTTGGTTACCAAAATTATTGTGCCAGTGGTATTTTTTAGTAACAGTAATTTACATGCTAATTATATAATTAAAAAATTAAAATAAAATAGAAAACAAATAAAAAGAAAATAAATAAAAAATGAAAAACAAAATAAAAAAGGGAAAGGCCTCCCCCACCCCCTAGGCCTTGGCCCAACTTCCCCCCTAGCCAGGCCAGCCCACCTGGCCCAGCCCGCACCCTGCGCGCCCCCTCACCCCGCGTCGTCCTCGCCCCTGCCTCGCGCACACATGCACCCGCGCGCCACGCCCGCGTCGCCCACTGCCTGGTCTGGCCTCCGGCTAGCGCCCAGCCACACCAGCGTGCTCGCCCCGCTGCTCCTACTCTTCTCATGCGCAGCCTCGTCTGCGAGCTACGACTGCTACTGCTCATCCCCCTGCTACCGCGTCGCTGTCGCCACTCGCCGGCAATGTCTCGCCCGCGCCGCGCCGCTCTAGTCCACGCCTGCCTGGCCGAGCCCTGTTGCTCCCTCGGCGCTCCCTCGCCGGTGCTTGCTGCTGCGGCCGCGCCCGCGGCCTCTGCGACGCTCGTGCACGAGAACGCCCAGCCCATGGCCCTGTGCCACTGACCTCAGGGACCCATGCCTCTGTATTTACAAAAAATAAAAATAAAAATGAATAATAATAATAATAATAATAAATAAACAACTTAGTTAATTACCTAATTAACTGATTACTTAGCTAATGGGTCTATGACAGGAGGGCCCACCCCTGTTGACTAGTCAAAGTTTGACTAGTCAACTCGGACTCCCTGGACCCAAATGGGGACCTAGGTGCACGTAGCATTTTTAATCATTTATTTTAGAATTAAAATAATTTCAAAAAATGATTAAAACTTTGAAAATTAATGTAAAATAATCTGTAACTCGGATGAAAATAATTTATATATGAAAGTTGCTCAGGAAAATATAACGATTCTAAATATGCCCTCCGTTCATCGGTCACATGCCCCCTAGCATAGCGAACATGGGTCCGTCCCCTCTGTTTAATTTGTCTGAAAACTCCCTAACATCAGGAAAACCTTCCCGGATGTTTTCCTCCTTCACCTGTATCGCATAGTACTGTGTTAGGTCACCCCTAGCGCTGCATATTGCCATGTCATGCATCGTGATGCATCTGTTTGCATTGTATTTATTGTTTCTTCCTCCTCTTCTCTCTGTTAGACACCGAGACTAACGCCTCTGCTACCCAGTACGACTACGGTGTTGACGACCCATCCTTCTCCGCAGAGCTTCCAGGCAAGCAAACCCCCTTTATCATTCTGATATCGCCTACTCTTTCCTTCTACTGCTTGCATTAGAGTAGAGCTACTATTACTGTTTCATCGGTTGATCCTATATTGCTTCATAACCTGTCCTTGCTACTACTGTTGATTCCTTTACCTACAATCCTAAATGCTTAGTATATGATACTAATATTCCATCAGTGGCCCTACATACTTGTCTGTCTGCCTTGCTATACTATCGGGCCGTGATCACTTCGGGAGGTGATCACGGGTATATATATACTATACTATTATACATGATACAATGCGGTGACTAAAGTCGGGTCGGCTCGTAGAGTACCCGTGAGTGATTCACGGACTTGGGTCTACAGTTTCGAACAATAATAGATGCATATAACTTGCAGGTAAGATCAACATCTCAAATATATAATCATGAAAAGCGTAAGTGTTCAGATCTAAAATCATGGCACTCGGGCCCAGTGACAAGCATTAAGCATAGTAAAGTCATAACAACATCAATCTCAGAACATAGTGGATGCTACGGATCAAGCCTAACAAATTGACTCAATTACATAAGAAATCTCATCCATCTCCATCTACCTCTAGTATGCCTACAATGGAATTACTCACTCTTGGTGTTGAGCATCATGAGATTGTTGATGGAGAAGGGTTGGTGATGACAACGACGATGAATTCCCCTTTCCAGAGCCCCGAACGGACTCCAGATCAGGCCTCCCGACAAAGAACAGGAGGTGGTGGTGGCGGCTCTGTATCGTAAAACACGACAAAAATTTCTCTCTTATTTTTTCCTTGGGAAGACGGAATATATAGGCTTGGAATTAGGTTAGATGGAGGCTTGTGGGGCCCACAAGCTCACAGGGTGCACCCTGGGGGTAGGCGCCCCCAGGCTTGTGGCCTATTGGTCGCCCTCTCCGACAGTTTTTTGCACCAGCATTTTTTATTTATCTAGAAAAAATATCTGTAAAGTTTCGTCCAATTCTGAGAACTTTTAGTTCTACACAAAAAAACACCAAGATAGTTCTGCTGAAAACAACGCTAGTCCGGGTTAGTTTCATTCAAATCATGTAAATTAGAGTTCAAAATAAGAGCAAAAGTTTTCAAAAAGTAGATACCTTGGAGACGTATTAGCAGGAGCAGCTCTGCATCCCAGATGTTGGACTCAAAGATCCTCCTTGGGCCGACATCGTCACCCGGCCACTTCACGCCTATTTCCTGGACCAAGCTCCACTCATGGAAGTCGAGGAGCAGCGCACTGCTAGAGTCCGTTGTGGTCACTAGGCTGACCGAGAAGGTCACCAAGCTGTCTAAGGAGGGGCCAACACTGGTGGACATCATACTTGTGGCTCTTAGCAATGATATCCAACCACTCAAGGATTAGGTACATCCAATATAGGAGTACAATGGCGTGAACGATGCTACTCGGGCCATTCGAGGTCGTTACTACGAGGGTAAACCCTTGAGGGAGATGCTCTTCTTGATGTTCAAGAGCAAGGCCGCTAACTTCCCCAACGAGTATGTGATGAAACATTCTCCTCCATTGTGCCAATGCAAAGGGTAGGCACATGTCCTTTATTCTTCGATAATTAGTCATGTCTTCATGTTTTTTGATAACTTGCTCGTAATTGCATCATTGGAGGGCATGGACAGCTGACCTTAACTCTCCAATCCCTCAACCAAAGGATCCTCAACCCAAGGGGTTGGCCTGGCTCCATGTTGAGGACATCGCCAATACTACCAAGCGTGGCCGAGGTTCCGTCATCCCGGTCGACCTCGATGACACGTCGATGACAACCTCGATGACGATGACACCATGAAGGTGGCAACACATTGAGCAGCGAGACAGAGGATGCTGGACCGAGCAACTATGAGATGCGATAGTGTGCCCTGGCATGGGCATATCAGCCTCCAGCGCGGTCGAGCAAGACCTACCCGAGGACACCGGGCAGGAGATGTGCCAAAATGTGCTCGTAGACAAGGCGCCACAACACTCCACCATGCTCGTCTGTATCGGCCCCGCCCAGATCGTGCGTGGTAAGGCCACCATTCCTTCACCTGCATGTCGGAAGCCTCAATCCCGGCCCACAGTAATCACGTAAGTGTTTCTCACTCGAGATGCACAACACCGTTACTCTACTCTCTTAATTCATCTTTACTTTAGTTTCTTTGCAGGCCACAACGCTCGTTGGAAGCCGATATGGCTGACGCCTGCTACTTCTTGAGCTTGCTTTGGTTTTTTCCTTGAAGAGTAAAGGGTGATGCAACAAAGTAGAGATAAGTATTTCCCTCAGTTTGAGAACCAAGGTATCAATTGTTGGGGAACACAGTATTTCAAAAAAAATTACCTGCGATCACACAAGATCTATCTAGGAGATGCATAGCAACGAGCGGGGAGAGTGAGTCCACGTACCCTCGTAGACTGAAAGCGGAAGCGTTTAGTAATGCGGTTGATGTAGTCGAACGTCTTCACGATCCAACGGATCCAAGTACCGAACGTACGGCACCTCCGTGTTCTGCACACGTTCAGCATGATGACGTCCCTCGAGCTCTTGATCCAGTTGAGGATGAGGGAGAGTTCCGTCAGCACGACGGCATGGAGACAGTGATGGTGAAGTTACCGGCGCAGGGCTTCGCCTAAGCACTACGACGATATGACCGAGGTGTTAATTGTGGAGGGGGGCACCGCACACGACTAGGAACAATTGATGTGTGTTCTAGGGATGCCCTCCCCACGTATATAAAGGAGGGAGGGGGAGGGAGGAAGCCTAGGGCACGCCCAAGTAGGAGGAATCCTACTTGGGCCCCTAGTCCAATTCGGCCCCCTACCATATTTGGACAAGGGGGAAAGGAAGGAGGGGGGAGCGGAAGGAAGTAGGAGTCCTACTTCATACTTTCCTTTTCCTCCTCTCATTTCCCTATCTCCCCACGTGGCTGGCCCTATAGGGGGTGCACCAGCCCCTTGTGGGCTGGTGTGTTCCCTTACTTGGCCCATTAAGCCCATATCTTTGTCAGGGTTGCCCGGAACCCCTTCCGGTGACCCGGTATCACCCGGAACACTTCCGGTGTCCAAATAGCATCGTTCTATATATGAATCTTTACCTCTCGACCATTTCGAGGCTCCTCGTCATGTCCGTGATCTTATCCGGGACTCTGAACAAACTTCGGTCATCAAATCACATAACTCATAATACAAATCGTCATCGAACGTTAAGCGTGCGGACCCTATGAGTTCGAGAACTACGTAGACATGATTGAGACACATCTCCGGTCAATAACCAATAGCGGAACCCGGATGCTCATATTGTCTCCTACATATTCTATGAAGATCTTTATCGGTCAAACCGCATAACAACATACGCTGTTCCCTTTGTCATCGGTATGTTACTTTGCCCGAGATTCGATCGTCGGTATCTCAATATCTAGTTCAATCTCGTTACCGGCAAGTCTCTTTACTCGTTCCGTAACACATCATCCTGCAACTAACTCATTAGTTGCAATGCTTGCAAGGCTTATAGTGATGTGCATTACCGAGTGGGCCCAGAGATACCTCTCTGACAATCGGAGTGACAAATCCTAATCTCGAAATACGCCAACCCAACAAGTACCTTTGGAGACACCTGTAGAGCACCTCTATAATCACCCAGTTACGTTGTGACGTTTGGTAGCACACAAAGTGTTCCTCCGGTAAACGGGAGTTGCATAATCTCATAGTCATAGGAACATGTATAAGTCATGAAGAAAGCAATAGCAACAAACTAAACGATCAAGTGCTATGCTAACGGAATGGGTCAAGTCAATCACATCATTCTCTAATGATGTGACCCCGTTAATCAAATAACAACTCATGTATATGGCTAGGAAACTTAACCATCTTTGATTCAACGAGCTAGTCAAGTAGAGGCATACTAGTGACATACTGTTTGTCTATATATTCACACATGTATTATGTTTCCGGTTAATACAATTCTAGCATGAATAATAAACATTTATCATGATATAAGAAAATAAATAATAACTTTATTATTGCCTCTAGGGCATATTTCCTTCATCTTCCACCCCAACCCGCGCTACTACGACACGGCCACCGCCTCTACCTCATCATCGGTGTCGCGTTCGGTTCGCGCTACTGTTCGCGCTACTGTTCGCGACCCGCACTGGCTCGGTGCCATGCATGCTGAGTACGACGCGCTCGTGCGCAATCACACGTGGGAGTTGGTGCCCCGCCCCCGGCACCAACCTGATCATAGGTAAGTGGATCTTCAAGCACAAGAATGACGCCGAAGGCGCGCTGGCCCACTACAAAGCATGCTGGGTCGTGCAGGGCTTTCATCAGCGTGCCGGCGTCGACTACGGCGAGACGTTCTTCCCTGTCGTCAAGCCAGCGACGATTCGCATCATCCTGTGACTAACCCATTAGTCACATTGCTTGCAAGGCTTATAGTGATGTGCATTACCGAGAGAGCCCAGAGATACCTCTCTGATACACGGAGTGACAAATCCTAATCTCGATCTGTGCCAACCCAACAAACACCTTCAGAGACATCTGTAGAGCATCTTTATAATCACCCAGCTACGTTGTGACGTTTTATAGCACACAAGGTGTTCCTCCGGTATTCAGGAGTTGCATAATCTCATAGTCAGAGGAACATGTATAAGTCATGAAGAAAGCAATAGCAATAAAACTCAACGATCATAATGTTGGAGATATGCCCTAGAGGCAATCATGTATGATGATATTTCCTATGTGTTTATGAATAAAGATAGTCCTTGGACATTATGAATGATGTGTATCAGCAAGTACGTGACTTGTTTGTGGGACTATGCATTGTATGATGACTGTCCTAAAAGGTCCTTAGTCGAAAGAGCTGTGTGGACGCGCAGCCAACTAGACTAGCATATGACACGGTCGATGGCTTGGTCTCACTAGCCATGGAGCATTGGATGCTAACCGGATAATATGGACTTGGAAGGATCTGGTCGGATTCGAAGTAGTCGGATCCGAGTCGAGATAAGGTCCAAGTCGGACAGACCCAACTATGAGACGCAGCGATATGTCATCTGTGAGTCTCTAGTACAACATATGTTTTATGTCCTAAGACCTGAGCTAACGCATGTACTCGGGATGGTGACAGACTTGCTTTGGGCCGACCAAACACTACTCCATAACTAGGTAGTTATAAAGGTAGGTTTCGGGTTTGTCCAGGACCATGCTGCGAGACGTGGTCGAGCAAGATGGGATTTGCCCCTCCGATCAGGAGATATATACTCTGGGCCCCTCGTGTGATCCGACCAGGATAAGCATGGCCATGTGACAAGGATTATGAGATAATCCGGATAGTGGTCGGAATCACTAGACGAGAAAGAGGTCGGGCTAGCACAAGGATGACAGACTCGCCTTGAGCTCGACAACATATATCATGTGGAAAAAGGAATGGAAGTGTGATGTACAGGTTCGCTAACCAGCTTCATAGTCTGCTTGGTGTTCGGCATGCCTTGCTAGAGGCCGCTACCAGCCGTGCAATTCGGAGGTGATCCGAACTGCGACCAAGCCGACTTGAACCTAAGGGGTCGCGCGCTTAAGGGAAGGAACCTACGAGGTCGGATCCGAGGACACTGGTCGGATGTGATCCGAACTGTATTCGGATTGTGGCCGAGTAGACTTATGGGCTTTAGGATCCGTGCGAGGCCCAAGTGTTGAGCCCGTGATGGATGCCTATATATAGTGGAGGTGCGGCACACTCATGGGCTGATCACTTCGGCGCTGTCACTAGGGTTTGCATGTGTTGCGAATAGACACCTCCACTCGCCACCGGTCGTGTGATCGGACCTAGCAGTCTGCCACACGACGTTCCTCCTTCACGCTCGGATACCGTTAGAGGCGGTGCACTTGCGTCGCTCCGGCGAACCTGTACGTGGGAACCGACCACCAGTTGTACGAGGGAGATCGGACGAGGAGGAGACGATCCATGCGGACGCGCTTCCCCAACTCTTCTTTCGCTGCATGGCACTGCGCGTCTAGTGGTAACGAAGTGTTATCTATCTCCTGTAGCATGTTCTTGGTTGTTCTGCGCGTAGGAAATTTAATTTGCAGTCAACGCACCCTACCGTAGATCCCAACAGTGGTATCAAAGCCTCTGCTATAGGATTTGGATTCAGATCGTATGTATATTAGATATGTGGAGGCAATAGATGAGATCTGTTGTCATTGATAAGAATGGCTGTGTGCACGGTTGATGAGATCAACTGCACATGGGGATCGATGTGGCTATGTTTTCTGTTGATTGGGATCGATGAGGTCGTGACACGATCTACCCCTACCGGTCGGTTATCCGCCATCGGGGTTAACAGCGAAACATAATTCCGAATCGGATTCGCGATGATCGATGAGATTGGTCAGATCAGAGAATTCGGCGTGATCGGAGTTCAGATGTGATATGTAATTTCCGGAAACGTCGGGCGCTGCCCGCGCCCCTTCATTACTAGTTGTAGTAGTTGGATAATAGAGATCAGGTTGGTGGCTTGGCGTCCCGACGTGACAAACAAGATGGAGTTTCTAGATGGTCATCAGAGTTGGAGCCGACCTGGAAGAACATCCATGAAGGAGCCATACTATTTCACAATATGTGTTTATTTGTGATTGTTATGCTTCCTTGTTTTCTATGCATGTTAGAATGGTAGAAAGATCCCTCATGAATATCAAGCGAATTGCCATCCTCAATGTTGCACCTTCACACGTCAAGTACGTCTAGTAGTGGGCTCATAAAATTGGGGTGCTGCTAGGTGTCCTTGAACTGAAGGGTTCGTGTCGGACACGGATATGCACTGCATTAGGTTGACTTGACAAGGCTATCAAAATGGTTTTGGGCCTTGTGGCAAAAGAGGTCGGGAGCCGGGTATGAGATACCTACCCGACCGACAGGAGTCGTATAGAGATACGATTAGCAAGGAGTTGCTTATCGGATAGGCATGTTGTCTAGCAGTGATGCTAAAGCTCACTAGTCGCATGTGCTAGTCGGATCTTGAATCACTGAGAGTTTGCGGAGGGATGCTGACTTCAGTGGGAGTATTTCTGTTTAAGGCTAGAACTACTCCACATAAACACATTGCTTAGTGATTGCATATTTTTCTGTTGTAGATCAATGGCACCACCTGCTCAACCCAACTTTGCATTGAACTCAATTCTGGAAAAGGATAAACTGAATGGAACAAACTTTACTACCTGGTATAGAAATTTGAGAATTGTTCTCAAGCATGATAAAAAGGAACATGTTATAGAGGATCCGCTTCTAGAGGAACCTGCTGATAATGCTAGTACCACAACCAAGAATGTCTACCAGAAACTCGTTGATGAATCAAACGAGATCAGCTGCCTCATGTTGGCTCGTATGGAGCCCGATTTGCAGCAGCATTTCGAAGATGTTGGAGCTTTTGATATGATCGAGAGTCTCAAGAGCATGTTTCAGGTGTAGGCTAGGACCGAAAGGTTCAACGTCTGGCGATCCTTGACGGATTGTAAGCTAAAGGAAGGTGATCCACTAAGCCCGCATGTGATCAAGATGATCGGATATGTGCAAGCTTTGGATCAGTTGGGCTTCCCGCTCTTGGATGAGCTGGCTACTGATGCAGTTCTGGGTTCTCTTCCGCCTAGCTATGGGACGTTCATCTCGAACTATCATATGCATGGCATGGATAAGAAGCTCACTGAATTGCATGGGATGCTCAAAGTGGCAGAGCAGGATATTAAGAAAGGCACGCATCAAGTGTTGATGGTGCAGAAATCGGCTAAGTTCAAGAAGAGTTGGTCTAAGAAGAAGGCTAAGGCAAAGGGCACGGAGATGGTAACCTTTGCCACTACGCCGAAGTCTGGACTGGACTCAAAGACCATTTGCTATCATTGCAAGGAAACTGGTCACTGGAAGAGGAACTGTAGCAAGTGGCTTGCAGACCATGGCAAGAAGGCCAGGAATGCTGCTTCAGGTAAAGGTACACTTGTTGCATATGTTATAGACGTTTACCTTGCTGACATACCTAGTAGCTCTTGGGTATTTGATACCGGGTCGGTTGTTCATATTTGCAACTCGATGCAGAGGCTGGTAAGAACTAGGCGTGTGGCACAAGGGGAGATTGACATCAGGGTCGGCAACAAAGCAAGAGTTGCTGCGTTGGAGGTCGGCACGATGCAGCTCCAGCTTCCTTCTGGATTTATGTTGGAATTGAATAATTGTTATTACATTCCTGCACTTAGTCAGAACATTATTTCTGCCTCATGCTTGATGAGTCAGGGTTATGAATTCAATTTAAAGGACAATGGTTGTTCGATTTATTTGAATGGTATGTTCCACGGCTATGCACCCATTGTTGATGGGTTATTTATATTGAATCTAGAATAGGACCCGGTCTATAACGTGAATGTCAAGAGGCATAAGCCCAATGAGATAAATCCGACATACTTCTGGCATTGCCGGCTTGGACACATTAGTCTGAAACGCATGAAGAAGCTCCATGATGATGGACTCCTAACTTCGACCGACTTTGGGTCGTTCGAGACATGCGAATCATGCTTGCTCGGCAAGATGACTAAGTCTCCTTTCGCAAAGAGTTGCGAGAGGGCATCCGAGCTGTTGGAACTGATACACAGTGATGTGTGTGGACCAATGAGCACAACTGCCAGAGGTGGCTATCAGTACTTCGTGACTTTTACCGACGACTTGAGTAGATATGGATATATCTATTTGATGAGGCACAAGTCAGATACTTTTGAAAAGTTCAAAGAGTTTCAAAACGAGGTGAAGAATCAGCTCGGCAAGACTATAAAACTTCTACGATCTGATCATGGAGGTGAGTACATGAGCCAGGAGTTTGATGATCATTTGAAAAGCAGAGGTATAGTACCTCAGCTCACACCTCCGGGTACTCCACAAGAGAAATGGTGTATCAGAACGGAGGAATCGCACCTTGTTGGACATGGTTCGATCTATGATGAGCAAGTCGTATTTACCTTTGTCATTCTGGGGATACGCTCTAGAAACTGCAGCTTTCACACTTAACAGGGTACCATCAAAATCCGTAGACAAGACACCACATGAGATGTGGACCGGGAAGAGTCCCAGTTTGTCTTTTCTAAAGATTTGGGGTTGTGAAGCATTTGTCAAGAAACTTATGTCAGACAAGCTTACACCCAAGTCGGATAAATGCATATTCGTGGGATATCCGAGGGAAACCTTGGGATATAATTTCTACAACCGGGAAGAGAACAAAGTTTTTGTTGCTCGGAACGGGGTTTTCCTTGAGAAAGAGTTTCTCAGTCGGGAGGCCAGTGGGAGGACGGCCCGACTCGAAGAAATTCGAGGACCACTCGAGGACGGCTCGGCTGGTGATGAGATCATACCGGAGTCAGTCAGGGAACCCGTAGTGGAAGCGGCACCGGAACCACGGAGGTCGGAAAGCTTGCGCAGAGTGCGCGATGTATTGTTGTTAGAAAGCGACGAGCCGACCACATATGCGGAAGCGATGGTGAGCCCAGATTCCGAGGCATGGCTGGAGGCCATGAGATCCGAGTTAAAGTCCATGGATGAGAATCAAGTTTGGGACTTGGTTGATCCGCCGCCTGGCGTAACAACCATTGGTTGCAAATGGGTCTTTAAGAAGAAAACAGATGTGGATGGAAATGTTCAGATCCACAAAACTCGGCTTGTCGCTAAGGGTTATGGACAAGTTCAAGGAATTGACTACGACGAGACTTACTCGCCGGTAGAGATGCTGAAGCTGGTGAGGATCGTACTAGTTATAGCTGCATATTTCGATTACGAGATATGGCAGATGGATGTCAAGACGGCTTTCCTTCATGGAAATTTAACCGAGGACGTGTATATGATACAACCCGAGGGTTTTGTCGATCCGACTAGCACTAGTAAGGTATGCAAGCTCAAGAGATCCATTTATGGGTTGAGGCAAGCATCTCGGAGCTGGAACATTCATTTTGATGAGGTTGTCACTGGTTTCGGCTTCATCAAAAGTGAAGAGGACTCTTGTTTATACAATAAGTTAAGTGGGAGCTCGATAGTGTTTTTGATCTTGTAGGTGGATGACATACTACTGATCGGAAATGATATTTCGATGCTGAACTCGATCAAGGAGTCATTGAATGGCAAGTTTTCGATGAAGGACCTTGGTGAGGCAATGTACATTTTAGGCATTAAGATCTATAGAGATAGATCAAGGAGGCTGCTCGGCTTAAGCCAGAGCACATACATAGATAAAGTGTTGAAGCGGTTCAACATGAGTGAGGCAAAGAAAGGGTTCTTGCCACTCTCACATGGTATAAGGCTAAGCGAGACTCAGAGTCCTTCGACATCTGATGAGCGAAGCAGAATGAGTAGGATTCCATATGCCTCGGCAATCGGATCCATCATGTATGCCATGATATGTACGCGACCCGATGTTGCTTTTGCAATAAGCCTAACAAGTAGATACCAGGACAACCCATGTGAGAGTCACTGGGCAGCGGTAAAGACTATTTTGAAGTACCTTAAAAGGACTAAAGAGATATTCCTAGTTTATGGAGGTGAGGAAGAGCTCGTCGTAAGGGGTTACGCCGATGCTAGTTTCCAAACCGACAGAGATGATTGTCGATCACAGTCCGGATTCGTGTACGTCATGAACGGAGGAGCAGTGAGTTGGATGAGTTCCAAGCAAGATACGGTGGCCGATTCTACTACAGAAGCCGAATACATTGCGCCTTGTGAAGCTGCAAAGGAAGGTGTTTGGATCCAGAACTTTCTGGATGATCTTGGTATTTTCCCAGCCTCGGTAAAACTGTTGGACCTTTATTATGATAATTCTGGTGCCATCGCACAAGCCAAGGAGCCGAGGAATCACCACAAGGTCAGACACATAGATCAGAAATATCACCTGATACAAACGATCGTAAAGAGTGGTGATGTAGAGTTATGCAAAATTCACACAGATGCAAATGTTGCGGATCCGTTGACTAAGTCGCTTCCACAACCCAAGCATGAGGGGCACGTTAGAGCTATGGGCATTCGATGTCTATTTGATTGACTCTAGTGCAAGTGGGAGACTGTTGGAGATATGCCCTAGAGGCAATCATGTATGATGATATTTCCTATGTGTTTATGAATAAAGATAGTCCATGGACATTATCAATGATGTGCATCAGCAAGTACGTGACTTGTTTGTGGGACTATGCATTGTATGATGACTGTCCTAAAAGGTCCCTAGTCGAAAGGGCTGTGTGGACGCGCAGCCAACTAGACTAGCATATGACACGGTCGATGGCTTGGTCTCACTAGCCATGGAGCATTGGATGCTAATCGGATAATATGGACTTGGAAGGATCTGGTCGGATTCGACGTAGTCGGATCCGAGTCGAGATAAGGTCCAAGTCGGACAGACCCAACTATGAGACGCAGCGATATGTCATCTGTGAGTCTCTAGTACAACATATGTTCTATGATCTAAGACCTGAGCTGACGCATGTACTCGGGATGGTGACAGACTTGCTTTGGGCCGACCAAACACTACTCCATAACTGGGTAGTTATAAAGGTAGGTTTTGGGTTTGTCCAGAACCATGCTATGAGACATGGTCGAGCAAGATGGGATTTGCCCCTCCGATCAGGAGAGATATACTCTGGGCCCCTCGTGTGATCCGACCAGGAGAAGCATGGCCATGCGACAAGGATTATGAGATAATCCGGATAGTGGTCAGAATCACCGGAACGAGAAAGAGGTCGGGCTAGCACAAGGATGATAGACTCGCCTTGAGCTCGACAACATATATCGTGTGGCAAAAGGAATGGAAGTGTGATGTACAGGTTCGCTAACCAGCTTCATAGTCTGCTTGGTGTTCGGCATGCCTTGCTAGAGGCCACTACCAACCGTGTAGTTCGGAGGTGATCCGAACTGCGACCAAGCCAACTTGAACCTAAGGGGTCGCGCGCTTAAGGGAAGGAACCTATGACGTCGGATCCGAGGACACTGGTCGGATGTGATCCGAACTGTATTCGGATTGTGACCGAGTAGACTTATGGGCTTTAGGATCCATGCGAGTCCCAAGTATTGAGCCCGTGACGGACGCCTATACATATAGTGGAGGTGCGGCACACTCATGGGCTGATCGCTTCGGCGTCGTCACTAGGGTTTGCATGTGTTGCGAATAGACACCTCCACTCGCCGTCGGTTGTGTGATCAGACCTAGCAGTCTGCCGCACGATGTTCCTCCTGCACGCGCGAATACCGTTAGAGGCGGTGCACTTGCGCTGCTCCGGCAAACCTGTACATGGGAACCGACCACCGGTTGTACGAGGGAGATCGGATGAGGAGGAGACGATCCACGCGGACGCGCTGCCCCAACTCTTCTTCCGATGTACGACACTGCGCGTCTAGTGGTAACGAACTGTAATCCATCTTCCGTAGCATGTTCTTGGTTGTTCTGCGTGTAGGAAATTTAATTTGCAGTCAACACACCCTACCGTAGATACAAACACATAATGCCAAGCTAACGGATAGGTCTTGTCCATCACATCATTCTCCTAATGATGTGATCCCATTCAAATGACAACATATGTCTATGGTCACGAAACTTAACCATCTTTGATTAACGAGCTAGTCAAGTAGAGGCATACTAGGGACATTCTGTTTTGTCTATGTATTCACACATGTACTAAGTTTCTGGTTAATACAATTCTAGCATGAATAATAAACATGTATCATGATATAAGGAAATATAAATAACAACTTTATTATTGCCTCTAGGGCATATTTCCTTCAGTCTCCCACTTGCACTAGAGTCAATAATCTAGTTCACATCACCATGTGATTTAACACCAATAGATCACATTACCATGTGATTAGTTCACATCGCCATGTGACTAATACCCAAAGGGTTTTACTGGTGTCAATAATCTAGTTCACATCGCTATGTGATTAACACCCAAAGAGTACAAAGGTGTGATCATGTTTTTCTTGTGAGAGAAGCTTAGTCAATGGGTCTGTCACATTCAGAGTCGTATGTATTTTGCAAATTTTCTATGTCTACAACCTCTGCATGGAGCTACTCTAGCTAATTGCTCCCAATTTCAATATGTATCCAGATTGATTCTCTGAGTCATCCGGATCGGTGTAAAAGCTTGCATCGGCGTAACTCTTTACGACGAACTCTTTATCACCTCCATAACTGAGAAATATCTCCTTAGTCTTCTAAGGATAATTTTGACCGCTGTCAAGTGATCCACTCAAGGATCAATATCGTACCCCCTTGCCAAACTCATGGCAAGGTACACAATAGGTTTGGTACACAACATAGCATATTTTATAGAACCTATGGCTGAGGCATAGGGAATGACTTTCATTCTCTTTCTATTTTCTGCCGTGGTCGTGTTTTGAGTCTTACTCAACTTTACACCTTGCAATACAGGCAAGAACTCCTTCTTTGACTGTTCCATTTTGAACTACTTCAAAAATCTTGTCAAGGTATGTACTCATTGAAAAATCTTATCAAGCGTCTTGATCTATCTCTATAGATCTTGATGCCCAATATGTAAGCAACTTCACCGAGGTCTTTCTTTGAAAAACTCCTTTCAAACACTCCTTTATGCTTTCCAGAAAATTCTACATCATTTCCGATCAACAATATGTCATTCACATATACTTATCAGAAAGGATGTAGTGCTCCCACTCACTTTCTTGTAAATATAGGCTTCACCGCAAGTCTGTATAAAACTATATGCTTTGATCAACTTATCAAAGCGTATATTCCAACTCCGAGATGCTTGCACCAGTCCATAGATGGATCGATGGAGCTTGCACATTTTGTTAGCACCTTTAGGATTGACAAAACCTTCTGGTTGTATCATATACAGCTCTTCTTTAATAAATCCATTAAGGAATGCAATTTTGATATCCATTTGTCAGATTTCATAAAATGTGGCAATTGCTAACATGGTTCGGACAGACTTTAAGCATCGATACGCGTGAGAAAATCTCATCGTAGTCAACATCTTGAATTTGTCAAAAACCCTTTTCGACAAGTCGAGCTTTGTAGATAGTAACACTACTATCAGCGTCCGTCTTCCTCTTGAAGATCCATTTATTCTCAATGGCTTGCTGATCATCGGGCAAGTCCACCAAAGTGCACACTTGGTTCTCATACATGGATTCTATCTCAGATTTCATGGCCTCAAGCCATCTGTCGGAATCTGGGCTCATCATCGCTTCCTCATAGTTCGTAGGTTCATCATGGTCTTGCAACATGACTTCCAGAACAGGATTACCGCACCAGTCTGGTGCGGATCGTACTCTGGTTGACCTACGAGGTTCGGTAGTAGTTTGATATGAAGTTTCACGATCATCATCATTAACTTCCTTACTAATTGGTGTATGCATCACTGGAACTGATTTCAGTGATGAGCTACTTTCCAATTCGAGAGAAGGTACAATTACCTCGTCAAGTTCTACTTTCCTCCCACTCAGTTCTTTCGAGAGAAACTCCTTCTCTAGAAAGGATCCACTCTTAGCAACAAAGATCTTGCCTTCGGATCTGTGATAGAAGGTGTACCCAACAATTTCTTTTGGGTATCCTATGAAGAAGCACTTCTCCAATTTGGGTTTGAGCTTATCAGGTTGAAACTTTTTCACATAAGCATTGCAACCCCAAAAATTTAGGAAACGACAGCTTAGGTTTCTTGCTAAACCACAGTTCATACGGTGTCGTCTCAACGAATTTTTTAGACGGTGCCCTATTTAACGTGAATGCAACTGTCTCTAATGCATAACCCCAAAATGATAGTGGTAAATTGGTAAGAGACATCATAGATCGCACCATATCTAATAAAGTACGATTAGGACGTTCGGACACACCATTACGCTGTGGTGTTCCAGGTGGCGTGAGTTGCGAAACTATTCCACATTGTTTCAAATGAAGGCCAAACTCATAACTCAAATATTTGCCTCCATGATCAGATCGTATAAACTTTATTTTCTTGTTACAATAATTTTCAACTTCACTCTGAAATTCTTTGAACTTTTCAAATGTTTCAGACTTGTGTTTCATTAAGTAGATATACCCATATCTGCTCATATCATCTGTGAAGGTCAGAAAATAACGATACCGCCGTGAGCCTCGACACTCATCGGACCGCATACATCGGTATGTATTATTTCCAATAAGTCAGTGGCTCGCTCCATTGTTCCGGAGAACGGAGTCTTAGTCATCTTGCCCATGAGGCATGGTTCGCAAGCATCACGTGATTCATAATCAAGTGATTCCAAAAGCCCACAAGCATGGAGTTTCTTCATGCGCTTTACACCAATATGACCTAAACGGCAGTGCCACAAATAAGTTGCACTATCATTATTAACCTTGCATCTTTTGGCTTCAATATTATGAATATGTGTATCACTACAATTGAGATTCAATAAACCATTCACCTTGGGTGTATGACCACAGAAGGTTTTATTCATGTAAACAGAATAACAATTATTCTTTGACTTAATTGAATAACAGTATTGCAATAAACATGATCCAATCATATTATGCTCAACACAAACACCAAATAACATTTATTTTAGGTTCAACACTAATCCCAAAGGTAAAGGGAGTGTGCGATGGTGATCTTATCAACATTGGAATCACTTCCAACACACATCGTCACCTTGCTCTCAACTAGTCTCTGTTCATTTTATAACTCCCGTTTCAAGTTACTAATCATAGCAACTGAACCAGTATCAAATACCAAGGGGCTACTATGAATACTAGTAAAGTACACATCAATAACATGTATATCATATATACTTTTGTTCACTTTGCCATCCTTCTTTGCCGCCAAGTATTTGGGGCAGTTCCGCTTCTAGTGACCATTTCCTTTGAAGTAGAAGCACTCAGTTTCAGGCTTGGGTCTAGCTTTGGGCTTCTTCATGGGAGTGGCAACTTGCTTGTCATTCTTCTTGAAGTTCCCTTTCTTTACCTTTCCCTTTTACTGGAAACTAGTGGTCTTGTCAACCATCAACACTTGATGCTTTTCTTGATTTCTACCTTCGCCGATTTCAGCATCGTGAAGAGCTCGGGGAATCTTTCGTCATCCCTTGTATATTATAGTTCATCACGAAGTTCCAATAACTTGGTGATAGTGACTAGAGAACTCTATCAATCACTATCTTATCTGGAAGATTAACTCCCACTTGATTCAAGTGATTGTAGTACTCAGACATTCTGAGGACATGCTCGCTGGTTGAGCTATTCTCCTCCATCTTGTAGGCAAAAATACTTGTCAGAGGTCTCATACCTCTCGACTCGGGCATGATTCTAAAATACCAATTTCAAATCTTGGCACATCTCATATGCTCCATGGAGTTTCAAAACATTTTTGAAGTCCCAGTTCTAAGCCGTAAAGCATGGTGCACTAAACTGTCAAGTAGTCATCAACCGATCTTGTCAAAAGTTCATAACGTCTGCATTTGCTCCTACAATAGTTCTGTCACCTAGTGGTGCATCAAGGACATAATTCTTCTATGCAGCAATGAGGATAATCCTCAGATCATAGACATAGTCCGCATCATTTCTACTATCAACTTTAAACTTAGTTTTCTCTAGCAACATATCATAAATAAACCGGGGAAGCTATACGCGAGCAATTGATCTACAACATAGATATGCAAATACTATCAGGACTAAGTACATGATAAATTTTAGTTCAATTAATCATATTACTTAAGAACTCCCACTTAGATAGACATCCCTCTAGTCATCTAAATGATCACGTGATCCATATCAACTAAACCATGTCCGATCATCATGTGAGATGGAGTAGCTTTCAATGGTGAACATCACTATGTTGATCATATCTACTATATGATTCATGTTCGACCTTTCGGTCTCAGTGTTCCAAGGCCATATCTGCATATGCTAGGCTCATCAAGTTTAACCTGAATATTCTGCATGTGCAAAACTGGCTTGCACCCATTGTATGTGAATGCAGAGCTTATCACACCCGATCATAACGTGGTGTCTCAGCACGAAGAACTGTCGCAACGGTGCATACTCAGGGAGAACACTTATACCTTGAAATTTTAGTAAGGGATCATCTCATAATGCTACCGTCATCCTAAGAAAAATAAGATGCATAAAAGATAAACATCACATGCAATCAAAATATGTGACATGATATGGCCATCATCATCTTGTGCCTTTGATCTCCATCTCCAAAGTACCGTCATGATCTCCATCGTCACCGGCATGACACCATGATCTCCATCATCTTGATCTTTATCAACGTGTCGTCACATGGTTGTCTCGCCAACTATTGCTTTTGCAACTATTGCTATCACATAGCGATAAAGTAAAGCAATTATATGGCGCTTGCATCTTATGCAATAAAGAGACAACCATAAGGCTCCTGCCAGTTGCCGATAACTTTAACAAAACATGATCATCTCACACAACAATTTATGTCTTATCACGTCTTGACCATATCACATCGCAACATGCCCTGCAAAAACAAGTTAGACGTCCTCTACTTTGTTGTTGCAAGTTTTACGTGGCTGCTACGGGCTTCTAGCAAGAAGCGTTCTTACCTACACATCAAAACCACAACGATTATTCATCAAGTGTGCTGTTTTACCCTTCAACAAGGACCGAGTGTAGTCCAACTCGATTAAACTAAAGTTGGAGAAACAGACACCCGCCAGCCACCTATGTGCAAAGCACGTCAGTAGAACCAGTCTCATGAACGTGGTCATGTAATGTCGGTCCAGGCCGCTTCATCCAACAATACCACCGAATCGAAGTAAGACGTTGATGGTAAGCAGTATGATTATTATCGCCCATAACTCACTGTGTCCTACTCGTGCATATAACAACTACACATAGACCTGGCTCGGATGCCACTGTTGGGGAACGTAGTATTTCAAAAAAAATTACCTACAATCACACAAGACCTATCTAGGAGATGCATAGCAATGAGCGGGGAGAGTGAGTCCACGTACCCTCGTAGACCGAAAGCGGAAGCGTTTAGTAACGCGGTTGATGTAGTTGAACATCTTCACGATCCAGCCGATCCAAGTACCGAACGTACGGCACCTCCGTGTTCTGCACACGTTCAACACGATGACGTCCCTTGAGCTCTTGATCTAGTTGAGGATGAGGAGAGTTCCATCAGCACGACGGCGTGGAGACGGTGATGATGAAGTTACCGGCGCAGGGCTTCGCCTAAGCACTATGACGATATGACCGAGGTGTTAACTGTGGAGGGGGGCGTCGCACACGGCTAGGAACAATTGATGTGTGTTCTAGGGGTGCCCTCCCGATGTATATAAAGGAGGTAGAGGGAGGGAGGCATCCTAGGGCGCGCCCAAGTAGGAGGAATCCTACTTGGGCCCCTAGTCCAATTCGCCCCCTACCATATTTCGACAAGGGGGAAAGGAAGGAGGGGGGAGAGGAAGGAAGTAGGAGTCTTCATACTTTCCTTTTCCTCATCTACTTTCCCTTTCTACCCACGTGGCTGGCCCTATAGGGGGCGCACCAGCCCCTTGTGGGCTGGTGTGTTCCCTTACTTGGCCCATTAAGTCCATATCTTTGCCGGGGGTTGTGCGGAACCCCTTCCGGTGACCCGGTATCACCCGGAATACTCCCGGTGTCCAAATACCATCGTATTATATATGAATATTTACCTCTCGACCATTTCGAGACTCCTCGTCATGTCCGTGATCTCATCCGGGACTCCGAACAAACTTCGGTCATCAAATCACATAACTCATAATACAAATCGTCATCGAACATTACGCGTGCGGACCCTACGGGTTCGAGAAATATGTAGACATGACCGAGACACATCTCCGGTCAATAACCAATAGCGGAACCTGGATGCTCATATTGGCTCCTACATATTCTATGAAGATCTTTATCGGTCAAACCACATAACGACATACGTTGTTCCCTTTGTCATCGGTATGTTACTTTGCCCGAGATTCGATCGTCGGTATCATCATACCTAGTTCAGTCTCATTATCGTCAAGTCTCTTTACTCGTTCCGTAATGCATCATCCCGTGACTAGCTCATTATTCACATTGCTTGCAAGGCTTATAGTGATGTGCATTACCGAGAGGGCCCAAAGATACCTCTCCGATACAAGGAGTGACAAATCCTAATCTCGATCTATGCCAACCCAACAAACACTATCAGAGACATCTGTAGAACATCTTTATAATCACCCAGTTACATTGTGACATTTGATAGCACACAAGGTGCTCCTCCGGTATTCAGGAGTTGCATAATCTCATAGTCAGAGGAACATGTATAAGTCATGAAGAAAGCAATAGCAATAAAACTCAACGATCATAATGCTAAGCTAACAGATGGGTCTTGTCCATCACATCATTCTCCTAATGATGTGATTCCATTCATCAAATGACAACACATGTCTATGGTCAGGAAACTTAGCCATCTTTGATTAACGAGCTAGTCAAGTAGAGGCATACTAGGGACATTATGTTTTGCCTATGTATTCACACATGTACTAAGTTTCTGGTTAATACAATTCTAGCATGAATAATAAACATTTATACTGATATAAGGAAATATAAATTACAACTTTATTATTGCCTCTAGGGCATATTTCCTTCATCAATCCAGTAGGAGACAACACACAAATCACCAATACCTGCACAAACAATCAAACAACTTGCACCCAACGCGATAAAGGGGTTGTCAATTCCTTCATGGTTACTTGCAAAAGTGAGGTCTGATAGAGATAGATGAAACTAATCAAACGATAAAGTAAATTTTTTTTGGTATTTTTGGTTCATAGATCGGAAAGTAAAAGATTGCAAAATAGTAGATTGGAAACTAATATTGTAGATCAGAAACTTATATGATGGAAAATAGACCGGGGCCATAGGTTTCACTAGAGGCTTCTATCAAGATAACAAATAATACGGTGGGTGAACAAATTACTGTCGAGCAATTGATACAAAAGCGCAAAGTTATGACGATATCTAAGGCAATGATTATGAAATATAGGCATCACGTCCGTGTCAAGTAGACTGAAACGATTCTGCATCTACTACTGTTACTCCACACACCGACTCCTGCCTACATCTAGAGTATTAAGTTCATGAAGAACAAAGTAAAGCATTAAGTAAGATGACATGATGTAGAGGAATTAACTCAAGCAATATGATGAAAACCCCATCTTTTTATCCTCGATGGCAACAATACAATACGTGCCTTCCTACCCCTACTGTCACTGGGAAAGGACACCGCAAGATTGAACCCAAACCTAAGCACTTCTCCCATTGCAAGAAGAACCAATCTAATTGGACAAACTAAACTGATAGTTCGAAGAGAATTACAAAGATATCAAATCATGCATGTAAGAATTCAGAGAAGATTCAAATAATATTCATAGATAATCTGATCATAAATCCACAATTCATCGGATCCCGACAAACACACCGCAAAAGAATGTTATATCAGATAGATCTCCAAGAACATCGATAAGAACATGGTATTGAGAATCAAAGAGAGAGAAGAAGCCATCTTGCTACTAGCTATGGACCTGTAGGTCTAAGGTAAACTACTCACGCTTCATCAGAAGGGAATAGAGTTGATGTAGAAGCCCCCCATGATCGAATCCCCCTCTGGCAGGGTGCCGGAAAAGGTCCCTAGATGGGATCTCACGGGCATAGAAGGTTGCGGTGGTGGAAAAGTGTTTTCGTGGATACTTCCGGTGGTTTGGGAATATATGTGAATATATAGGCAAAGCAATTAGGTCAGGGGAGTCACATGGGGGGGGCACAAGACAAGGGGTGAGCCCTACCCCCCTGGGCGTGCCCTCCACCCTTGCGGTCGCCTCGTGGTCCTCCGACTTAATGTCCAAGTCTCCTGGGTGTCTTCTGGTCCAAGAAAAATCGTCACGAAGGTTTTATTCCGTTTGGTATTCCTTTTGTGAGAAACTCAAAAACAAGGAAAAACAGAAACTGGCACTAGGCTCTAGGTTAATAGATTAGTCCAAAAAATAATATAAAATAGCATATTAATGCATATAAAACATCCAAAACAGATAATATAATAGCATGGAACAATAAAAAATTATAGATACGTTGGAGACGTATCAAGCATACCCAAGCTTAATTCCTGCTCGTCCTCGAGTAGGTAAATGATAAAAACAGAATATGTGGAATGCTACCTAACATATTTATCCATGAAATTTTTCTTTATCGTGTCACCAATGTTTAGATCCATAAGATTCAAAAAAAAAGTTTAATATTGACACAAAAACAATAATACTTCAAGCATAGTAACAAGGCAATTATGTCTTCTCAGAATAACATGGCCAAAGAAAGGTTATCCCTACAAAATCATATAGTCTGGCTATGCTCCATCTTCATCACACAAAATATTCAAATCATGCACAACCCCAATGACAAGCCAAGCAATTGTTTCATACTTTTGATGTTCTCAAACTTTTTCAACTTTCACGCAATAAGCGAGAGCCATGGACATATCACTATAGGTGGAATAGAATATGGTGGTTGTGGAGAAGACAAAAATAAGGAGATAGTCTCACATCAACTAGGCGTATCAACGGGCTATGGAGATGCCCATCAATAGATATCAATGTGAGCGAGTAGGGATTGTCATGCAACGGATGCACTAGAGCTATAAGTTTATGAAAGCTCAAAAGAAAACTAAGTGGGTGTGCATCCAACTTGCTTGCTCATGAAGACCTAGGGCATTTTAAGGAAGCCCATCATTGGAATATACAAGCCAAGTTCTATAATGAAAAATTCCTTCTAGTATATGAAAGTGACAACATAGGACACTCTCTATCATGAAGATCATGGTGCTACTTTGAAGCACAAGTGTGGTAAAAGGATAGTTACATTGCCCCTTCTCTCTTTTCTCTCATTTTTTATTGGGCCTTCTCTCATTTTCTGGCCTCTTTTTTTATCGTCCGGAGTCTCATCCCGACTTGTGGGGGAATCATAGTCTCCATCATCCTTTCCTCACATGCGACAATGCTCTAATAATGAAGATCATCACACTTTTATTTACTTACAAATCAAGAATTACAACTCGATACTTACACTACTGCAGGATTCTGCTAACGCGACACTACGATCAGAGACCCTTCGACGAAACTGTGTGCGATGCAATAATCACAAATAGTGGTGTAAAAAACCCATCAAAAAGGTGCAAAACATTTGCGATGGAGGATGCATCAAACACGGTTCAGATTTTAGTTGTGTGTGTGATGTAGGGCATACGGTTCAGTTCAATTAACTGTTTGCGATGAGGCGGAACAAAAGAAACGGGCAACCAGATGTAGGTGTGCGTGATATACAACATACGGTTCTATGACGCCCCGAGACCGATGCGCCAGGTGTCTTCCAGTTATTCGCTGTTGTTGCCTGGTCATTCGCTTGCATGTTGCATCTTGCCATGTCATCATGTGCATTGCATCCTCATGTTTTTTAAAACTTGCATCCGTCCGGGTCTCCCAGTTCTTTCCGTTGTCCGTTCTAAGCCCAGACACACTTGCACGCACCCGCGGCACCTCCGAAATATTATTTTATAAGTGGCGTAAAAATGTTCTCGGAATGGGATGAGAGTTGGAGTGCGGTTTTGTTATAGTGTAGGTAGACCGCCTGCCAAGTTTCATCACATTCAGAGTCCGTTTGATGCCCCAACGGATAACTATAGCGACAATATAGTCGGTCTATCATCGGACGTTTTCGGTCTCCGAAAACTGTTGCCGGGCTTTCCCCCTCTTTCCTCCTTAGACCATATACACAGTCCACTACCAACCACCAGGCCCAACCTAACCCTCCTCACGTCCGGAACCGTCCGATTGTGTTCGGAGGGCCCCGAAACCCCTCCTAACCACCTGACCCCTCCTTGCACAGTGCTCAGACCCCTTGTGCGCGTCTAAAAGTTATCCCGAACCCGACTCGGGCTGTCGTTACCATTGGGTCCGGATCATCCCCAAACATCTATAAAAACATCTTCGTTTTCTTATTTGGACTCCCCTATCCTAATTATCTCGACCGTCCGATCTAAATCAGAGGGTCCTTTTAGCCCCTAGTCTAGCCACCCTACCTATTTAAACAGTCAAACCCTAGCCTATCCCGTCCAATCCACCAATCCTCCTCACCGCCGCCACTCCTCTTCCTCGGGATCCAACCCGCATCCACTCTCTCCGTCCCTCATTTTCAGCACTAGGCCAACCAGCACCCCCTTTGATCCACCTCGCTTTGAGCATCTCCCTTGATTCCCTCCGCCGCTCATACCCGCAGCAGCGACCTCCTGAGCTCCTCCGCTGCTTCTTCCCCCAGGCGCCCGAAGCCTACCTCTCCTCCCCTCAATGCGCTTGGATCATGAAGCTGCCCGAGGCCCCGAGCAGAAGCGCTCGGCCTTCTCCCCTCGCGTCACCGGCAATCAGAGACCTCGCTGCCTCCCCATCGCGCCCAAGGCCAAGCCCCTCGAGCAGGAGGGCTTCTCTTAACTGAGCCCTCAAGGAGAGCTGTTGCCGCCGCACACCTCCTCCCGTCCCTCATCCCCAACGCCCGTGCTGCCTCCCGAACCTCACCGGACCCCGTCAGCTGGGGAACCAGCAACGAGCGCGCCTCCCCTCTGGGTCGACCTCGCTCCCTGTCATCTCCTTCTTCCTATCGTGCTCTCTCTCTCCCTTCATCTGGTTTCTCTCTCTCTCTCTCTCTCTCTATTACCTTCTTCCTCTCCAGGACCTTCAAGATGCCATGGACGACCTCCGCCCTGCCCGTTGGCATCGTTCACGGCAAGCACCGCTCCTGGCTTGCTCGCCCGCTCCAAGACCTCGCCTTCGCCCAGATCCTACCTGGCGCCACCGCCTTCGCTTGCCTTGCCGTCGCCAGCATCCTGGGCCGCAAGCACGCCTAAGGCCCAGATCTACGCTGCTTGGGCCTCCTCCTCTCCAGCTGGGCTTGGCCCATGGGTGAGCTCCCCACAGCCCCTCCTGTTCAGCCCAGCGATGCAGCAGATTCAGCCCAGTGCATGTTTTTCCCTGTCTGTGAATTTGCCCAATTTTCCAGGGAATGCCAGTTTTGCAGAAACCCCCTAGACATCATACATATAATAACTCATCATCCGTGCACCAGATCAAAATGTTCTAAATATGTAAAATGCATAGAATAACTTGGTTCACTTTATTTTGATGTTTAACAACTTTAAAATATGCTTTAGGACAGAACAGTACCAAATCTAAAATATGCACATGAGGGTTTTTCCAGAATTGTTGTTTGTCGTTTCGGCCTCATTTAAACTTGCCTAGACAAGTAGTTTTCATATGCTTCACCTCTTGCGATGTTTAATACCATTTAATATTGTTGGGTACATAACTGAGAGAGAACTAAATAATCGAATGTGGTGTTTCATGAATATGCAACTCGTTGCATATTGAGCTCCACTTAACTTGTAGTTTTGTTGGTGCACTTTGCCATGCCATGCATATTTAAACCGGACATGCATCATCCTTGGTTGTGCATCATGCCATGCTTATGCTTGTTTGTTTACCATGTTGTTTGCTCCTTTCCAGTGTTGCTTCTTCTTGTTAGTTCTGGCAACGTCATGTTTGAGAGGATTTGTGCGACTACGTCTGTTTGTCTTCTTCATGGACTCGTTCGTCTTTCTTGCGGGATCTCAGGCAAGATGATCATACCCTCGAAATGACTTCTATCTTTGCTTGCTAGTTGTTCGTTCTATCACTATGTCACGCTACCTACCACTTGTTCTATCATGCCTCCCATATTGCCATGTCAAGCCTCTAACCCTCCTTCCTAGCAAACCGGTGCTTGGCTACGTTACTGCTTTGCTCAGCCCCTCTTATAGCGTTGTTAGTTGGAGGTGAAGTTGAAGTTTGTTCCATGTTGGAACATGGATATGTTGGGATATCACATTATCTCTTATTTAATTAATGCATCTATATACTTGGTAAAGGGTGGAAGGCTCGGCCTTATGCCTGTTGTTTTGTTCCACTCTTGCCGCCTTGGTTTCCATCATATCGGTGTTATGTTCCTTGATTTTGCGTTCCTTACGCGGTTGGGTGTTATGGGAACCCCTTGACAGTTCGCTTTGAATAAAACTCCTCCAGCAAGGCCCAACCTTGGTTTTACATTTTCCTAACAACCTATACCTTTCCCTTGGGAGTAATTAACCCGAGGGTCATCTTTATTTTAACCCCCCGGGCTAGTGCTTCTCTAAGTGTTGGTCCGAACCGAGCCGCCTGTGGGGCCACCTTGGGGAAACTCGAGGGCTGGTTTTACTCGTAGCCTGTCTCATCCGGTGTTGCCCTGAGAACGAGATACGTGCGACTCCTATCGGGATTGTCAGCACATCGGGTGGCTTTGCTGGTCTTGTTTTACCATTGTCGATATGTCTTGTAACTGGGATTCCGAGACTGATCGGGTCTTCCCGGGAGAAGGAATATCCTTCTTTGACCGTGAGAGCTTGTGATGGGCTAAGTTGGGACACCCCTGCAGGGTATGAACTTTCGAAAGCCATGCTTGTGGTTATGTGGAAGATGGGAATTTGTTAATGTCCGGCTGTAGAGAACTTGACACTTGACTTAATTAAAATGCACCAACCGCGTGTGTAGTTGTGATGGTCTCTTTTCGGCAGAGTCCGAGAAGTGAACACGGTCTTGTGTTATGCTTGAACATAAGTAGTTTCAGGATCACTTCTTGATCACTTCTAGCTTCTCGATCGTTGCGTTGCTTCTCTTCTCGCTCTTATTTGCGTATGTTAGCCACCATATTTGCTTAGTGCTTGCTGCAGCTCCACCTCATTACCCTATCCTATCCATAAGCTTAAATAGTCTTGATCTCGCGGGTGTGAGGTAAGCAGCCGGACACCCGGGTTCAATTAAAATTACATAGTCAATCTGGCTGATTGTATTCCTCTTCAATACCATCTAACAGGCTGTCTAGCTTACAGTCCTGTTGGGAATACTTTGCGGCCAATTCTACTTGGCCGTATACTAAGCTCACAGGGATCTCCTTCCCATCGGGCCCCACGGGTCCGACCTCGGCCATGTGGTTTGGGTCAGCCTTCGTGTACCGTGTCTTCACCATGGCCCAGGCCTCCCTGGCGCCTTGACGGCAGGCCGACATCTTCCACAATCGGAAGCGCCGCCGCGCTCCCTTCAGCTTCTCTACAAGCTCTCCAAGGCCTTCGGGCATGGAGACGGATGGCCACAAGGCCTGGGCGACGCTTTGCATCACCTGCCGAACTCGCTCGTGCAGTTGTGAGAGCTCGGGAAGAAGGTCACCCGTAGAACCAGGCATTTCCTCTACAGGATGACCTATTAGCATACCTACAAACATTACTCTGTTAGTCGACTTCCTCGCCGAACTCTTTTTTCAGAGTTTGTTTAAGCACTTACTATATATGCCGCGTCGAAGCCACTGATTCTCCTTCACGGAGTCCAATAGCTGGGCACGAACATCCTTCAGTTCAACGCCCAGCTTGGTGTTGGCATCTTGGAGATCGTTCTTCTCCCGCCTCACCTTTGTCAGCACGCTCTCACCAGCCTTCTGCAATTTCATTTGTCAGATTTGCACCCACGCCGCACTTCGCAAAATACTTATCTTTCGACGCGTATATTACCAGAGGGGGTCTCCTTGGGCTCCCCTGCCGCGGCTAGTGTGGCCTCAAGTTGGGCTTTGCACTCTTCCAGCTCCTGGGATAGTAGGGTATTCTTTTCTGTAAGAACCTGCATAACAAATGATCCTTAAGTCAGTTATTCTAACTGTTTCAAGTCTCGGGGGCTACTGGTATATATATAATTACCAAAATTTTCTTACCCGTATGTCTTTTACATATTGCTCCGTGGCTCTGGCTAGACCATTTTGAGCGGCACGGAGGTACGCATCTCCTGAATTGAAGGCATCCAATGCCTCTTGGGAGAAACAAGCGTCGCGAAGAACTATCCGGCGACGCCTGTGGTTCATGGCACTCTCCACCTCGGAATTGGTGGAAGATAGCCTGTCCGCATCCTCTGTCGGAGGAGCGTCCGGTGCGCGCCTCGTGTTCGCCTCCGCTTCCGGGCCAGGCTTTGGAGCCTGGCTGGTGGAGGCGCAATTGGCAACCTCTCTGGATATAGTCCAGCGAGGTCTGTTCGTCCTGAAGAGAGCACGAGCGTTAGTATGCCTTGAAGGAATAACACCTGGGAATAAGATGGCGCGCTATACCTTTGCGCCGACGTCTCAGTTCGGACCGCACTTCTTTTCAGCCCGCGGGGCCTTGCCGCCCCTCGTTGGCTAGTCGCCGCAGGCTCGGCCTCCCGTCTCAAGGACCTCCCGTGCAAAACACGGTTGTCATACGGCAATCGAAAATACGTGAGGATAGATCCCTTTTCAAAGTGCTGGGACTTCGGTCTCAGTTACTTGTGAGGCTGGGAGTAGCCCTGGGTAATCGGCCGTGATGGCCACCAAGGCATTGTCCTTGCTCAATTGATGAAACACCCCATCAATCAGCTCCACAGATAAGTCCGGATCCTCTTGAGAGGCCGGGTCGAGGGACCGTCCAGGATCCTCGGGTTGTGGAGGAGGGCTGTTTATTTCTTTAACAGCCTGGCGCAGTTCCTGCATTGAAGTCGTTAGACTGAATATTTAATGATGGGAATATAA
The DNA here is from genome assembly GCF_056163025.1 of Triticum urartu. Lineage (NCBI taxonomy): Eukaryota > Viridiplantae > Streptophyta > Magnoliopsida > Poales > Poaceae > Triticum > Triticum urartu. Next base: position 495,137,153 of record NC_141876.1, on the reverse strand, counting down.
AATGGATGGGCAAGTAAAAGTGTCCACTTACCCAACTTGGGGGATTATACATAGAAAATCCACCCTGTGGGTTGATGCGGAGAAATTCCTCCTCTTCTCCCTTGTACAAAGCGGACAAGGTCTTTATTAGAGCGGCAGCCGAATCCGGCCCCTTACGGCCGTGGCGGGTGGCGTCGTCCTCCCCATTGAAATCCCACATGGGGTGGCCTCTATACTGGAGCGGCTGCACCCATCGCATGATGCATGCGGCCATGACCCGATCATGGTCAGTCCGGAATGCGCTAACAATCTTATCCGGCCCATCAGGTAAAGAACGTCCTTGTCGCTTTCCCTCTGAGGGCTTCATGGACGCCAGCTTAGGCGCTTCTTTAGGGGAGCACTGTCAAACTCAGGGACGCCGATCCGGACAGGATCCGGCAGCGGGACGTCCTCTATATAAAACCATTCCGAAGGCCAGTCCTCAGACGCCTTCTTTGGGGTTCCGGATAGATATCCGGTCCCGGGGATGCGCCACACTTCGGCTCCGCCCACTTGATATATTGACCCCTTCTGAGAACGGGGCACAAGGCAGAATAGCCTTTTCCACAGCGCGAAATGAGCCTCGCAGCCCAAAAATAGCTCGCAAAGGGCTACGAAGCACGCAATATGCAATATGGAGGCAGGCGTGAGGTTGTGCAACTGGAGGCCATAGAACTCCAGGAGCCCCCGGAGAAACAGATGAATTGGAAATCCGAGCCCTCTTATTAAGTAAGGGACAAGGCATAACCGCTCTCCTTTGGAGGGATTGGGGGCGCTCTCCGCTTGCTCTCTGCCATTATAGGTGGCAAGTCCGGCTCGAACCGGGACCATATAGGCCGGGGGGAGAAATCCCTTGGTCTGGAGCGTCGCTAGCTCGCTGTGCGGGATGGAGCACCTCTTCCAATCTCTAGGCCGAGGGCTGGAAGGGCGAGAGGAGGAGCTGCGGCGGCCGGCCATGATAGAATGGACCTCTGTCGGATACGCTCTGATGAATACTCGCGGAGGGGAGAAGGTGTGGATTGGATCTAAATCCTCGTCCCCTTAAATAGGCAGCTCATTCACGCGACTAGGGGTGTAAATATAAAGAAAACACCCTGACTTTTCGTATTCGTTTGACACGTGGAAGACGGCCATTATTGGGAGTAGAAGCCAAGGAGCACTACATTTACAAGAAACCGGACACTATTCAATAGGTACACGGAATTTGGAGGAGAACCCGCCTTGCAATGCCGAAGACAATTTGCGCGCTGGACTCATCGTCATTGAAGCCTGGTTCGGGGGCTACTGAGGGAGTCCTGGATTAGGGGGTGTCCGGATAGCCAGACTATATCTTCGGCCGGACTCCTGGACTACGAAGATACAAGATTGAAGACTTCGCCCCGTGTCCGGAAGGGACTTTCCTTGGCGTGGAAGGCAAGCTTGGCGATACAGATATGTAGATTTCCTACCATTGTAACCGACTCTGTGTAACCCTAGCCCTCTCCGGTGTCTATATAAACCGGATGGTTTTAGTTCGTAGGACGAACAACAATCATACCATAGGCTAGCTTCTAGGGTTTAGCCTCCTTGATCTCGTGGTAGATCTACTCTTGTACTACCCATATCATCAATATTAATCAAGCAGGACGTAAGGTTTTACCTCCATCAAGAGGGCCCGAACCTGGGTAAAACATTGTGTCCCCTGCCTCCTGTTACCATCCGCCTAGACGCACAGTTCAGGACCCCCTACCCGAGATCCGCCGGTTTTGACACCGACACTCGTGACTCACGGATACTTCCAAATAGTTGCAGGTGCTGATGATACCAGTGCAGGTGAAGCAACTGAGATCAAGTGGGAGCTTGATGAAGATCTTGGTCGTTGTTATGTGTCTTTTCCGGGTGATCAGTAGTGGAGCCCAGTTGGTATGATCGGGGATCTAGCATTTGGGGTTATGTTCTTTTATTTTGGTTCCGTAGTCAGACCTTTGATTGTACTCTGGATGATGTATGTTTAACTTGTTATTTGTGTGAAGTGGCGATTGTAAGCCAACTCTTTATCCCTTTCTTATTCAGTACATGGGAATGTGTGAAGATTACCCCACTTGCGACTAAACCGCCATGCGGTTATGCCTCTAAGACGTGCCTCGACACATGGGAGATATAGACGCATCATGGGTGTTATAGGTTCACTTAGATGAACTGTTTGTGTTAGGAAACACAAAAGAAACGGTCAGCCAGATCAAGGTGTGTGCGATATACGGCATGCAGTTCACTCGGATGAACTGTTTGCATTGAGACAAGAGAACAGAAACGGTTCAATATATCAAGATGTGTGTGATAAGCGGCAAACAGGTCTGTAATCAGAAATGTGTGCGAAGACTGATAATAACACAGACGATTGCTGCTAATAAGCTGTATGTGATATGCTCTGTCTACACAACATCTATTGGCCATTGGGGGACAGGCGATCATCCAGATACGCCATAAGGATGTGAAGAGGTATCCTATATCAGCAAGGACTAGCTGTTCCACCAGTAGCTCATGTAAGAGAACTCTCAAGTTAAGTGTGCTCAGGGCTGGAGCAGCCATCAGATGGGTTACTAGATGGGAAGTTGTGTTGATGTTAAATTAACTGTTAGGATGGGTCGTATTTGTCAAATTAAATGACTGATACGACCCATTGTCGGTGTCAAAACTGGCGGATCTCGGGTAGGGGGTCCCGAACTGTGTGTCTAAGGCGGATGGTAGCAGGAGGCAGGGGACATGATGTTTTACCCAGGTTCGGGCCCTCTTGATAGAGGTAAAACCCTACGTCCCGCTTGATTGTTCTTGATGATATGAGTATTACAAGAGTAGATCTACCACGAGATCAGAGAGGCTAAACCCTAGAAGCTAGCCTATGGTATGATTGTATGTTGTCCTATGGACTAAAACCCTCCGGTTTATATAGACACCGGAGGAGGCTAGGGTTACACAAGGTCGGTTACAAAGGAAGAGATATCCATATCCATATTGCCTAGCTTGCTTTCCACGCCAAGTAGAGTCCCATCCAGACACGAGACGAAGTCTTCAATCTTGTATCTTCATAGTCCAATAGTCCGGCCAAAGGATATAGTCCGACTGTCCGGAGACCCCCTAATCCAGGACTCCCTCAGTTGCCCCTGAACCAGGCTTCAATGACGATGAGTTTGGCGCGCAGTGTTGTCTTCAGCATTGCAAGGCGGGTTCCTCCTCCGAGTACACCATGGAAGAGTTTGAATGCAAGGATAGTGTCCGACCCTGTAAAATAAGTTCCACATACCATCGTAGAGAGAATAATACTTCCATAAATCCAATCTGCTGACACGTTTTGATAGTATGACATCACTTCATGGCCCGGTTATTCTTCAAACCGTTTCTCTCAACCAGCTTCGCACATATCGCGAGGCGGTTTTCTTGATACGTCTTGTCAAAGCAGAGATCGTGTTCCCCTTATCACGGGATTCTCATCAATACGGATGTGGGTAACCCAACCGCGCCATCAATTACGACGCCTGGGGAATAAGAGGTTTTGCCAGGCAAGTGGGGAGGCTCAACGCCTCCTCCGCCCTTATAAAAGGGACAAATATGTACTTTTTTCACCCACGCCTTCTTCCTTCTCGCTTTCCCATTCCCGCACACTCGAGCTCTAGCGCCCAAGCTCGCGTTGTTCTTCTCAAACCACTCCAAGCATGTCTGGAGCAGGAGGCAAGTGGATGGTCTCCTCCGTCACGGAGGAGAACGTCAAAAAATTATGGGAAGCCGGATATCTGGCCGCAGATATTGCGCACAGGCTGCCCGATGCGGGGCTGATCGTCCCAACACCCGAACCCCATGAGAGGGTAGTTTTTCTTACCCATTTCATACACGGACTGGGATTTCCCCTCCACCCGTTTGTCCGCGGGCTCATGTTCTACTATGGGCTGAATTTTCATGATCTGGCCCCCAACTTCATCCTCAACATCTCGGCGTTTATCGTCGTGTGCGAGGCCTTCCTCCGCATCAGGCCCCACTTCGCCCTGTGGCTGAAAACCTTCAATGTCAAACCAAAGGTGGTGAGTGGCCAGCAAGCAGAGTGCGGATGCGCCATGGTGGGCAAGATGCCTAATGTCACCTGGCTCGAGGGCACCTATGTGGACACCATAAAGGGGTGGCAATCGGGGTGGTTCTACATCACCGAGCTGCTCGACTCCAACTGGGTGGCGGCCCCCAAATTTCGATCTGGAATCCCCACGCGGCTTACCTCCTGGAAAAAGAAGGGCCTGTCCTGGGGCTCTCCGGTAGAGTTGACCGGACTCCAGACCTGCATCGAGAACATGACAAGCAAGAAAATCAAGCTCATCAATGTGGTCCAGGTTATGCTCTTCCGTCGGATCCTTCCGTGTCAACGGAGGGCATTTGCTTTGTGGGAGTTCGACTCGGCCAAACACCAGACGCTGCGAGAGCTCTATGACACCAGGCACGAGGATGTCTGGAGGGTGCTGTTCAAGAGCGCCGAGATCCCTCCCCCTCAATGAGGACCGCGGACTCAACGCAAAGCGCCGCGCCAATCCGGTAAGCTTTTTATATTTCTTAGGGTATTTATTTGCCCCGGTTTAGTTGTGTGCAGGATCTGAACTTCCATGTCATTAACAGGACTAGATAGAGATGGCGGAGCAGCTTGATAGCCCAGCTCTGCTGCCCGAAGATCCTGCAGACGCTCTTCTGACGAAGGTGCTGACTCCGGCACCCTGCGAGGTGCCGGAAAAGACCAAGAAGAAGGCGACGGGGACCCGAAAGGGTCTCCGGTGCAAGGTTGTATCGGAGTCATCGGACGATGACGCCGACGCGCACTCCTCCCACGGAAAGGAGGAGGAGGAGAAAAGTTCTCCCCCCAGCCGGGGGAGACAAGAAAAGGAAGGCCGACCCATCCGGGGAGGCCGAAGGGTCCAAGATGGGAAGGACCCTCCTTCCAGACTGTGCCACGACGGCCGCCGACAGCGGCGACGAGTGGCTGCCCAGGGACAAGCCCCTGGCGAAGTCGGAAGTGTCCAAACACCATAGTACTTCATGATATGTTTTATTGTACTGCCTTTCCTCATGCCGAACATGATTATGCAGTCCGTCCCGAGCTCATCTCGACGTACCCTCGTCGAGCGGCTCTTTGGACTCGTCGGATATGAACAACAGTTCTGTTCCGACCGCTTCCACCCCTCGCCCTACAGACAACACCGAGGTGTTGTCTAAACAGGCACCAAGCCAAGGGGAGGTAGTCCTGGGGGCGCCTCGCGGCGACTTCTCGGACCCTGGGTACCAAGGGAGCGAGGCTCCTACGGGCTTCGAGTTCGGGCCCCAGCTGGACACTGCGCCAGAACCCTCGATGGTTCCGGACTCTGGCAGGCGGTCCCCGTCAAGGGGGGCCAACCATCCGTGCCGGTGTCCTCTGTCCAACCAGAGGCACTGAACAACTTGCTGGAAGCGCTTCACAGCGCTTCCATCGATGAAGAACACCGCACTATCATGAGTGCGGTGGTTAAGAAGGTTCAGTCCGCCAAGAACGAACTGACCGAAGCCTGCGCTAGCCTCCTAACAGGCTTTGAGGTGAGCAATCAAAGTATAAGAAAATATACCGCATAGATAGTAGCCCCTGATGCTCTGTTCGGCGTTCACGAAGAAAAGCCGAATAGAGGATCAAATGATAACTCAGGAGTCTAATTAGAGTATGTCTATGTGTATGTGCAGGCTTCACTATTGGCTGCTGCCGCACGTACTGCGGAGGTCGCTGCGCTGAAGCAGGACCTGAAGCGGTCCGAGGACGAGCTCGGCCTTACCAAGAGGCAGCTCGAAGAGAGCAAAGGTAAGGAATACCCCTGTCTATGTAGTTAAAAAGAAGTTCGGGTGTAAAGTAATAGGATCATCATGGATTTGTCAGGGGCCACGGCCGAGGTGGAGACCCTGAGGAGGGCGTTGTCCACGGCCGAAGACAAAGCGGCCAAAGAACGTATTGAATGGGAGAAACAAGAAGCCCGAGTGGGCGAGGTGCAGCAAGAGCTCGAGGCTCTTGCCAAGAAGCACGAGTCCTTGGAGCTTGACTCCAAGACGTGGGAGTTCAAGCTCGCGCAGGCGCTTGAAAGCGTCCGGAGCGCCAAGGCCGAAGCCCACAAGGCCCTCCAGGAGATTGATGCGGCAAAGAAGATAGTAGCGGGTAAGGCATTCAATATGCAAAACAAGCATGTGAAGGAGACTTTCCCTTTTTTACCCAAGTTCGGAGCTCTCCAGGAGCGTTTGCAGATCTTCCCCGCAGCGTCCTGGATGCCGCTGAGTTTTACCAGGCCGAGGAGGGGAGCTTAACAGAGAAGTTGTTCTGGTCTCAGTATACTGGGACCAAACACCCCGTGTCCTTGAGCGACCAGCTGAAGTAGTTGGTCGAACTTCACAAGGCGGCCGAACAGGCCATGAAGGGCCTTATAGTCTAGATGTGGTCTGGCGAGCCCCTGTCCGGCAGCTACTTCAGCCTGGTAAGGCGTCTTGTGGAAGCCTGCCCGCAGCTTGAAGTCATCAAGCAATCCGTATGCATCGAGGGTGCACGCAGGGCTTTTGCCCGGGTGAAGGTGCACTGGGAGAAGCTGGATGCCGTGAAGCTGGTGAAGGAGGGGCCGCCGGAGGGCAAGGAGCATCGCTGCCCCGAGAATTATTACGAGGGTGTCCTGGAGGGTTCCCGCTTAGTGGCGGATGAGTGTGCCAAGGATGTAATTTTTGAATGAACATGCCCATGTGATCCTGTAATATGAAACGAGTTCTTTTGCGCCATGCGATGCTTTCTTAATTTAAAATATTACCTTCTGTGCGGCCGTTTATAAAATCTGAGAGTTGGCCAGTCGCCGGCTTCTGCCCCCATGTAGCTAGTACTGGGGTGTTCGGGGTAAATCTAAACACTCTTTACCCCAATTTTGGGTCCTTCAAGGGAGGTTCTCAGCGCAACGAACCAGGCAATCAGACTGTAATGCTTTAACACTCTCACTTAGCCATAGAAGTCTATGATTTTAAATTTTGGTGAAGCCCCTGGTATTCAGAGGACCGAATTTGGGGCGCTATACACGCCTAAGCCGGACAAGGCCGACTCTTCGCCCAAAGCGGAAAAAGTCTTTAAGGACTTGAGACCTCTCGAACAGCGACCAGTCTCTCGCCTTATCATGACAGTCAGTTTTTGGCTTTATCTAGTGAGGTGCTCGTCCGGAAGAACCGGGACACAATCGCAGTAGTTCTCCCACCACTACCTTAGCCGATATAGTGGAACGTAAGGTACCAAAGCATGGGAGCCGGGCAACCCAACATTTGACCCAAGACATGATTCGGAGCTGATGCATATAATGCTATAAGTTCGGTGTGCCACACTGTCGAAAGTGTTTGGACTTCTTGCCCCGTATTATGGGGTAAACGAGAGCCCCTGGCGTACTGACCGTACCCGAACATGCAGGTGCGGAATGTCGTAAATGGACATATAAGAGAAAGAGAAAAACTTAAATAATGCAATGACAGATTAATAATATGCATTGTTATTTGAATAATACGTTGAAGCGTACAGGTACAAGTAGTGCAATAAGCTGAAAGTAGGACAATTCGAAATGTCCCATCCAAGGCAAGCTCCGCATAAAGAGTGAAAAGCGGGTATATCAAGTATTACTAGAGACCACCTGGCGGTTCCCGTGTTCATCTTAGCTTCTTGCCGCCTCGGTTGTTGCTTCCGGAATGTGTCCGGTAGTCGTACTGCCGGAAAGGCCTTCCGAAGAGTTAGGCCCTGAAAGAGAAAAGGAATGTCAAAGGTATACAGCCCCTGGTGTGGTGAAGCCATAATGCGGGGCGTGTCCTAATTGTGCCCCCGCCTATGTCCATGGTATTTTCAATGCGTAGTTATGTACGCGCGGCACGAATTTCGTTGCTGCATGGGGACTGGGACGGGGGCCGAATTGCTAGGCGAGCACAGATCACGCCAGGCGATCCTGTTGCAGATTATTCCCGACTCGCTTGAAGGTGTCCGAGGGCTGTAACGCCGAATGAGTGGTCTGTCTGAACATGCTGCTTTGTGCCTCTGCTGCAAGGGCCGCAGTGTGCTCTTCCATACGGAGCGAGCGTTCTGTGTTTCCATTTACTGTTATGACCCCGCGAGGACCTGGCATCTTGAGCTTGAGGTATGCGTAATGCGGCACTGCATTGAATTTTGCAAATGTTGTCCGTCCGAGCAGTGCGTGATAGCCACTGCGAAATGGGACGATGTCAAAGATTAACTCTTCGCTTCGGAAGTTATCCGGTGATCCGAAGACCACTTCCAGTGTGATTGAGCCTGTGCAATGGGCCTCTACACCTGGGGTGACACCTTTGAAGGTGGTTTTGCTGGGTTTGATCCTTGAGGGATCGATACCCATTTTTCGCACTGTATCCTGATAAAGCAGGTTCAGGCTGCTGCCGCCATCCATAAGGACTCGAGTGAGATGAAATCCATCAATGATGGGGTCTAGGACCAATGCAGCAGATCTGCCATGACGGATGCTAGTGGGGTGGTCCCTGCGATCGAAGGTGATCGGACAAGCAGACCATGGGTTGAACTTCAGGGCGACGGGCTCCATCGCGTAGACGTCCCTTAGTGCATGCTTCTGCTCCCTCTTGGGAATGTGGGTTGCGTATATCATGTTTACTGTCTTTACTTGTGGGGGAAACCCCTTTTGTCCTACTGGGGTCGGCGGCCGTGGCTCCTCCCCGTCATCGCTATGCAGCCACTTGTCCTTGTTTTCGGCATTTAACTTGCTGGCCTGCTTGAACACCCAGCATTCTCTGTTGGTGTGATTGGCTGGCTTGTTGGGGGTGCCGTGGATTTGACACGAGCAATCCAGTATGCGATCCAGACTGGACGGGGCCGGAGTATTTCTTTTGAATGGCTTTTTCCGCTGACTGGATCTAGAGCCTTTGAATCCGGCGTTGACTGCCGTATCTTCGGAGTTATCGCCGTTATTGCGGCACTTTGGTCTATTACGACGCTGCCTACCGTTAACGTCTTTGGTATCCGAGGTATCCGGATTCCTTGATGTGTTGTTGCTGCGAGCCAGCCAGCTGTCCTCGTCCCCGCAAAAGCGGGTCATGAGTGTTGTGAGGGCTTCCATAGATTTCGGCTTCTCCTAGATGAGGTGGCGGGTGAGCCACTCGTCGCGGATGTTATGCTTAAATGCCGCTAGGGCTTCTGCATCCGGACAGTCTACAATTTGATTTTTCTTAGTCAGGAACCGTGTCCAGAATTGTTTGGCCGATTCCCCTGGCTGCTGGGTTATGTGGCTCAAGTCATCAGCATCCGGTGGCTGCACATAAGTGCCCTGGAAGTTTTCAAGAAATGCATCTTCCAAATCCTCCCAACTGCTGATGGAATCTGCTGGCAAGCTATTCAGCCAATGCCGAGCTGGTCCTTTGAGTTTTAGTGGGAGGTACTTGATGGCATGTAGATCGTCACCGCGGGCCATGTGGATGTGAAGGAGGAAATCCTCAATCCATACAGCGGGATCTGTTGTGCCATTGTATGATTCGATGTTTATGGGTTTGAAACCCTCCGGGAATTCATGATTCATAACTTCATCAGTGAAGCATAGGGGGTGTGCGGCGCCTCTGTGCCGGGCTATATCCCGACGTAGTTCATATGAGTCTTGTCTGCTATATTCGGCCAGGCCGGATTTACTCTTGGTGTATCCGACGCGACGATCATCGTCCCGTGTGGGCGCACGTGTTCGTGTCCCGTATATTGACCTTGCGATTTTTGCCTTGCTGTCCAAGATATCTCGCAGGTCCTCTGTGTTGCCCCAGGCCTTAGTATCTTTGACCGAGTGGTGACGGGGTGCGGACTGAACTTTAGGCTAAAACGCCTCTCTGGCTCGGCCGCGTAGTGGCCGGTCAGCCGCATCATACACTGGTGAATGAGGCTTCAATGCTTCCTCCTCGAGGTGAGGTAGCAACCTGCGTTTGGGATAACTCTTGGATGGGCGCTCGAATTCATGCTCCTGGGCCGCAAGGACTTCGGTCCATCTGTCTGCTAGCAAGTCTTGATCAGCTTGAAGCTGTTGTTGTTTCTTCTTTAGGCTATTTGCCGTGGCCATAAGCCGGCGCTTGAAGCGCTCTTGCTCGACGGGGTCCTCAGGCACGATAAATCCGTCATCGCCGAGGCTCGCCTCGTCTTCCGAGAGAGGCATGTAATTGTCCTCCTCTGGTTCTCCATCTGCTGCCTGCTCTGGAGGGCTAGCTTGTTTGTCCTCCAGCTCTTTGCCGTGCTAGAGGGGATTGTTGTTGTCTTCAGCGCTATCCGGAGTGTTATTATCTCCTGTGCCGGTATCACTGCTCTTACTATGGCGGGACTTAGAGCGGCGCCGCTGACGTCGGCGCTTGCGTTGCTTCTTGGAGGGGTCATCCTCCGCTTTCTCCTCACCATTGGCTTCTTTGGGGGTGTCCACCATATATATATATATATCATATGATGAGGTGGCGGTCTAGTGCCTCGAGGGCGGTGGATCCTGTTCGTCTCTGGCTTCGTCATCCATACCATCGAAGTCTTCGGAGCCGAAGTCGAGCATATCGGTTAAGTCGTCGACAGTGGCTACTAAGTGGGTGGTGGGTGGGCAGCGAATTTCTTTGTCGTCCACATCCCATTCTAGCCGGACATAGTTCGGCCAAGGTTCTCCTGATAGGGAGAGAGACCTTAATGAATTTAGCACATCTCCAAAAGGTGAGTGCTGAAAGATATCCGCGGAGGTGAACTCCATGATCGGCGCCTAGTCGGACTGGACGGGCACGGATACGAGCGACTCAGAGTCCGTGACCGAGGATGAATCCAGTGGTTCGGCAACACGGCTCTTGTAAGGGGTGAAGTCAGTATCCAGCTCCATCGCCACTGAGAGTGCGGCCTCCATGGTGGGGTCCATCCCTCCGCTCTCGGATGGCGCGACTTGCTCCGGATTAAAGGCCGGAGTAGCTGCGGACGCGATCTCCCGAACACTGTCCGATGATAGAGTTACGTCATGCTCGTCGCGACTGCGCGGCGCGTCCGGCATGGGCTCGAATCCATCGAATATCAAGTCTCCGCGGATATCGGCCGTGTAGTTCAAATTTACAAATCTGACCTGATGGCCAGGGGCGTAGCTCTCAATTTGCTCCAGATGGCCAAGCGAATTGGCCCACAGTGCAAAGCCGCCGAATATGAAGATCTGTCCAGGGAGGAAAGCCTCACCCTGTACCGCATCGCTAGCGACGATCGAAGGAGCCATCGAGCCTTATGGTGACGACACAGTGGAACTCTCAATGATAGCACCAATGTCCGTGTCAAAACCGGCGGATCTCGGGTAGGGGGTCCCGAACTGTGCGTCTAAGGCGGATGGTAACATGAGGCAGGGGACACGATGTTTTACCCAGGTTCGGGCCCTCTTAATAGAGGTAAAACCCTACGTCCTGCTTGATTGTTATTGATGATATGAGTATTACAAGAGTAGATCCACCATGAGATCAGAGAGGCTAAACCCTAGAAGCTAGCCTATGGTATGATTGTATGTTGTCCTATGGACTAAAACCCTCCGGTTTATATAGACACCGGAGGAGGCTAGGGTTACACAAGGTCGGTTACAAAGGAGGAGATATCCATATCCATATTGCCTAGCTTGCCTTCCACGCCAAGTAGAGTCACATCCGTACACGGGACGAAGTCTTCAATCTTGTATCATCATAGTACAATAGTCCGGCCAAAGGATATAGTCCGCCTGTCCGGAGACCCCCTAATCCAGGACTCCCTCACCCATCCCATGAGTTAATTTAACCTCGAGGTCCTTGTTTTTTATTTTATAATTTTTTAACACATGTTAAAGAAGGTCTACTGCATTACTTTTTGACAATGTGCGATACATGGCATACAGTTGATCCATCCAACCTGTTTGTGATGGAATAAGCCGTGTGTATTGTGGGCAAACGCTTGCTAGTATTCAACCGTTTGTGATTGATGAATTCATCATCGGCGGGTTCCCTAGTGTGGTCCGTGTTCATCTGATCATCATCTACTTCTTGTGCTAGCTTGATATTCCTTCTATGCTAAGTTTCCATTAATTTGATGGCGTTTTATGAACACACCATTGTTTCTCGCCATTTCCTCACCTGTTTCCCGCTGCCCAGCGATATTGCGCATAACCCTAGGCGGCGCGCGATGCACAGAGGCGACAAGCGCGGCCTGTAGCACATCCACCTTTTCCAAGAATGCCAACCCACCAAAGCGCCGTCTCTGCCATCAACCTCGTCGACGAGGAAAACGAGCAGGCACAACGGCCCGTCGAGGCCAAGGCGCTCCCCGACAACACGATGGATGACGCTGTGATGCGCGTCATTGCCAGGGTTGAGCAGACCTTTGGTGCATGGCGCTTGAGCGCCGCGGATCAAGATAGGCATGTCAGCACCGACAGGCTACAGCTCGCCGCACAACATGATCGATGGCGCGCCGCATAGCAAGCTAGGTGCGTCCGCGCCGATAGGCTGCACTCGCCGCACGGCGAGACCATTGGAGCGCCGCAGAGCGAGAGGCGCGGCGCGCCGCACAGCAAGAGCGAATCCATCGATGCTTGCCTGCTGTCGACACTGTGTCGCAGCTGGGTACACGTCCCATCAGTACCCCCATTCCTCGCCAGGAGTGCGCAGAGGCCCTCTGTGCCGTACTTGCACCAGAGGCCGGCCGCGCCGTACTTGCACCGGACGCCCGCCACACCGTTCGCAAGGGTCGCGCCGTTCTCCTTATCCGCGGCCCACTCGATGCCAACGCGCTGGTCGGTAGGCTCGACCGCCTCCTTGGCCCAGTTGTCCACCTAGGCGCAGTAGAGGAACATGGCCGTCGCATCCTTGTGCTGGTGATCTCCGATGAAATAACCAACTTGGAGCTCGAGATCGCGCTCCAGATGTACCGCGGGCGTGTCGACTGCTTGGACGAACGCCTGCACGATTTAGGCAGATCCAAGAGCTAATGTACGCAAGGGCTGCTGGTCATGGTCTCATGGACGCGTTTTATTTTGTTGAGTCGTTTCAACATGGATAGCTATGTATTCAAACCAATCATAGTATTGCTGTCGTGGTATTCTCATGAGGGGGGGGTGTAAGACGACATATGCCACAAGGTGGCTTCGTGTGAGGGCAAGACTGCTGCCGGAATATCCAGGGACGGGTATGCGAGTAGTACGCGCTAGTTTACCCAGGTTCGGGGCTCTCTGGAGAGATAACACCCCTACTCCTCCATGTCTGAGTATATCTGGTATATCTGGTACAGAGTGCTCCTGGAGCTGTATCTGAGGTCAGTGCCATAGGCATCTGGCCTCGTATATGCATATGAGCACAAGTGAGCGAGTGGCTGGCTAGTGGCCGAATGGAGTGGCCGTGGTGGGCTTGTGTGCTCATGCGTGAGTGGGTGTGTGTGAGCCCATCCCCTAATGGATGGATGGGTGTGTGTGCCTTATATAGGCATGGCTAGCTTAGCATGTAAGCTATGTGGTGGCATGGGAGCAAGGGGGTATGGTGGGGTGTCACACTTGTCCTCTGGGTCACTTCATAAATAGTGCCCAGGGGCAAGTGTCACTGTACATGATGGCTGGGGTGTCGCGTGTACAGTGCTCAGGTACAGCCGTCACGTCGGGGTCGCGTCAGGCTGCAGTTGACTTCGGGAAGCCGGCTGGTTGGAGCAGTCGGCAGCCAGCAGTCGGCTTGGTGGAGCAGCCAGCAGCCAGCAGCCGGCCTGGTGGAGCAGTTGGCAGCCAGCAGTCGGCCTGGTGGAGCAGTCGGCAGCCAGCAGTCGGCCTGGTGGAGCAGTCGACAGCCAGCGGTCGGCCTGGTGGAGCAGTCGACAGCCAGCGGTCGGCCTGGTGGAGCAGTCGGCAGCCAGCAGTCGGCCTGGTGGAGCAGTCAGCAGCCGGCCAGGTAGTTGGACTGAGGGGCTTTGCTAGCCCCGATGTCTTGAAATATCGTCTTGCCATCTTCGGGATACCCGTCGCCAATAACTCCGACAATTGCTTTGTTTATTCCTCTATTTCAATGTGTGTACTCTGTTTTCCGTTCTTATATGTTCTGTTTCAATGTGTGTGTATACGCTTTCCATTCTGTATATGTGGATGATAACAGCTAGATTCAAATTAGTATACAAAAATAGATAGAAAATGGAATTCATAATATATATATTAATTGTTCACTAGTTCATCACAGAATATATATATATAATATCATCACATATACTCCCTCCTTCCATCTATATAGGGCCTAATGCGTTTTTAAGACCGCCTTTGACTATTGACAAGATTAATAGTACATGACATGCATAATGTGAAAATTATATCATTGAAAGCTCCTTTCACACATGAATTTAACGGTGTGCTTTGTGTAAGTTGCATGTCATATATTATTGCTCTAATATTTGGTCAAAGTTAGCCTCGAAAAACGCATTAGGCCCTATATAGATGGAAGGAGGGAGTACGTGATGATACTTAACTACTAGGTACAATGCATAAAATTGAAAACGAACAATACAAAAACTAATAATCTCTCCTCGGGACAATATTCTGGCAGCCCCTCGCCAGTAGCTCCCTGGTGCGCGGCGTCTTCCTAGTGCGGAGGCAGTACTCCGCCTCCTGCGCCTTGCAGCGCTTGACGTATCGCTCTGCCTCTTGCTGGCGGATGCACGCGGACGATCTTGCCATTTCGTTGGGTGCCCACCGAAGCTCCTTGTCGGTGGCACGCTGGAGCTTATCGGCCCACCTCCACGCAGCGACGAGGCGCCCAGCGCCTTTGACCTTCCTCGTGAAGTACCCGTCTTCGTACACCTCCTCCGCACGACGACACGCCCGCCCCCAAAGCTCCGCCGCCTCCTTTTTCCAGGCGGCATCACGGGCTTCACATGCCGCCTGGTACCTGGCTTCCTCCACCGCCATCTCCTTCTTGAACGCCACTTGCCTGGCTTGCTTAGCCGGCGGCAAGGACTTCCACAGACAAAGATTATACTGGCCCCAAAACCAATCCAAAGTTGGGGGGTCCGGCACAACCTCATCTGGCGGCGGGTAGGGGTCCTCGTCGTAGCTATTCGAGTGAGCGTCCTTGCGGGGCGGCGACTCCTCGTCGGCGCGTGCGCAAACCAGCGGCGCCATGGCAGAGATTTGAGAGAGAGAGGGCGAGCGAGGGGATGATGTAGATGAGAATGCAGGTGGGACGACGTGAGCAAGGTAGTATTTATTGGCGGCCGACATCTAGATCGACGGGAATAGTACTGACGTCGGTTGCCAGAATTTACGAGTACAGTAGTTTGAATTACACACGATTCCCGCAGCAAAATCCGCGTGTGAACATAATAGCTGAAGGTTTCCAATATAGAACCGTGTCTGATTAATGATCCCCGCCACTGACCTACCAAACCTCGACCCACGAGATAGAGTGCCAATCGTGTGGGGGCGGTTGTCTTGCCAGATCTTTACATTTTCTTTTTTGAACACCAGATATTTACATTGTCTGATGATTTTTAAACTCGCAGACAAGTACACAAAAATATGATTCTTCAAACCGTTATGGTTAGCCGTTGCATGTAGATGTAGTTCAAATTTGAATTACGGTCATTAAATGGCTAGAAAATCACTTAATGTCTTTAAAAGGTCAAATGACCGCTAGAATTTTCCAAATTTTCAAAGTATAATTGTATTAGTGCACGTTAAACGCAGAAAAAATTTGAAGGCCGTAAGAGGAAGCTATCTCCTGTTCGTCATCAAACATGCATTGTCCCCTCTCGGAACCACGAGCCTTCTAGTGAGTTGCTCCGGTTTGTGAGGGGTGTGTGTCCAAACTTTCGTCAAACATGCCAAATTTTTTACCACATCATCTTGGTGGCATGACATTACATCAAGCAAGGTTTCATGTTTTTCTGATCATTTTTTAATTTTTTGGAATTAAAATGCCATGGCACTCCATGCATACATATGCACATGTCCATGTCGTGAGACCAATATGTTTGAAAATTCCTTCTAATTTACTGCACATGGAATTAACTCACACACAAGTACACAAATATGATTTTTCAAACCGTTATGGTTAGCCTTTGCATGTAGATGTAGTTCAAATTTGAATTACAGTCATTAAATGGCTATAAAATCACATAAATGTCTTTAAAAGGTCAAATGACCCATACAATTTCCCTAATTTTCACATTATAGTTATAGTAGTGCACATTAAATGTAGAAAAAATTTCAAGGCCGTAAGAGGAAGCTATCTCCCGTTCGTCATCAAACATGCATTGTTCCCTCTCGGAACCACGAGCCTTCTAGTGAGTTGCTCTGGTTTGTGAGGGGTGTGTCCAAACTTTTGTCAAACATGCCAATTTTTTTACCACATCATCTTGGTGGCATGACATTACATCGAGCAAGGTTTCATGTGTTTATGATTTTTTTTGATTTTTTAGAATTAAAATGCCATGTCACTCCATGCATACATATGCATGTGTCCATGTCATGAGACAAATATGTTTGAAAATTCCTTCTAATTTACTGCACATGGAATTAACTTGCCCACAAGTACATAAATAAGATTTTTCAAACCGTTATGGTTAGGCGTTGCATGTAGATGTAGTTCAATTTGAATTACGGTCATTAAATCGCTAGAAAATCACTTAAATGTCTTTAAATTGTCAAATGACGGCTAGAATTTTCCAAATTTTCACATTACACTTGTAGTAGTGCATGTTAAACATAGAAAAAATTTGAAGGCCGTAAGAGGAAGCTATCTCCCGTTCGTCATCGAACATGCATTGTCCCCTCTCGGAACCATGAGCCTTCTAGTGAGTTGCTCCAGTTTGTGAGGGGTGTGTGTCCAAACTTTCGTCAAACATGTCAATTTTTTACCACATCATCTTGGTGGCATGACATTACATCAATGAAGGTTGCATGTGTTTCTGATTTTTTTATTTTTTTGGAATTTAAATGCCATGGCACTCCATGCATACATATGCATGTGTCCATGTCGACAGACGAATATGTTTGAAAATTCCTTCTAATTTACCGCACATGGAATTAACTCGCACACAAGTACACAAATATGATTTTTCAAACTGTTATGGTTAGCTGTTGCATGTGGATGTAGTTCAAATTTGAATTACGGTCATTAAATGGCTAGAAAATCACTTAAATGTCTTCAAAAGGTCAAATGACCCTTGAAATTTTCCAAATTTTCACATGACAGTTGTATTAGTGCATGTTACACGTAGAAAAAATTTGAAGGCTGTAGGAGGAAGCTATCTCTCATTCGTCATCAAACTTGCATTGTTCCCTCTCGGAACCACGAGCCTTCTAGTGAGTTGCTCCGGTTTGTGAGGGGTGTGTGTCCAAACTTTCGTCACACATGCCAATTTTTTTACCACATCATCTTGGTGGCATGACATTACATCAACCAAGGTTTCATGTGTTTCCGATTTTTTTAATTTTTTGGAATTTAAATGCCATGGCACTGCATGCTTAATTGTGTCATAGCTGTTAAACCAATATGTTTGAAAAATCCTTCCAATTTACTGCACATGGAATTAAATTGCACACAAGTACATAAAATATGACTTTTCAAACAGTTATGGTTAGCTGTTGCATGTACATGTAGTTCAAATTTCAATTACGATCATTAAATGGCTAGAAAATCACTTAAATGTCTTAAAAGTTCAAATGACCCTTGAAATTTTCCAAAATTTGACTTGACAGTTGTATTAGTACTACAAAATTTCTCGTTCATTTAAAACACCATCCATTGCCACTTTACTCCAAATTCGTCTTTCACAGCTAATAAAAAATATCTACAACATCACACATAGTTGTTTTCTAGGAACCGTTTGCGATGAAAACATCTGCGTCTATTTAAGTCTCCCTCCTTAAGCTTCGCCAGCTCATCTGCTCCAGAGCCGGCAACCCTCGAATCCACGAATTCCGATCCCCATTCCCACACCCCCTTCTTGCAAAGATGACATCATGGAAACGCTTCGTGAAGGCTCGTACGATGGCCGCGTCCCCCCCGAGCATCGCCGCCTATGCCGAGAGTGCCACCGCATCCGCATTGAGCGCGGTCGCTTCCGCCGAGAGGGCATATGCGGCAGCCGACAGGGCAGCTGCAGCAGCCGTGACGGCTGCAGCTGCTGCAACGACGATGGCTGCAAACGCCGAGAGCGCTCGAGCTGCTGTCCGTGCCGCCGATGTCGCCCTAGCCCGGGTCGAGGCCATCCACGCCAAGATCGAGGATGCACACGCCAAGATATTCCATGCCACCTCGGACTCCAGCATGCAACCCACGTCCGAAAAGGCGGCGGTGGCCATCGAGCACCTGCTTCCTCCTGAGGTCGCCGAGCGGGATCTGGAGATGCAGGAGGCGGCGGAGATCAAGGAGCAACGGGAGGAGGAACGCGTGGCCAAGGTCGAGGTCGAGGTAGAGAAGAGTCTGCTCATTGAGTAATCGGTGGTGGAGTACCAACGTGAGCTCTGGCACATCCACTACTATGAGTACTACAACCTTAAGGGTGGTGCCGATGATGACGACGAGGATGAGGATGCGGTTGACTTCAACAGGGGGGACGCGGAGTCCACCAACGGCGACATGTCGCCAGAACAAGTCATTGACGTCTCGTTTCACACCGGTGATGCATAGGCCGGCGCGGCGGCAGATTTGTTAAAATTATCCATACTTAGGTTTGTTTTTAATGCTGGTCTTTTGTTAGAGCAATGTTTAGGTCATCTGGCTCTGTTTAATTACTAAAATTGCTCGATTCAGTAAGTGTGGTATGTCTGCTGTACGCTTTTGTGTGTGCCCAAATTAGCAAGCTATCTTAAATTATGCAATGACGTACCCATGGAAATTTCCACCAAAATTTGAATTATCAAACTCATCCCATGCGCGTAAAGCAGAAGAATCATTTGCGATGCATACAATCATTCAAAGTGAATGGTCCGGCGGCACCGCACACAAAGTTTCCCTTCACATTTCCAAAATTTTGGCCTGCCGCCAAAATATCTACCCCCGCCCCCTTCCCCGCCCCCTTTTCTCCCCGACCACAAGTCACATTTCCCTTGTTTCCTCCTTCCTTCCTTCATTCCTTCCTAAGCTATAGTCGCTTCCTCGCTCTCGCTGTCTCGCATCCTACCGTTGGGGTCGCCAAGGTCTTCTTCAAAGACCTGTCTAGCGGTTCCTCCTCCGGCGATGACTCCTTCACCACCTGGGTATGCCTCTCTTCTCTCTCTCGGGCTATGACTTGGAATGAAGGATTTTTACTCGGCGGTCGATTTGAGTCATTTCTTCCTCTTGTAGCTCACTAGGACCATCAGTGGCAACGAATGGAGTGGGGTGGCTGAAGATGTATCTGCTCGTTGTCACCATCAATCTCCATGCGTGAAGCTAGTTGCGTTTGAATCTATGGACAGTGGGAGGAAGTTTCTGGCATGTCCAGACAAGATTAGACCCTCTTTCGTTGTTACAAATCATTTGTTAGATGTGATTCAGACACTGTAATGGTCCCAACCCATTCATACCACACCTTCAACCAAACGCATCCTAAGACAGTGTCACAGTTTGTACCTAGTATCTAAAATTGTTGCCATCTCATCAGTGGTGCCATTAGAAAATTATTTGGCACCGCTTCAGTAGTTTGTGCAGCCAACTTTGGTCAACACATCCGAGCAGCCAAGCAGTAAAATACTAAATCTTTATGGCATGAAGGAACTGGGCGTCGGAGCAACTAGGTGCTCCGGAGTCCGGGTCCCTGATTTTTTTCCGCTGCATCGGCTCGCCAGTGCAGGGCACCGGTGTGAGATGTAGCAACAGTTGTCTTCACACCAGTTTTGGCATACATGGTGGATGACCTTAGTGCTATTAGTTCTACGTTACTAAATTTGTGCATGTACACACCTGTTAGTATCAATTTGCTGTCATCCAAACACTGTCGCTATGCTGTTGCAGTTATATTTACCTTCCTCATAAAATGTTCAATTTGTTATTTATTGTACATGAGTAAGAACTTGTAGCGTATTTGTAGTTAATTATAGCTTCCAATGTCCCAAAATTTGGTTGTTGTATCAGTAGCAACTAATTCATTTGCACATTGATCTTTTTGAGAACATATGTCATAATTAACATGTTTCTTTAGTTTTTCAAAATAAGCATTGGTGATTTTCTATGTTGCTATAAATCCATTTCCCCTACAATTGTTACTGATCTAGTTTTAAATATTATAGGATGAGCGGAAGTGTTCTTACTTGGAGTGGGTAGATCAAGAGTGGCCACAGTCTTTGAAGAGGTGCCTAGCGAAGCTCTGGAGCATGTATGAGGAAGAGAACAGACGTAGGCTTAAAGGAAGTGTTGTCAACACTGAAGAATATTTGAAGATGCGGGAAAAAGAGGAAGGTGGAGAATGAGCTTAGATTTTTAAATCAGACTTTGCTAAAATGGTGTTGGCGAAGGAGGAGGCACTTTCCTAGTTGGCCAGTGCAAAACAGGTTCTTACTGAACTGAAAGCAGAGGTGGATAAGACGATCCTGGATGATCTCGATTAAGGAAATGAATATATTGTTCTTATGAAGTTGAACTAGCAATATATTGTACTGTGTTGTTTTCATGTAGCTATCGTACTATGATGTTATAATATATTTATGTGCCTGATATGAAATTGGCAAACAGCTGTTCGATATGAAATGTGAATTTGCGTAATACTGGAATTATTAATTGTAAACTAATAAACCTGCTAAATGTGTCATGGACCTTTGCAAATGGTTCTAGCAGTAAAAGCGCTTGTGATGGATTGCCCAATGCCACATAGTTTTCTTCATCGAATCGTGTGTGATGTAGTTGATAAAAGCAAACAGTTAACCAAGGCAGAGCGTGTGTGATAGTTACACCTTTCACACACGAGCCTACACATAAAACTGTGTGGGATGTACATACGAGCAAAAACGTTTTCCCTGGATTGACTGTGTGGGATGTACATAAGAACGGAAACGTTTTCCCTGGATTGACTGTGTGGGATGTACATAAGAACGAAAACGTATTCCTTGGATTGACTGTGTGTGATATACATACCTGCGGAAATATTTTTCTGGGTTTCATCGTGTGGGATGTACATACCTTCGGAAATGATTGTGTTTTGATGCCTCGCTCGATCGCACACGAGCTCATTTGGTGTCCCAGGAGGGCCTATCCCCGACAATTTCTAGGTCGTGTGGGAAGGACCCCCCTATCTCCCACACTCACTTGGCGATGGTTCCATATGCCGTCGCGGAAAGGGGTTAAAAACCGTTTGTATAGCACCAACTCGTACCAGTGTTAGAACAAAATATGACTATATGAATGCCTCAAGTGGTGTACCGGGATGTGCAATGAATCAAGAGCGACATGTATAAAAATGATGAAAGGTGGCTTTGCCACAAATACGATGTCAACTACATGATCATGAAAAGCAATATGACAATGATGAAGCGTGTCATAACAAACGGAACGGTGGAAAGTTGCATGGCAATATATCTTAGAATGGCTATGGAAATGCCATAATAGGTAGGTATGGTGGCTGTTTTGAGGAAGGTATATGGTGGGTGTATGGTACCGGCGAAAGTTGCGCGACACTAGAGAGGCTAGCAATGGTGGAAGGGTGAGAGTGCGTATAATCCATGGACTTAACATTAGTCATAAAGAACTCACATACTTATTGCAAAAATCTATTAGTTATCGAAACAAAGTACTATGCGCATGCTCTTAGGGGGATAGATTGGTAGGAAAAGACCATCGCTCGTCCCCGACCGCCACTCATAAGGAATACAATCAAAAACTATCTCATGCTCCAACTTCGTTACATAACGGTTCACCATACGTGTATGCTACGGGACTCACAAACCTTAACACAAGTATTTCTCAAACTCACAATTACTCACTAGCATGAATGTAATATCACCATCCTTATATCTCAAAACAATCATAAGGAATCAAACTTCTCATAGTATTCAATGCACTTTATATGAAAGTTCTTATTATATCCCTCTTGGATGCCTATCATATTAGGACTAAATTTATAACCAAAGCAAATTACCGTGCTGGTTAGAGACTCTAAAAATAATATAAGTGAAGCATGAGAGTTCAACAATTTCTATAAAATAAAGCCACCGCCGTGCTCTAAAAAGATATAAGTGAAGCACTAGAGCAAAATTGCCTAGCTCAAAAGATATAAGTGAAGCACATATAGTATTCTAATAAATCACGATTCATGCGTGTCCCTATCAAAAGGTGCGTACAGCAAGGATGATTGTGGCAAACTAAAAATAAAATACTAATATCATACAAGACGCTCCAAGCAAAACACATATCATGTGGTGAATAAAAATATAGCCTCAAGTAAAGTTACCGATAGACGAAGACGAAAGAGGGGATGCCTTCCAAGGCATCCCCAAGCTTAGGCTCTTTGTTGTCCTTGAATATTACCTTGGGGTGCCTTGGGAGTCCCCAAGCTTAGGCCCTTTCCACTCCTTATTCCATATCCATCATATCCTTACCCAAAACTTTAAAACTTCACAACACAAAAATCAACAGAAAGTCTCATAAGCTCCGTTAGTATAAGAAAATAAATCACCACTTTTGGTATTGTTGTGAACTCAATCTTTATTTATATTGGTGTAATATCTACTGTATTTCCAACTTTTCCATGGTTCATACCCCCCGATACTACCCATAGATTCATCAAAATAAGCAAACAACACAGCGAAAACATGATCTATCAAAAACAGAATAGTCTGTAGTAATCTGTAACTCTCGAACACTTATGTAACTCCAAACATTCTAAAAAATTAGGAAAACCTGGGCAATTTGTTTATTAATCTTCATCAAAAAGAATTAGTATTTTATCGCGCTTCTGTTAAAAATGAAAATTATTTTCCTCGGCGCAAAAGTTTTTGTTTTTCAGCAAGATCAAATCAACTATCACCGTAAGCCATCCTAAAGGTCTTACTTGGCACAAACACTAATTAAAACACAAAACCACATCTAACCAGAGGCTAGATGAATTATTTATTGCAAAACATAAGCAAAAGACAAAAAAAATTAAAAAAAAAATGGGTTTCCTCCCAGCAAGCGCTATTGTCTAACGCCCTTAGCTAGGCATACAAACACGAATAGATCTAGGTATAATCATAGTAATGATAAGGCAAATCCTGAAAGCTCATCTCATACTCCCTTCGTTCAGTAGCAAGTTTTCTTTGTGGTAAGCAAAAGTAATCAAAAGGGTTAAATTTGATGGGATAAGTGTTGGGGAACGTAGCATGCAATTTCAATAAAATTCCGACGACCACGCAAGATCTATCTAGGAGATGCATATCAACGAGAAGGGGAGAGTGTGTCCACGTACCCTTGTAGACCGAAAGCGGAAGCATTAGGTGAACACGGGTGATGTAGTCGAACGTCTTCACGATCCAACCGATCTAGTACCGAACGTACGGCACCTCCGAGTTCAGCACATGTTCAGCTCGATGACGTCCCTCGAACTCTTGATCCAACAGAAGGTCGAGGGAGAGTTTCGTCAGCACAACGGCATGGTGACGGTGATGGTGATGTGATCCGCGCAAGGCTTTGCTTAAGCACTATGACACTATGACCGGAGGAGTAAACTATGGAAGGGGGCACCACACACGGCTATAAGAGAATAACTACTTTGCTTTGGGGTGCCCCTGCCCCCGTATATAAAGGAGGGGAGGAGGAGGCCGACCACCAGGGGCGCGCCAAAGAGAGGGGAGTCCTACCAGGACTCCATTCCTAGTAGGATTCAGCCCCCCTTTTGTTCCTTCTCATGGAGGGGGAAAGAGGGAAGGGAGAGGGAAGAGGAAAAGGAAAGGGGGGCCCTCCCCTAGTCCAATTCGGACTCCCTATGGGAGGGTGCACGGCCACCCCTTGTGGGCTGCCTCCCCTCTCCTCTATGGCCCATGTAGGCCAATTACTTTCCCCGGGGGTTCCGGTAACCCCTCGGTACTCCGATAAATATCCGAAATGTCCCGAAACCATTCCAGTGCCCAAATACTATCATCCAATATATCAATATTTACCTCTCGACTATTTACCGAGACTCCTCGTCATGTCCGTGATCTCATCCAGGACTTTGAAAAATCTTCGGTCACCAAAACACATAACTCATAACACAAAGTGTCATCGAATGTTAAGCGTGCAGAACCTACGGGTTCGAGAACTATGTAGACATGACCGAGACACATCTCTGGTCAATAACCCATAGCGGAACCTGGATGCTCATATTGGTTCCTACATATTATACAAAGATCTTTATCGGTCAAACCGCAATGACAACATACGTTATTCCCTTTGTCATCGGTATGTTACTTGCCCGAGATTCGATCGTCGGTATGATCATACCTAGTTCAATCTCGTTACCGACAAGTCTCTTTACTCGTTCCGTAATGCATCATCACGCAACTAACTTAGTAGTCACATTGCTTGCAAAGATTATAGTGATGTGCATTACCGAGAGGGCCTAGAGATACCTCTCTGATACTCAGAGTGAAAAATCCTAATCTCGATCTATGCCAACCCAACAAACACCTTCAGAGACACCTGTAGAGCATCTTTATAATCATCCAGTTACGTTGTGACGTTTGATAGCACACAAGGTGTTCCTCTGGTATTTGGGAGTTGCATAATCTCATAGTCAGAGGAATATGTATAAGTCATGAAGAAAGCAATAGCAATAAAACTTATAGATCATTATGCTAAGCTAACGGATGGGTCTTGTCCATCACATCATTCTCCTAATGATGTGATCTCGTTCATCAAGTGACAAGACATGTCTATGGTTAGGAAACTTAACCATCTTTGATTAACGAGCCAGTCCAGTAGAGGCTTACTAGGGACACAGTGTTTTGTCTATGTATCCACACATCTATCAAGTTTCTGGTTAATACAATTCTAGCATGAATAATAAACGTTTATCATGATATAAGGAAAGATAAATAACAACTTTATTATTGCCTCTAGGGCATATTTCCTTCAATAAGGATCCCCAAGATCAAGCTTGGGAGGAATTGGTTCCTCCTTCGGCCCCTCATATTGTATGACCAACTCATCATTGTAAGCGTTCTTTTGGCAAAAAGTCATGAGCTTGTGTCCAAGAGAGAAACCCAATCCGCTGTTTTGTATAGCAAAATTATCATTATTCAGAAATCTTATCAAATAAAACATTGGTAGGGACCCTCTTTCTTAAATTTTTGTTATAAGCAACATGATCTAAGGATAGTAAACACATTATGTCCTCTTGGTTAAAGAGAATTCCCTCTATGGGAGGACGACCACCGTCTACTTTATAATGCGCAAAAATTTCACTAGCTTCCTTCGTAATAAATCTAAATTCATGGGTTAGAAATATAGTGGCAGTGCACTTAACATAAGAATGCTCAATATTGGAAAGCTCTAGAAAAATCCTTTGCATGCATGGATGCCTATGAACAAATTGTCTTTTGAGTTAAGCACAAGCAAAGATATAGCATCCGCAAGACTACTAGTTTTACAGAGAATAGATCCACCTAATGTGGGTAGCGCACCGGCACAAGTAAAGAAATCTTGAATAACCCCTTTTCCAATAATATTGCCACTACCTATGCGAAGTTTTTTAGTGTGCAAGATAGTAGATTATTCATGAGGATTAGTATTAGCAAAAGCATCAAAGTTTCCCCCATTGTTACTACTATCTTTTTCGGCGATAACCTCCCCAATTTCAGAGATGGTGGCAACAAACCAATCTAGAAAACGAGCAAATCGAAAGCGAACGAAGAAGACAAACGAAAGAAGGGCGAAGAAAAGGCAAATCTTTTTGAAAATGGTTTTAGAAGTGGGGGAGAGGAAAACAAGAGGAAAATGGCGAATAATGTAATGCAAGAGATGAGAGTTTATGATGGGTACTTTGTATGTCTTGACTTCACGTAGATCTCCCCGACAACGACACCGGAAATTCTTCCTGCTACTTCTCGATCTTGCGTTGGTTTTTCCCTTGAAGAGGAAAGGGTGATGCAGCAAAGTAGAGATAAGTATTTCCCTCCATTTGAGAACCAAGGTATCAATCCAATAGGAGACAACACACAAATAACCAATACCTGCACAAACACAATCAAACAACTTACGCGATAATAGGGTTGTCAATCCCTTCACGGTTACTTGCAAAAGTGAGATCTGATAGAGAGAGATGAAACTAATCAAACGATAAAGTAAATATTCTTGGTTCATAGATTGGAAAGTAAAAGATTGCAAAATAGTAGATCAGAAACTAATATTGTAGATCGGAAACTTATATGATGGAAAATAGACCGAGGCCATAGGTTTCACTAGAGGCTTCTCTCAAGATAGCAAATAATATGGTGGGTGAACAAATTACTATCGAGCAATTTATAGAAAAGCGCAAAGTTATGACGATATCTAAGGCAATGATTATGAAATATAGGCATCACGTCCGTGTCAAGTAGACCAAAACGCTTCTGCATCGACTACTATTACTCCACACATCCACCGACTCCTACCTTCATCTAGAGTATTATGTTCATGAAGAACAGAGTAACACATTAAATAAGATGACACGATGTAGAGGAATTAACTCAAGCAATTTGACGAAAATCAAATCTTTTTATCCTCGATGGCAACAATACAATACGTGCCTTGCTGCCCCTACTGTCACTGGGAAAGGACAGCACAAGATTGAACCCAAAGCTAAGCACTTCCCCATTGCAAGAAGAACCAATCTAGTTGGCCAAACTAAACCAATAGTTCAAAGAGAATTACAAAGCTATCAAATCATGCATATAAGAATTCAAAGAAGATTCAAATAATATTCATAGAAGATCTGATAAAAAATCCACAATTCATCGAATCTCGACAAACACACCGCAAAAGAATATTACATCGGATAGATCTCCAAGAACATCGAGGAGAACATGGTATTGAGAATCAAAGAGAGAGAAGAAGCCATCTAGTGAAGGAAATATACCCTAGAGGCAATAATAAAGTTGTAATTTATATTTCCTTATATCATGATAAATGTTTATTATTCTTGCTAGAATTATATTAACCGGAAACTTAGTACATGTGTGAATACATAAACAAATAGAGTGTCACTAGTATGCCTCTACTTGACTAGCTCATTTATCAAAGATGGTTAAGTTTCCTAGCCATGGACAAAGAGTTGTCATTTGATAAGCGGGATCACATCATTAGAGAATGATGTGATTGACTTGACCCATCCATTAGCTTAGCAAGATGATCGTTACAGTTTCATTGCTACTGCTTTCTTCATGACTTATACATGTTCCTCAGACTATGAGATTATGCAACTCCCGAATACTGGAGGAACACCTTGTGTGCTATCAAACGTCACAATGTAACTGGATGATTATAAAGATGCTCTACAGGTGTTTCTGATGGTGTTTGTTGAGTTGGCATAGATCAAGATTAGGATTTGTCACTCCGAGTATCGGAGATGTATCTCCGGGCCCTCTCGGTAATGCACATCACTATAAGCCTTGCAAGCAATGTGACTAATGAGTTAGTTACGGGATGATGCATTACAGAATGAGTAAAAAGACTTGCCGGTAACGAGATTGAACTAGGTATTGAGATACCGATGATCGAATCTCGGGTAAGTAACATACCGATGACAAAGGGAACAACATATATCGTTATGCGGTTTGACCGATAAAGATCTTCGTAGAATATGTAGGAACCAATATGAGCATCCAGGTTCCGCTATTGGTTATTGACTGGAGATGAGTCTCGGTCATGTCTACATAGTTCTCGAACCCTTAGGGTCCGCATGCTTAACATTGTGTGACGATTTGTATTATGAGTTATGTGATTTGATGACCGAAGTTTGTTCGGAGTCCCGGATGAGATCGGGGACATGACGAGGAGTCTCGAAATGGTCGAGACGTAAAGATCGATATATTGGAAGGCTATATTCGGACATCAGAAAGGTTCCGAGTGATTCGGGTATTTTCCGGAGTACCAGAGAGTTACGAGAATTCGTATTGGGCCTTAATGGGCCATACAGGGAAGGAGATAAAGTCCTCAAGGGTGGCCGCACCATTCCCCATGGATTGGTCCGAATTGGACTAGGGAAAGGGGGCTCCCCCTTCCTTCCTTCTCCTTCTCCCTTCCCTTTTTCCTATTCCATGTGGGAGGTGGAATCCTACTAGGACTAGGGAGTCCTAGTAGGACTCCACACTTTGGGTGCGCCCTATGAGGGCCGGCCTCCTCCTCCCTCCATCCTTTATATACGTGGCCAAGGGGCACCCCATAGACACACAAGTTGATCATTGATCTCTTAGCCGTGTGCAGTGCCCCCCTCCACCATA
Source organism: Triticum urartu (assembly GCF_056163025.1). Taxonomy (NCBI): domain Eukaryota; kingdom Viridiplantae; phylum Streptophyta; class Magnoliopsida; order Poales; family Poaceae; genus Triticum; species Triticum urartu. Next base: position 495,108,744 of record NC_141876.1, on the reverse strand, counting down.
ATCCAACTCGGTCATATCGTAGCGGTGCTTAGGCGAAGCCCTGTTCCGGTAGTATCAACATCACCGTCATCATGCCGTCGTGCTGACGAAGCTCTCCCTCAACACTCTGCTGGATTGTGAGTTTGTGGGACGTCACCGAGCCGAACGTGTGCAGATCGTGGAGGTGCCGTACTTTCGTACTAGGATCGATCGATCATGAAGACGTACGACTACATCAACTGCGTTGTCATAACGCTTTCGCTTACGGTCTACGATGGTACGTGGACAACACTCTCCCCTCTCGTTGCTATGCATCACCATGATCTTGCGTGTGCGTAGGAATTTTTTTGAAATTACTGCGTTCCCCAACAATGGCATCGGAGCTAGGTCTATGCATAGATGTTATATGCACGAGTAGAACACAAATGAGTTGCGGGCGTGGGTATATACATATTGCTGGCCATCACTAGTTGATTCTTGATTCGGCGGCATTGTTGGATGAAGCGGCCCAGACCGACATTACGCGTACGCTTACGCGAGACTGGTTCTACCGATGTGCTTCGCACATAGGTGGCTGGTGGGTATCAGTTTCTCCAACTTTAGTTGAATCGGATTCAATGAACAGGGTTCTTTCTGAAGATCAAAAAGCAATCACTATACCGCGTTGTGGTTTTTGATGCATAGGTAAGAACGGTTCTTGCTCAGCCCGTAGCAGCCACGTAAAACTTGCAACAACAAAGTAGAGGACGTCTAACTTGTTTTTGCAGGGCATGTTGTGATGTGATATGGTCAATACGTGATGAGATATAAATTGTTGTATGATATGATCATGTTTTGTTAAAGTTATCGACAACTGGCAGGAGCCTTATGGTTGTCTCTTTATTGCATAAGATGCAAGCGCCATACAATAGCTTTACTTAATCGCTATGCGATAGCAATAGTTGCAAAATCAATAGTTGGCGAGACGACCATGTGACGACACATTGATAGAGATCAAGATGATGGAGATCATGGTGTCATGCCGGTGATGATGGAGATCATGACGATACTTTGGAGATGGAGATCAAAGGCGCAAGATGATCATGGCCATATCATGTCACATATTTTCATTGCATGTGATGTTTATCCTTTATGCATCTTATTTTGCTTAGTTGGCGGTAGCATTATAAGATGATCTCTCACTAAATTTCAAAGAATAAGTGTTCTCCCTGAGTATGCACCGTTGCGACAGTTTGTCGTGCCGAGACACCATGTGATGATCGGGTGTGATAAGCCCTACGTTCACATACAACGTGTGCAAGCCAGTTTTGCACACACGAAATACTCGGGTTAAACTTGACGAGCCTAGCATATGTAGATATGGCCTTAGTACACTAGAGACCGAAAGGTCGAGCGTGAATCATATAGTAGATATGATCAACATAGTGATGTTCACCATTGAAAACTACTCCATCTCACGTGATGATCGGACATGGTTTAGTTGATTTGGATTACATGATCATTTAGATGACTAGAGGGATGTCTATCTAAGTGGGAGTTCTTAAGTAATATGACTAATTGAACTTAAATTTATCATGAACTTAGTCCTGATAGTATTTGCATATCTATGTTGTAGATCAATTGCTCGCGTATAGCTTCCCCATTTTATTTATGACATGTTCCTAGAGAAAATAAGTTCAAAGATGATAGTAGAAATGATGCGGATTGATCCGTGATCTAAGGATTATCCTCAATGCTGCATAGAAGTATTATGTCCTTGATGCACCCCTAAGTGATAGAACTATTGCAGGAACAAATGCAGACATTATGAACGTTTGACAAAGCTCGATATGATGAGTACTTAATAGTTTAGTGCACCATGCTTTATGACTTAGAACCGGTACTTCAAAAATGTTTTGAACAACATGGAGCATATGAGATGTTCCAAGAGTTGAAATTGATATTTCATACTCATGCCCGTGTCGAGAGGTAGGATACCTCTGACAGTACTTTGACTACAAGATGGAGGAGAATAGCTCAACCAGTGAGCATGTGCTCAGAATGTCTGAGTACTACAATCACTTGAATCAAGTGGGAGTTAATCTTCCCGATAAGATAGTGATTGACAGAGTTCTCTAGTCACTATCACCAAGTTACTAGAACTTCGTGATGAACTATAATATGCAAGGGATAACAGAAACGATTCCCAAAGCTCTTCGCGATGCTGAAATCGGCGAAGGTAGAAATCTAGAAAAAGCATCAAGTGTTGATAGTTGACAAGAGCACTAGTTTCAAGTAAAAGGGCAAGAGAAAGAAAGGGAACTTCAAGATGAATGGCAAGCAAGTTGCCACTCCCATGAAGAAACCCAAAGCTAGACCCATGCCTGAAACTAAGTGCTTCTCCTGCAAAGGAAATGGTCACTAGAAGTGGAATTGCCCTAGATACTTGGTGGATAAGAAGGATGGCAAAGTGAACAAAGGTATATTTGATATACATGTTATTGTTCTGTACTTTACTAGTGTTTATAGCAAACCCCTCGGTATTTGATACTAGTTCAGTTGCTAAGAGTAGTAACTCAAAACGAGAGTTGCAAAATAAACAAAGACAAGTTGAGGACGAGGTGACGATGTGTGTTGGAAATGATTCCAAGGTTGATAAGATCACCATCGCACACTCCCTTTACCTTCGGGATTAGTGTTGAACCTAAAATAAATGTTATTTGGTGTTTGCGTTGAGCATAATATGATTGGATCATGTTTATTGCAATACGGTTATTCATTTATGTTAAAGAATAATTGTTATTCTATTTACATGAATAAAACCTTCTGTGGTCATACACCCAAGGTGAATGGTTTATTGAATCTCGATCGTAGTGATACACATATTCATAATAATGAAGCCAAAAGATGCAAATTTAATAATGATAGTGCAACCTATTTGTGGCACTGCCGTTTAGGTCATATTGGTGTAAAGCGCATGAAGAAACTCCATGCTGATGGACTTTTGGAATCACTTGATTATGAATCACTTGATGCTTGTGAACCATGCCTCATGGGCAAGATGACTAAGACTCCGTTCTCCGGAACAATGGAGTGAACAACTGACTTATTGGAAATAATACATACTAATGTATGCAATCCAATAAGTGTTGAGGCTCCTGGCGGGTATCGTTATTTTCTGACCTTCACAGATGATTTGAGCTGATATGGGTATATCTACTTAATGAAACATAAGTCTGAAACATTTGAAAAGTTCAAAGAATTTCAGAGTGAAGTGGAAAATCATCGTAACAAGAAAATAAAGTTTCTACGATCTAACCGCAGAGGCGAATATTTGAGTTACGAGTTTGGTCTTCATTTGAAATAATGTGGAATAGTTTCACAACTCACGCCACCTGGAACACCACAGCATAATGGTGTGTTGAATGTTGTAATCATACTTTATTGGATATTGTGCGATCTATGATGTCTCTTACCGATTTACCACTATCGTTTTGGGGTTATGCATTAGAGACAGCTGCATTCACGTTAAATAGGGCACCATCTAAATCCGTTGAGATGACACCGTATGAACTATGGTTTGGCAAGAAACCAAAGCTGTCGTTTCTTAAAGTTTGAGGTTGCGATGCTTATGTGAAAATGTTTCAAACTGATAGGCTCAAACCCAAATTGGTGTAGTGCATTTTCATAGGATATCCAAAAGAAATTGTTGGGTACACCTTCTATCACAGATCCGAAGGCAAGATATTTTGTTGCTAAGAAAGGATCCTTTCTAGAGAAGGAGTTTCTCTCGAAAGAAGTGAGTGGAAGGAAAGTAGAACTTGATGAGGTAATTGTACCTTCTCCCGAGTTGGAAAGTAGTTCATCACAGAAATTAGTTCTAGTGATTCCTACACCAATTAGTGAGGAAGCTAATGATGATGATCATGAAACTTCAGATCAAGTTACTACCAAACCTCGTAGGTCAACCAGAGTACGGTCCGCACCAGAGTGGTACGGTAATCTTGTTCTGGAAGTCATGTTACTAGACCATGACGAACCTACGTACTATGAGGAAGCGATGATGAGCCCAGATTCCGCAAAATGGCTTGAGTCCATGAAATCTGAGATGGGATACATGTATGAGAACAAAGTATGTACTTTGATTGACTTGCCCGATGATCGATGAGTCATTGAGAATAAATGGATCTTCAAGAGGAAGACGGACGATGATAGTAGTGTTACTATCTACAAAGCTTGAATTGTCGCAAAACGTTTTTGACAAGATCAAGGTGTTGACTATGAGATTTTCTCACTCATATAGATGCTTAAAAGTCTGTCCGAATCATGTTAGCAGTTGCCGCATTTTATGAAATCTGGCAAATGGATGTCAAAACTGCATTCCTTAATCGATTTCTTAAAGAAGAGTTGTATATGATGCAACCAGAATGTTTTGTCAATCCTAAAGGTGCTAACAATGTGAGCAAGATCCAGCGATCCATCTATGGACTGGTGCAAGCATCTCAGAGTTGGAATATATGGTTTGATAAAGTGATGAAAGCATATGGTTTTATACAGACTTGAAGTGAAGCTTGTATTTACAAGAAAGTGAATGGGAGCACTACAACATTTCTGATAAGTATATGTGAATGGCATATTGTTGATCAGAAATAATGTAGAATTTTCTAGAAAGCATAAAGGAGTGTTTGAAAGGAGTGTTTCAAAGAAAGACCTCGATGAAGCTACTTACATATTGAGCATCAAGATCTATAGAGATAGATCAAGACGCTTGATATATTTTCAATGAGTACATACCTTAACAAGATTTTGAAGTAGTTCAATATAGAACAGTCAAGGAAGGAGTTTTTGCCTGTGTTGCAAGGTGTGAAGTTGAGTAAAGACTCAAAACCCGACCATGGCAGAAAATAGAAAGAGAATGAAAAGTCATTCCCTATGCCTCAGTCATAGGTTCTATAAAATATGCTATGCTGTGTACCAGACCTATTGTGTACCTCACCATAAGATTGGCAAGAGGGTACAATAGTGATCCAGGAGTGGATCACTAGACAACGGTCAAAAATATCCTTAGTGGAATAAGGAAATGTTTCTCGGTTATGGAGGTGACAAAGAGTTTGTCGTAAAGAGTTACGTCGATGCAAGCTTTGACACCGATCTGGACGACTCTAAGTCACAATCTAGATACATATTAAAAGTGGGAGCAATTAGCCAGAGTAGCTCCGTGCAAAGCATTGTAGACATAGAAAATTTGCAAAATACATACGACTCTGAATGTGGCAGACCCGTTGAAAATTTCGGTCACAAGCAAAACATGATCACTCTTTGGGTGTTAATCACATAGCGATGTGAACTAGATTATCGACTCTAGTAAACCCTTTGGGTGTTAGTCACATGGTGATGTGAACTAATCACATAAAGATGTGAACTATTCGTGTTAAATCACATGACGATGTGAACTAGATTATTGACTCTAGTGCAAGTGGGAGACTAAAGGAAATATGCCCTAGAGGCAATAATAAAGTTGTTATTTATATTTCCTTATATCATGATAATTGTTTATTATTCATGCTAGAATTGTATTAACCGAAAACTTAGTACATGTGTGAATAGATAAACAAATAGAGTGTCACTAGTATGCCTCTACTTGACTAGCTCGTTAATCAAAGATGGTTAAGTTTCCTAGCCATGGACAAAGAGTTGTCATTTGATAAGTGGGATCACATCATTAGAGAATGATGTGATTGACTTGACCCATCCGTTAGCTTAGCACGATGATCGTTACAGTTTCATTCCTACTGCTTTCTTCATGACTTATACATGTTCCTCAGACTATGAGATTATGCAACTCCTGAATACCGGAGGAACACCTCGTGTGCTATCAAACGTCACAACGCAACTGGGTGATTATAAAGATGCTCTAAAGGTGTCTCCGATGGTCTTTGTTGAGTTGGCATAGATCAAGATTAGGATTAGTCACTTCGAGTATCAGAGAGGTATCTCTGGGCCCTCTCGGTAATGCACATCACTATAAGCCTTGAAAGCAATGTGACTAATGAGTTAGTTACGGGATGATGCATTACAGAATGAGTAAAGAGACTTACCGGTAATGAGATTGAACTAGGTATTGAGATACCGATGATCGAATCTCGGGCAAGTAACATACCGATGACAAAGGGAACAATGTATATCGTTATGCGGTTTGACCGATAAAGATCTTCGTAGAATATGTAGGAACCAATATGAGCATCCAGGTTCCGCTATTGGTTATTGACTGGAGATGAGTCTCGGTCATGTCTACATAGTTCTCAAACCCGTAGGGTCCGCACGCTTAATGTTGTGTGACAATTTGTATTATGACTTATGTGATTTGATGACTGAAGTTTGTTCGGAGTCCCGGATGAGATCGACATGACGAGGAGTCTCGAAATGGTCGAGGCGTAAAGATCAATATATTGGAAGGCTATATTCGGACATCGAAAAGGTTCTGAGTGATTCGGGTATTTTTTGGAGTACCAGAGAGTTACGGGAATTTCTATTGGGCCTTAATGGGCCATACAGGAAAGAAGAGAAAGGCCTCAAGGGTGGCCGCACCCCTTCCCCATGGATTGGTCCGAATTGGACTAGTGAAAGGGGGCGCCCCTTCCTTCCTTCTCCTTCTCCCTTCCCTTTTTCCTATTCCATGTGGGAGGTGGAATCCTACTAGGAATAGGGAGTCCTAGTAGGACTCCACACTTTGGGCGCGCCCTGTGAGGGCCGGCCTCCTCCTCCCTCCATCCTTTATATACGTGGCCAGTGGGCACCCCATAGACATACAAGTTGATAATTGATCTCTTAGCCGTGTGCGGTGCCCCCTCCACCATAATCCACATCGGTCATATCGTAGCGGTGCTTAGGCGAAGCCCTGTTCCGGTAGCATCATCATCACCGTAATCACACCATCGTGTCGACGAAGCTCTCCCTCGACACTCTGCTGGATCGTGAGTTAGTGGGACGTCACTGAGCCGAACGTGTGCAGATCGCGGAGGTGCCATACTTTCGGTACTAGGATCGGTCGACCGTGAAGACGTACGACTACATCAACCGCGTTGTCATAACGCTTCCGCTTACGGTCTATGAGGGTACGTGGAAAACACTCTCCCCTCTTGTTGCTATGCATCACCATGATCTTGCATGTGCGTAGGATTTTTTTTGGAATTACTGCATTCCCCAACATCTAGCTACTAGTTATGGACCCGTATGTCTGAGGTAAACTACTCACGCTTCATCGGAAGAGCAATAGAGTTGATGTAGAAGCCCTCCGTGATTGAATCCCCCTCTGGCAGGGTGCCGAAAAAGGTCCCTAGATGGGATCTCATGGGTACAAAAGGTTGCGGCGATGGAAAAGTGTTTTCATGGACACTTCTAGTGGTTTGGCAATATGTGTAAATATATAGGCAAAGCAATTAGGTCAGGGGAGTCACGGGGGGCCCAGAAGATAGGGGGCGTGCCTTACCCCCTGGGCGCACCCTCCACCCCTGTGGCCGCCTTGTGGCACCTCCGGCTTGATCTCCAAGTCTTCTGGTCCAAAAAAATCACCACGAAGGTTTTTATTTCGTTTGGACTTCGTTTGGTATTGCTTTTCTGCGAAACTCAAAAACTACGAAAAAACGAAAACTAGCACTGGGCTCTAGGTTAATAGATTAGTCCCAACAATAATATAAAGTAGCATATTAATGCATATAAAACATGGAAAACAGATAATATAATAGCATGGACCAATCAAAAATTATAGATACGTTGGAGACGTATCAGCGCCTCATCTGGGGGCCCGACCCCGACCATAGAAAACACCCCTGTTCCAGCACGAGGGCCTTAATGGCGAGGCATGTCTCCCAGGTCTCCCCACCTCCTTCCCAGAACTTCATTGCTGCTTTCATAGTAGCGACCGAGGAAGGCATCGGGCCCATCGAAAACCCAATTTCGTTCGAGGATGGCCCAAGAGATGCTTCGCACGCATCTGAAGCGGGACCGGACTCGTGCCCTTGAGGTGACACCTACGATAGCCAGGCACATTAAAGATGATGAGGAGGAGGTAAACTGCCCAGTTCTCTAGGTGGAAGAGCCACATCTTCCGCCTTGCTCCTCCACTTCTACTGACCTTGCGACGATGGTAGGGCCGTCAAACAGTGCTGGTTCCTAGCATTGCCATTCCTTCCCCGCCACCAGCTCCTGCTGCTGCACCTGAATTGGTGTTGACACAAGAGGCCTACACAAAGATGTCGTTGACACCGTCCGAGGCTACTGATGCTGTCCGTCTCAAAACCGGCGGATCTCGGGTAGGGGGTCCTGAACTGTGCGTCTAGGCCGGATGGTAACAGGAGGTAGGGGACACGATGTTTTACCCAGGTTCGGGCCCTCTTGATGGAGGTAAAACCCTACGTCCTGCTTGATTAATATTGATGATATGGGTAGTACAAGAGTAGATCTACCACGAGATCAGAGAGGCTAAACCCTAGAAGCTAGCCTATGGTATGATTGTTGTTCGTCCAATGGACTAAAACTCTCCGGTTTATATAGACACCGGAGAGGGCTAGGGTTACACAGAGTCGGTTACAATGGTAGGAGATCTACATATCCGTATCGCCAAGCTTGCCTTCCACGCCAAGGAAAGTCCCTTCCGGACACGGGACGAAGTCTTCAATCTTGTATCTTCATAGTCCAGGAGTCCGGCCGAAGGTATAGTCCGGCTATCCGGACACCCCCTAATCCAGGACTCCCTCAGTAGCCCCTGAACCAGGCTTCAATGACGACGAGTCCGGCGCGCAGATTGTCTTCGGCATTGCAAGGCGGGTTCCTCCTACAAGTACTTCATAGAAGATTTTGAACACAAAGGTAGTGTCCGGCTCTGCAAAATAAGTTTCCACATATTGCCATAGAGAGAATAATATTTACACAAATCTAATCTACTGACGTATTCCGTGGCGTGACATCACACCACGGGCAAGTCTTTATTCGAATCATTTTACTGTCCCACCTCAGCGCGTTGAGCGAGGCGGTTTCCTTAGCACGTCTTGTTAAAGCAGAGATCGTGTTCCCTTATTCCGGGATTCTCATCAATATGGATGTGGGTAACCCAACCGCGCCATTGACTATGGCGCTTGGGAGATAAGCGAGTTTTACCAGGCTGGTGGGGGCGCATAGTCGTCCGCCCATATAAGGGGATAAGGATCCGCCTTTTCATCCACGCCTTCTTCCTCCTTTGCCTATCCATTTCCGCACACTCGAGCTCCAGCGCCCAAATCCGCACACCCCACTTCAACCTTCTCCAGCCATGTCCGGAGCGGGAGGCAAGTGGATGGTCTCCTCCATTACGGAGGGACACATCAAAAGACCGAGGAAGGCCGGATACTTGTCTAACGCCATTGCGCACCGGCTCCCCGAAGAGGGGCAGCTCATCCCCACCCCTAGGCCCCATGAGAGGGTGGTGTTCCTCCCCCATTTCCTCCGCGGACTGGGCTTCCCTCTCCACCCATTTGTCTGGGGGCTCATGTTCTACTATGGCCTGGACTTCCATGATCTGGCCCCGAACTTTGTCCTCAACATCTCGGCGTTTATCGTCGTGTGCGAGGCTTTCTTCTGCATCCGCCCCCATTTCGGCCTATGGCTCAAGACTTTCAATGTCAAGCCAAAGGTGGTGCGCGGCACCCAGGCGGAGTGCGGAAGCGCCATGGTGGTCAAGATGCCCAACGTCCTATGGCCCGAGGGCTCCTTCGTGGAGTCCCTAAAGGGGTGGCAATCGGGGTGGTTTTACATCACCGAGCCGCGTGACCCGGAATGGGTCGCAGCCCTCGAGTTTTGATCCGGACCCCCTACGCGGCTCACCTCCTGGAAAGAGACGGGCCTGTTGTGGGGTAAAGAACAAGAGTTGACCGGACTCCAAACATGCGTCCAAACCCTGGTGGACAAGAAGCTCAAACTTGTCAACGTAGTCCAGGTTATGCTCATCCGCCGGATCCTCCCGTCTCAACAACGAGCTTTCAACCTGTGGGAGTTCGACCCGGTGCAGCACCGAACTCTGAGCAGGCTCTTCAACACAACGTACGAAGATGCCTGGAAGGTGCTTTTCAAGGGCGCCGAGGCCCCCGCATCTGCTACCGAGGATCACGGATTCAGCACGCAGCGTCGCGCTCGTGCGGTAAGCTGTTTTTACCTTTTACAGGGTATTAGTTTTTCATAGTTTGACTCCATGCGGGATCTAAGCTCCCTTACCTTTGAGAGGATTGGTAGGAGACGTCCGGACAGATCAACTGTCTGGCTCCTTTACCCGAAGGCCCAGCGGACGCTCGCTTGGCGAAGCTGCTGGTTCCGGCACCCTACGTGGTGCCGGAGAAGAAGGCCAAGAAGAAGGCCAAGGGGACTCAAAAGAGTGCCCGGCGCCAGGAGGTGTTGGATTCATCATCCGATGACTCTAAGGCGCACTCCTCCCGTGAAGACGAGGAGGAGGAAGAAGAGACCTCTCCCCCTCCAGCGGGGGGAGGGAAGAAAAGGAAGGCCGCCCCAACCGGGGAGGCCGAAGGGTCCAAGAGGGGGAAGAACCCTCCTCCGGACTACTCCACCAACGCTGACGGCGGCGAAGAGGAGTGGCCGCACAGGGCCAAGCCCCTGGCGAGATCGTAAGTATCCGGATACCAGAGTGATTCATAGTATTCCCCTATTGCACAGTTTTTCCTTACGTCGAACATGATTGTGAAGTCCGCCCAAGGTCGGGCTCGATGAGTCGTCGAGCGGCCCCCTGGATTCGTCGGATGTGAATTTGCTTCCGACGGCTTCCCCCCACCCTACGGACGGCGCCGAGGTGGCGTCCCAACAGGTTCCAAGCCAGGAGGAGGTGGTCCTGGAGGTGCCGCAAGGCAACCTCCCGGACTCCAGGCGTAAAGGGGATAGAACCCCCAAGGGCTCCAAGTCCAGCCTTGAGCCGGACACCGCGCCGGAACCTTAAATGGTTCCAGACTCCGGTAGGCAGCCTCCTTCCAAGAGGAGCAAGCCTACCGAGCCGGTGACATCCGTCCAACCGGAGGCGCCGAACAGTTTGATGGAGACGCTTAATGGCGCCTCCATCGACGAGGAGCACCGCACTATTATGAGTGCGGTGATCCAGAAGGTTCAGTCCACCAAGAGTGGACTAACTGAAGCCTGTGCCATCCTTCTAACAGGCTTTGAGGTAAGTAAAGAATATGTAAAAATATTACCGCATAGACAGTAGCCCCTGATGCTCTGTTCGGTGTTCGGAAAGAAAAGCCGAATAGAGGATCTAATAACATTCGCAGGAGTCTAACATGATCAAGTCAATATGCGTATGCAGGCTTCGCTGCTGGCCTCCGCCGCACTGACTGCGGAGGTGGATACGCTGAAGCAGAACCTCGAGCGGTCTGAGCAAGAGCTCGGCCTAGCCAAGCAGCAGCTCAAGGAGAAGGAAGGTAAGAAATACCTTATTGAAATATGTGAAAGGTGCAATTGCAAAAAGTGACAGGATTAACATGGCTATTGTAGGGGCCACAACTGAGGTGGCGACCCTTCAGCAAGTGCTGTCCGAGGCCGAAAAGAGGGCGGCCACGAAGCGCACCGAGCGGGAGAAGCATGAGACGCAGGTTGGCAGGTGCGGCAAGAGCTCCGGGCTCTCATGAAAAAACATGAGAGTTTGGAGCTTGACTCAAAGACACGAGAGTCTGAGCTCGCGGCGGCCATTGAAGATGCCAAGTCTGCCAAGGCCGAAGCCCAGAAGGCCCTCCAGGAGGTTGAGGCAATAAAAAAGATAGCGGCGGGTAAGGCATTCTTTATGCAAAGCAAGCACGTAAAAGTGAATTACTTGTCACTTACCTGAATCCGGAGCTCTCCAGGAGCATTCGCAGACTTGCCCTGTAGCGTGTCGGATGCCGCCGCCTTCTACCGAGCCGAGGAGGGAAGCTCGACGGAGAAGGTGTTCTGGTCTCAGTATGCTAAGGCCGAACACCCGGTGCCCTTAAGCGACCAGCTGAAACAGCTGGTCGAGCTCCATAAGGTGGCCGAACAGGCCATGAAGGGCCTCATAGTCCGGTTGTGGCCTGGAGAGGCCATGCCTGGGAGCTACTTCGGGCTGGTGAGGCGGCTGGTGGAGGCCTGTCCAAGGCTCAAAGTCATCAAGTGCTCCATATGCATCGAGGGTGCCCGTAGGGCGCTTACCCGTGCGAAGGTGCACTGGGCAAGCTGGATGCTAAGAAGCTTGTGAAGGACGGGCCACCGCCAGGCAAGGAGCATCGCAAGCCCGAGATGTATTATGAGGGCCTTCTGAAGGGTTCCTGCCTTGTGGCGGATGAATGTTCCATGAATGTAATTTTTCAGTGAACTCGCTCGTTTTGTCCTGTGCGCTGAAAACTTGTTCATGTGCGCTAAGCAATGCTTTTTGAATTTAAAATATTACCTTCTGTGCGGCCGTTTATCAAATTTGGGAGATGGCGATTCGTCGGCTTCTGCCCCCATGGCACGAGTGCTGGGGTGTTCGGGATAAACATGAGCGCTCTTTTTCCCATTCTTGGGTCCTTCGAGGGAGGCGCTCAACACAACGAACAAGGCAATCGGACTATAATGCTTGAACACTCTCACTTAGCCATAGAATTCTATAATTTTAAATTTTGGCGAAGCCCCTAGTGTTCGGAAGACCGAGTTCGGGGCGCTATCCACGCCTAGGCCGGACAAAGCCGACTCCTCGCTCTAAGCAGCATAAGTCTTTAGGGACTCGAAAACCTCTCGAACAGCGACCAGCTCTCGCCTCATCATGACGGTCCGTTTTAGCTTTCTATACTGAGGTGCTTAGCCCAGCTCAACTGGGGCACAATCGCAGTAGTTCTCCTAGTGCTACCTTAGCCGATATAACGGAACGTAAGGTACCAAAACATAGGAGCCGGGCAAACCTAACTATTGACCCAAGACATGATTCGGAGCCGATGCATATAATGTTATAAGTTCGGGGTGCCGCACTTGTGAAAGTGTTCGGACTTCTCACACCATGTTGTGGGGTACTTAAGCCCCTGGCGTATTGGCCGTACCAAAGTGTACGGGTGTAACATGCCATTAATGAACATATATTCGTAAAAAGGAGGTAATGCAATAATAGACGGAAGCTATGCATTGTTTATTTAAAAAAGCTGCGATCAAAGCAGAACGATACAAATAGTTCGATAAGCAAAAGATGGGACTATCAAATATGTCCTTTCTAGGGGCGAGCTGTGGAATGTTATGCGAAACAGGTATACTGCTCATTATAAAGACCACCTTAGAGTTCCGTAGTGCGGCGTAGCTTTCTGCTTCCCTGGTTGTATCGTTTGTGCAGCAATTGTACTACCGGACAAGCCTTTCGAAGAATGGAGTCCTGAAAATAAGAGAAATTTAAGAAATCGGCAGCCCCTAGTGCGGTTTAAGCCGCGTTTCGGGCGTGCCGTGATGGTGCCCCTCCCCCTGTGCCCAGGGTATTTCCAGAGCGTAGTTATGTACGCGCAACACTGGTTTCGCAAGTTCGCGAGGGCTGGGGTTGGGGCCGCATTGTTACGCTTGCTCTGAACGTGCCAGGCGGTCTTGGTGTAGGTCACTCCGGGCGCGCTTGACGGTGTCCGGACGTTTAATGGCCGGACTGGAGAATTGCCTTGAGAGGCTGCTTTGTACTTCTGCTGCGATAGCCGCCGTGTGCTCCTCCGTTCGGAGAGAGCGTTCGGTATTTCCATTGACCGTGATGTCACCTTGAGGGCCTGGCATCTTGAGCTTGAGGTATGCGTAGTGCGGCACCGCATTGAACTTGGCAAATGCGGTTCGCCCGAGCAGTGCGTGATAGCCACTGCGGAACGGGACTATGTCGAAGATTAACTCCTCGCTTTGGAAATTATCCGGAGATCCGAAGACCACTTCGAGTGTAACTGAGCCTGTATAGTTGGCTTCTACACCTGGTATGACGCCTTTAAAGGTCGTTCTGGTGGGTTTAATCCCCGAGGGATCGATGCCCATTTTCCGCACTGTATCCTGATAAAGCAGGTTCAGGCTGCTGCCGCCGTCCATAAGGACTCTAGTGAGGTGAAATTCTTCAATAATAGGGTCTAGAACCAATGCGGCGAATCCGCCATGACGGATGCTGGTGGGGTGGTCCCTTCGATCAAAAGTGATCGGGCAGGAATACCATGGGTTGAACTTTGGGGCGACTGGCTCCATCGCGTATACGTCCCTTAGCACACGCTTCTACTCCCTCTTGGGGACGTGGGTTGCGTATATCATGTTCACCGTCCGCACTTGTGGGGGAAAACCTTTCTGTCCACTGTTGTTCGGCGGCCGGGGCTCCTCCTCATCATCGCTATGCAACCCCTTGTCTCTGCTTTCGGCATTTAACTTGCCTGCCTGCTTGAACACCCAACAATCCCTGTTGGTGTGATTGGCTGGTTTTTCGGGGGTGCCATGTATCTGGCATGAGCGATCGAGTATTCGGTCCAAACTGGACGGGCCCGGAGTATTTCTTTTGAATGGCTTTTTCCGCTGACCGGGTTTAGAGCCTTTGAATCTGGCATTAACTGTCGTATCCTCAGCATTGTCGCTGTTAATGCGGCGCTTTTGCTTGTTGCGACGCAACCTGCCACTGCTGTCCTTGGCATCTGAATTACCAGGGCTCTTGGTCATGTTATTGCTGCGAGCTAGCCAGCTGTCTTCTCCCGCGCAAAAGCGGGTCATAAGTGTCGTGAGGGCTGCCATAGATTTCGGCTTTTCCTGTCCTAGGTACCGTGCAAGCCACTCATCGCGGATGTTATGCTTGAAGGCTGCTAGGGCCTCTGCGTCCGGACAGTTGACGATTTGACTTTTCTTGGTTAGGAACCGTGTCCAGAATTGTCTGGCCGATTCCTTTGGCTGCTGAATTATGTGGCTTAGGTCAACGGCGTCTGGTGGTCGCACATAAGTGCCCTGGAAATTGTCGAGGAATGCGGCTTCCAGGTCCTTCCAACAACCAATTGATTCTGCTGGCAAGTTGTTAAGCCAATGCCGGGCTGGTCCTTTAAGCTTGAGTGGGAGGTATTTGATGGCGTGCAGGTCATCACCGCGGGCCATGTGGATATGAAGGAGATAGTCCTCGATCCATACCGCAGGATCTATTGTGCCATCGTATGATTCGATGTTCACGGGTTTGAAACCCTCAGGGATTTGATGATCCATTACTTCATCTGTGAAGCATAGTGGGTGTGCGGCGCCTCTGTATTGGGCTACATCACGACGCGGCTCAAACGAGCTTTGTCTACTGTGTTTGGCCCGGCCGAATTTACAGTATCTGGCGTGACGAGTACCGTCTCGTGCCGTGGGGCGCCCACGTGATCCGTAGATCGATCTTTTTTGCCTTGCCTTGTCCTCCAATATATCTCGCAGGTCTGGCGCATTTTCCCATGCCTTGGTAGTTTTTGAGCGGCGCGGGGGTGCGGCTTGAGTGGAGGGCTGAGAGGCCTCTCTCTCGCGGCCACGGGGTGGCTGGTCGGCTGCATCATGCATTGGTGATGTAGGTTTAAGTGCTTCCTCCTCTAATTGGGGTAGCAACCTGCGCTTTGGGTAGCTCTTGGAGGGGCGTTCGAGTTCATACTCTTCGGCCGCAAGGACTTCAGTCCATCTATCAGCTAGCAAATCTTGATCAGCTCTAAGTTGTTGATGTTTTTTCTTGAGGCTGCTCGCCGTGGCCATAAGCCTGCGTTTGAAACGCTCTTGTTCGACGGGATCCTCCGGCACGAAAAATTCGTCGTCGTTGAGGCTTGCCTCGTCTTCGGAGGGAGGCATATAATTATCGTCCTCGACCTCTATGTCTGCCGCTCTTTCATGAGGCCTAGCTTCTCTATCCTCCTGTGCTGAATCTTGCTGGAGGTGGTTGTCTTCGGCACTGTCCAGGGTGTTATTATCCCCCGTGCCGGAATCACCGTTTTTGTTTTGGCGGGATTTAGAGTGGCGTCGCTGACGCCGGCGCTTAGGCTGCTTCTTGGAGGGGTCATCCTCTGCTGTTCCATCGCCATTGCCTTCTTTTGGGGTGTCCACCATGTATATATCATACGACGAGGTGGCTTTCCAGTGCCCTATAGGCGCTGGTTCTTGATCGTCTCCTGCATCGGCGTCCATACCGTCGATGTCTTCGGAGTCGAAGTCGAGCATGTCGGTTAAATCATCGACAGTGGCTATGAAGTGGGTGGTGGGTGGGCTTTGAATTTCTTCATCATCCGCATCCCAACCTTGCTGACCATAGTCCGGCCAGGGCTCTCCTGACAAAGAGAGACTTTAGTGAATTCAGAACATCGCCGAAGGGCGAGTGCTGAAAGATGTCCGCGGCGGTGAACTCCATGATTGGCGCCCAATCGGGTTCGATCGGTCGGGGCGCGGAGGGCTCGGAGTCTAGAGAGGAGTCTGGATCCTTGGAGTCACGGGCTTCGCAGAGAATAGGGCTGGTGTTCGGCTCGATCGCCGTAGAGATTGCAGCCCCCGAGGCGGTGTCTAACCACCCATCCTCGGTTGGTGTGATCGGCTCCGAGCTAGGGGTCGGAGCGGACACAGGTGCGGCCTCTAGGGCACTGTTCGGCAGCAGAGCTAAATCATGCCCATCGTGACAGTGCGGCGCACTCAGCTGTGGCTCGAATCCATCGAAGATCAAGTCTCCGCGGATGTCGGCCGTGTAGTTCAAACTTCCAAATCTGACCTGATGGCCAGGGGCGTAGCTTTCGATCTGCTCCAGATGACCAAGCGAATTGGCCCGCAGTGCAAAGCCGTCGAATACGAAGATCTGTCCGGGGAGAAAAGTCTCACCCTGGATCGCATCACCGTTGATGATCGGAGAAGCCATCGGGCCTAAAAGTGACGACACAGAGGAACTCTCAATGAAAGCACCAATGTCGGTGTCAAAACCGGCAGATCTCGGGTAGGGGGTCCCGAACTGTGCATCTAGGCCGGATGGTAACAGGAGGCAGGGGACATGATGTTTTACCCAGGTTCGGGCCCTCTTGATGGATGTAAAACCCTACGTCCCGCTTGATTGATATTGATGATATGGGTAGTACAAGAGTAGATCTACCACGAGATCAGAGAGGCTAAACCCTAGAAGCTAGCCTATGGTATGATTGTTGTTCGTCCTACGGACTAAAACTCTCCGGTTTATATAGACACCGGAGAGGGCTAGGGTTACACAGAGTCGGTTACAATGGTAGGAGATCTACATATTCGTATCGCCAAGCTTGCCTTCCACGCCAAGGAAAGTCCCTTCCGGACACGGGACGAAGTCTTCAATCTTGTATCTTCATAGTCCAGGAGTCTGGCCGAAGGTACAGTCCGGCTATCCGGACACCCCCTAATCCAGGACTCCCTCAGATGCCCTTTGAGATCTGGTTGTATAACAAAGGTATTCCCTCCCATTCCGCAAGGCATGACCCTCTGTTTATCGAACCCATGAGAGGATGGCTACTACCACATGCCATCTTCTCTTCAGTTTTACTTGTTGCGCCTCCAACGTATTTCCTTCTTTCTCCATTTTGCTTCTTTCCTCCTAATTGATTGAATTTCACCATATATGGCCTCTTTGCCTATGTAAACTAACATTAATAGAATATTTTGCGATATCTCTCATTCATTAGTCATTAGAGGTAATATCCAAGTGATTTTCTAGAATTTTCCAAGATAAAACCGGTTTAAACAATGGTGTGATGAACATAGAAATGACACTCATCAACCTGCCCAAGCATAAGCCTTAATCTTCCTCGAGCAACAAAGAAAGAAACCCAATTGTAAGGAACTCAATTTTTTAAACTGAAATAACGAGAAGGTTTTGGTTCACATACAATCGGTACACCTAGATATCTCTCCGCATCTTCACCTAAAAACTTAGTATAGTTGTCGTGATGGCATGGTTATCATGCAGGTGTTAGTGAAGCAAAGATAATCAATTCAAAGCTTTTGCTCAACTAGAAAAAAATAATAAAGTAGCTTTCATTCAGTTTCCTCTAGTTAACATTTGCTTGACAGGAACGCACGAAAAAGAATTTTCTTTCTTGATCAATGAAAATATATATTAGGATGGTGAAAGGTGTGTAAATACAAGATGATACTAGTGTAACTCGCTAACACACACGAATGTCTCCTCATCAAGGCTCACAAACACTTCTTTCAATCATTCTTGCTGAAACTTTTGTTGTCTAGTGATGGGATTATGCCAAAGAAATGTGTAACATCCCAAAATTCTAAATTTTGCAATGTTATATTAAATAAACAATTTTGATTGTTTGTATGACTGTTGTGCGACTAATTGTGTGAAATTGAGTGCAAATTTGAAACTTTTTGAAAGTTGAATGAGAGGGAATAAAAGGACTTTCCCAAAACTTTCATATTGTATATTGATTTCCATAATTCAAATTCATTTCAAACACAAAACCATAGAGTGAAGATGACATGACTGAGGGAGTCCTAGATTAGGGGGTCCCCGGGCGTCCGGGCAATATGATGTGGGCCGGACTGGTGGGCCGTGAAGATACAAGATAAAAGGCTTCCCCCGTGTCTGGATGGGACCCTCCTTGGCGTGGAAGGCAAGCTTGGCGTTCTAATATGAAGATTCCTTTCTCTGTAAATCGACTCTGTACAAACCCTAGCCTCCTCCGGTAACTATATAAACCAGATGGTTTAGTCCGTAGAGGCAGTCATAATCATACAGGTTAGACCTCTAGGGTTTAGCCATTATGATCTCGAGGTAGATCAACTCTTGTAACCCCTATACTCATCAAAGTCAATCAAGTAGGACGTAGAGTTTTACCTCCATCAAGAGGGCCCAAACCTGGGTAAACATCATGTCCCCTGCCTCCTATTACCTTCGATCCTTAGACGCACAGTTCGGGACCCCCTTCCCGAGATCTGCCGGTTTTGACACCGACATTGGTGCTTTCATTGAGAGTTCCTCTATGCCGTCGACAAAGGATTCGATGGCTCTTTCGATCAATAATGATGCTGTTTCAGGGGAGATTTCCCCCGGGGCCAATTTTTCGTATTCGACGGCTTTGCGCTGCGTGCCAACTCGATTGGCCACCTCGAGCAAATCGACAGCTATGCCTCGGGTCATCAGATCAGTTTCAGAAACCTAAACTATGTCGCTGATATCCGAGGAGATTTGATCTTCAAAGGGTTCGTGGCCCCGATCACCGCTCTGGCCTTAGATCCGGAGCAGGCTGTCAGGTCGGAAGATGGGAGCTTAGAGCTCGCCGGACTCTCTACAATTACGGAACTTGTTACCAAAGATCCGGAGGGGACGACATCATCGGATAACCTGAAGACGAACTGAACTCCTCTTGTCACTCAAGCTCCGGATACTCTGCCTGACCCTAAGTCCAAAATCTTGAAGTCCGTGTCAAGCGGGTGCCGCCAGGAGACTTCGACTGCAGACAACCCCACGGACTCTTGGTTCTCTATCCAACTCTCACCTTTAAACGAGGCCCTGGACTTAATGTGATCACTCGCCATTACGGAAGGATCGCTTCTGAACTATGCCCAACCCAAACTAGGGGCTGAGAGCGGGGAATTTTGCGTCCCACCCACCACCCACTTCATAGCCACATTCAAAGATCTAACTGACATGCTGGACTACGCCTCCAAAGACATCGATGGTATGGACGACGTTGCTGGAGACAAACGAGGCCAAAACCCTCCGTTTACCAGATGATGGACGGCCACCTCCACATACGACGTGCACATGGTGGACACGCCCAAAGAGGATGGCGACGACGGCAAGGAGAATCCGGTCGACAACAAGCCTGTCGAAGCCCCTCCGAAGCACCGACGTCAGCGGCCCCGCTCAAAACCGCGTCGCGACAAAGACGGCAATACCGGCATCAAAGACAATAATACTCCAGATAATGCCGAAGACCCTGAAGCCCCTGTAGAGCCAACATCTGAACAGGATGATTGGGAGGATGGGCAGGTAAACCCCGACGATCTTGTCGAGAACGAGGGTTCGAAGGATAGTAACTACCTGCCGACCCCCGAAGAAGATGTGAGCCTCGGTGACGAAGATTTCATCGTGCCAGAGGAACCCTTTGAACAAGAGCGCTTTAAGCGCCGGCTAATCGCTACCACGGGAAGCCCGAAAAAGAAGCAGCAGCAGCTTCAAGCTGATCAAGACTTACTCAATGACAGATGGACTAATGTCCCGTCTGCCGAGGAATACGGCCTCAAACACCCAACAAAGAGCTACCCGAAGCGCAAGTTGCTACCCTAATTCGACGATGAGGCACAGGAGCCCATACCGCCAACGTGCGATGCTAACCAACCACTGCGTGGCCGGGACAGAGCGACAACTCAAGCCGAGCACCAGCCCGCACCACCTCGCCATAAAAGCAGGGGAACAACGGCTCTAGAATATACATATGACCTATGATAGGACCTAGACAATAGGGCCGGTCAAACCAGATCAATCTATGGACCAAGGGGACGTGCCCCAGCGCGAGAGGACGGCCGTCAGGCCTGGCGCGACAAGCACAACCTCACTCGGGCCGAAAATCACATACGAACTTCATCGGAACTGCGTTGCGACATTGCCCGATACAAAGGAGCCACACACCCTCTATGCTTCACCGATGAAGTAATGGAGCACCAGGTCCCTGAAGGGTTTAAACCCATGAACATCAACTCATACGATGGTACGATAGACCCCGCAGTCTGGATTGAAGATTTTCTTCTCCACATACATATGGCTCGCAGTGACGACCTACATGCAATTAAATATCGCCCCTTGAAACTTAAGGGACTAGCACAACACTGGTTAAACAGCCTCCTAGAAAATTCTATTGGCAGCTGGGAATATTTGGAAGATGCCTTTAGACACAACTTCCAAGGTACCTATGTACGCCCCCCGGACACCGATGACCTCAGTCACATAGTCCAGCAACCCAGCAAGTCAGCCCAGAAACTCTGGACAAGGTTCCTAATAAAAAAGAACCAAATTGTTGATTGTCTAGACGCCGAAGCCCTCGCGGCCTTTAAGCACAACGTCCGCGACGAATGGCTCGCCCGACACCTCAGCCAAGAAAAACTGAAATACATGGCAGCCCTTACCACACTAATGACCCGCTTTTGCACGGGAGAAGACAACTGGCTAGCCCGCAGAAGCAATAGCACCAGTGACCCCGGCACCTCTGAAGCCAGCGACGTCAATGGAAAACCATGACGCAACACGCACAAGCGTCGAATCAACAACGAAAGTACCAAAGACAAAGCGGTTAACGCTGGATTCAGCGGCCCTAAATCCGATCAACGGAAGAAGCCGTTCAAAGGAAACAGAGATGGTCCATCTAGTTTGGATAGAATACTTGACCGGACTTGCCAGATTCACGACACCCCCGATAAGCCTGCCAATCATACAAACAGAAACTGCTGGGTCTTTAAACAGGCTGGCAAGCTTAACGCCAAACATAAAGGGAAAGGGCCGCCCAGTGAGGATGACGACGAAGAGCCTCACCCACCAAACACGGGGGGACAAAAGAAATTTCCCCCCGAGGTAAAAACAGTGAATATGATATATGTCACACACATCCCCAAGTAGGAGTGCAAACATTCATTAAGGGACGTCTATGCCGTCGAGTCGGTCGCCCCAAAATTTAACCCATGGTCCGCTTGTCCGATCAGCTTCGATTGAAAGGAACACCCAACCAGTATCCATCATGGAGGTTCGGCAGCTCTGGTCCTCGATCCAATAATCGATGGATTCCACCTTACGCGAGTCCTCATGAATGACGGCAGCAGTCTCAACCTGCTCTATTAGGACACTGTCCGCAAAATGGGCATTGATACGTCAAGAATCAAGCCCACTAAAACTACCTTTAAAGGAATAATACCTGGTGTAGAGGCCTGTTGCACAGGCTCAATACCATTAGAAGTCGTCTCCTGTTCGCCAGATAACTTCCGAAGTGAAGACTAGGTCTTCGATATCGTCCCCTTTCGCAGTGGATACCATGCATTGCTCGGATGAACCGCTTTCGCCCATTTTAATGCGGTCCCGCACTATGCTTATCAAAAGCTCAAGATGCCCGACCCACGTGGCGTCATTACAATCAATGGAAACATGGAATGCTCCCTCCACACTGAGGAGCATACTATGGCCATCGCGGCTGAAGTACAGAGCGGCCTGGTCAAGCCGCACACCTCATCGGCCGACAAGCCGCCGTCCTTCATTAAACAAGACCGGTCAGTTCCGCCTGCTGACGGCTCGGCAATTCCAGAGCTGGACTAGCAGTTTCGCCCCCGTCGATCACCACACACATCTGCCAAATTCGTACTACGCATGCATAATTATGCACTCAAAATACCTTGGGCATGAGTGGAGGCACAATATGGATAGGCCCATAGTACGGTTCGACCCTATATGGCCTTCCCCTTTTCCTTAATTATTTTTTCTCTCTTACCATAGGTGAATTAAAACCTATTCATCCAACGGACCTACAAGGACTCCTTTCGAGCCCGGTTTCAAATAGCCGAAGACGATTCCTCTCAAGGAATCTCTCTCTCTCTCTCCAAGGCGAAAGCGGTGCAGGCGTGCGGCAGGAGGTACAAAGGATTTTGTAGACCAAAACTTTATTCTAGAACCAGTATAGAGATTTTCCCTTCTTCTCAGACCCCTGGCATGTAAAACGACCTTGGTGATTATGGTGCCCTCTGTAAGATCACGTTTTGACGTATCAATCAGATTTCAGTGAAAACAATTTTTATTCGGTAGCACCTTTATTCATAGACTGTATACCGTCTCCTCAATTGTCTCACTCACCTCGGTACAAACTGTCAGGGGCTCTATATGGCCACACATGTGTCGCCACAAAAAAAAGCCCGAATAGCTTCATAGCACAATTCGGCGTCCTGAGCTTGGCATTATATGCATCGGCTCTGAATCATGTCTTTGGTCAATAGTTGGGTTGCCCGGCTCCTGTGTTTTCTACCTTATGTTCCGTTTGTTCGGCTAGGGTAGTAAGGGGAGAACTACTGCGATTGTGTTTCTGGTTCGTCCGGTCAAGCACCTCAGTGGAGAAAGCGAAAAACTGACTATCATGACATGGCGAGAGCTGGTCAGCCACTCGGCGCCTTATTAAAATCTTTAGCGATTGTTTCCGTGTTACACAAAGGACCGCTTTTCCGGTCACATATGTAACGCATCCGCATCAGGATAACCGCGTACATACTAGGGGCTATCTTCTAGCCCCATCATCAAACTCCTATGGCTAAGTGAGAGTAGTAAAGCCACATAGTCTGATTTCCTGGTTCGCCGCACTAACACCTCCTTCACGGACCAAGACATTGCGTTAAGTGTGATCATGTGCTATTGTAGCGATCCAACCTCAAACGGTAAATCTCTGTGCATAAGTGTCATCCCTGGATCGGTAATTCTTACACACACAATACTTCGAAGGATTTATAACAGAGTAGCAATCACACACTATTACATCGATAGTCTCAAGAGAGAACCTATTACAATAAATATGGCTTAAGGCCATCTAAATAAGGTAACATCGGAAGACATGGAAGATAAAGTGAGTCCATTAACTCCAACGGCATAGCTGAGTGCACGGCAACGACCTAGCGCACCTTACTCTTCGTCTGAAAAGTCTGCAACATCATATGTTGCAGCCCGAAACAGGCTAGCACATGGAATATGCTGGCAAGATAACATAGTAGAGCAATGAACAAGTAAATGCTATCACTACATGCATATGAGGCTGGTGGAGGCTCTACGGTTTTAATGTTTTTGTGAAAAGCCAATTTTTCCCTAAAACAAAGGAATATATTTTATTTAACTATCATGGTAGTTGTTAAACATTGAGAAGGTTCCTCCTACTCAATCCCAATTAAAGAGTAATTAAAAACCCAACAATTAAGTAATAGAGTGATGAGATCAACATGATAATCCAAGATCCAGATACTCAAGATGTCCATAACCAGGGACACGGCTAACCATGATTAGTTTGTACACTCTGCAGAGGTTTGCGCACTTTTCCCCACAAGACTCGATCTCCTTCATTAGATTTCTCTCACTACAAGGTGTTTGAGAAACGGATGACCGAGACACAGTTTTCTAGAAGCATTAACTCTAACCCCGGGTAGACCGTACCAACCTACATCCCCTACATCTGCTAGCCTACCACTGAAAGAGGTGATGCAACTTACTCCACTATGCTAGATCCCATAATAGCTTGTGGCTACCCACGGAAGTTTCTAGCATGAATAATCTTATGATCCCTTTGAGCCTGGGTGGCGAACCATAGGATGATCACACGGGTACTCCGGGATATCCTAGGACAACACTAGATTCTCCAGGTGCCCGTAACCAATCCACCCAGATGTGTATTTAAGTAGCCACCTTAAGTTAACCATTAATTAACAATCTCACATCTTTCATGGATACACTCAAACCCAATCCACGTCTACGAGCATTGCATGGCGATATAAGCATAACATAGAAGTAACTCCCAAGGGTTTGATAATAAAAAGGTAATAGGTTCTACCTCATCATCTACTTCCCAAAACCCACATGTTAAGAGATCCTACTCATGCAATGTTTGAGGGTTGTAACTAATGCATAAAAACTGGGTAGGAAAAGAGTATGATCAAAGTGTTACTTGCCTTGCTGATGGTCCGCAAAACCTAGTGACTCGTAGTAGCACGCTGCGCACTCTGGGAATTCTATCGCAAACAAACAATAGCATACATAATCACTCAAGAGAGGATGCAAGGGTGAAACTTCAAATAGAAGATCCAACCTGAAAGTTCAACTGAAGAGCTTCAATTTGCAAAAAGAATCAATCAAATCGGAGCTACGGAACTGAAACTACGATCAAAAGAACTTCGAATTCAAATCTGCTTGAAACCAAATTTTAAATAGTCAAAACCATGTTCAAGTTGATTAAATAGAAACAGGGGTTCGAGACAAAGGTTTCAGCGTTGGTTTCACTGGATTTGGACAAACGGTTTAGAAACGGCGAGGGTTTGAAGTTCAGGGGCTAATCTGCAATAAAAATAATCGCGGATAGGTCCCTGGCTAAAAATAGAAAAGACTAACAAACGAACGTTCGCTGTCTGAACCTAACAGGCGAACAACGTTCGTTAAAACGAACGAACGGACAAACGTCCGCTAAATAAAATAAACCGACTAAAACTGATCTAAGAAATTAAACCGGAAAAAATAAAAAACCCTGGGTTAACCAAAGAAAAACTGACCGGTCAACGGCAGGGTCAACGGTGTGGTTCCGGCGAGATCCGGCGCGGCGGCAGCAACGACGGCGATGGCCCGGGGGGCGGGGGGCTGCGGGGTGGGGTGGCGGCGGCGGCGCGTCAGCGGAGCAGCGGCAGCGGGAGGCGAAGCGGGCGGCGGCGGCTTCGGCTTGGGGTCCCAGAGGGGCCCCAAGCTCGGCTTTTAAGGGGGGAGGGGAGGCGGCGACTTGCGGGAGGGGGCACGCCCTCAGAAGGCGTGTCCGAGGCGGACACGGCCAGTGGCAGCGGCGGGGCGGACTCCCGCTCCAGGGGAAGGCGGCGGCGCACGCGGCTGGGCTGGCTCGGCTGGGCGTTTGGCCCAGTTGGACAAAGAGTTTTTTAAGAAACAATTCCACCGAAAGGAAAAATCCTAAATAAATAAAACTAAAAATCTAAAAATGACAAAACAATTTTTCACCGTCTAAATAAAATATTTAGAACTAAGTGAACATTTTCTTGGCCTAAAAATGCAATTTTGAAAACGCATAAATTTCTAATTCAAATAAAATAGCAATAAAATACAAATAAAATAATTATTTGGTTTTAATAATTTTCCACCAATATTTATTTTGTTTTGGGGAAGTCATATTATCCCCTCTCATATGTTTTGATATAGAAATATTTTCGGAGAGAAAAATAATTAAAACCAAAGTGATCCACTTTTCAATATTTGAGAAAATTCAAATATGAAAAACAAATAAAATCCCCAACTCTCTCCGTGGGTCCTTGAGTTGCTTAGGATTTTAGGATCACAAAGCCAAAATGCAAATAAAATATGTGCTACCTCTTGAGCACTGCGTTGGTTTTCCCTTGAAGAGGAAAGGGTGATGCAGCAAAGTAGCGTAAGTATTTCCCTCAGTTTTTGAGAACCAAGGTATCAATCTAGTATGAGATCATGCTCAAGTCGCACGCACCTACACAAACAAATAAGAACCTCGCAACCAACGCGATAAAGGGGCTGTCAAGCCCTTCACGGTCACTTACGAGAGTGAGATCTGATAGATATGATAAGATAATATTTTTGGTATTTTTATGGTAAAGAGAAATAAAGATGCAAAGTAAAATAAACGGCAAAGGAAATAACTAAGTGTTGGAAGATTATTATGATGGAAGATAGACCCGGGGGCCATAGGTTTCACTAGTGGCTTCTCACAAGAGCATAGGTTTCACTAGTGGCTTCTCACAAGATAATCTGGATCATAAACCCACAATTCATCGGATCTCGACAAATACACCGCAAAAGAAGATTACATCGAATAGATATCCAAGAAGATAGAGGAGAACTTTGTATTGAGATCCAAAGAGAGAGAAGAAGCCATCTAGCTAATAACTATGGACCCGTAGGTCTGAAGTAAACTACTCACACATCACCGGAGAGGCCAAGGCCATGGAGTTGATGTAGAGGCCCTCCGTGATCAATGCCCCCTCCGCCGGAGCTCCGAAAAAGGCCCCGAGATGGGATCTCTTGAGTATAGAAGGTTGCGGCGGTGGAATTAGGTTTTCGTGGTTCCCCTGGATGTTTGGGGGGGGGGTACGTGGATATATATAGGAGGAAGAAGTATGTCGGTGGAGCAACGGAGGGCCCACGAGGGTGGAGGGCGTGCCCAGGGGGTAGGCGCGCCTCCCTGCCTCGTGACTTCCTCCCTTGTTTCTTGACAGCCACTCCAAGTCTCCTGGATCACGTTTCATTCCGTTTGGACTCCGTTTGATATTCCTTTTCTTCGAAACCCTAAAATAGGCAAAAAAAATAACAATTTGGGCTGGGCCTCCGGTTAGTAGGTTAGTCCCAAAAATGATATAAAAGTGTAAAATAAAGCCCATGAACATCCAAAATAGATAATATAATAGCATGGAGCAATCAAAAATTATAGATACGCTGGAGACGTATCAAGCATCCCCAATCTTAATTCCTGCTCGTCCTCGAGTAGGTAAATTATAAAAGAAGAATTTTTGATGTGGAATGCTTTCTAACATATTTATCAATGTAATTTTTCTTTATTGTGTCATGAATGTTTAGATCCGAAAGATTCAAGATAAAAGTTTAATGTTGACATAAAAATAATAATACTTCAAGCATACTAACTAAGCAATCATGTCTTCTCAAAATAACATGGCCAAAGAAAGTTATCCCTACAAAATCATATAGTCTGGCTATGCTCTATCTTCACCACAATTTTTTTAAATAATGCACAACCCGATGACAAGCCAAGCAATTGTTTCATACTTTTGATGTTTTCAAACTTTTTCAATCTTCACGCAATATATGAGCGTGAGCCATGGATATAGCACTATGGTGGGATAGAATGGTGGTTGTGGTGAAGACAAAAAGGAGAAGATAGTCTCACATCAACTAGGCGTATCAACGGGCTATGGAGATGCCCATTAATATATATCAATGTGAGTGAGTAGGGATTGCCATGCAACAGATGCACTAGAGCTATAAGTATATGAAAGCTCAACAAGAGAAACTAAGTGGGTGTGCATCCAACTTGCTTGCTCACGAAGACCTAGGGCATTTTGAGGAAGCCCATCATTGCAATATACAAGCAAGTTCTATAATGAAAAATTCCCACTAGTATATGAAAGTGATATCATAGGAGACTCTCTATATGAAGAACATGGTGCTACTTTGAAGCACAAGTGTGGAAAAAGGATAGTAGCATTGTTCCTTCTCTCTTTTTCTCTCATTTTTTTATTTGGGCCTTCTTTTTTTGGCCTCTTTTTTTCTATTTTTTCTTTTTCGTCTGGAGTCTCACCCCGACTTGTGGGGGAATCATAGTCTCCATCATTCTTTCCTCACTTGGGACAATGCTCTAATAATGATGATCATCACACTTTATTTACTTACAACTCAAGAATTACAACTCAATACTTAGAACAAAATATGACTCTATGTGAATGCCTCCAACGGTGTACCAGGATGTGCAATGATGCATGAGTGACATGTATGAAGAATTATGAACGGTGGCTTTGCCACAAATACAATGTAAACTACATGATCATGCAAGCAATATGACAATGATGAAGCGTGTCATAATAACAAAACGGTGGAAAGTTGCATGGCAATATATCTCGGAATGGCTATGGAAATGCCATAATAGGTAGGTATGGTGGCTGTTTTGAGGAAGGTATATGGTGGGTTTATGGTACCGGCGAAAGTTGCGCGATACTAGAGAGGCTAGCAATTGTGGAAGGGTGAGAGTGCGTATAATCCATGGACTCAACATTAGTCAAAAAGAACTCACATACTTATTGGAAAAATCTATTAGTTATCGAAACAAAGTATTACACGCATGATCCTAGGGGGATAGATTGGTAGGAAAAGACCATCGCTCGTCCCCGACCGCCACTCATAAGGAAGACAATCAATAAATAAATCATGCTCCGACTTCATCACATAACGGTTCACCATACGTGCATGCTACGGGAATCACGAACATCAACACAAGTATTTCTCAAATTCACAACTACTCAACTAGCATGACTCTAATATCACCATCTCCATATCTTAAAACAATTATCAAGTATCAAACTTCTCATAGTATTCAGTGCACTTATATGAAAGTTTTTATTATTGCCATGTTGTTCTAAAGGGCTCTCAAAATAATATAAGTGAAGCATGAGACAACAATAGTTTCTATAAAATAAATCCTCCACCGTGCTCTAAAATATAGAAGTGAAGCACTAGAGCAAAAACTATATAGCTCAAAAGATATAAGTGAAGCACATAGAGCAAAAACTATATAGCTCAAAAGCTATAAGTGAAGCACATAGAGTATTCTAATAAATTTCAAATCCTGTGAGTCTCTCTAAAAACGTGTGTATAGAAAGGATGATTGTGGTAAACTAAAAAGCAAAGACTCAAATCATACAAGACGCTCCAAGCAAAACACATATCATGTGGCGAATAAAAATATAGCTCCAAGTAAAGTTACCGATAGACGAAGACGAAAGAGGGGATGCCTTCCGGGGCATACCCAAGCTTAGGCTTTTTGGTGTCTTTGAATTTTACCTTGGGGTGCCATGGGCATACCCAAGATTAGGCTCTTGCCACTCTTTGTTCCATAATCCATCAAATCTTTACCCAAAACTTGAAAACTTCACAACATAGAACTCAAAATAGAAAATCTCGTGATCTCCGTTAGCGAAAGAAAACAAAACACCACATCAAGGTACTATAATGAATTCATTATTTATTGATATTGGTGTTAAACCTACTGTATTCCAACTTCCCTATGGTTTATAAACTCTTTTACTAGCCATAGATTCATCAAAATAAGCAAACAACACAAGAAAAACAGAATCTGTCAAAAACAGAACACTCTGTAGTAATCTGTAGCTAACGCACGTTATGGAACCCCAAAAATTATAAAATAAATTTCTGGACGTGAGGAATTTATCTATTAATCATCTTCAAAAATAATTAACTAAATATCACCTTCCAAATAAAAATGGCATAGATTCTCGTGAGCGCTAAAGTTTCTGTTTTTTACAGCAAGATCAAAAAGACTTTCCCCAAGTCTTCCCAACGGTTCTACTTGGCACAAACACTAATTAAACACAAAAAACACAACCAAAACAGATGCTAGATAAATTATTTATTACTAAACAGGAGCAAAAATCAAGGAATAAAAATAAAATTGGGTTGCCTCCCAACAAGCGCTATCGTTTAACCCCCTAGCTAGGCATAAAAGCGAAGATAGATCTAGGTATTGCCATCTTTGGTTGGCAATCCATAAGTGGCTCTCATAATAGATTCATATGGTAATTTAATTTTATTTCTAGGGAAGTGTTCCATGCCTTTCCTTAACGGAAATTGGAATTTAATATTCCCTTCCTTCATATCAATAATTGCACCAATCGTTCTCAGGAAAGGTCTACCAAGAATAATAGGACATGAAGGATTGCAATCTATATCAAGAACAATGAAATCTATAGGCACATAGTTCCTAATTGAAACAATAAGAACATCATTAATTCTGCCCATAGGTTTCTTAATAGTGGAATCCGCAAGGTGCAAGTTTAAAGAACAATCATCAAAATCACGGAAACCTAGCAAATCACACAAAGTTTTTGGAATCGTGGAAACACTAGCGCCCAAATCACACAAAGCATACCACTCATGATCTTTAATTTTATTTTTTATTGTTGGTTCCCACTCATCATAAAGTTTTCTAGGGATAGAAACTTCCAACTCAAGTTTTTCTTTGTAAGATTGCATCAAAGCATCAACAATATGTTTTGTAAAAGCTTTATTTTGACTATAAGCATGAGGAGAATTTAGCATGGATTGCAACAAGGAAATACAATCTATCAAAGAGCAATTATCATAATTAAATTCCTTGAAATCCAAAATAGTGGGTTCGTTGACATTTAAAGTTTTAACCTCTTCAATCCCACTTTTAACAATGTTAGCATCAAGATCTAAAGACTCCGAATTTTTGGAACGCCTTCTAGGTAAAGGTGGCTCATCTTCAACCCCATAATTATGAAGATTCATATTGCAAAACAAATATTTAATAGGAGACACATCAATAACTTTTAGATCTTCATCTTTATTATCATGAAAACTAGAAGAACACGCTTTCACAAAGCAATCTTTCTTAGCACGCATCCTAGCGGTTCTTTCTTTGCACTCATCAATGGAAATTCTAATGGCTTTGAGAGACTCATTGATATCATGCTTAGGTGGAATAGATCTAAGTTTCAAAGAATCAACATCAAGAGAAATTCTATCAACGTTCCTAGCCAACTCATCAATCTTAAGCAATTTTTCTTCAATCAAAGCATTGAAACTCTTTTGCGAAGTAATAAATTCTTTAATATTAGATTCAAAATCAGAGGGCATCTTATTATAATTTCCATAGGAATTGTTGTAGGAATTACCATAATTATTAGAGTAATCACAAAACGGCCTAGAATCAAAATTACCTCTATACGCGTTGTTACCATAATTGTTCCTACCAACAAAATTCACATCCATAGATTCATTATTATTCTCAATCAAAGTAGACAAAGGCATATCATTAGGATCAGTAGGAGCACTCTTATTAGCAAACAATTTCATAAGTTCATCCATCTTTCCACTCAAAACATTAATCTCTTCAAATGCATGCACTTTTTTATTACTAGATCTTTCGGTCTGCCATTTAGAATAATTAACCATAATATTATCTAGGAGTTTAGTAGCTTCTCCTAAAGTGATTTACATAAAAGTGACTCCCGCGGACGAATCTAAAAGATTTCTAGAAGCAAAATTCAATCTGGCATATAAGTTTTGTATAATCATCCATAGATTCAAACTATGTGTAGGGCAATTACATATCATTAATTTCATCCTCTCCCAAGATTGCGCAACATGTTCATGATCAAGTTGCTTAAAATTCATAATATCGTTTCTAAGAGAGATGATTTTAGCGGGAGGAAAATACTTAGAGATAAAAGCATCTTTGTACTTATTCCATGAATCAATACTATTTTTAGGCAAAGACGAAAACCAAGCTTTAGCACGATCTCTAAGCGAAAACGGAAATAGCTTAAGTTTAACACTATCATTGTCCACATCTTTCTTCTTTTCCATATCACACAAATCAACAAAGTTGTTTAGATGGGTAGCGACATCTTCACTAGGAAGGCCGGCGAATTGATCTTTCATGACAAGATTCAACAAAGCAGCATTAATTTCACAAGATTCAGCATCGGTAAGAGGAGCAATCAGAGTTCTAAGAAAATCATTGTTGTTGGTATTGGCAAAGTCACACAATTTAGTATTATCTTGAGCCATTGTGACAAGCAAGCAATCCAACACACAAGCAAACAAGAAATCGGCAAACGAGGCAAATAGGGAAAGAGAAGGGGAACAAAGAGAGAGGGCGAATAAAACGGCAAGGGTGAAGTGGGGGAGAGGAAAATGAGAGGCAAATGGCAAATAATGTAATGCGAGGGATAAGAGTTTGTGATGGGTACTTGGTATGTCTTGACTTGGTAATGGCGCCAAAAATAACTCGTTGTTGGGAGTCAAATCTTGACTTGACTTGGCGCGAATCTCCCCGGCAATGGCGCCAGAAATCCTTCTTGCTACCTCTTGAGCACTGCATTGGTTTTCCCTTGAAGAGGAAAGGGTGATGCAGCCAAGTAGCATAAGTATTTCCCTCAGTTTTTGAGAACCAAGGTATCAATCCAGTAGGAGATCACGCTCAAGTCCCACGCACCTACACAAACAAATAAGAACCTCGCAACCAACGCGATAAAGGGGTTGTCAAGCCCTTCACGGTCACTTATGAGAGTGAGATCTGATAGATATGATAAGATAATATTTTTGGTATTTTTATGGTAAAGAGAAATAAAGATGCAAAGTAAAATAAACGGCAAAGGAAATAACTAAGTGTTGGAAGATTAATATGATGGAAGATAGACCCGGGGGCCATAGGTTTCACTAGTGGCTTCTCACAAGAGCATAAGTATTACGGTGGGTAAACGAATTACTGACGAGCAATTGATAGAAAAGCGAATACTTATGAGAATATCTAGGTATGATCATGTATATAGGCATCACGTCCGAGACAAGTAGACCGAAACGATTCTGCATCTACTACTATTACTCCACACATCAACCGCTATCCAGCATGCATCTAGAGTATTAAGTTCATAAGAACAGAGTAATGCTTTAAGGAAGATGACATGATGTAGAGGGATGAACTCATGCAATATGATATAAACCCCATCTTTTTATCCTCGATGGCAACACTACAATACGTGTCGGTTCCCTTTCTGTCACTGGGATCGAGCACCGCAAGATTCAACCCAAAGCTAAGCACTTCTCCCATTGCAAGAAATATCAATTTAGTAGGCCAAACCAAACTGATAATTCGAAGAGACTTGCAAAGATAAACCAATCATACATAGAAGAATTCAGAGGAGAATCAAATATTGTTCATAGTAATCTGGATCATAAACCCACAATTCATCGGATCTCGACAAACACACTGCAAAAGAGGATTACATCGAATAGATCTCCAAGAAGATCGAGGAGAACTTTGTATTGAGATCCAAGGAGAGAGAAGAAGCCATCTAGCTAATAAGTATGGACCCGTAGGTCTGAAGTAAACTACTCACAAATCACCGGAGAGGCCATGGAGTTGATGTAGAGGTCCTCCGTGATTAATGCCCCCTCCAGCGAAGCTCCGGAAAAGGCGCTGAGATGGGATCTCTCGAGTACAGAAGGTTGCGGCGGTGGAATTAGGTTTTTGTGGTGCCCCTGGATGTTTGGGGGTACGTGGATATATATAGGAGGAAGAAGTACGTCGGTGGAGCAACGGAGGGCCCACGAGGGTGGAGGGCGCGCCCAGGAGGGTAGGTGCGCCGCCTGCCTCGTGCCTTCCTCCCTTGTTTCTTGACGGCCACTCCAAGTCTCCTGGATCATGTTTGTTGAGAAAATCACGTTCCCGAAGGTTTCATTCCATTTGGAATCCGTTTGATATTCCTTTTCTTCGAAACCCTAAAATCGGCAAAAAAACAACAATTTGGGCTGGGCCTCTGGTGAGTAGGTTAGTCCCAAAAATGATATAAAAGTGTAAAATAAAGCCCATCAACATCCAAAATAGATAATATAATAGCATGGAGCAATCAAAAATGCAATCAAAAATTATAGATACGTTGGAGACATATCAATATGATATGCATATGATGACCTATGTTTAACATTCCAAATTGGAAATTTGGGATGTTACAAACCTACCCCCTTAAGGTGAATCTCGCCCTCGAGATTCAGGTTGGCTAGAAAATAGGTGAGGTTGGTCTTTCTGTAGATTATCCTCTCGTTCCCAGGTGGCTTCATCCTCGGTATGGTGGCTCCAATGAACCTTGCAAAACTTGATAACCTTGCTGCGGGTAAATCGGCTGGCAAACTCGAGAATCTTGATTGGTTTGTCCTCATAGGTCAGATCACTATCCAACTGAATTGCTTCCAGGGGCACTGTATCTCTCAGAGGAATATCGGCCATCTCTGCATGCCACTTCTTCAACTGGGAAACGTGAAACACATCTTGAACTCCTGATAGTCCTTCGGGTAACTCCAACTTGTAGGCCACCTCTCCCATACGTTCCACAACTCGGTACGGTCCTTGCGGGGGTGACACCTGAAGATATGCCTTATCTCCGATTTCATAGACTACCTCCTTGCGTTTTGAGTCTGCATAGCTCTTCTGCCTGGACTGAGCTACCTTCAGTCTGTCTCGAATCAACTTAACCTTCTCTTTGGACTCTTTGATCAAATCTGGTCTGAGAAACTGGCGGTCTCCATCTTCATCCCACATCAACGGTGTCCTACACCTTCTTCCATACAAAGCTTCGAAAGGCGCCATCTTCAGACTAGCATGATAACTGTTGTTGTAAGAGAACTTTGCGTAGGTCAAATTATCATCCCAACTAGATCCATAATCGAGCGCACAAGCTCTCAACATGTCCTCCAGAATCTGATTAACTCTCTCGGTCTGTCCATCCGTATGCGGATGAAAAGTTGTACTGAACCCTAGCCTGGTGCCCAAAGTCTGGTGCAGCTGGTGCCAAAACTTTGAATTAAACCGTGTTCCTCTATCTGATACGATAGTCCATGGAACTCCATGCAGACGGACGATCCTGGTCATATATATCTTGACCAACTTTGCACTTGTATAAGTGGTTGTCACTGGGATAAAGTGAGCCACTTTGGTCAAACGATCCACTACTACCCAAATAGAATCATATCCCGATCGGGTCCTGGGTAATCCGGTGATGAAATCCATGCCAAGCTTATCCCAGTTCCATTCGGGTATCAGCATAGGTTGCAGTAATCCTGCTGGCTTCTGATGTTCTGCCTTCACTTTCTGACATACATCACATACGGCTACATACTCGGCAATATCCTTCTTCATACCAGTCCACCAGAAACGCTCCTTCAAATCCAAATACATCTTGGTGTTTCCAGGGTGTATCGAGTATGGCGAGTCATGAGCTTCCTGAAGTATCAACTTCCTGATCTCTGCATTATTGGGTACATAAACACGGTCCTCAAACCACAAGGTGTCATGCTCATCCTCATGAAAACCCTTGGCTTTTCCTTTGCTCATATTCTCCTTTATCTCAGCAATTTCCTTATCATCCTTCTGAGCTTCTCGAATCTTTCCCAATATTGTCGACTGGATTTCTAATGCTGCAACAAAACCTCTAGGGACTATCTCCAAACGTAGCTCCCTGAGGTCTTCAACTAACTCCTTTGGCAATCCTCCGCTTACGAGGGTATTGGCGTAACTCTTCCGGCTCAAAGCGTCTGCTACGACATTGGCCTTGCCTGGACGATAGTGCAACTTCATATCATAAACCTTTATAAGCTCCAACCATCTCCTTTGCCTGAGATTCAACTCCTTCTGTGTGAAAATGTACTTCAAATTCTTATGATCCATGTACACGTCACAACGATTTCCAATAAGAAAATGTCTCCAGGTCTTGAGTGCATGCACTACTGCTGCTAACTCCAAATCATGCGTGGCATAATTCAACTCATGTGGTCGAAGCTGACATGAGGCATATGAAACAACTCTTCTATCTTGCATAAGCACGCCTCCAAGTCCTAAGCGAGATGCGTCACAATACACTTGGAAATCCTTGCGTATATCCAGCAGAATCAGCACTGGGGATGTAACCAGACGTTTCTTCAACTCCTAGAAACTTGCCTCACATTCATCTGTCCATTTGAACTTTGTGTCCTTTGTCAACAACTCCGTCATAGGCTTCGCAATCTTAGAGAAATTCTCAATGAATCTTCGATAATATCTCGCGAGTCCCAGAAAACTGTGAATCTCTCCAACTGAGTTGGGTGCCGACCACTCAGTGACTGACTGAACCTTAGTAGGGTCTACTGCTATACCTTCTCCTGATATAACATGTCCAAGGAATCCTACTTCCTTCAACCAAAACTCACATTTGTTGAATTTGGCGTATAACTGATGTTCTCTGAGCTTCTCGAGAACTAAATGCAAATGCTCCTTGTGTTCCTCTTCATTCTTAGAGTATACCAAACTGTCATCAATGAACACATCAACAAATTTATCAAAGAACTCCATGAACACCTTATTCATCATACTCATGAAATAGGCTGGGGCGTTTGTCAGTCCAAATGACATAACCGTGTACTCATATAGCCCGTACCTTGTGGTGAAGGCTGTCTTAGGTATATCTTGTTCTCGGATCTTCAGCTGGTGGTATCCTGATCAAAGATCGATCTTGGAAAATACTTTAGCTCCTTGTACCGGGTCAAACAAATCATTGATCATCGGCAGTGGGTACTTGTTCTTGATCGTCACTTCATTCAATGCACGATAATCAACTACCATTCTCAAAGACTTATCTTTCTTCTCAACCAAGAGCACCGTGGCTCCCCATGGTGACGAACTTCGACGAATGTAACCTTTCTCCAATAACTCCTTAATATGTTTCTTAATATCCTCCGGATGATTTGTAGGCATCCGGTATGGTCTCTTTGATATTGGCCCGGTGCCTGGAAATAGCTCTATCAAAAACTCAATGTCTCGATCCTGTGGCATGCCTGGTAGTTCCTCTGAAAATACATCTGGGTAATCCTTCACTACAGGCACCTCCTCTTGAGCAACGCCGTGAGGGAGTTTACGTGAGTCCTCTTTGGGGTATGCTTGGATACATACTTAATCCTTTTTCCCTCCAGGGTAGTGATTAGAATTAACCTACTAGCACAATCAATGTTTCCTCCATACTTCGATAGCCAATCCATA
Organism: Triticum urartu; assembly: GCF_056163025.1. NCBI lineage: Eukaryota > Viridiplantae > Streptophyta > Magnoliopsida > Poales > Poaceae > Triticum > Triticum urartu. Next base: position 495,071,731 of record NC_141876.1, on the reverse strand, counting down.
CCCAGTATCACGTCCAATCCTTGTGACTCCAGAATTATTAGGTCTGAGGGGAAAACATGGCTGCCAATGTTTAAGGGTAACCGTTCACACCATCGGCTGGCCATATACTCTGGACCTAGTGAGATTACTAGCAAGGGTGTCCTAAGGGCTAAGGTGGGTAACTTAAACTTGTCCACAAAGCCCCTTGAAATGTATGAATGCGATGCACCAGTATCAAAAAGAACGAGAGGAGTAAATGAATTAACCAAAAACTTACCGATAACTGCATCTGGCTGCTCTTCAACCTCCTCCACATTCACGTGGTTCACTTGTCCCTTGTTGAAAGGGTTGGGCTTCTTCCCAGAGCTTCCATTGCCATTTCCATTCTTTGCTTCAGTACATTCAGTGGCGTAATGTCCAGTCTTCCCGCACTTGAAGCAAGTAACATGACTTAGATCCCTCTTGGCGGGTGTGGCTGGGTTAGAGCGGTTTTGATTATTGCCTGCTCCATTCCCGTTTCCATTCTTGGGGCCACTATGGTTATGTGAACTTCCTCCATTATGGTTATGTCCTCCATGGTTACGGGTATATCCTCCCGAGTTCGGGGTGAAACGGGGTTTCTACTTAGCTCCTGAATTGTACTTCCCTTGTCCATTCTTCCTTTTGTGGCTCTCAATCTGTTGTTGATTTCCTTCAATCATAAGAGCCTTATCTACCAACTCCTAGTAGTTGTTAAATGTTGCCACCATTAACTGCATACTCATCTCATCATTCAGCCCTTCAATAAACTTCTCCTGTTTCACGACACCTGTGGCCATGTCATCTGGGGCATAACAAGCTAACTTGCTAAACTCATCCACGTACTGCCCCACAGTACGGTTGCCCTGGCGTAAGTTGCGGAACTCAAGCTTCTTCATGCTCATAGCTCCAGTTGAGACATGAGCAGTGCGGAACGCTTGCTAAAACTGCTCCCAAGTAACATTGGCTATGGGGAAAGTGGCTGTGTAATTCTCCCACCATGAGGCTGCGAGTCCATCCAATTGATGTGCGGCAAAATGCACCTTCTCAACATCTGTGCAACCTGCGGTGGTCAACTCCCTTCCAATCCTGCGTAGCCAGTCATCAGCAACTATGGGCTCGGTGCTACTGGAAAACACCGGCGGTTGTAACCTCAGAAAATGGTCTAAGTTGTCAACTGGAGGGGGTGTGGCGGTGGGTTGTTGTTATTGTTGTTGTTGTTGTTGTTGTTGTTGCCTTGATTCTGAACTAGCAACTGCATCAGTGTATTCTACTGTTGAATCAACTGAGTGAGCTCCGGTGGGAAGACAAATCCGGGGTCATGTCTCGGAGGCATATGATGGATTTAGAGGGGAGAGATTAGAATAGAATGAGGTCTAGTGAGAAAGCACTACCCATATGCACATGAGACAAGCACAAACATATTACTCCAAAACAATTTCAAGCAAGGGAATACAATCGATCTAATTATCATTACAGTGCTCAGACTACTACTATATACATGGGGGAAATACTACTAATAATGTGGCAGTCTACTAAAAAATTTGATCGGTAGAAGACTCCATGATATGTGCTCTAGCTTCGTCTTCATAATCATCATCACTACTGTCAGGGTCGGAGTCGGTGTCGTCGATGATGATGTAGTCCTTGGGATGGTCGTCATCTCCTCCTGGCATAGTGTCTCCCATGAATACTCCTAGCTTCCTTGTCAGGTCGTCATTCATCTCTAGTAGTATGGTGATTTCCTCCTTGTATCCGTCGTGTGTAGACTTGAGTTCCTCTTCCAGCTCCATGTTCCTAGTCATCAACTTCTTCAGATCTATCATGCTTGCGCACATTTGGTTCTCCTGGCGACGAATGTGCTGGTTTAAGTCCTGGATGTAAGCTGCAATGGACCTGTCCTTCCTGGTGCTGATCATCTCCCATTGCTCATCTCGGCGCCCACATATCTGGTAGATAGTGTCCTTAAGATCCTTGTGATAAACTTCACCGATGCGTCCTATGGCGATGTGGGCTGCCATGCTCTTTCCTAGACTCCAGGTTGGTGCATCAAAGGAAAACTCTATGGGCTCAATTACTGGCGTGAATGTCCTTCCTGGAATTTGAACTCGAATCATCCAACACTCCTCTTCTAGTAAAGTGGAGGTGTAGGTCCCGGGGAAGCTTGGTATTCCGATGTTCAGGTACCTAGTGACTTCCTTCAAGTGTCGTCCAAAAGGTGTGTCTTCATCCGGCTATGCAAACTTGTTCCTTGTGTCCGCCATCCTATAGAGTAGAAGACGGAGAGAAGTCAGATGTAACGCCCCGTATGTCACTTGCCATATTTATATTCCAACTCTTGCCATTTTCGGCACTAAGTTATGATATTCCCTCGTGGTTGGGTTTTGTCTTTGTTTTGCATTTTGTCCATGTCATGCATCTCATATCATGTCATCATGTGCATCGCATTTGCATACGTGTTCGTCTTATGCATCCGAGCATTTTCCCCGTTGTCCGTTTTGCATTCCGGCACTCCTACGTCCTCCGGTGTCCCCTTTTGCCTCTTTTCATGTGCGGGTGTTAAACATTCTCGGATTGGAACGAGACTTGCCAAGTGGCCTTGGTATACTACCTGTAAACCGCCTGTCAAGTTTCGTGGCATTTGGACTTCGTTGGATACTCCAACGGTTAACCGAGGAACCGTAAAGGCCTCGTGTGTGTTGCAGCCCAACACCCCTCCAAAGTGGCCCAAAACCCACCAAAACTCCCTCCATCCTCTCGGTCATTCGATCACGATCGCGTGGCCGAAAACCGCACCTCATTTGGAGTCTCCTAGCCCCCTCTACCTATAAATAGGTGCCCCCTCCAAATTCGGGCAAAAACCCTAAAAAACTGCTCCCGCCACCACCGGACGTCTTCGCGCCGCCGCCCGTAGCCAGTGGACGCGTGACACGTGTTCCCATGCCGCCGAGTCCACCGCACGCCACCGCGGGCCCGCGCGGCCCAGATCCGGCCCATGGGGCCCATTCCGTCATCGCCGCCCGTGGGAAACCCTCCGCCTGAGCTCCCGCGCCTCGCCGCCCGCCGACCTCGCCGCTTCCGCACGCCAGCGACCTGCGCCACCGTGGTCTGCCGCTCCGGCCGCCGCCTCCTCCTCGCACCGCCTTGCTACTCTTGAGCTTGCGTTGGTTTTCCCCGAAGAGGAAGGGATGATGCAGCAGAGTAGCGTAAGTATTTCCCTCAGTTTTTGAGAACAAAGGTATCAATCCAGTAGGAGGCCACGCGCAAGTCCCTCGTACCTACACAACACTAAGAGCTCAACGCAACCAACGCGATTAGGGTTGTCAATCCCTTCACGGTCACTTACGGAAGTGAGATCCGATAGATAATATTTTTGGTATTTTTGATATAAAGATGCAAAGTGAAAAGTAAAAGGCAAAGTAAAAACAAAACAAGATTAAAGTGATGGAGATTGATATGATGAGAATAGACCCGGGGGCCATAGGTTTCACTAGTGGCTTCTCTCGAGAGCATAAGTTTTCTACGGTGGGTGAACAAATTACTGTTGAGCAATTGACATATTTGAGCATAGTTTTGAGAATATCTAGGCATGATCATGTATATAGGCATCACGTCCGTGACAAGTAGATCGAAACGATTCTGCATCTACTACTATTACTCCACTCATCAACCGCTATCCAGCATGCATCTAGAGTATTATGTTCAAAACAGAGTAACGCTTTAAGCAAGATGACATGATGTAGAGAGATAAATTCATGCAATATGAAATAAACCCCATCTTGTTATCCTCGATGGCAACGATACAATACGTGTCTTGCTGCCCCTTCTATCACTGGGAAAGAACACCGCAAGATCGAACCCAAAGCTAAGGACTTCTCCCATGGCAAGAACTACCAATCTAGTTGGCCAAACCAAACGGATAATTCGAAGAGACTTGCAAAGATAACCAATCATACATAAAAGAATTCAGAGAAGATTCAAATATTTTTCATAGATAGACTTGATCATAAACCCACAATTCATCGGTCTCAACAAACACACCACAAAAGAAGAAGATTACATCGAATAGATCTCCACAAGAGAGGGTGAGAACATTGTATTGAGATCCAAAAAGAGAGAAGAAGCCATCTAGCTACTAACTATGGACCTGAAGGTCTGAGGTAAACTACTCACACTTCATCGGAGGGGCTATGATGATGTAGAAGCCCTCCGTGATGACGGCCCTCTCCGGCGGAGCTCCGGAACAGGCCCCAAGATGGGATCTCGTGGATACAGAAAGTTGCGGCGGTGGAATTAGGTTTTTGGCTCCCGTTCTGATCGTTTGGGGGTACGTGGGTATATATAGGAGAAAGGAGTACGTCGGTGGAGCACCGAGGGGCTCACGAGGCAGGGGGCGCGCCCTGTAGGGGGGGCGCGCCCCCTACCCTCGTGACCGCCTCCGGTACTTCTTGGAGTATGGTCCAAGTCTCCTGGGTCTTATCCGAGAAGAAAATCACGTTCCAAAAAGGATTTTTCTGTTTGGACTCCGTTTGATATTCTGTTTCTTCGAAACACTGAAATAGGCAAAAACACAACAATTCTCGGCTGGGCCTCCGGTTAATAGGTTAGTCCCAAAAATAATATAAAAGTGGAAAATAAAGCCCAATATAGTCCAAAATAGTAGATAATATAGCATGGAGCAATCAAAAATTATAGATACGTTGGAGAAGTATCAGGCATCCCCAAGCTTAATTCCTGCTCGTCCTTGAGTAGGTAAATGATAAAAAGAGAATTTTTGATGCGGAGTGCTACTTGGCATAATTTCAATGCAAAATTTCTTAATTGTGGTATCGATATTCAGATTATAAAGATTCAAGAAAAAAGTTCATATTAACATAAAGAATAATAACACTTCAAGCATAATAATAAAGTAATTATGTCTTCTCAAAATAACATGGCCAAAGAAAGTTATCCCTACAAAATCATATAGTCTGGCTATTCTCTATCTTCACCACACAAAGTATTTAAATCATGCACAACCCCGATGACAAGCCAAGCAATTGTTTCATACTCTAACTTTTTCAAAACTTTTTCAATCTTCACGCAATACATGAGCGTGAGCCATGGTCATAGCACTATGTGGAATAGAAGGGTGGTTGTGGAGAAGACAAAAAGAGGGGAAGATAGTCTCACATCAACTAGGCGTATCAACGGGCTATGGAGATGCCCATCAATAGATATCAATGTGAGTGAGTAGGGATTGCCATGCAACGGATGCACTAGAGCTATAAGTATATGAAAGCTCATCAAAAGAAACTAAGTGGGTGTGCATCCAACTCACTTGCTCACGAAGACCTAGGGCAATTTGAGGAAGCCCATCATTGGAATATACAAGCCAAGTTCTACAATGAAAAATTCGCACTAGTATATGAAAGTGACATAATGAGAGACTCTCTATCATGAAGATCATGGTGCTACTTTTTTAGCACAAGTGCGGTAAAAGGATAGTAACATTGTCCCTTCTCTCTTTTTCTTTTTTCTTTTTTATTTGGGCCTTTTCTCTTTTTTTTATGGCCTCTTATTTTTTTCGTCCGGAGTCACATCCCGACTTATGGGGGAATCATAGTCTCCATCATACTTTCCTCACTTGGGACAATGCTCTAGAAAATGATGATCATCACACTTTTATTTTTCTTACAACACAACAATTACAACTCGATACTTAGAACAAATATGACTCTATATGAATGCCTCCGACGGTGTACCGGGATATGCAATGAATCAAGAGTGACATGTATCAAAGAATTATGAATGGTGGCTTTGCCACAAATATGATGTCAACTACATGATCATGCTAGCAATATGACAATGATGGAGCGTGTCATAATAAACGGAACGGTGGAAAGTTGCATGGAAATATATCTCGGAATGGCTATGGAAATGCCATGATAGGTAGGTATGGTGGCTGTTTTGAGGAAGGTATATGGTGGGTGTATGATACCGGAGAAAGGTGCGCGGTATTAGAGAGGCTAGAAATGGTGGAAGGATGGGAAAAAGTGCATATAATCCATGGACTCAACATTAGTCATAAAGAACTCATATACTTATTGCAAAAATCTAGAAGTTATCAAAGCAAAGTATTATGCGCATGCTCCTAGGGGGATAGATTGGTAGGAAAAGACCATCGCTCGTCCCCGACCGCCACTCATAAGGAAGACAATCAATAAATAAATTATGCTCCGACTTCATCACATAACGGTTCACCATACGTGCATGCTACGGGAATCACAAACTTTAACACAAGTATTCTTTAAATTCACAACTACTAAACTAGCACAACTATAATATTATCACCTCCATATCTCAAAACAATCATCATGCTTCAATCTTCTCTTAGTATTCAACGCACTCAAAAGAAAATTTCACATATCTTGAACACCAAGCATATTTATATTAAGAAAATTACCGTGCTATTAAGACTCTCAAAATAATTTAAGTGAAGCATGAGAGATCAATAGTTTCTTTAAAACAAACCATCACCGTGCTCTAAAAGATCTAAGTGAAGCACATAGAGCAAAATTATAATGCTCAAAAGATATAAGTGAAGTGCATAGAGCAAAACTACATAGCTCAAAAGATTTAAGTGAAGCATATAGAATATTCTATCATATTTCAATTCAAGTATGGCTCTCTCGAAAGGTGTGTACAGCAAGGATGATTGTGGCACACTAACAAACAAATACACAAATAATACAAGATGCTCCAAGCAAAACACATATCATGTTGGTGAATAAAAATATAGCTCCAAGTAAATTACCGATGGAAGTGGACGAAAGAGGGGATGCCTTCCGGGGCATCCCCAAGCTTTGAGTTTTTGGTGTCCTTGGATTATCTTGGGGGTGCCATGGTCATCCCCAAGCTTAGGCTCTTGCCACTCCTTGTTCCATAATCCATCAAAAGAACTCACCCAAAACTTGAAAACTTCACAACACAAAACTCAATAGAAATCTCGTGAGCAACATTAGAGAAAGAAAACATAAAACCACTTCAAGGTACTGTAATGAACTCATTCTTTATTTATTTTGGTATTAAACCTACTGTATTCCAACTTCTCTATGGATTATAAACTATTTTACTAACCATAGATTCATCAAAATAAGCAAACAACACACAAAAAACAGAATCTGTCAAAAACAGAACAGTCTGTAGTAATCTGTAACTAACGCAAACTTCTAGAACTCCAAAAAATCTACCAAAATTAGATGACCTAGATAATTTTTTTCATTGATCAGCAGCAATTGGAATCAGTATTTTATCACGTTCTGATGATTTGTAGTAATTCGGGCACTGAACGCAAAGTTTCTGGAAATTACAGCGAGATCAAATAACTATCATCCAAGAAGATCCAATAGGTCTAGCTTGGCACAAACACTAATTAAAACACAAAACCACATCCAAACAGAGGGTAGATGTGTTATTTATTCCCTAACAGAAGAAAAACACAAAAAACAAAAAATAAAATTGGGTTGCCTCCCAACAAGCGCTATCGTTTAACGCCCCTAGCTAGGCATAAAAGTGAGGATAGATCTAGGTATTGCCATCTTTGGAAGGCAATCCATAAGTGGCTCTCATGATGGTTTCATATGGCAATTTTATTTTCTTTCTTGGAAAGTGTTCCATGCCCTTTTTTAATGGAAATTGGAATCTAATATTCCCTTCCTTCATATCAATAATCGCACCAACTGTTCTAAGGAAAGGTCTACCAAGAATAATAGGGCAAGAAGGATTGCAATATATATCAAGAACAATGAAATCTACGGGCACATAATTCCTATTTGCAACAATAAGAACATCATTAATTCTTCCCATAGGTTTCTTAATAGTGGAATCTGCAACATGCAAGTTTAGAGAGCAATCATCAAGATCGCGGAAATCTAGCAAATCACACAAAGTTTTGGGGATAGTGGAGACACCAGCACCCAAATCACACAAAGCATAAAAATCATGATCTTTAATTTTAATTTTAATAGTTGGTTCCCACTCATAATAGAGTTTTCTAGGGATAGAAACTTTCAACTCAAGTTTTTCTTCATAAGATTGCATCAAGGCATCAACAATATGTTCGGTGAAGGCTTTCTTTTGACCATAAGCATGCGGAGAATTTAGCACGGATTGCAACAAAGAAATACAATCAATCAAAGAGCAACTTTCATAATTAAATTCCTTGAAATCCAATATAGTGGGTTTAGCAACATCTAAATTTTATTTCTTTCAATCCCACTTTCGTTAATTTCATCATAAAGATCTAAATACTCCGAATTTTTGGAACACCTTCTAGGTAAAGGAAGATCATATTCAGTTTCATCAAGATTCATATTGCAAAACAAAGATTTGATAGGGGACACATCAATAACTTTTAGATCTTCATCTTGATTTTCATAAGAATTAGAAGAATACGCTTTAATAAAGGCATCTTTGGAAGCACGCATCCTAGCGGTTCTTTCTTTACACTCATCAATTGAAATTCTCATGGCTTTTAGAGACTCATTAATATCATGCTTAGGTGGAATAGATCTAATTTTCAAAGCATCAACATCAAGAGCAATTCTATCAATATTCCTAGCCAAATCATCAATCTTAAGCAATTTTTCTTCAATCATAGCATTAAAATTCTTTTGCGAAGAAATAAATTCTTTAATATTAGATTCAAAATCAGAGGGCATCTTATTATAATTTCCATAAGAGTTGTTCTAGGAATTACCATAATTATTAGAAGGATTACTAGGATAAGGCCTAGGATTAAAATTCCCTCTATAAGCGTTGTTACCAAAATTATTCCTACCAACAAAATTCACATCCATAGATTCATTGTTATTCTCAATCAAGGTAGACAAAGCCATATCATTAGGATCAGAAGAAACACTCTTAGTAGCAAATAATTTCATAAGTTCATCCATCTTTCCACTCAAAACATTGATTTCTTCTATCGCATGCACTTTTTTATTAGAAGATCTTTCAGTATGCCATTGAGAATAATTAACCATAATATTATCTAGGAGTTTGGTAGCATCTCCTAAAGTGATTTCCATAAAAGTGCCTCCCGCGGCTGAATATAAAAGATTTCTAGAATTAAAATTCAATCCAGCATAAAATTTTTGTATAATCATCCACAAATTTAAACCATGAGTAGGGCAATTACGTATCATTAATTTCATTATCTCCCAAGCTTGTGCAACATGTTCATGATCAAGTTGCTTAAAATTCATAATCTTTAGATGATCTTAGCGGGAGGAAAATACTTAGAGATAAAAGCATCTTTGCACTTGTTCCAAGAATCAATACTATTTTTAGGCAAAGACGAAAACCAAGCTTTAGCATGATCTCTAAGCAAAAAAGGAAATAGCTTCAATTTAACGACATCATTATCGACATCTTTTTTCTTTTGCATATCACATAAATAAACGAAGCTATTCAGATGAGTAGCGGCATCTTCACTTGGAAGGCCGGCGAATTGATCTTTCATAACAAGATTCAACAAAGCAGTATTGATTTCACAAGATTCGGTATTGGCAAGAGGGGCAATCGGAGTGCTAAGAAAATCATTATTGTTGGTATTGGTGAAGTCACACAATTTGGTAGTATCTTGAGCCATCACGACAAACAAGCAATCCAACACACGAGCAAACAAAAGCAAATGGGCAAAAAGAGGCAAATAGAGAGGGAGGATAGGGAGAGAGAGAGGGCGAATAAAACGGCAAGGGTGAATTGGGGGGAGAGGAAAACGAGAGGCCAATGGCAAATAATGTAATGCGGGAGATAGGGATTGTGATGGGTACTTGGTATGTTGACTTTTTGCGTAGACTCCCCGGCAACGACACCAGAAATCCTTCTTGCTACGTCTTGAGCTTGCGTTGGTTTTCCCCGAAGAGGAAGGGATGATGCAGCAGAGTAGTGTAAGTATTTCCCTCAGTTTTTGAGAACCAAGGTATCAATCCAGTAGGAGGCCACGCGCAAGTCCGTCGTACCTACACAACACAAAGAGCTCAACGCAACCAATGCGATTAGGGGTTGTCAATCCCTTCACGGTCACTTACGGAAGTGAGATCCGATACATAATATTTTTGGTATTTTGATATAAAGATGCAAAGTGAAAACTAAAAGGCAAAGTAAAAACAAAACAAGATTAAAGTGATGGAGATTGATATGATGAGAATAGACCCGGGGGCCATAGGTTTCACTAGTGGCTTCTCTCGAGAGCATAAGTTTTCTACGGTGGGTGAACAAATTACTGTTGAGCAATTGACAGAATTGAGCATAGTTATGAGAATATATAGGCATGATCATGTATATAGGCATCATGTCCGTGACAAGTAGATCGAAATGATTCTGCATCTACTACTATTACTCCACTCATCAGCCGCTATCCAGCATGCATCTAGAGTATTAAGTTAAAAATAGAGTAACGCTTTAAGCAAGATGACATGATGTAGAGAGATAAATTCATGCAATATGATATAAACCCCATCTTGTTATCCTCGATGGCAACGATACAATAAGTGTCTTGCTGCCCCTTCTGTCACTGGGAAAGAACACCGCAAGATCGAACCCAAAGCTAAGCACTTCTCCCATGGCAAGAACTACCAATCTAGTTGGCCAAACCAAACGGACAATTTGAAGAGACTTGCAAAGATAACCAATCATACATAAAAGAATTCAGAGAAGATTCAAATATTGTTCATAGATAGACTTGATCATAAACCCACAATTCATCGGTCTCAACAAACACACCGCAAAAGAAGAAGATTACATCGAATAGATCTCGACAAGAGAGGGGGAGAACATTGTATTGAGATCCAAAAAGAGAGAAGAAGCCATCTAGCTACTAACTATGGACCCAAAGGTCTGAGGTAAACTACTCACACTTCATCGGAGGGGCTATGATGATGTAGAAGCCCTCCGTGATGATGGCCCTCTCCGGCGGAGCTCCGGAACAGGCCCCAAGATGGGATCTCGTGGATACAGAAAGTTGCGGCGGTGGACTTAGGTTTTTGGCTCCCGTTCTGATCGTTTGGGGTACGTGGGTATATATAGGAGGAAGGAGTACGTAGGTGGAGCACCGAGGGGCCCACGAGGCAGGGGGCGTACCCTGTAGGGGGGGGCGCCCCTACCCTCATGACCGCCTCCGGTACTTCTTGGAGTAGGGTCCAAGTCTCCTGGGTCTTATCCGAGAAGAAAATCACGTTCCAAAAAGGATTTTTCTGTTTGGGCTCCGTTTGATATTCTGTTTCTTCGATACACTGAAATAGGCAAAAAACAGCAATTCTGGGCTGGGCCTCCGGTTAATAGGTTAGTCCCAAAAATAATATAAAAGTGGAAAATAAAGCCCAATATAGTCCAAAACAGTAGATAATATAGCATGGAGCAATCAAAAATTATAGACACGTTGGAGACGTATCATGCCTCGCTGCCGCGGTCTCCTCTCCTTCGCCGCACGCCGCCCCGCCGGATCCGGCGACCTCCAACCTCCCCGGCCTCTCCTCCCTCTTCACCGGCAAACTCCGGCCACCGCGACGCAACTCCGGCGAGATCCCAACGAACCTCGTCATGCGCGCCCAGATCTGGATCGGGAAACCCTAGGGTTGACTTTTGTCTTTCTCTAAGTCCCCAGTTTTCCATATTTTTAGCTTTGTTCATCGCATCATATCTCATCATCCATAGCTCTGTTTTGCTCGTGTGATATATAAAATTGTTCGTCTGGATGTGCTCTTCATTTCATTCCATTGCATCCTGCTTGTTTGAGTTCATCTTGATGCCCTAAATGTTGTTGCAAGAATGCTATGTAATGTTAGTTTGTGTTTCTTATCAGATTATGGACATTTGTCATTTTTGCCATGTTTAATGTGCGCCTCCTATGAACTTGAGCCCTACATGAGTTTTGGGCTATGCCATGCCATCTTTACAGGGGTGTATGCCATGTATTTTTGTGATAAATGTGGTGACTAGCACAAGCATGCAAAGTAGCTCTCGTGATGTTGCTGATTTTAGGGACTTAGAATTCTTCCAAGTCATTTCCCTGATGTTATTTTTATGCCATGTATTCTTGTTGCTACAGAGTGACCCATGCCTCTTTTGAGCATGTTCAGTAAGGATGATTTTGAGATATTGTTATGCTCTATCCATCCATGTATTTTTTTGCATTTATGGAGTAACCTAGCATGACTCAATCCTGCTCTACTTTTGCTATAAAATGTTCCTGGAAGATTTTTTACATGTTAATCAATTTTGCCGAGGTTGTTGTAGTTGATCCTTGCATGCTATGAGGTTGTTCTTGCGATGGTTAGCTACTTGAACATGTCTTCTTGCTGGGTGTATGCTTAGGTTGTCATGCAATGCCTTGTGGTGAGTGCATTGAGCTCACAAACATGCCTACGTAACTCTGTTTTTGCCATGTCCAGTTTTCTGCTAAGTCTGAATCTGTTAACGAAACTTGCTATGTTTACATGGGTGCCATCATGTTTTCTGTGCCCTTTTGGCTTATGGTCAGTAAGGGACTTTTGTTATTTGCTTTGAGTAGTTTCATGCCATGCCTTGCTTTGCCATGATATGATCCTGTAGCATGTTGATAACTTGCTCTAAACATTGCTTCCTGATGTTAAATCCTGACATGTTATTTTCACTAAGTCTGAGAACCTGATATCTTCTGCACTTTTGCCATGCTTGTTTGAACCTGCTTTTATGTGAATTAGCTGTAGCTCAGTATTCACCTTTTGTCAAGCATCTTGAGTGGATCACTGCCATGTTCTTTGTTGCTATGTTAGAGTGCAGTAGCTTATTTTCTTGATGCATTTTAGATGGCATCGTGCTGTTAATCACATGATAGTGCCATTATTGTTTTGCTTGCCATTTGCAAACCGTGCATCCGATTCTGGTGATCTTTATATCGATTTCGACTGAATCAACTTATCTTTCCAGAGGCACTCTTGTTTTGCCAAGTTGAGGGCTGGTTCAATCTTTCCTTTCGAAGCACGCATATGCATTGCATATCACATCCCGCATATCATGCCATGTTTTTGCATCATGTTGCTTGCGCATTGCACCGTGGTTGATCGTGGTTCCCTTTGATTGTGTTCTTGCTTTGGGTAGAGCCAAGAGACGAGTGCGTGATCGAGGAACCCGTTGAGTACGCTTATGAGGATCAAGCTTACGTCAACTCAGAGAACTTTGCAGGCAAGATGACCATACCCTCGAAATCACTTCTATCTTTGCTTGCTAGTTGCTCGCTCTATTGCTATGCCTATGCTATGATACCTACCACTTGCTTTATCATGCCTCCCATATTGCCATGTCAAGCCTCTAACCCACCTTGTCCTAGCAAACCGTTGTTTGGCTATGTTACCGCTTTGCTCAGCCCTTCTTATAGCGTTGCTAGTTGCAGGTGAAGATTGGAGTTTGTTCCTTGTTGGAACATGTTTATTGTTGGGATATAATTATTATATCTTGTTTACTTTAATGCACCTATATACTTGGTAAAGGGTGGAAGGCTCGGCCTTATGCCTGGTGTTTTGTTTCACTCTTGCCACCCTAGTTTCCGTCATACTGGTGTTATGTTCCTTGATTTTGCGTTGCTTACACGGTTGGGTTATAATGGGAACCCCTTGACAGTTCACCTTGAATAAAACTCCTCCAGCAAGGCCCAACCTTGGTTTTACCATTCGCCAACTAGCCTTTTTTCCCTTGGGTTCCGCGAACTCAAGGGTCATCTTTATTTTAAACTCCCCCCGGGCCAGTGCTCCTCTGAGTGTTGGTCTGAACTGAGCTGCCTGCGGGGCCACCTCGGGGAAACTTGAGGGTTGGTTTTACTTGTAGCTAGTCTCACCCGGTGTTGCCTTGAGAACGAGATACGTGCGACTCCTATCGGGATTTGTCGGCACATCGGGCGGCTTTGCTGGTCTTGTTTTACCATTGTCGAGATGTCTTGTAACCGGGACTCCGAGTCTGGTCGGGCAGTCCTGGGAGAAGGAATATCCTTCGTTGACCGTTAGAGCTTGTGATGGGCTAAGTTGGGACACCCCTGCAGGGTTTTGAACTTTCGAAAGCCATGCCCGCGGTTATGGGCAGATGGGAATTTGTTAATGTCCGGTTGTAGAGAACCTGAAACTTAACTTAATTAAAATGGATCAACAGAGTGTGTAGCCGTGATGGTCTCTTTTCGGCGGAGTCCGGGAAGAGAACACAGTCTCGTGTTATGCTTGAACGTAAGTATTTCTAGGATCACTTCTTGATCATAGATTCTCGAACGTGCTTTGCCTTCTCTTCTCGCTCTCATTTGCGTATGTTAGCCACCATATATGCTAGTGCTTGCTACAGCTCCTCCTTATACCTTTTACCTACCCATAAACTTAAATAGTCTTGATCGCGAGGGTGTGAGATTGCTGAGTCCCCGTGACTCACAGATTACTTCCAAAACCAGATGCAGGTGCCGATGATACCATTCCAGGAGAGGCGACTGAGCTCAAGTGGGAGTTCGATGAGGAGTCAGGACGTTACTACGTTTCCTTTCCAAACGATCAGTAGTGGAGCCCAGTTGGGGCGATCGGGGATCTTATGCATTTGGGGTTGTCTTTATTTTGGTTCCGTAGTCGGACCTTGATTGTATCTGGATGATTGTAATGCTATATTTTTGTATTGTGTGAAGTGGCAATTGTAAGCCAACTCTGTACCTCTTTCTTATTCAGTACATGGGATGTGTAAAGATTACCCCTCTTGTGACATTGCCTACAATGCGGTTATGCCTCTAAGTCGTGCTCCGACACATGGGAGATATAGCAGCATCGTGGGTGTTACAAGAAATGAGTAGAGAAGAGTGATCTATGGCTCATCTTAGTGGTCGTGTCCTACATTCAACGTGTGCTCTGATACCATCTTGTAGCAATCCAACCTCAAACGGTCAAATCTCTGTGCATAAGTGTCATCCCTGGATCGGTAATGCTGACACACACAATACTTCGAAGGATTTATAACAAAGTAGCAATCACACACTATTACATCGATAGTCTCAAGAGAGAACCTATTACAATAAATATGGCTTAAGGCCATCTAAATAAGATAACATTGGAAGACTTGGAAGATAAAGTGAGTCCATCAACTCCAATGGCATAGCTGAGTGCACGACAATGACCTAGCGCACCTTACTCTTCGTCTGAAAAGTATGCAACATCATATGTTGCAGCCCGAAATGGGTCAGCACATGGAATATGCTGGCAAGATAACACAGTAGAACAATGAACAAGTAAATGCTATCACTACATGCATATGAGGCTGGTGGAGGCTCTATGGTTTTAATGTTTTTGTGAAAAGCCAATTTTTCCCTACAACAAAGGAATATATTTTATTTAACTATCATGGTAGCTGTTAAACATTGAGAAGGTACCTCCAACTCAATCCCAATAAAAAGTAATTAACAGCCCAACAATTAAGTAATAGAGTGATGAGATCAACATGATAATCCAAGATCCAGATACTCAAGATGTCCATAACCGGGACACGGCTAACCATGATTAGTTTGTACACTTTGCAGAGGTTTGTGCACTTTTACCCACAAGACTCGATCTCCTCCGTTGGATTTCTCGCACTACAAGGTGTTTGAGAAACGGATGACTGAGACACAGTTTTTCAGAAGCATTAACTCTAACCCCGGGTAGACCGTACCAACCTACATCCCCTACATCTGCTAGCCTACCACTGGAAGAGGTCATGCAACTTATTCCACTATGCTAGAGCCCATAATAGCTTGTGGCTGCACACGGAAGTTTCTAGCATGAATAATCTTATGATCCCTTTGAGCCTGGGTGGCGAACCATAGGATGATCACACGGGTACTCCGGGATATCCTAGGACAACACTGGATTCTCCAGGTGCCCGCAACCATTCCACCCAAATGTGTATTTAAGTAGCCACATTAAGTTAACCATTAATTAACAATCTCACATCTGTCATGGATACACTCAAACCCAATCCACGTCTACGAGCATAGCATGGCGATATAAGCATAACGTAGAAGTAACTCCCAAGGGTTTGATAATAAAAAGGCAATAGGTTCTACCTCATCATCTACTTCCCAAAACCCACATGTTAAGAGATCCTACTCATCCAATGTTTGAGGGTTGTAACTAATGCATAAAAATTGGGTAGGAAAAGAGTATGATCTAAGTGTTACTTGCCTTGCTGATGATCCGCAAAACCTAGTGACTTGTAGTAGCACACTGCGCACTCCGGGAATTCTATCGCAAACAAAAAATAGCATACATAAGCACTCTAGCGAGGATGCAAGCGTAAAACTTCAAATAGAAGATCCAAACTGAAAGTTCAACTAAAGAGCTTCAATTTGCAAAAAGAATCAATCGAATAAGAGCTACGGAAGTGAAACAATGATCAAAAGAACTTCGAATTCAAATCTTCTTGAAACCAAATTTTAAATTTTCAAAACCATGTTCAAGTTGATTAAATAGAAAGAGGGGTTCGAAACTAAGGTTTTGGCGTTGGTTTCACTGGATTTGGACAAACGGTTTAGAAACGGCGAGGGTTTGAAGTTCAGGGGCTAATCTGCGATAAAAATAATCACGGATAGGTCCCTGGCCGAAAATAAAATAAGAAGAAAAGACGAACGAATGAACGTTCGCTGTCTGAACCTAACCGGAGAACAACGTTCGTTAAAACGAACGAACGGACGAATGTCCGCTAAATAAAATAAACTGACGAAAACCGATCTAAGAAATTAAACCGGAAAACTAAAAAAACCGAGGTTAACCGTAGAAAACCGACCAGTCAACGGGCGGGTTCAACGGCGTGGTTCTGGCGAGATCCGGCGCGGCGGCGGTGGCAACGGTGGTGACGGCGCATGTGGCACGGGGCTGCGGGGTGGGGTGGCGGCAGCGGCATGGGCGGCGGCGCGACAGCGGAGCAGCGGCGGCAGGAGGCGAAGAGGGCGGCGGCGTCTTCGGCTTGGGGTCCCAGGGGGCCCGAGCTCGGCTTTTAAGGGAGGGAGGGGCGGGGGCGGCTTGCGGGAGGGGGCGTGCCCTTGGGAGGCGTGTCCAAGGCGGACACGGCCGGCAGCGACGGCGGGGCGGACTCTCACTGCGGGGGAAGGCGGCGGCGCACCCGGCTGGGCCTTCAGCCCAGTCGGGCGAAGAGTTTTTTTATAAACAATTCCGCGGAAAGGAAAAATCCTAAATAAATAAAAAATAAAAATCTAAAAATGCCATAACAAATTTTCACCATCTAATTAAAATATTTAGAACTAAGTGAACATTTTCTTGGCCTAAAAATGCAATTTTGAAAAGTGCATAATTTTCTAATTAAAATAAAATAGCAATAAAATCCAAATAAAATAATTTATTTGGTTTTAATGATTTTCCTCCAATATTTCTTTTGTTTTGGGGAAGTCATATTATCTCCTCTCATATGTTTTGATATTGAAATATTTTCGGAGAGAAAAATAATTAAAACCAAAGTGATCCACTTTTCAATATTTGAGAAAATTCAAATATGAAAAACAAATAAAATCCCCAACTCTCTCCGTTGGTCCTTGAGTTGCTTAGGAGTTTAGGATCACAAAGCCAAAATGCAAATAAAATATGATATGCATATTGTCGGGGGTTTGGTGCGACATATGCCAACGGATGGCTTATCATGGTGGGGGCGAGTAGAACGTCGCCGGTGTCTGGAAACGGGATGAGGCGAAGACATGCACACCGGTGAATCTTACCCAGCTTCGGGGCTCTCCGAGGAGATAATACCCCTACTGCTGCTCTACGGGGTCTCTGCATGATCACTATGGCAAAGTGCTTACACGGTTGCTCCTTGAGCTGTTTTCTGGTGGTGGGAGAGGGCAAGACTAGCTCTCTCCCTCCTATATGATTTGGTCTAGAGCTAATGGGTAACAACCCTTTGCATGGGTGCCCTGGGGGGTTTATATAGGCCTACCCCCTAGGGGTACAATGGTAATCCGGCTAGGCGCGGGCCCAGCCGTCAGTGTCTCTGGCCTCCGTCTTCTCTGCTGACCGCTGGGGCCCATCGACTGGCGGGCCCCGCCGACTGGCCGGGTACGGAGCCGATAGGCCGCGTCCGCCGCGGGCGGGTCTTGCCAGCTGCTGATTACTATAGCCGTACTTCTGATGACGCGGGCTTGATCATGAGGTCGTGGCAACAGCCCCGCCGCCTGGCGGGCGATCACTGTTGCCATTCCCCATCTCATCTTGATTAATGGCGCGTGGGCCCCGGGGGAGGGCTCGGCCGACTCCCCCGAGCCAACTCCCGATGGGTCCGACTGGTGGTTCTCCCGCCGTCTCCCGAGGTCTCACTGACTGGTGGGACCTGCTGCCTCTAGGCCGTACAGACAAGCCGTCGTGGGTGCATGATTCGGCCCTGCAGTGCTGATGTCAGGGCCGGCATGGCAACAGTGCCATGCCGCACGGAGATCTTCCGAGGTATGGCATGCTGTGGCCATGCCTGCCCTTGGTGAGGGGCGGGGGTGGGCTTTGCTGTAGCCACGCCCCTGCCTCGTCACCTTTGATGAGGTCATGGGGTTTGTCGGAGTCGCAGGCCGACTCCCCAAAGCCAGCTTCTCTGGAAGTCGTCCCTGGGACTCGGCCATGAGCGGGCAGTCGGCCGCCTTGCCGTCGACTCCTCAGGAGGCGGCTCTTTTTCCTGGGGTCTTGAGAGGCGCAGCCAACCCCGATGTCTTGAAAGGTTACAGGACTCGGGTTGGCCTACCCGTGGCCCATTACTCCGACAGTAGTCCCCGAAGCTGGTGAGGCGCCGCAGACGATCGGCCGAGAAGCCTCAGCAGTTTCTCTTTCTGGGTGCTCAACACATGGTCTTTGATTGACTTCTGCCGGGCCGACTAGAAGGAGTCGGACTTGCTCAACTCGGACTCACTCAATTCTGACTCGCTCAGTATTTCGAACGTCGTGGCGGGACTTAAGTGGCGTGCTAGCTAAGCCTCTAGGCCGCCGCCCGTTTTTGGCCTGTCACGCGAGGGCACGTGGCTAGGCCGTCCTGCCAGCCTACGCGCGCGACGGGACATGCCCATATGCGGGGCCCGCCACTACTGCGCCTCGGCGCCCGAGCGGATCCGCTGCGGCCCCGGTGGACGGTTGGGATTCCCATGGAGTTACTGCGCGTAGTGACTTTATCGTGGATCGTGGGGGTCGTGGGGTTGTGGGCGCAGTAAATCCCCACGTCCGCCCCCTCGACTTCGCAGCCCACGAGGCTATAAGTAGGGGGAAGAGGGGGGCACGCGCGCCCCTCCTTCCCACTACTCCTTGTTCTCCTCCTCTTTGCTGCTCCTCGCTCTCCTCCTTCCTCTTCTCTTCTTCGCTCCGCCGCACGCCCAAGCTCCGGCGAACGCTGCGGCGACAGCTCGCGATGAGTTCTTCCTCCGCCGCCGCGACTCCCCCAGTGCGCTCCGGCACCTGGGACGGCTCCGAGGTTCATGAAGACCACATTGAGTTCCTCCGCCGGACCCGTCGGCTTCCCGACGACGATCGCGTGCAGGTGCGTCTTGTGCCGAAGGGGGAGATTCCCCCCGCACCGCAGGAGGGCGAGCGGGTCATCTTCTGCTCGCACTGCATGCGCGGGCTGGGGCTGCCGGCGAGCAGTTTCTTCCGGTCCTTCCTGGAGTTCTACGGCCTCAAGCCGCACCACCTCACCCCCAACGCAGTGGTGTTGCTGTCCGCCTTCGTGGCCATGTGCGAAGGCTTCCTCGGAGTCCTCCCCACCCTCGAGCTCTGGGGGAGTTCTTCTTCTCCAAGCTCGGCACCCAGGCTGCTGGTGTGCCAGCTCAGTGCGGTGCTTTCATCATCGTGCGAAGGTCGGGGGCCGACAATCCCTTCCCCTCCATCTCGCTGATCAAGTCGGTGAAGATGTGGCAGAGATCCTACTTCTACGTCAAGAACGCCTCCGCGAGGGGAGACTGGGTCAACTTGCCGGCTTTCGAAGCCGTCCCGCCGGCTGGGCGACTGCCCAACTGGTCGTACCGGGCCAAGTCGCTGACGCCTGCGGGAGCCGGCGCCATCACGCGACTCCGAGTGCTGACGCAGTCGGAGGGTCTGACTGGTCCGGATCTGCTGGTCGCCTTCGTTTTGCGCCGAGTTCTCCCACTCCAAGGCCGCCCTCATATGATATGCCAGATGAGCGGGCACCGCGACCCGAGTCGGATGTGCACCAAGGACATGCCTCACGAAGAGGTGGCCTTCATGGTGAACTACCTCTCGGACAGCAGGCTCCTGGAGGACTGGCGATTCGGCAAGGAGCCGTACTCCCGCGCCAACCCCCCACTGATGGTGAGTCGCCTTTCTTTTCTTTCTTTGGATTGTCTTCTTCTTGCCGAGTTTTGTTTTGACCAGTCGGCTTTGGTTAGAATCCCCTCCTTCACCCACCAGCCGGCACCTCGGGGCCGGCCCACGAGTTCCTCGCCGACCGGGCGGAGAGCGACATCGACGACCCCGATCTGGGGGCGGCGGCTCTGGAAGATGACGCCGAGGGAGGAGGAGGAACAGCGGCCGACTTCAGGCCTTCGGCCACTTTCGCCGACTGGCCTGACGATGACGCCGAGGGAGAAGTCGCCCCTCGCCATCGGCCAGGAGCCAGCCAGCCTGGCACGGGTTCTTCTGCCGCGCCGGGCGCTCCAGGCGGCGGGAAGAAGCGCAGGCCCGTGCCGACCTTGTTCGGCAGTCGGCAGAAGAAGCCCAAGGGTTCGGCTGCGGCGATCCGGCGAGACGAGGCGGCCGCGAAGGCCATCCGCTTCCGTAAGGAAGTGAAGAAGCCACCGTTGGTCTCCGTGTAAGTATTCTGTCTTCAAAGTTTTATTCTTTCTTCGTGTTTTGTCTGAGTCTCTGCTTGCCCCTCTTGCTTCAGGGCTCCCCTCTCTCTTGAGAGGGTCACCGTCGCCTCCATCATGGGGTCAGCGGAGACGTCCGCCACCACTCGGCGGATTGACCCCGCTGCTGACCTCCGGGAGGCGACGGAGCGGAATGCACAGGAGAAGCGCAACGAAGAAGAGGGCCTCCGCCTGGAGAAGGCGGAGGCCGACAGAGCGGAGGCCTCTGCTAAGAAAAAACTAGCGGAGGCCGAAGCCACCGCCGCGGTGAAGCAGCAGGCTGAGGAAGCTGCACGCCACCAGTCGGCAGTGCTCGTCACCCCGTTGAACTCTACGCCGCCGCCTCCAGAGTTCACGGGGCAGACTGGGGAAGCCGGCGGGGAGAACCCCGTCATGGAGGGGGAGGGCGGCGACCCCTGTACGCCGGATGCGAACGTTCCGCCGCCGCCTCCGCCGTCGTCTGAAGGTGCGCAGGGCGAGCAGCCGGCGGGCCCTCCGGTGCCGCCAACCGAAGACGAGGCCGTGGCGAGGCTACTCCTCCAAGTCGGCTTGCCAACGTGCCGCCGTCTGGAGAAGGCGACTTCGGCGCCCCGTCCCCTGGAAACCGGCGCTGCCAGCTCGGCGATCCCAGACGCCGAGGCAACGAGCGCCGCGCCCATTGGGTGGGTGCGAGGAGGCGGCACAGGGCCGCTGAACTAGGCGCTTCTGGACGTCCAGGCGAAGCTTCGTGCCAAGGGCGACGCTCTCCAGAATTGCACCAAGGCATACCTGGCGTCGCGGGCAGCCGTCCGGGTATGTTTTTCCTTTTGACCTTTGTTTTTCTTATTCCTCTCTGTGGGGGCGCGCCAATGCACCCACTGGGTGTAGTCCCCGAGTTTCGGGCTGGCTGCTGAGTAGGCAGCCCGGAACTCCAATTGATGAACTCTAGGTATTAACTTTTTGTCTGAAACATTCGTCGCAGGATTACCACAACCTCCGTGTCACTGCCTTCAACCGTAACGTTGAAGAGCTGGGCAAGCGGACCGCCGATCTATCGGAGAGCCGGAGTAAGTCCTTTTCCTTCTTTGCGGTGGCGCGCTGGCGCACCCGCGGGCTGTAGTCCCCGAGATTCGGGCCGACTGCTGAGCAGTCGGTCCGGATCTCCCCGACGACCTTCTTTACTTGTGGCTTGACGCCTTCTTTCTTTCTTCTTCTCAGGGGCCAACACTGCTCTTCAACAGCAGCTGAGCGATGCCAACTCCGCTTTGCGCGCCAAAGAGGAGGAGTGCAGCAAGCTCGCCACGGAGCGCGATCTGCTGGCCACTCAATTGGCAGAGCAGAAGGAGCTGCTTGTGAAGTCGCAGAGGGAGGCGGAGGAGACGGAAACCGCCCTCTTGGCTGAGTTCGCGAGCGAGCACTCCTCCTGGTCTGACAAGGAGGCGCTGCTGTCCTCCGGCTTCCATGAGATTGAAGACATCGTTGATGGCGAGCCTCTTTATTTTCTTTCTTCGAGCTGCCGATTTAAGTCGTGCCGACTCCTGGTTTTTGACTAGTTTCTTCGTTTCTTCGCGTCTTTGCAGACTTCTTCCCTGGGCAGTCGCAGGCCGCCATCCAAGCCATCGAGGCTGACCGTGAAGGTCGGAGGGCGGAGGGCGCAGAGATTGCCGCCGATGCCCCCCAAACTCTTGACGAGCACATCCTGAGCATCGAGGTTCACCTCCGGCCGGCTCACCGGATGCTGCGCCGGCTTCAGCGTGTCGGTGCCCAGGCGATTGCCGCCCTGTGGCCGGATATGCAGGCTCTGCGCACCCCCAGCCTGACGGCCGACTGGCTGCAGGTCGCGGCTGGTCGTCTTGAGGCCTGGAAGGTCTCTTTGGCCCAAGCTGGAGCGCGCCAGGCCTTGGAGTTCGTCAAGGCATGGTATCCGGGGCTGGACCTAGACCGGCTGGCCACGCTTCGGTCGGAGGCCCAGCCGGAGCTGGCGGCCGCGGAAGACACCCTCGTCAAGCGTGCTGCAGCGATCGTCGAGTACACCGACACCAGCATCTTCGTCCCCAAGCGGTCTGAAGACGGCGAGGAGGTACCGCCGGAGTGGTTTGGGATGAACCCAGACTACGGCGAGGACTCGACAGAGGTGATTGGCTCCAGCGTCGAGGAAGAGGGCGAGGTGGAGGACGGAGGCGAGGCGGAGGCACCAGAAGACGGAGCAGACGGCCAGCCTCAGCTCGACCATGCCTCTAGCAACGAGCCGTGTGCAGCCGACCCGACTGCTACCGGAGGCGATCAAGCTGAGACTAGCCAGCCGGCCACCCCGACGCCTGGCGCTGGCGCCTCCTCTGACCCTCCGAGTCTGTCTGCTGCTTCCTAAGCTGTCGTTGTATCTTTTGTTTTATCTGCTTCAGTAGTCCTTGAAGAACTTTGTTAATTCGCACAATTCCACCCGCGGGGTGTATTTTGAACCTCTACTCGACAATTCGGCCAAGAGCCTATGTTATGTAAATATATATATCTATCTTTTCTTGCTCATTGCTCTTTTAGCTTTTTTCCTTTGCCGCTTTCTCTTAGTTGCCTGCCTTGCCAATCGGACAGCCGCTCTGCGGACTATCGCTGGATCAAGTGCTAGGCTTCTTTGGGAAAGCAAGTACTTAGCCGTTTTCAAGATTTTTTGAGCAAGTTAGATAGAAGACGGCAATCCGACTATCCAAGAGTCAGTTTGCGAGAAAGGCTGGAAGCTGTCTTGAGCTATGTTTTATGCTTTGAGTCCTTAGCCATTTTTCATGCGAATGCCCATTCTACCTTACTCTTGCCCATCGTACAGTCGCTCTGTGAGCTGCGGCTTCTGACAGGAGACGGTTTAGGCATTTACACACTACTTGTCCGACTGCAGGAAGCATTTCATAGTGCAAGGCGGCAAGTCCCCAGGCCGACTTGTCGAGCCCGGTGCCAAATGGCATAAAAAGGAGTAACATACTCGCAGTCATAATTTTTATCATACAGACAAAAGAGGGCAGTCCCCGAGCTCGCCTCGGGGGGCCCGAAATCTTGGTACTTTAATACAAAAGGTAGCGTGGTACATACTGAATCAACTGTAAAATCTTCGGAGGAGATTTGCATTCCATGGCCGCTCTGTCTCCTTGCCGGAGTCGTCCCTCTTGCGTGCTCGGGGCTTCTGAGCGTCGATCAGGTAGTAGGAATCATTGCCCAGTACTTTGCTGATGATGAAAGGGCCTTCCCAAGGCGCCGACAGCTTGTTCTGGCCGGCTGTTCGCTGGATCAACCGGAGCACAAGGTCGCCTTCTTGGAAAGATCTTGGCCTGACCTTCCTGTTGTGGTATCGGCGCAGGCTCTGCTGGTAGATGCTGGACCGGCTGAGTGCCAACAGCCGGCCCTCTTCCAGCAGATAGACGCCGTCTTGTCGTGCTTCTTCTGCTTCCTCCTTGGTGTACATGGTGACTCGTGGGGAGTCGAACTCTATGTCCGTTGGGATGACGGCTTCGGCACCGTAGATGAGGAAGAAGGGCATGAAGCCAGTTGACTTGTTTGGCATTGTGCGCATACTCCAGAGGACGGCTGGCAGCTCGTCGAGCCAGCAGCCAGCCGAGCGCTCCACAGGCTCGATCAACAAAGGCTTGATGCCGGACAGGATGAGGCCGTTTGCTCGCTCCGCTTGGCCGTTTGACTGCGGATGGGCGACAGACGCTAGGTCCAGTCGGATGCCCTGTGTTGCGCAGAAACGGGCCAAGGCGCCCTTGGCGAAATTTGTGCCGTTGTCGGTGATGATGCTATGTGGTATGCCATACCGGATTGTGATATCGGAGATGAAAGTTACGGCAGTCGCACTGTTCAGCTTCTTGATTGGATTTGCTTCTATCCACTTGGTGAACTTGTCCACTGTGACAAGTGAGTTAAACCACCTCGTGCTGTTTTGAATGGTCCCATCATGTCTAGACCCCAAACTGCGAAAGGCCAGGCAATGGGGATGGTCTTGAGTGCAGAAGCTGGCTGGTGCGGCTTGGAGCTGAACTTCTGACACCCTTTGCATTTTTGGACCAGCTCCTTGGCCTCTTCCAAGGCAGTTGGCCAGAAGAAACCGTGTTGAAAGGCTTTGGCGACGAGTGCTCTTGAAGCCGCATGGAGGCCGCACTCGCCTTGATGGATGTCTTTGAGAATCGCTTGGCCTTGCTCTGGCTCTACGCAGCGCTGGTAGACACCAATGACACTGCGCCTGACCAGCTCTCTGTTGACTATGGTGTAGGCTGCCGCCCGACGTTGTGTTTGCCGAGCTGAAGTTTCATCAGTCGGCAGCTCTTTGTTCACCAGGAATTTGAGGATGGGCTGGGCCCATGAGGGTGCTGCTATTTCTTCGACTGCCAGAACTGCGACTTGGACGAGGGCGGTTGGGCTGGGAGGTGGCGGGGTGGAGTCAACAGCTGCTTGCTGGGTTGTTGAAGTCCCCAGGCCGACTGGCGCGATCCTTGGGCCGAGTTCTGGAGTCTTCGAGTCCGCCACCGCAGTCCCCGGGCCGGATTTGGCTGTGGCAGCTTTTGGGTCTTCCGCCAAAATCCTTGTTCCGGCTGCCGGAGCTCTGGGGTCGAATCCGACGTCTTCGGGAGGATCTGGCACAAAAATGTAGTTTGATTCTGGTGAAGGCTTGACAGACGGCTTGAGGAGGCGTTGAAGGGCGACACCAGATGGTATTGCTTGGCGGGTAGAGCCGATTCGTGCTAATGCATCTTCTTGGTCGTTGTCATTCCTTGGCACATGGAGGAACTCGCACCCTTCGAAATACCCGCTGAGTTGCTCCACGAGAAGACGGTAGCTCACCATGTTTGCATCTTTCGTGTCCCAGTCGCCAGATGATTGCTGGACCACTAAGTCCGAGTCGCCATAACACAAGATCTGGTGGATGCCAAGCTCTTTGGCAAGCCGGAGCCCATGAATGGGCGCCTCGTACTCGGCGACGTTATTGGAGGCGGCAAAGTGGATTTGCAACGCATACTTGAGCTTGTTGCCTTTGGGAGAGGTGAGGATGACGCCGGCTCCCAAGCCAGTGCGCATCTTGGAGCCGTGGAAATGCATCCGCCAATGGGTAGAATCAGGTGCTGGAGGTAGGTACTGGGTCTCGGCCCAGTCGACGAGGAAGTCGGCCAGTGCTTGTGACTTGATGGCGGTGCGGGGCTGGTAGTGGATGGTGTAAGGAGCCAGCTCTATGGCCCACTTGGCCACTCGACCAGAAGCATCTCGGCTACCGATGATCTCGGCAAGTGGGGCCGTGCAGACCACCGTGATTGGATGCTCTTCAAAGTAAGGGTTCAATTTCTTGGCAGCAAAGTGTACGCCATAGCACATCTTCTGGTAGTGGGGGTAGTTCTGCTTGGAGGTCGACAGTACCTCGCTCAGGTAATATACCGGTCTCTGGACAGGCAGCGCCTTGCCTTCCTCCTTGCGCTCCACTACAATGACTGTGCTGACTACTCGGCTGGTGGCGGCGATGTACAGGAGCATAGGTTCCTTGGGAGTCGAAGCCGCCAGGATGGGTGGGGTAGTCAGCATCTTCTTCAACTAGTGAAAAGCTTTGTCCACCTTATGGTTCCACTCGAAAAAGGTGGTCTTCTTCATGAGTTGGTATAAGGGGAGAGCTTTCTCGCCCAGCCGACTGATGAATCGGCTGATGGACGCTAAGCAGCCGGTGAACTTCTGCACATCCAGCAATCGGCTGGGTACCTCCATTCTCTCAATGCCCTTGATGTTTACTGGGTTGCATTCTATGCCGCGTTCAGAGACCAGGAAACCTAGTAGCTGGCCGGCTGGTACTCCGAAGACACACTTCTCGGGGTTGAGCTTGATCTGGAACCGGCGCAGGTTCTTAAAGGTCTCCTTGAGGTCTTCCAGCAGTGTCCCACGCTTTTCCGTCTTCACCACCACGTCGTCCACGTAAACGTGGGCGTTCCTGCCGAGCTGCTTGAGGAGGCACTTCTGCATACAACGCTGAAAGGTGGCACCGATATTCCTTAAGCCGAACGTCATGGTGAGGTAGCAGAAGGCTCCAAACGGCGTGATGAAGGCGGTTTTCAGTCTGTCAGCCGGGTTTAGCTTGATCTGGTGATATCCTGAATATGCATCCAAAAAACTCAACAGCTCGCATCCGGCTGTGGAGTCTATCACCTGATCGATCCTTGGTAGAGCAAACGGGTCCTTGGGGCAGGCCTTCTTGAGGCTCGTGTAGTCAATACACATTTGCCTGCTTGTTCTTCTTTAGTACCAGGACCGGTTTTGCTAGCCATTCTGGAAATAACACTTCCATAATGAAGCCGGCTACTAGGAGTCGGGCTATCTCTTCTCCGACAACTCTTATCTTCTCTTCTGATAGGTGGCGCACGGGCTGCCTGACCGGCTTTGCATCAGATCGGACATGTAACTTGTGCTCGGCGAATTCCATCGGTACACCTGGCATGTCTTTGGGGGACCATGCAAAGATGTCTCGATTCTCACGGAGGAAATCGACGAGCTCGCCTTCCTATTTGCTGTCGAGGTTTGCACCTATGACGGCGTACTTCTCTGGGTGCTCCGGGTCCAATGGTATCTTCTTTGTCTCTTTGGCCGGTTTGAACAAACCTTCAGCCTCCGGCTCTTTTGGGTTGGGCGACACCTCAGGCTGCTTGCCGGCCATCGCCACAACTCGCTCAAGGAGCCGTTTCTCAGCTGTGATTACCAAGGACTCGGCCAGCCGACTGCTCTCTGCTGTGCAAGTAGACGACTTCCGGTAGTCGCCAGCCACAGTCAGAATTCCCTTGGAACTGGGCATCTTCATCTTGAGGTAGGCGTAGTGGGGGACCGCCATGAACTTGGCCAAGGCAGGTCGGCCAAGCAGCGCATGGTATGGGCTCTCAAGATCTACCACCTCAAACCAAACGAGCTCTCTACGGAAGTGATCTTTGTCCCCAAAGAGGACGTCCATCAGGATCTTGCCGATTGGCGAGCAGGAAAGCCCAGGAACAATGCCGTGTAACACAGTTCGGCTGTTCTAAAGCTGTCTTTGCTTGATCCCTAACTTCTCCATGGTGTCCTTGTACATGATATTGATGCTGCTGCCCCGTCTATCAGAACTCGCGAGAAACGCGCGGCTCGTTTGTCCGTAGCAAAGGTGGCATCCAGGACCAAGGCGTAGGAGCCCGGACTCGGCATCACCTCTGGGTGGTCAGCCCTGCTCCAGCTGATGGGCTTCTTAGACCAGTGCATGAACTCTGGCGTCTCCAATGCTACTGCATTCACCTCTTGTCGCTGCAGCCGCCTGCTGCGTCAATCATCAGCCACACCGGTGAACACCACATAGGCTCCATGCTCTTCAGGGTATTCGTCTTGTACTGCGCCGACTGGCCTGACTGCCGGCTGCTGGGACGGAGGCGGCTGCCCAGCAGGCGGGGGAGGCAGGAGGCCGTCTCCCTTGGCGATCCTGGTGAGCCAGTCGCACTTTCGGGTGGTGTGATTCGACGGCTTGGCACCGCTGTGGAACTTGCAAGGTCCATCCAAGGTCTGCTCATAGGAGAAGGCCGGCAACCAGTTTGGCTTGCCGCCTTTCTGTCGCTTGGGCGGGGGCTGCCCTTCTGGTTGCTGGGCTTCAACGGTCGCGACCTGCCGGCTGCTGGAAGCCGGCTGCGGGGCCTTGCGCTTGTTGTCGCCCTGCTATTGTCGCCGGCCGGCGTCTGCCGCCGGATTTCTTGGAGCTTGAGGTGCCACTTTGCCAGTTGTGCTGATTTGAATTTCCGCCTTCATGGAGGAGTCGGCCGTGGCATACTTGTCCGCTACGATCAACAACTCGTCGAGGGTTTCTGGCTCGTCGCAGAGGAGCTTGTGCTTGAGGAGGGTGCCTTCCCTGCACTCGGCTGTAAAGTACTCGATAGCCTGCATCTCGTGCACGCCCTCGCAGGAGTTCCGATGCTCGGCCCAACACGTGAGGTAATCACAAGTAGACTCGTCGGGGCCTTGCACGCACAAGGAGAGCTGACGAGGCTTGGGAGGACGCTTGTACGTGCTGGTGAAGTTGCGGACGAACGCTTTGGTGAAGTCGACCCAGCTGTTGATGCTGTGGGGCTTTAGGCTGTTCAGCCATGTCCGGGCCGTGCCCTAGAGCATGAGCGGAACGTACTTTACGGGGACACGCTTGTTGCCGTTTGCTATGCTAACAGCCGTGGAGTAGTCGACTAGCCAGTCTTCCAGCTTCACGGAGCCGGAACACTTGGGCGTGTCTCTTGGGAGTGTGAACCTTCTGGGAAAGGGTTCATCCCGAATGCGGGGCCCGAAACAAGGCGGACCCAGCTCGTCTTCTTCCTCCAGCGCTAAGGATCGGTGGAGTCGGTCGATCCGGTGGCGGGCGTCGTTCTCTCCAACTCCCTCTCGGCGGCCAAGGCGGTCACCGAGAGTCGGATGGTCAACAGGCGGCGGGGAGACTCGCCTCTCCTTGCGGGGAGGGGGAGGCGGACAGTCGTCCCGTCGTTCTATTGCTCTTGGGCGGCCGACTCGGTCGCGCTCTATGGTGATGCGAGTCCGACTGTGGCTGACAGTCGGCTCCTTGTCTCTTCTTCCTCGGGCGCTGCCAGTCGGCATCCGAGACGTCGCGCCTTGATCTCGGTCAAGGTCGTCGATGGGACGTTGAGGCGCCTCCGCGCGGCAGCCGGCCTCGTTCTGCGCGGCGGCCGCGTCAAGAAGCCGTTGGACTCGCTCCATCATGAGGCGGCGTTCTTCGCCCTCGAAATTGTCCAGCTCGTCCGCCGCTGCCTGGGCGGCTCAGATGTTCTCTACTGGTGTAGCGTACACAGGGCGGCTTGCCCCAAACAGGTTGGCGATGGCTATGCCGCGCTGCTGGACCGCGCCAAGGCGGCTGGGCTCTGCCAGGGCCGGCGAGCCGCCAACGGCGCGATCCATCTCCCGCTGGTAGGCTTCTGACAAGCGCCTCATGCTGGCCAGCTTCTTCGCGCCTTCAACGAGCTAAAGGCGGCGCGCCTCCAACGTCTCTGTGTCAGCGTCTTCCAGAATGGGCGTAGTTAGGTCTTGCAGCTCCGCGCCGAGTGAGTCGGGCGCTCCTCCGCCGGGGAACTCGTCATGACTGATGACTAGCACCTCAGTGACGGTGCTTCCGTCGCTCTCTGCGTGGGGGAGAGGTTCGTCATAGACCACCACGTTGGTGGGGAACGCATCGAGCGACGCGGTGTCGGAGTCGACCAGCATCGGGTCGGTGGAGCCTACGGACTCCAAGTCTACGGCAGGCTCGCCGAAAACATGGAGTTGATCGAGGAGGCCCGCGAGGAGGTTCTCGGGGCCGTCCGTGCCTGCGTTGGATGCAGGTCGTCGGAGAGGCGGACCTCGCCGACGAGTTCGGCCAAGGAGCTGACCGCGCAGGCGATCTCAACGCCGCTTAGCGCGTCGGCGCAAACTCCATCTAGCGTGCCTGGCTGGCTGCGCTCGCCAGGGAGGAAAAGGGTTCCCGTCCAGAACAGATCTCCGGACGGCGGTGCACCAGGCCCCACGGTGGGCGCCAAATGTCAGGGGTTTGGTGCGACATATGCCAACGGATGGCTTATCATGGTGGGGGCGAGTAGAACGTCGCCGGTGCCTGGAAACGGGATGAGGCGAAGACATGCACGCCGGCGAACCTTACCCAGCTTCAGGGCTCTCTTGGGAGATAATACCCCTACTGCTGCTCTGCGGGGTCTCCGCATGATCACTGTGGCAAAGTGCTTACATGGTTGCTCCTTGAGCTGTTTTCTGGTGGTGGGAGAGGGCAAGACTAGCTCTCTCCCTCCTATATGATTTGGTCTAGAGCTAATGGGTTCCAACCCTTTGCATGGGTGCCCTGGGGGGTTTATATAGGCCTACCCCCCAGGGGTACAATGGTAATCCGGCTGGGTGCGGGCCCAGCCGTCAGTGTCTCTGGCCTTCACCTTCTCAGCTGACCACTGGGGCCCGTCGACTGGCGGGCCCCGCCGACTGGCCGGGTAGGGAGCCGATAGGCCGCGTCCGCCGCGGGCTGGTCTTGCCGGCTGCTGATTACTGTAGCCGTACTTCTGATGACGCGGGCTTGATCATGAGGTCGTGGCAACAGCCCCGCCGCCTGGCGGGCGATCACTGTTGCCACTCCCCATCTCATCTTGATTAATGGCGCGTGGGCCCCGGGGGAGGGCTCGGCCGACTCCCCCGGGCCGACTCCCGACGGGTTCGACTGGTGGTTCTCCCGCCGTCTCCCGAGGTCTCACTGACTGGTGGGCCCTGCTGCCTCCAGGCCGTACAGACAAGCCATCGTGGGTGCAGGATTCGGCCCTGCGGTGCTGATGTCAGGGCCGGCATGGCAACAGTGCCACGCCGCACGGAGATCTTCCGAGGTACGGCGTGCTGTGGCCATGCCTGCCCTTGGTGAGGGGCGGGGGTGGGCTTTGCTGTAGCCACGCCCCTGCCTCGCCCCCTTTGATGAGGTCATGGGGTTTGTCGGAGTCGCAGGCCGACTCCCCAAAGCCGGCTTCTCTAGAAGTCGTCCCTGGGACTCGGCCGTGAGCGGGCAGTCGGCCGCCTTGTCGTCGACTCCTCAGGAGGCGACTCTTTGTCCTGGGGTCTTGAGGGGCGCAGCCTGCCCCGATGTCTTGAAAGGTTACGGGACTCGGGTTGGCCTACCCGTGGCCCATTACTCCGACACATATGATGACCTATGTATAACATTCCAAATTGGAAATTTGGGATGTAACAGCTATTCTGAACACCCCCGTAGTATCTACATGGGGGCTGAAGCCGACGACTGGAAAACTCTCAGGAATACAAAACTTCCACCCAATAGGAAACAACTTTCAAACAAAGGCACAAATATATTACAAAGCCTTCATATATAATAAAAGTCCGGACAATTTGGGTACATTTATTCGAACATAATGTCCTTTGAGCATTGACCGACTATCAAGCGGGCACCCTCTAGGACATCCTCTAAATAGCGCTCCGGCATGCGGTGGTTCTTGCCTCTGGGAGGGCCCTCAACAGCCACTTCGGAAGCCTTCATCTTCGCCCAGTGCATCTTGACGCGGGCGAAGACCATCCGTGCACCTTCTATGCACACCGACTGCTTGATTCCGTCGATTCGGGGCACTACATCGACGAGACTTCGCACCAGGCCGAAATAGCTGCTCGGAATGGGTTTAGCTAGCCATAGCCGAACTATGACGTCCTTCATGGCCGCTCCGAACATCTTATGCAGCTCGACCCATTGCGCCATTTGGTCGTTCAGCAACGTTGGGTGCTCCCACGCCACGAACTATGACCAAAACAGCTTCTCCATCGCATGCCCCTCTTGAGACTCGAAGAATTGCGCGGCATCGGTGGCACTCTTCGGAAGATCCGCCAAAGCGTCCGGAGAACTCCATTGTCAATTAAGCAAGGCATATCTCTGATCGCCAAACTCAGTCTATAAAAGAAAGAGCTTACCAGCCGCTATCTGTCTGGCCTGCCGGATCTCCTCGCGAGCCGCCCTAGATTCGGACCGCGCCTCTTTGTCCTCCTGAAGGGCCTTGGCGAGCTCGGTCGCCTTGGTTTCATTCTCCTCCTCGAGGGACTTGCACTTGCGGGCGGCGTCCTTGAGCTCTTGCTCTACTACAGATACTCGCTCCTTGACCTGGCACCGGGTGGCCTGTTCGGCCTTCAAATCTGCAGCCGCTTTATCAGCAGCCGCATTGCTCACTCTCGCCTGCTCCTTGGCCCGGGCAAGTTCACCCCTGTGGGTCTCGACCTCAGCAGCACCATCTGCAATCTCACACATAACAAAGTACAAGTTTCAACTTGGCATTCACACATTCATATAGGAACAAATGGGATGTTTGCAGCATACCTTGTGCCTCGTCGAGCCACTTGTTAATGATGATGATGTCCTCATCGGCCTGCTTCAGTTGCCGTTTTAGTTCGGAAACCTCCGCGGCCTGGGCGGTTGCTGCTAACAGTGAAGCCTTATTTTCTAGCCAAATAAGTATGTTATTTCCTGCAGATATATATAGATCTTCTGTTCGCCCTTCTTCCTAGGCCGACCAGAGTCTCAGGGGCTACTATCCATATACAGGAATATTTTCCATAGGAAAGTGGCTAAAGACATTACATCGCATACCTCAAAGCCTGTTAGCAGGCTCGTAAAGGCTTCATGTAGACCGCTTTTAGCAGACTGAATCTTCTCAGCCACCGTACCATCAAGGTATGGTGCTCCTCCGAGACGGTTGCACTTTGCAGTCCATCCCTCAGCATGTTTAGCGCCTCCAGATTCATGGAGGTCGCCGCAAGAATAGGCGCTCCCCTCCCTTGAAGGGGGCCGCTCACTCGACTCCGGATCCGCCTCCGGAGCGGTATTCGGCTGGGGGGCAAACAATCCAGGGGCCCCATCCCCGGTCTTCACGGGGGTCGCGTCCCCCGTGTCCTCAGCGGCCGAGGTATTACCCGCCGGTGCCGTATTGATGGTCCCCTGCACGTCTCAGCGATCCAGAGCAATCCTCTACGATGACACCTCGATGTCATCCGCCCTAGGGAGCGAGGAAACTTGCGGAGGCATATCGCTCTCCATCATCTCCGGCGGCAAATCCCTTGACGAGGAGGATTGTTAAGGGAGATCGCGGACCAGACTAAAACACATGATTAAATATTATTCTCACAATTCATAAAGGAGCGGATGTATGTAAAGCGTCGTCAGGTACTTATGATTCGACAAGGGGCTTGGTCCGGGGGCGGGGCTTGGGGATATCCTCGATGTCCGAATCCGAGTCATCTGAAAGGGATAACTTCCCCTTTTGGACACCCTCGCCTCCGGGTCTGCGGAGGCTGCCCTCATTTTCCCTTTGAGAAGAGGGTTATCTTCTTCTTCCTCGTCCTCGTCCTCGTTTTCGTCTCCCTCGTGAGAGGAGGGAGCATCGGTCCCTCCGGACATAGTGTCCGAGGTACCTTCATGGTGGAGGCCACTTTCGGCCTCATTGTTCTTCTTCTTCTTGTCCTTTTTTACCGGCACCTGGTATGTCACCGGGACCAGCACCCTCATTAGGAGGGAATCGCCTGAGTCTTCGGGAAGGGGGCTCGGACACCTGATCCGCTCCGCCTTCTTTGTCCAGACTTGTTTAAAGGATGGAATGGTTAGTGTGTCCCCTGGATTAACAGACCAAGCTATAGGCGGAAGCTTAGCCCTTACCGTGGGGGGGTGGTTGCAGTGAAGACCAACGTCTTGAGACATCTCCGGCCACGACTTTTGAGATTTAAAGAGCAATTTGCAGATCTCTTTGTGCGTTGTGCTGAAGAATTATCACACAGTTCGCATCCCTTCCTGATTAAACTCCCATAAACGGAGAGGTCGTCGCTGGCAGGGAAGGTTTCGGTGGATGAGCACCACCTGAATCACGTCAGTAAGGCGGGTGTTCTTCTCTATGATACTTTTGATGTGCTTTTGCAGCATCAGCACCTCATCGGTCGATCCCTAGTCTGGACCCTTGTTGGTGCATGAAGCAAGTCGCAGAGGGGGTCCGTATCTAAATACAGGAGTGGCCGCCCACTTGGTGCCACAGGGTTCGCTAGTGTAGAACCACTCCTGCTGCCATGTCTTGACGGTATCCACAAAGGCCCCTTTAGGCCAGATAGTGTGAGGAAGCTTGCTCACCATGGTTCCGCCGCAACCTGCGTGCTCCCCGTCGACCACCTTCGGCTTCACGTTGAAGGTCTTGAGCCACAGGCTGAAGTGTGGGGGGATGCAGCGAAATGCCTCGCACATGATGATGAATGCCGAGATATGGAGAAAGGAGTTCGGGGCTAGATCGTGAAAATCTGGCCCGTAGTAGAACAAGAGGCCATGAACAAAGGGGTGAAGGGGAAACCCTAACCCACGGAGGAAGTGGGGGATGAACACGACCCTTTCGCCAGGCTCTGGAGTAGGGATGACTTGCCTCATTGTCGGAAGCCTGTGTGTGATTTCCGCGGTTAAGTACCTCACCTCCCGGAGTCCCTGGATATCCTTCTTCGTCACGGAAGAGGTCACCCACTTGCCTTGAGAAGCAGATCCGCACATGGTCAGAGCGCGTGGTGGAAATGGAGAAGGAATGGGACTTGGGCGCTGGAGCTCAAATATGGGAAGGCTGAGGAAGGAGAAGGCGTGGGGTAAAAGAGGGGTCCTTATCCTTTTATAAAGACAACGAATATCAAACGACCTCGCACAAGCCTTTAAATTTGCCTATTCCCAAGGGGTCGAGCGGATGGCACGGTTGGATTACCCAAGCCCTCCTTGATGAAAATCCCGCAATAAAGGGACACGATCTTTGCTTTGACAAGACGTGTCACTGGGATTTGCGTCTCGAAAGCGAAACAGGAGGCTGAAAAAATGGTTCAAAATAATAATAAGGCCAGGATTCAATGCCTCGCCGAAAAAGTTGTGAGAAGACATGACCTATTTTTTGCTTAAGTATTTTTCCTTTGTGGTTCAGGGTTGTGACTATTGTACAGATCCGGATATAGTTCTCTTGATCGAGCTATTTTAGAGTATTCGGAGGAGGAACCCGCCTTGCAATGCCGAAGACAATCTGTGTGCCGGACACATTGTCATTAAAGCCTGGTTCAGGGGCTACTGAGGGAGTCCGGGCTATGTGACGTGGGCCGGACTGGTGGGCCGTGAAGATACAAAATAGAAGGCTTCCCCCGTGTCCGGATGGGACTCTCCTTGGCATGGAAGGCAAGCTTGGCATTGGGATATGAAGATTCCTTTCTCTGTAAACCGACTCTGTAAAAACCCTAGCCCCCTCCGGTATCTATATACACCAGAGGCTTTAGTCCGTAGAGGCAGTCATAATCATACATGTTAGACCTCTAGGGTTTAGCCATTATGATCTCGAGGTAGATAAACTCTTGTAACCCCTATACTCATCAAAGTCAATCAAGCAGGACGTAGGGTTTTACCTCCATCAAGAGGGCCCGAACCTGGGTAAACTTCATGTCCCCTGCCTCCTGTTACCTTCGATCCTTAGATGCACAGTTCGGGATCCCCTACCCGAGATCTGCCGGTTTTGATACCGACAATGACCTCTTCCTATAAAGAAATAAAAAAGGTTTTTGAAAAGATTAGAATTCCATTTGAAAATATTCAAATTAAAAAAACTTTGTGCAACTCAAGGATTTTCTTGAGAGAAATAAAATGACTTCTACAACTATTGAGAAGGAGAGTTGGAAGTTTAAAAGAATCATTTTGAAAGTCACTTTGAAGTTTTGTGAAACCCACTATCAATTTGAAGTTATTTGAATTTAAAAATTTCAAATATTTTGCAAATATATAGAAAGGGAGAAGGAATATGACACTTCAAAACTCAGAGGCAATTTGAAATATATTTGTTCAAAGAAAAACATAAAAGAATTTCAAATGGTTTGAGATTCAAATTCAAATTCATTTGAAGTTTTTATTCAAATTATTTTCCCCTAGAAACAAATATATGGAAATAAGGGTAAAATGATTCCCTTCAATGGAAAATTAGGAGAAAATAAAATTGAAATCATTTTGGTATTTAAAAAAATGATTTTTATTTGTTTTTATTGCAATAGTAGCACTGTTTGAGTTTTATGATTTTTTGTGGATTTTATTTGAACTTGAAAAATAGTTCATCTTTTATTTTGTCTTTTTCTAAAAAATGATATATTTTATGCCTATATATTTTTTTGATTTTTATTTTGCTTTATTTCTTCTCTTTTTGTGCTTTATTAAAAAAGGGCTCTCTATTTTCGTGCCCCTGGTTCCTTACTTGTGGTCAGTTTTGTCCCGCCACTTTAACGCTCCTCACCTGTCCGCTCGTCCCTTGGCCACGGCCTCTCAAATGCCCAGATGAAGCATTTCGTTGGGTCGAAGCCCATCATTGATTGTTACATGGATGACGTCCGGACAAGTGTGACCTGAAGAGTGCACCAGCGACGTCGCATCCCAACTCATGGGCTGAGCCAGTGTGGCACATGTGCATATGTGCTTAAGAGCCTGGGTCGACCTGTTCAACATGCATGAACAGTTTCAAATACCATTTCCATTTCCAATCAAACTCGCATATTCATAGAACATTCATTTCAAATCCAATTGAGTTGATTCAAGTTCCTAAATTCATCATATCTGCAGGCCTATGTAATAGCTAATTTTCGTAATTATACACGAAGCTTTTCTATGTATTTTTTATTTAAATTTATATCTAATATATATAGGACTTCATTAGAAATTCCTTATCAATTCCCTGTTGGTCCAACTCAAGTATGAATTTTTTTTATAAATCCTTATTTGACCTTAATAATTTGTGTAACTATTTTTAGAGAATTGCGTGTAAAAAATAACACTGAAAAGATAGCTTCCAAAAGAGGTAGTTTCCCAATTTTTGTTATAATAAAAAATCATTTGTCAACTGCCAAAAGGAGGGCTGTGTGTGAAGCGAGTGGAACAGATAGGGCAATAAAATACAACACACTTGTAGTTTAAATTTGAATTACTTTATGTAAATCTCTAGAAATAGTGAATGATTTGGCACAAGTTCAAATTTGGCCATCTACTGGGCTGCCAGGTGTGTACATTGTTCTTTCCCTTTCTTTCTTTTTTTGTTTTCCTATCTTTGTTACAACATTTAAACTTTATGGTTCAGATGAACGCCAAATATTCTTAGTTTTTTTTTCAAACGGACTGAGCTCGTGTTTTGGTGTGGGATTTATTAATTACTGGGTTTGGTTTGACAAAAACAAATCAGTCACCCTTTTTATTCAAGACAAAAATGGAGACGCTCGAGCGAGATAGCTTAGCCCTTTGCTTTATAAATGACTAACATGCCCACATGTCAAAAATCAGCGAGATACAGGCTCCTAGCAATGACCGAACCTAATGACCGACTAGCGATGCTCATGCAGGCCAAAGATCTTATAGAAAATCCTATGCTCAAATATGGATGGCACCCTGCTTGATATTTGTGCTCTCCTTTAAGCTGGCCCGCCCAAACTTTTCTTCCAAGCCCCGCCACTGGTTAGCACTAATCTCAATCACATGAACGACTACTTGCAAGTAATAGAACACACACATTACATAGATAGATATTTTAATATTAAGCAAATTTCACGAATAGAACATCCATTGATATATTCCCATATATAGGGAAGACACACATTAGATAGATATTAATATTAGGGCTTATAGTAGTGCCCTTACAGATAGCTTAGCCCTACATTGGGAAACACTTGACATCTCCTGGCTTCGCCGCCATGTTTACTCCTCGTCCTCGGTGTTGTAGGGGGAGTGTGCATGT
Organism: Triticum urartu; assembly: GCF_056163025.1. NCBI lineage: Eukaryota > Viridiplantae > Streptophyta > Magnoliopsida > Poales > Poaceae > Triticum > Triticum urartu. The sequence continues at coordinate 495,033,601 of NC_141876.1, read as the reverse complement.
CGTTGGTGGTGGGGAAGGTGTGGTTGAAGTTGGTGAAGATGTTGTAGGTGGTGAAGGTGGTGAACTTGCACCCACAATAGAAGACTTTGCCGAGGAGGAAGTAGGAGTCGAAGCGGTTGGTGAAGAGAGCAATGAGGCCAATCAAAAGGACTCCGTTGCCCCCAACCTCTTCCACACGGAACATGTCCGGAGAGCCGCATGGGAGGTGGCGGTAGCCAGCAGCAAGGAAGAAGTTTGCCATCTCCCTCGGGCCTCTTCACCTTGAGATGGAACACACGTGTAGGGTGTCCTCCACGATGACCACAGCCGGGTATTGCATCTTCGGCACGTTGGCTGACAAACGGTAGGTTGGCCATAGTCCGGCATCTTGTCTTGGGCGGGATATGGCTTTTGCTTTGGCTTTTGGAGAAGAAGAAGGGGGCACAAAAGGATGTGAGATTGAGTTGAGATTGGGGTGTTTAAATAGCTACGGTGTGACATGCCCATTTGAATACATTCATCGATGCGACACGCTCGTTTGAATGCATTCATCGAGACACTTCATCCGCTGATAATGACAATAATAGCCTACCGGAGCCCTATGCGTTTTTCACACTGAAACGGGGCGTGTCGATCGGTAAGGCTAGCCATAGTGGGAGTAACTTAACTAGTAACATAGCACACCCAAGACAAATATGCTTATGTGTCAGGGAGTTAATGAGGAGAGAGATGCTTGCGGTAACATAGTATGTTACTGTAACATAACACACCCCAATGTAAAAGAGTCTATAACCTAATAAATGAAAGGCTTGCATGACACTACACTTATGTTACTAAACACTATGAAGGTAGTAACATAGACTAGTAACATATGAATGTTACTAGTCTAAATTACTTTCCACTATGAGTAGCCTAAAGTTGTGTCCCTTGGTTGCACTAATTACCCTGATGCGACAAAGCACCATCTACATCGGGTGTCTACGCGCGCATGCATGGCAATGGGGTGGTTGTGCATGCATTCATGGCAGGCTGAGACTTGGGGCCTTTCTATGATGGCTCATTGATACGTCTCCAACGTATCTATAATTTTTGATTGCTCCATGATATATTATCTACTATTTTGGGCAATATTGGGCTTTATTTTCCACTTTTATATTATTTTTGGGACTAACCTATTAACCGGAGGCCCAGCCCAGATTTGCTGTTTTATGCCTATTCAGTGTTTCGAAGAAAAGGAATATCAAACGGAGTCGAAACGGAACGAAATCAACTGGAGAAGTTATTTTTGGAAGGAAACCTACCGGATAGACTTGGACCCTACGTCAGAAGATGAAGGAGGAGCTCACGAGGGTAGGGGGCGCGCCCACCCCATGGGGCGCGCCCACCTGCCTCGTGGCCCCCCCTTCGATCAACCGACGTACTCCTTTCACCCATATATACCCACGTATTGTAAAACTTCCAGAACGCAACATAGATCGGGAGTTCCGTCGCCAGAAGCCTCCGTAGCCACCGAAAACCAATCTAGACCTGTTCCGGCACCCTACCGGAGGGAGCAATCCTTCTCCGGTGGCCATCTTCATCATCCCAGCGCTCTCCATGACGAGGAGGGAGTAGTTCTCCCTCGGGGCTGAGGGTATGTACCAGTAGCTATGTGTTTGATCTCTCTCTCTCTCGTGTTCTTGAGGTGGCACGATCTTGATGTATCGCGAGCTTTGCTATTATAGTTGGATCTTATGTTTCTCCTCCCCCTCTTCTCTCTTGTAATGAATTGAGTTTCCCCTTTGAAGTAATCTTATCGGATTGAGTCTTTAAAGATTTGAGAACACTTGATGTATGTCTTGCCGTGGATATCTGTGGTGACAATGGGATACCATGTGCCACTTGATGTATGTTAAGGTGATCAACTTGCGGGTTTCGTGACATTGGGAACCTATGCATAGGGGTTGGCACACGTTTTCGTCGTGATTCTCCGGTACAAACTTTGGGGCACTCCTTGAGGTTCTATGTGTTGGTTGAATAGATGAATCTGAGATTGTGTGATGCATATCGTATAATCATACCCACGGATACTTGAGGTGACATTGGAGTATCTAGGTGACATTAGGGTTTTGGTTGATTTGTGTCTTAAGGTGTTATTCTAGTACGAACTCTAGGGCTGTTTGTGACACTTATAGGAATAGCCCAACGGATTGACTGGAAAGAATAACTTTGAGGTGGTTTTGTACCCTACCATAATCTCTTCGTTCGTTCTCCAGTATTAGTGACTTTGGAGTGACTCTTTGTTGCATGTTGAGGGATAGTTATGTGATCCAATTATGTTAGTATTGTTGAGGGAACTTACACTAGCGAAAGTATGAACCCTAGGCCTTGCTTACCATCATTGCAATACCGTTTACGCTCACTTTTATCACTTGCTACCTTGCTGTCTTTATATTTTCAGATTACAAATACTATTATCTACTATCCATATTGCACTTGTATCACCATCTCTTCGCCGAACTAGTGCACCTATACAATTTACCATTGTATTGGGTGTGTTGGGGACACAAGAGACTCTTTGTTATTTGGTTGCAGGGTTGCTTGAGAGAGACCATCTTCATCCTACGCCTCCTATGGATTGATAAAACTTAGGTCATCCACTTGAGGGAAATTTTCTACTATCCTTCAAACCTCTGCACTTGGAGGCCCAACAACGTCTACAAGAAGAAGGTTGTGTAGTAGACATCAAGCTCTTTTCTGGCACCGTTTCCGGGGAGGTGAGTGCTTGAAGGTATATCTTTAGATATTGCAATCAAGTCTTTTAGTTTCTTGTTTTATCACTAGTTTAGTTTATAAAAGAAAATTACAAAAAAATGGAATTGAGTTTGTCTCATACGCTTCACCTTTTTAATATCTTTCGTGAGTATGATGGAAAGGAAAATTGTGCCAAAGTGTTAGAAGAAGAATGCATTAAATTGGATGGCACTAAATATGTGAATGATGAGCATGATTTCAATGTTGTTAGTATGAATTCCTTGAATATCCATGATGCTAATGATATGCAAAGCCACAAGCTTGGGGAAGCTATGTATGATGAAGATGATATTTTTTGTCCCCCAAGTTTTGATGAGCAAATTTATTATGATGAAAGCATGCCTCCTATCTATGATGATTATTGTGATGACACATATGCTTTAAAGAATAATGATAACAATGAAACTTGTCATCTTGATTTCAATTTTCAATCCCATGATAGTTATTTCGTTGAGTTTACTCCCACTACTATTGATGAGAAGAATTTTGCTTGTGTGGAGAGTAATAAAAATTCTATGCTTGTAGATCATGAAAAGAATGATTTAGGTGCTGGTTATATTGTTGAATTCATTCATGATGCTACTGAAAATTATTATGAGGGAGGAATATATGCTTGTAGGAGTTGCAATAATATCAAGTTTCCTCTCTATGTGCTTAAAGTTTTGAAGTTATGCTTGTTTTACCTTCCTATGCAAGTTGATTCGTGTTCCCATAAGTTGTTTGCTCACAAAATCCCTATGCATAGGAAGTATGTTAGACTTAAATGTGCTAGTCATATTCTTTATGATGCTCTCTTTATGTTTCAATTCTTATCTTTTATGTGAGCATCATTGACATCATCATGCCTAGCTAGGGGCGTTAAACGATAGCGCTTGTTGGGAGGCAACCCAATTTTATTTTAGCTCCTTGCCTTTTGTTCCCGTTTAGTAATAAATAATTCATCTAGCCTCTGTTTTATATGTGGTTTTATGCTTTTAATTAGTGTTTGTGCCAAGTAGAACCTTTGGGAAGACTTGGGGAAAGTCTTGTTGATCATGCTGTCAAAAACAGAAACTTTAGCGCTCATGAGAATTGCTGCCATTTTTATTTGGACATTTATATTTAGTTAATTCTTTTTTCATATGATTAATATATTAATTCCTCAGGTCCAGCAATTTTTTGAGAATTTTATGAGTTCCAGAAGTATACGTTTGGTCCAGATTACTACAGACTGTTCTGTTTTTGACAGATTCTGTTTTTCATGTGTTGTTTACTTATTTTGATGAATCTATGGCTAGTAAAATAGTTTATAAACCATAGAGAAGTTGGAATACAGTAGGTTTAACACCAATATAAATAAATAATGAGTTCATTACAGTACCTTGAAGTGGTGATTTATTTTCTTATACTAACGGAGCTTACGAGTTTTCTGTTAAGTTTTGTGTTGTGAAGTTTTCAAGTTTTGGGTAAGGATTCGATGGACTATGGAATAAGGAATGGAAAGAGCCTAATCTTGGGGATGCCCAAGGCAACCCAAGGTAATATTCAAAGATAGCCAAGAGCCTAAGCTTGGGGATGCCCAGAAAGGCATCCCCTCTTTCGTCTTCGTTCATCGGTAACTTTACTTGGAGCTATTTTTTTATTTGCCACATGATATGTGTTTTGCTTGGAGCATCAATTTATTTTGTTAGGATTTGCTTGCTGTTATTTAGAACATTGTCTTGCATCTTTTATTTCAATAAAAGTGGCATTTATAGCCTTTACTATGCCTATGTTACAAGTATACATGTTGCTGTTTGAAAACAGAAAGTTTACCGCTGTTGCAATAATTCCCTAGAAAAGTCAGAATGTGATATAATGTTGAAACATTTTGCATATTAAGCTCTGATAAATTTACTACAGTGGGAATTTTATTTCATAATTTTTGGAGCTAGGGAAGTATGGATGTTGCAGCATTCTTTATAGACTATCCTGTTTAGGCAGATTGCTGTTATGTTTGCATTGTTTGCATATGTTTGCTTCTTTAATGATTCTATTTGAGGATAGGACTATTAAATATGCAGAGGCATTTAGTATGCAATGTTGAATAATAATTTTAGTGATTTGCTACAGTAGAGTATGATAAGGTTTTGCAATGGTTTATACTAACTTATCTCACGAGTCCTTGTTGAGTTTTGTGTGGATGAAGCTTTTGAGATTTAGGGAGATCGTGATATGAGAGGAATTAAGGAGACACAAAAGCTCAAGCTTGGGGATGCCCAAGGCACCCCAAGATAATATTTCAAGAAGTCTCAAGCGTCTAAGCTTGGGGATGCCCTGGTCGGCATCCCACCTTTCTTCTTCAACAATTGTCGGTTAGTACCGGTTGATCCTAAGTTTTTGCTTCTTCACATGATGTTTTATATTCTTAGATGTCATTTTATTTTGCTTTGCTTGCTGTTTGAATAGAATACCAAGATCTGAAATTATTAAATTTTAGAGAGTCTTCAGATAGTTGCATAATTATTCGACTACTCATTGATCTTCACTTATATCTTTTGGAGTAGTTTGTCATTTGCTCTAGTGCTTCACTTATATCTTTTAGAGCATGGTGGTACTTTTATTTTGAAGAAATAGATGAACTCTCATGCTTCACCTATATTATTTTGAGAGTCTTAAATAGCATGGTAATTTTCTTAAAATCCTAATATGCTAGGTATTCAAGAATAATAAAATTCTCTTATGAGTGTGTTGAATACTAGGAGAAGTTTGATACTTGATAATTGTTTTGAGATATGAGGATGGTGATATTAGAGTCATGCTAGTTGAGTTGTTATGAATTTGAGAAATACTTGTGTTGAAGTTTGTGATTCCCGTAGCATGCACGTATGGTGAACTGTTTATTGATTGTCTTCCTTATGAGTGGCGGTCGGGGACGAGCGATGGTCTTTTCCTACCAATCTATCCCCCTAGGAGCATGCGCGTAGTACTTTGTTTCGATAACTAATAGATTTTTGCAGTAAGTATGTGAGTTCTTTATGACTAATGTTGTGTTCATGGATTATACGCACTCTCACCCTTCCACCATTGCTAGCTTCTCTAGTACCATGCACCTTTCGCCGGTGCCACAAACCCACCATTTACCTTCCTCAAAACAGCCACCATACCTACCTATTATGGCATTTCCATAGCCATTCCGAGATATATTGCCATGCAACTTTCCACCATTCCGTTTATTATGACACGCTTCATCATTGTCATATTGCTTTGCATGATCATATTTATTTGTGGCAAAGCCACCATTCATAATTAGTCATACATGTCACTCATGCATCATTGCACATCCCGGTACACCGCTGACAAGGGGAAGAAACCTCTGTCCTCGCCAACTACGCCTCCATCCTTCGAGCCAGAGCTCAGCCGGCCTCGGGTGTTCAACGACGAAACCATGGGCAAGGTGCGCCCCATGCTCGCCTCCGGTTTCAACGAGTGGGGAGAGACGCCGGCCTGGCCTGCGTCTCGCTCCAACATGGCTCGGGCAGTCATCGAGATCCCGATCTTTATTGACGCCCTCTGGGCTGGCCTGCTTCCTCCCTTCTCCACCTTCTTCAACGCGGTGCTTGAGCACTATCAGATTTATATGCTTCATCTCGACCCTCAATCTGTGACCCTTCTTGCCGTCTTCACCTTCGTGTGTGAGGCCATGGTGGGCATCACCCCCCTCTGTGGCGCTCCTCCGTCACTTCTTCTCGCTGCATCTCATCGGTGCCCGGCAGAGCTCAGGGTGTGTGGGCTTTCAGGCCGTGGCAGCGACGGTAGGCATGGGGATCGACTTCGAGCTTCCTTCATCCATGAGCCAATTCCGCACGCGATGGGTGTTTGTTGATGCCAGCGTTCTCAACCCTCCGCTCCAAGCTCCGGTGGGGCCTGCCATTCCAAACTCCGGCTGGGGTCACCAGAGGCACATGAGTCCCTGTCTTGACCCCGTCTGGGCCAGGTTGCGGTGGTTGAAGCACCTTGGTGTGACTGCGCCCATGGAGGTGAGGGAGTTCGTCAGGCATCAAGTTGCCCCGCTTCAGCATCATTCTCGTCCGATGTGGGACTTGCTCAGTACTCGGGACAACATGAGGTTTCAGGAGGAGGGGCTTCCTCTTGTTGCGCAGCAAATTGTGCTCACGGTGCTATCCGGTGTCCCTCTGCCGGACGAGATGCCTAGGAAGAGCTGCATGTTGTACTGCAGCAAGAACAAGGTTACCTTCGTTGCGACCATGCCTTCCTTTGATTAGTGGGGGCTGCGCCCAATTGGCTTGGAGGGACCCCGCGAGAATCCCGTCATCGTGGTCCCATTCTTCGCCGCCGGTGATGAGCTCGCCCCAGGTGGTGGTGGGGGGAGCGAGCCGCGACGGGGGCCGGCTACTCAGGCGCTGAGGAGCACATGCCGAGCAGTGAACCAGGGGCGTCGTCCTCGGGAGCTTGCGACGCCTCTCCTGAGGCGCCAGTCGCTGATGAGGTGCGGCATACGGCTCCCGAGGCCGAGGCTTCAGGGGCCTCGGGAGGTCGCAGCAAGAGAGAGCCGGGCTGTTCACCGCAGCCAGGCTCCCTTGAATCCATCCTTCTTGGTTCTCCTTCGGCTCCGCCACGCACCGACCGTCACGTCCAGCGCTTCGGTCGCCTTTGCATGGACTTTGAGGAGCTCCGCAAGAGGTAGGGATCCCCCAGCGGCAGCAACATCTTCGGACCGTTGAAGTGATGGAAGTACATCGCCATCGACGAGTAAGTACCTCTCCTTGGTGATCTTCTATGTGCCGCCTTCCCTTCCTGATGAGTGCCCCCTCAAGTTCCCTTCTGCTAGGACCGCGAAACCTCTGGAGAAGCGGCTCCCTCTTGTTCCATCGCACTCGCTAAGCTCCAGTGCTTCAGGCCCAGAGGTTGCCCACGGTGTGGGGTCAGCCTCGGGAGCTGGTCTGTCATCAAGGCGCCCCGAGCTTGTGCCTTCGCTGCCCTTCCTACGCGGCCTTGCTTGGAGCGCAGCGGGCATGCCAAGGGCTCCTCCCTTGGTCACGGTTGGTGGATGGCTAGCCTCGATGCTTAAGCCTCCTTCAAGCAGCGGGCCCTGCTCGGCCCGGGGCCCTCGCGAGGGTCAGCCGGCGCCTGGGGCCACGCCAGCCCCCAGCCCCCAACTGGGAGATGGCGCGCCACTTGATGCTCCACATGCAGCCTCCGAGGCGAAGGACGAGATGGGGCGAGCATTCGAGCTCGAGCGCGGGCGCTCCGTGGTCCGCCACGAGCTCTTTCAGGAGGCGATGGGCGCGATGAATGGCCTTGGTGACGAGCTTGCTGGCGTCGATTCGTGTCTTGAGGCCGAAGGTCTTCGGTTGGTGGAGGAGCGGCGCAAGCTGCGTGTGGCCATCAATCTTGGTCGTTATCATCGCGACCTCGTGAACATGAAGGCTGAGGCGTCCCTCAAGGTTGCCAATGAGGCCCGCTCGCGAGCTTTGGAAGAAGCCCATGAGGCCGATTGCCGCCGTGAGGCCACGGATGAGCGCGCGTGGGAGCTCCGGGCCTGGAGCGCATCCCTTGAGTAGCAAGTCAAGGCGCACAGGGCCGCCCCTGCGTCGATGAGGGGGACGCATGCGGAGGAAGAGGAGATCCAGCAGCGTGAGGAGGCGCTGGACCTGGAGGCCGTGGAGCGCAGCCTCGAGCTCGAGCGGCTGGAGACAAGGGAGCGTCAAGTCGCTCAAGCCGAAGATGCCGTCGGGGCCTGTGAGGCCGGAGTCGAAGAAGAGATCAATCGCCGGGTAGCCATGGTTCGCGCCGACCTGGAGGGCAGGTACGGCTTGAGGCTAGAGCTCGTCGGTCAGGAGGGCGCGGGCAGGGCCGCCGCTGAGGGAGTCCTGGATTAGGGGGTGTTCGGGTAGCTGGACTATACCTTCAGCCGGACTCCAGGACTATGAAGATACAAGATTGAAGACTCCGTCCCGTGTCCGGATGGTACTTTCCTTGGCGTGGAAGGCAAGCTTGGCGACGCGGATATTCAAGATCTCCTACCATTGTAACCGACTTTGTGTAACCCTAACCCACTCCAGTGTCTATATAAACCGGAGGGTTTTAGTCCATAGGACAACTTCATCATACAACAATCATACCATAGGCTAGCTTTTAGGGTTTAGCCTCCTTGATCTCGTGGTAGATCTACTCTTGTACTACCCATATCATCAATATTAATCAAGCAGGACGTAGGGTTTTACCTCCATCAAGAGGGCCCGAACCTGGGTAAAACATTGTGTCCCTCGTCTCCTGTTACCATCCGGCCTAGACGCATAGTTCGGGACCCCCTACCCGAGATCCGCCGGTTTTGACACCGACATTAGTGCTTTCATTGAGAGTTCCTCTGTGTCGTCGCTTTCAGGCCCGGTGGCTTCTTCAATCATCAACCACGATGCAGTCCAGGGTGAGACTTTTCTCCCTGGACAGATCTTCGTCTTCGGCGGCTTCGCACTGCGGGCCAACTCGCTTGGTCACCTTGAGCAGATCGAAAGTTATGCCCCTGGCCATCAGGTCAGGTTTGGAAGCCTAAACTACACGGCTGACATCCGCGGGGACTTGATCTTGGACGGATTCGAGCCACAGCCAAGCGTCCCGCACTGTTTCGATGGGCATGATATAGCTCTGCTGCCGAACAGCGCCTTGGAGGCCGCACACGCATCGGTTCCGACCATTGATTCGGAGCCCACTGCGCCAATCGAGGATTAGCGGTTGGACGCTGCCTCAGGGGCTGCGATCTTAGAGGCAATCGAGCCGGACTCCAGCCCCGCACTCCGCATGACCCGTGACTCCGAGGAGCCGGATTCGTCTCCGAACTCCGAGCCCCCCGCGCCCCCGCTGATCGAATCCGATTGGGCGCCGATAATGGAGTTCACCGCCGCGGACATCTTTCAGCACTCGCCCTTCGGCGACATCTTGAATTCTCTAAAGTCTCTCTCTTTATCAGGAGAGCCCTGGCCGGACTACGGTCAGCAAGGTTGGGATACGGACGATGAAGAAATTCAAAACCCACCCACCACCCACTTCGTAGCCACTATCGACGACTTAACCGACATGCTTGACTTCGACTCCGAAGACATCGACGGCATGAACGACGATGCAGGAGACGAACAAGAACCAGCCACCTCGTCATATGACATATATATGGTGGACACTCCAAAGGATGGAGATGGCGATGGAACAGCGGTGGACGATACCTCTAAGAAACAGCCCAAGCGCCAGCGTCAGCGGCGCCGCTCTAAATCCCGCCAAAGCAAAAACGGTGATTCCGGCACGGGAGATAATACTACTCCAGACAATGCCGAAGAACACCCCCTCCAGCAAAATTCGGCACAGGAGGACAGAGAAGCCAGCCCTCACGAGAGGGCGGCGAACCAAGAGGTTCAGGACAATAATTGTACGCCTCCCTCCGAAGACGAGGCAAGCCTTGACAACGACGAGTTCGTCGTGCCAGAGGATCTTGCCGAACAAGAGTGTTTTAAACGCAGGCTCATGGCCACGGCAAGCAGCCTCAAGAAAAAGCGGCAACAGCTTAGAGCTGATCAGGATTTGCTAGCTTACAGATGGACTGAAGTCCTTGCGGCCGAAGAGTATGAACTCGGACGCCCCTCCAAGAGTTACCCAAAGCGCAGGCTGCTACCCCGACTAGAGGAGGAAGCACCTACATCACCAGCGCATGACATGGCCGACCGGCCACCTCGTGGCCGCGACAGAGAGGCCTCTTGGCCCTCCACTCAAGCCATGCCCCGGCACCGCGTCAAGCATACTAAGGCACGGGAAAATGGGCCTGACCTGCGCAACATCCTAGAGGACAAGGCAAGGCAAACAAGATCGATCTACGGATCACGCAGGCGCCCCACGGCACGTGACGGTGATCGTCACTCCGAACGCAATGAATCCGGCCGGGCCGAACTCAACAGACAAAGCTCCTTCGAGCTGCGTCGTGATATAGCCCAATACAGAGGCGCCGCACACTGTCGGATTTTGGGTTCCGGCAGACCCTTGAGGTTCGAAAACTAGGGTGCGCACGGAGATTTTGCCTCCTACCTACCTGTACCCCTCCGCCTCGCTGAGATCTAAGCTATGGGAAGAACAGCACAAGAGACACAGGGTTTATACTGGTTCGGGCCACCATTGTGGTGTAATACCCTACTCCAGTGTGTGGTGCGGTGGATTGCCTCTTGGGCCGATGATGATGAGCAATACAAGGAAGAACAGCCTCGCGAGGGTCTGTTCTTGGTTGGGAGGATGAACTGCTAGGGGGAGTTCAGTCACCCTTCTCTCTCTCTCTTCTCGATTCTCTCTCTGATTTCCGATCCCTTCACCTTGTGGGTGGCTAGTCCTATTTATAGGCAAAGGCCCTGGGCCTCTTCCCAAATATTGAGCGCGAAGGGTGCCAACAATTGGCCATTTTGAAGGGGAACATCTGGTACACTTATCCTGACTAAAGTTAGTCCTCGTCTGCCAAAGACTCTGGTGGTGACGCTGGCTTGGGCTCCACAATGACTTCCTCCCTGCCATTGGACTGGTCTTGGTCTCGTTGCACCAAAACGGGTGCCTTTGCTTGATGCTCCCGCCTGCGCTTGCTCCCTTTGCACCAAAGAGGAAACGAGGACACTGCGCGGGCTAGCGCCCTCCTGGTGCCCTTGGTCGTCATGGCTTGCGTCACGGGCACCTCGTGAGGTACCCCGCCTTGATCTCTCCGCCTCCTCGCGAGCCAGCCTGATGTGGCCATGCCTGAGGAAGCTCCGCGTCGTCCGCCCTGCGAGGCTTGGCCCCTCGCGAGGGTCTTGGGGTTGTGTTGATGAAGATGGGCCGTGCTGGGGCCCCTTTGAGCCACGCCGCAGGCCGCAGGCAGGCAAGTCTGGGGACCCCCGTTCCCAGAATGCCGACAGTAGCCCCCGGGCCCAAGGCGCGCCCGGACTTGGCCGTGCAGGGAGGCGAAAGGACAAGGGCGAAGCGCCGCGGGCCCTAACAGCCTGCGGCCTTGGGCGCCGCGTGGCGGTTGATTGGGCGTGGGTGGCACTGTTCCCCCACGCCCCCCTTATTTGGTGTCTTGCTAGGCGGACTCGTAGTCGTACATAGCCGCTCCCCTTTTTGTTGCTCGAGCGCCCTCTGTCCTTCCTCCGCTTGAACTCCAGCTTCTGTCTTCAACCCAATCTCGAACCTTCCCCCCCTTCCTATCGCCATGGCTCCGACGAAGAAGGGAAGAGGGAAGAAACTCGTGCCTCCGCCTAGCTCGCCACCATTGGTGGCCCCCGCCGAGGGCTTGGGCAAGGTCAGCTTGGCTCTGGCTACTATCTTCAACGAATGCGGGAGGACAACGGCCTGGCCCGCGTCCCACTTCTCCATCGACAGGATAGCCACCGAGGTCCCGTATTTTGCCAACGCCCTGTGGGTGGGTCTGGTTCCCCCCTTTTCTGATTTCTTCAATGACGTGCTTTCCCACTATCAGATCCACATGATGCATCTGGGTCCTGAATCCATCACCCTGCTTTCGGTCTTCGCCTTTGTTTGCGAGGCAATGATGGGCATCCTTCCTTCGATTGCCTTGTTGTGCCACTTCTTCTCTCTGCGCCTTGTCGACCCTACCCAATGCTGGGCGTGCATGAGCTTCGTTGCCGCGTCTGAGACAGCGGCCTCAGGGATTGACTTCAGGCTCCCTTCGCCCGTAGCTGGGTTCCGCGAGCGGTGGCTGTATGTGGATGCAGGGGTACCCAGCCCCCTGCTATCGGAGCCAACTTCGCCTGCTGTCCCCAATTCGGGCTGGGGCCAGGAGACGCTTGAGAGCCCCCGGCTCGTCTTTGTTAGGCACCGCTTCGCGTTCTTGAGGTCGCTTGGCGTGACAGCACCCAAGGTGGTGAAGGAGTTCCTGCTTCGCCGCATTGCTCCTCTCCAATGCCACTCCCGCCGGATGTGGGCCTTTAGCGGGCGTGATGATCGTATGAGGCTTCAGGAAGAGGACCTGATGCCTGAAGTGCTGAGGATAGTGCTCTTGATCCTGACTGGAGACCCCAACCCCGGCAGCATCCAGCAGGGAGGGGCCTTGCTGTACCTCTGCCAGAACAGGGGCGATTTTGTGAACCAGATGCCTATCTTTGATGAGTGGGGTCCGCGCCCCGCCAGCCTCCAGGGGCCTCGCGAGAACCCAGTGATGGTGACTGCCCTTCCAGTCGGCCAAGGCGACTCTTCCTCAAGTGGCGGAGCAGGGAGGCATGAGGCGCCAGAGGCCGAGGGGGCTCCCGGTGGGGTGACAGCGCCGGGCGATGCTCATGAGGGAGCAGCTCTTGGGGCCCGTGCCGCTGAGGCTGAGGGTGGCAAGCAGCTGCCCTCAGCGCCTGTGACTAAGGCCCCTGAGGCTCCAGCCGCTTCTTTTGGCAAGGGGATCGGCTGCGCGCATCAGGCAGGCGCCCCTGACGCGGATCGCCTCGACGCTCCGTCTTCGTCATAGGTTGATCCCTGCGCTCAACTCTTGGGCCACTTCCACGTGGACTTTGAGGCCCTCCGAAAGAGATGGGAGGCCCTGGGCGACGATTACCCTTGTCGCCTGCTGAAGCGTAGGAAGTACTTCGCCATTGATGAGTAAGCCTTCTCCTTTCCTAGCTCCCGATCCTTCTGTTGCTTTTACTGATCCTTGCTCCGCAGGCCCCTTCTAGCCGAGCTCGCCGAGACGGCTGAGGTGCCGTCCCCCTTGGCTCCGCCCCCTCCACCGTCCTCAAGCGCTCCGAGCAGCAGAACCCTTGTGGTGAGGGCGATCAGAGAGGCGAACCGTCCCGTGGCGCATCGTGGCCCTGCGCACCTCGCGACCCTCCTTCATGGGCCTTCTCGTGGCATAGCCAGCCTACCGTGGGCTTCTCGCCTGATCGTGGACTGCGATTGGCTGAGGCGCTTCCTGCGCTCTTCATCTGGGGACGGGCTGGCTCCAGGCCGGGCTTCTGGCGTGACGTGCCCGGCCGTAGCGAGGGTGCCAGCCCCCAACCCCCTGCTCGGAGGGGGAGTGCTGATTCGTGGCCCTTGGCGCTTGCTCGAGGCAGATGATGGTGTGGAAGACGTGCTCGAGCGCGCCCGGGAGCGTCGCGCTCTTCGCCAAGGATTCCTTCAAAGGGCGGCTGACGCGGTGAGCCTGCTTGGTGAGGAGCTTGCTGATGAAGATGCGCGCCTTGAGGCCGAGGGCCTGCGCCTGGCTGCAGAGAGGCGCGAGCTGGAGGGCGCCATCGCCCTTGCGCGCCGTCAGCGCGATCTTCATGATGCAGAGGCCAAGGCATCGCTGGTGGCCTCTCGGGAGGCCCGATCTCGGGCCGCTGAGGAGGCCCGGGAAGCCGACCGGTGGCGAGAGGCGGCGGAGGAGCGGGCTCGGGAGCTCCTGGCCTGGTGCCACTCACTGGAGGAGCAAATGGAGCTGCGCGAGGCAGCCCTCGCGTTGATGAAGGTGGCCTCTGACGACCCAGCAGAGCTCCAGAAGCGCGAGGAGGCGCTGACGCTGGAAGCCGCCGAACATACCCACGAGTACGAGCGCCTGGAGACGAGGGAGTGCTTGGTGACGCAGGCGGAGGATGATGTCGCTGCACGGGAAGCCTATGTCCTGGAGGAGGTCGGACGTCGGGTGGTGATGGCGTGCTTGAGCCTCGAGCATGAGTTCGAGGAGAGGCTGGAGTTGATCCGGGCCGAGGCTGAAGGTAGGACTGCTGCCTTGAGGGCCAAGCTGGAGGAAGCGACGCGGTGGGCCGATGCTTTTCGGGCCGCCCTTGAGGTAGCGCAAGGGGAGTCAACCACCTCCCAGGCCGAGGTGCTCCTTCTTCGCCAGCGGGTGGAGGAGGCTGAGGTCATCGCGCGCTAGAATGCGGACGAGATACGTCAGCGGCGGATCCTGGAGCATGAGCACGGCCCCATGCTCACCACGCTCTGGGAGAGAGCCAACACAGCCTTGAGCAACCTCTGCGAGGTGGCTGTTGGCGAGCCGCACGCAGTAAACTACGCCGGCAACCTTCAGTTCTTCACCGACGTGGTGACGCAGCTGGAGGCACGGTCGGTCAGGGCCGACAGGTTGGTGGAGGAGAGGAGCCGCGCCCTGCTTGGGCGCGCCTTTTCTCGCGTCTTCAGCCATCTCCGGAACATGGATCCCCACTTCGACTTTGATGCCGCCATCGCCCCAGTCCCCCAGGCCGTCCGAGACGACCTGGCGCACTGGGTGGGAGAAAATGAGGATGCTCTTATCAGGGCCTTCGCTTCAGACAACGACGGCGTGATCATGGCTGCTGACGAGGGCGGTGTGGTGAACGGCCCTGACGCCGCTGGCGGCGACACAGACAATGATGGCGAGTTCAGCGATGCCAGTAACGGTTCAGGTGGTGCTCCTGAGGACGCATTGGGGGATTTATCCGACTGATCATGCGTCATTCCTGTTTCCTTACCCTTTGTCCTGTGCGGGCCCTGAGGTAGCCTGTGGGAGGCTGTGGTGTCCCAAGTGCTCCCTGATCGAATCTGTAGGATCTGCAGTAAAAAACCCTCCTGAGAGGACGCGGCGGCGGTAGTGTGGGCTGCGCGCAAGCTAGGCCTGACCCGGCTCGCGAGGGGCTCACGAGGGGAGGCAGCTGAGGCGAAGTGGTAACCAAAACGCGAGAAATTGCTCGGACGATACTAAGCACCCCTTCCCCGAACACACGCAAATCTCAAATTCGAATCCAACTTAAATCCAGCGGGGGAAAGCTACAACCAAAGGGAAAAGCAACGAAAGCAGACAAAAGGCCGCGTCTGGCACCTAATCTAGTCTTGGACGTCTTCTCACCAGCGCGGAGCTAAGTGCTGCCACTGGGCGTGGGAGGGAGCCCCTGGGCCTGAGGCCGGCACCCCTGAGACTCCGGGGCGTGTACAGCCCCACTCATTATTATCTGAGAGTGTCACGGGGCGGCGAGCTTCACAGGCACTGGGCCTTCTTCACAGGAACCGGCCTTGCTTCATATCGCCAGACGAGGGCCCCGCCCTGCGCCACACTCTAGTGCCATCAACGACGACCGGAAACCAGGACGCCGCCGATGGGGTAGAGTGGTCGCCAGCGGTTCCCCCGGCGACCACGGGTCCTCCGCCAGGGGCAGGCCCTGAGGCACCTCCCCAGCAGAGGGCCTACCTCCTGAGAACACCTTGCTCCGAACACCGCGGTGGTGATGTCGGATCTCGGCCCCTCTCCTACAGCCCCCTGCGCCCTCCTCCCGAGGGGTAGGAGACTGTGGGAGCGGGGCTGCTGCTCGCTGTGGCGACCTGCACCTCCTGCGATCCATGATTAGCGTATGCTTGCTCCTGAGGAATTAGCGGTACCCGATAATCGTTGCCTCCAGCGTGGCCAGTGGGACCGTCCCGGGGCTCCTGGAAGGGCTCAGCTTCTGGCGCCTCGTCCCCCCAGCTTGGGCTGAGGGGCAAGCCTTGTTCGCCCTGGTGAGGGTGTCCTTGGTCCATCATGAGGGGCACGTATTCTTCTGGCGCCGTCATCACGAAGGCCATGCCGTAGTGCTCCGTGTGCCACGCAGCTCTGCTTGACGCGCCCACCGTGGGGTGGTAGCGCGGCCGTCCATTGGGGCCGTGGGTCGCGTCGAGTCCTTCTTCTTCGCGGACCGGGAGCGGGGGTAGTGCCGCCGCCGGTCTGGTGCCGACAGCTTCGCTGGCGTTGGAGTAGCCTTGGAGCCTGCGGGCGCGCGCGGAGCCCCCGCCCGGGCCGCCCTGGGCTTGAGATGGGAGCTGGGTGCAGAAGGGGTGAGCCCCCGAGGCGGCGAAGCCCAGGAGCTCTGCCACCCACTCCAGCAGCACGTCGCGGCCGCCCTCCAGCAACCTGCACTACAGCAGCTCTCGGGCCACCGTGAGCGTGGCCCTCGAGTTCGCCTGCTCCCGGCGGGTGTACGGTGTTGTGGTCGCGGCGTGATTGGAGGCCCCTTGCTGCCGACCGCGCTTGCCGCGGTGTGAGAGCTGTCGAAGCCTGTCCGTGTCGCCGCAGCCCGCAGTGCCCTATGGACCGCAAGCTGCCTGGGGTACGGGGTCGCCCGAGGCGAGCGGCTCTGCGCGGGCGGGCCACGCCGCCCATGGATCTGGGTTGCCCACCTGGTCGCCGGACATGGTGATGACGACGCGGCGGGGCACGAAGTGGTAGAAGGTAGATTCCGGCACACCCCTACCTGGCGCGCCAAATGTCGGATTTCGGGTTCCGGCAAACCCTTGAGGTTCGAACACTGGGGTGCGCGCGGAGATATCGCCTCCTACCTACCTGCACCCCTCCGCCTCGCTAAGATCTAAGCTATGGGAAGAACAGCACAAGAGACATAGGGTTTATACTGGTTCGGGCCACCGTTGTGGTGTAATACCCTACTCCAGTGTGTGGTGCGGTGGATTGCCTCTTGGGCTGATGATGATGAGCAATACAAGGAAGAACAGCCTCGCGAGGGTATGTTCTTGGTTGGGAGGATGAACTGCTAGGGGGAGTTCAGTCACCCTTCTCTCTCTCTCTTCTCGATTCTCTCTCCGATTTCCGATCCCTTCACCCTATGGGTGGCTAGTCCTATTTATAGGCAAAGGCCCTGGGCCTCTTCCCAAATATTGAGCGGGAAGGGCGCCAACAATTGGCTATTTTGAAGGGGAACATCTGGTACACTTATCATGACTAAAGTTAGTCCTCGCCTGCCAAAGACTCTGGTGGTGACGCTGGCTTGGGCTCCACAATAACTTCCTCCCTGCCGTTGGACTGGTCTTGGTCTCGTTGCACCGAAATGGGTGCCTTTGCTTGATGCTCCCGCCTGCGCTTGCTCCCTTTGCACCAAAGAGGAAAGGAGGACACTGCGCGGGCTGGCGCCCGCCTGGCGCCTTTGGTCGTCATGGCTTGCGTCACGGGCACCTCGTGAGGTACCCCGCCTTGATCTCTCCGCCTCCTCGCGAGCCAGCCTGATGTGGCCGTGCCTGAGGAAGCTCCGTGTCGTCCGCCCTGCGAGGCTTGGCCCCTCGCGAGGGTCTTGGGGTTGTGTTGATGAAGATGGGCCGTGCTGGGCCCCCTTTGAGCCACGCCGTAGGCAGGCAAGTCTGGGGACCCCCATTCCCAGAACGCCGACACACACCCACTATGCTTCACAGATGAAGTAATGGATCATAAAATCCCTGAGGGCTTCAAACCCGTAAACATCGAATCGTACGATGGCACAACAGATCCTGCGGTATGGATCGAGGATTATCTCCTTCATATCCACATGGCCCGTGACGATGATCTACACGCCATCAAATACCTCCCACTCAAACTTAAGGGACCGGCCCGGCATTGGCTTAACAGCTTGCCAGCAAACTCAATCGGTTCTTGGGAGGACCTAGAAGCCGCATTCCTTGACAACTTCCAGGGCACTTATGTGCGACCACCGGACGTCGATGACCTAAGCCACATAATTCAGCAGCCAGAAGAATCGGCCAGGCAATTCTGGACACGGTTCCTAACAAAGAAAAACCAGATAGTCGACTGTCCGGACGCAGAGGCCTTAGCGGCCTTCAAGCATAATATCTGTGACGAGTGGCTGGCCCGGCACCTGGGACAGGAAAAGCTGAAATCTATGGCAGCCCTCACGACACTCATGACCCGCTTTTGCGCGGGAGAAGACAGCTGGCTAGCTCGCAGTAACAACATAACCAAGAACACTGGTAATTCGAATAGCAAGGACAAAAGTGATAGGTCGCGTCGGAACAAACAAAAGCGCCGCGTTAACAGCGACAGCAACGAGGATACGGCAGTTAATGCCAGATTCCGAGGCTACAAATCTGGTCAATGGAAACAGCCATTCAAAAGAAAAACTCAGGGCCCGTCCAGTTTGGACCAAATACTCGACCACTTGTGCCAGATACATGGCACCCCCGAAAAGCCAGCCAATCACATCAATAGGGATTGTTGGGTGTTCAAGCAGGCAGGCAAGTTAAGAGCTGAAAACAAAGATAAGGGGCGGCATAGCAACGACGAGGAGGAGCCCAGGCCGCCGAACAACAGTGGACAGAAGGGATTTCCCCCGCAAGTGCGGACGGTGAACATGATATACGCAACCCACATCCCCAAGAGGGAGCGGAAGCGTGCATCACGGGACGTATATGCGATGGAGTCGGTCGCCCCAAAGTTCAACCCATGGTCCTCTTGCCCGATCACCTTTGATCGAAGGGACCACCCCACTAGCATCCGTCACGGCGGCTTCGCCGCATTGGTTCTAGACCCAATCATTGACGTATTTCATCTCACAAGAGTCCTCATGGACGCCGGCAGCAGCCTGAACCTGCTTTACCAGGATACAGTGCAAAAGATGGGCATAGATCCCTCGAGGATCAAGCCCACCAAAACGACCTTTAAAGGCGTCATACCAGGTGTAGAAGCCAACTGTACCGGCTCAGTTACACTGGAAGTGGTCTTCGGATCTCCGGATAACTTCCGAAGCGAGGAGTTAATCTTCGACATAGTCCCGTTCCGTAGTGGCTATCACGCACTGCTCGGGCGAACTGCATTCGCAAAATTCAACGCGGTACCGCACTATGCATACCTCAAGCTCAAGATGCCAGGCCCTAGAGGAGTAATCACGGTCAATGGGAACACTGAACGCTCCCTCCGAACGGAGGAGCACACGGCAGCGCTTGCAGCAGAAGTACAAAGCAGCCTCTCTAGGCAGTCCTCCAGTTCGGCCTTCAAAAAGCCGGACACTGTCAAGCGCGCCCGGAGTACCCTACAACAAGACCGCCTGGCACGTTCCGAGCTAGCGTAGCAATGCGGCCCCAACCCTAGCCCTCGCGATATAGCAAAACCAGCGCTTCGCGTACATAACTACGCTCTTGAAATACCATGGGCACAGGGGAAGGTGCACTATCACGGCACGCCCGAAATACGTCTTAAACCGCACCAGGGGCTACCGGATTCCTTCTTTTTTCTCTTACTCTCAAGACTCCATACTTCGGATGACCCGTTCGGCAATTCAACTGCCGCACAAACGATGCAAGATCCAGGGAAGCAGACAAGCCACGCCGCATTATGGAACTCCCAGGTGGTCTCTATTGCGAGCAGTATACCTGTTTTTAATACAATTCCGCGGCCTGCCCCTAGCCAGGACATGTCAAATAGTCCAATTTATTTTGCCTATCACACTATTTGTATCGTTTCGCTTTCATAGCAGCCTTTCTATAAACAATGCATAGCTTTTTGTCTATTTTTTGCATTACCCTCTTTTTATATATATGTTTATTAATAACATGCTGCATCCGCACACTGTGGTACGGCAAAATATGTCAGGGGCTTCAGTACCCATCAATATGGCATGAGAAGTCCGTCCACTTTCACAAGTGCGGCACCCCGAACTTATAGCACTATATGCATCGGCTCCGAATCATGATTTGGGTCAATAGTTGGGTTTGCCCGGCTCCTATGTTTTGGTGCCTTACGTTCCGCTATATCGGCTAAGGTAGCACTAGGAGAACCACTGCGATTGTGCCGCAGTTGAGCTGGGCCGAGCACCTCAGTGGAGAAAGCTAAAACTAACTGTCATGATGAGGCGAGACACCGGTCACTATTCGAGAGGTTTTTCGAGTCCTTAAAGGCTTATGCCGCTTCGAGCGAGGAACCGGCTTTGTCCGGCCAAAGCGTGGATAGCGCCCCGAACTCGGTCTTCCGAATACTAGGGGCTTCGCCAAAATTTAAAATTATAGAGTTCTATGGCTAAGTGAGAGTGTTCAAGCATTATAGTCTGATTGCCTTGTTCATTGTGCTGACCGCCTCCCTCGACGGACACAATCATGGGAAAAAGAGCGCTCAGGTTTATCCCGAACACCCCAGCACTAGTGGCATGGGGGCAGAAGCCGACGACTGGCCATCTCTCAATTTTTTGATAAACGGCCGCACAGAAAGTAATATTTTAAATTCAACCATTGCTTAGCGCATATGAACAAGTTTTCAGCGCATAGGATAACACGAGCGAGTTCATTCGAAAATTACTTCCTTGGTACATTCATCCGCCAGAAGGCGGGCACCAGCAAGAACATCCTTGTAATAGTTCTCGGGCTTGCGATGCTCCTTCCCCGGCGGCGGCCCGTCCTTCACAAGCTTCTCACCGTCCAGCTTACCCCAACGCACCTTTAAACGGGCAAGGGCCCTACGGGCACCTTCGATGCAGACGGAGTGCTTGATGACCTCGAGCCTTGGATAAGCCTCCACCAGCCGCCGCACCAGTCCGAAGTAGCTCCCAGGCAGGGCCTCTCTAGGCCACAGCCGAACTATGAAGCCCTTCAGGGCCTGTTCGACCGCCTTGTGGAGCTCGACCAGCTGCTTCAGCAGGTCGCTCAAGGGCACAGGGTGTCTGGCCTCAGCGTACTAAGACCAGAACACCTTCTCCGTCGAGCTGCCTTCCTCCGCTCGGTAGAATGCGGCGGCATCGGATACGCTGCGGGGAAGATCTGCGAATGCCCCTGGAGAGCTCCGGATTCGGGTAAGTAACAAGTAGTTTACTTTTATATGTCTGCTTTGCATATATAATGCCTTACCCGCCGCTATCTTTTTCACCGCATCCAATTCCTAGAGGGCCTTCTGGGCTTCGGCCTTGGCAGATTTGGCAGTTTTAAGGGCCACAGCAAGCTCGGACGCTCGCGTCTTCGAGTCGAGCTCCAAACTCTCATGTTTTTGCATGAGAACCTGAAGCTCTTGCCGCACCTCGCCGACATGCGCCTCAAATTTCTCCCGCTCGGCGCGCTCCGTGGCCGCTTTCTTCTCGGCCTCGGACAGCGCCTGCTTGAGGGTCGCCACCTCAGTTGTGGCCCCTACAATAAGCAGTATATTCCTGTCATTTTTTGCAATTGTGCCTCCCTATAGGCATTTTTTCTATAAGGTATCTCTTACTTTCTTTCTCCTCGAGCTGCCGTTTGGCAAGGCCGAGCTCTTGCTCGGTCCGCTCGAGGCCCTGCTTCAGGGCACCCACCTCCGCAGTTAGTGCGGCGGTGGCCAGCAGCGAAGCCTGCATACGTATATTGACTCCTTTTTAGTTAGACTCCTGCGATATTTAATAGATCCGCTATTCACCTTTTCTTTTCGAACGCCAAACAGAGCATCAGGGGCTACTGTCTATACGGTAATATTTTTACATATTTTTACTTACCTCGAAGCCTGTTAAAAGGCTAGCACAAGCTTCAGTCAGTCCGCTTTTGGCGGACCGAACCTTCTGGATCACCGCACTCATGATGGCACGGTGCTCCTCGTCGATGGAGGCGCCGTTAAGCTCCTCCAGCAGATTGTCCGGCGCCTCCGGCTGGACGAACGACACCGGCTCAGTAGGCTTGCTCCTTTTGGTAGGAGTTCGCCTACCGCGGTCCGGAACCGTTGATGATTCTAGCGCAGTGTCTGGCTTAAAGCCAGACTTGGAGCCCAAGGGGGTCTTGTCCCCTTCACTCCTGGAGTCCGGGAGGTCGCCTCGCGGCTCCTCCTAGACCACCTCCTCTCGCCCCGGAGCTTGTCGCGACGCCACTTTGGCGTCATCCGCAGCACAGGGGGAAGCAGTAGGCGGAACTGAATTCACGTCCGATGAATCCAGGGAGCCGCTCGACGACTCGTCGAGCCCGTCCTTGGGCGGACTGCATGCTTATATCCGACATTAGGGAAAGCTGTGCAACAAAAGGAATATCATGAGTTACTCTGGTATCCGAACACTTACGATCTCGCCGGACGCTTGGCCCTATCCGGCCACTCCTCTTCGTCCTCGTCGGCGTCGGGGACGTAGTTCGGCGGAGGGGTTTTCCTCTTCTTGGACCCCTCGGCCTCCCCTACTGGGGCGGCCTTCCTCTTCTCTCCTCCCCCAGCTGGAGGGGGAGAGGTTTCTTCTTCCTCCTCGTCTTCACGCGAGGAGTGCGTCTCGGACTCGTCGGACGACGAGTCCGACACCACCATATGCCGGGAACTCTTTCGAGTCCCCGTAGCCTCCTTCTTCTTGGCCTTCTTCTCCGGCACCACATAAGGTGCCGGAACCAACAGCTTCTCTAGGAGAGCAGGGGCTGGGTCTTCGGGCAAGGGAGCCGGACAGTTAATCTATCCGGACTTCTCCCGCCAATCCTGTCAAAGGTGAGGGAGTTTAGATCCCGCATAGAGTCAAACTATGAAAAAACTTAACATCCTGTAAAAGATGGAAATATCTTACCTCGCCAGCAGGACGCTGCGAGCTGAATCCGCGGTCTTCGGAGGCGGATGTGGGAGCCTCGACGCCTTTGGTTAGCCCCCTCCAGACATCTTCGTGCGTCGTGTCAAAGAGCCTGCTCAGAGTTCGGTGCTGCGCCGGGTTGAACTCCCACAAATTGAAGTCCCGTTCTTGAAACAGAAGGATCCGGCAGACGAGCATGACCTGGATTACGTTGACAAGCTTGAGCTGCTTGTTCACCAGGGACTGGATGCATTTTTGCAGTCCGGTCAACTCTTCTTCGTCGCCCCACGACAACCTCGTCTCCTTCCAGGACGTAAGCCGCGTAGGGGGTCCGGATCGGAATTCAGGGGCTGCGATCCACTTCGGATCGCGTGGCTCGGTGATGTAAAACCACCCTGACTGCCCCCCCTTCAAGGTCTCCACAAAGGAGCCCTCGAGCCATAGGACGTTGGCAATTTTGCCCGCCATGGCACCTCCGCACTCCGCCTGGTTGTCGCGCACCACCTTTGGCTTGACGTTGAAGGTCTTGAGCCAGAGGCCGAAATGGGGGTGAATGCAGAGGAAAGCCTCGCACACGACGATAAACGCCGAGATATTGAGGATGAAGTTCAGGGCCAGATCGTGGAAATCTAGGCCATAGTAGAACATGAGCCCGTGGAAAAATGGGTGGAGAGGAAAACCCAGTCCGTGGAGGAAGTGGGGAAGAAATACTACCCTCTCATGGGGCCTTGGGGTGGGGAGAAGCTGCCCCTCCTCAGGAAGCCGGTGCGCGATGTCTTTGGACAAGTATCCAGCCTTCCTTAACCTTTTGACATGGCCCTCCGTGACGGAGGAGACCATCCACTTCCCTCCCGCTCCGGACATTGTTGGAGAGGGTTGAGGGAGGAAGTGCAGGCTTGGGCGCTGGAGCTCGGGTGCGCAGAAGATGGATAGGCAAAGGAGGAAGAAGGCGTAGGTAAAAAGGTGGATCCTTATCCCCTTATATGGGCAGATGCAACTATGTGTCCCCACCAGCCTAGTAAAACTCGCTTGCCTCCCAAGCGCCGTGATAAGTGGCGCGGTTGGGTTACCCACGTCCATATTAACGAGAATCCTGTAAACAAAGGGGACACGATCTGTGCTTTGACAAGACATGCCAAGGAAACCGCCTCGCAAAACACGCTGAGGTGGAGAAGTGAAAACGATTCGAATAAAGGCTTGGCCGTAGTGTGATGTCACGCTGCGGAATACGTCGGCAGATTAGATTTGTGTTAATAGTATTCTCTCTATGGCAATACATGGAAGCTTATTTTGCAGATCCGGACACTATTCTTTGTGTTTACAAAACTTTTATGAAGAATTTGGAGGAGGAACCCGCCTTGCAATGCCGAAGACAATCTGCGCGCCGGACTCGTCGTCATTGAAGCCTGGTTCAGGGGCTACTGAGGGAGTCCTGGATTAGGGGGTGTTCGGGTAGCCGGACTCCAGGACTATGAAGATACAAGATTGAAGACTCCGTCTCGTGTCCGGATGGGACTTTCCTTGGCGTGGAAGGCAAGCTTGGCGACGCGGATATTCAAGATCTCCTACCATTGTAACCGACTTTGTGTAACCCTAACCCACTCCGGTGTCTATATAAACCGGAGGGTTTTAGTCCGTAGGACAACTTCATCATACAACAATCATACCATAGGCTAGCTTTTTAGGGTTTAGCCTCCTCGATCTCGTGGTAGATCTACTCTTGTACTACCCATATCATCAATATTAATCAAGCAGGACATAGGGTTTTACCTCCATCAAGAGGGCCCGAACATGGGTAAAACATTGTGTCCCTCGTCTCCTGTTACCATCCGGCCTAGACGCACAGTTCGGGACCCCCTACCCGAGATCCGCCGGTTTTGACACCGACAGCCGCCCTCAGACCCAGGTTGGACGAGGCCGAGAGGCGTGCTGAGGCCACAACCGCCGCCCTAGTTACGGCACAGGCGGACCTGGCCTCCGCCCGCGCCAAGCTGCTTTCCCTCCGGAGGCGAATTGACGATGTCGAGGTCGTCGCTCGACAAAACAGAGAAGAAGTGCTCCAATGCCGAACGCTGGAGCGCGTGCATGGCTCTATGCTTCAAGACCTTCGGAACAAGGCCAACACCGCCCTGGGATATATCTGCGATGAGAACGCCCCGACCCCTCACTCGAGTGACTACGCCAGCCACCTGACCTTTTTCACCGAGGTGGTGACACGCCTGGAGGCTCAATCCGCCAGAGCTCGGCAGCTTGTGGAGGAGAGGGGTCGTGGCCTGCTCCAACGTGTCTTCTCCCGTGTCTTCAGCCACCTCCGGAACACCGACCCCAACTTCGACTTTGATGCCGCCATTGCTCTTGTGCCCATCGCCGTCCGGGGCGACTTGGCGCGTTGGGTAGAGGATCATGTCGACACGTTGATTAGGGCCTTCACCTCGGAGGACGATGGGGTGGTGGTCGCCGCAGACGAAGGCGACGTGGTCAACGACGACGATGGGGGCGTCGCCGACGGTGGCGACGATTCCGACGAAGGTGATGACGATGCGAGCGACGCGTCCCTGGATGACGCAGCGTTATATCTCTGGCTGATCCCATATTCTCCTGTTGTTTTATTCTGCACGCAAAACTCGGGCGTGGCCCTAGGAAAACTTGTGAGAGCATTTAGAGAGGGGGAGCCCCTCATGTAAATGAATCGCAGTTTTTACTTTCCTATGCGATGTGGGTATGTGTCCTCGTGAGTTTGTGAAGCTGTGGGCGAGTTTCCAAACGCGGATTACCTTAGCCAGCACCTGTTTAGGGCTGGGTCGTGAGGCGACGAGTTCCAGAGAATCTTGCGGGCTTGCCGCCCCGTTTGAAGGGGGTCCCGGAAAGGGGGAGCACCAGGAGTAGTGCTTGTGCGTGCTCTGCGTGCTCCGGCTCGCGAGGAGCTTTGCGAGGGAGAGGCGACGGATGTGAGTCCCAAACCAAACAAGATCCAGAAGGCGAGAAACGGCTCGAATGAGAAAAGGCACCCCCCGCGCGCAACGATAAAAATTCAGCTTCAACTTAAATCCAGAACCAGAAAGCAAAGCCATAGCAAGAGAGATCCAAAGCAAAAGGCCACGTCCGGCACCTAGTCTAGTCTTCGGGTCTTCAAGTCTTCTCACCAGCGCGGCGCTAAGTGCTGTCCACTAGGCGTGGGAGGGAGCCCCAGGGCCTGAGGCCGGTGCTCCTGAGACTCTGGGGCGTGTACAACCCCAACTCATTATTACGTGAGAGTGTCACGGACGGCGAGCTTCACAGGCACCGGGCCTTCTTCACAGGTACTGGCCTTGCTTCATATCGCCAGACGAGGGCCCTGCCTTGCGCCACTCTTGACCTCCTTTGAGCCGGCCGGAGACCGGGACGGTACAAAGGAGGGAAAGAGGTCGCTAGCAGTTCCCTCGGCGACCACGGGTCCTCTGCCGGAGGAAGGGTCATTGAAGCCACCCCGGCATAGGGCCTACCTCCAGGTGTCCCTTGGTTTCGCGTGCCTTGGGGAGGGGCCTTGCTCCTGGCTCCCTCGGCGGCCCCCAGCGTGTCTCCCTTGTTGAGACGGGTGCCACCATGCCGGGGTCGTCGATCGGTGCTGCAACCTAATTCATCGGTAGCCCATGGTTAGCATAAGCCTGTTCCTGAGAGGTTAGCGGTACCCTGTAGTTACCGTCGCCGGCGCGATCGCTGTGGTTCTCCGCTGGCTCTTGGAAGGCTTCGACTCCTAGCACCACTTCTCTCCAGTCTTCTCCAACGAATGATCCTATGTCGTCCTCTGGTGCGTACCCTTGGTCCATCATGCGGGGCACGTAGGCTTTCGGGGCCGTCACCTCGTACACCTCGCCGTGGTGCCCCACACTCCATGTTGCTCCGCCCATGATGGCGTCCTGGGGATGATAATACGACATTCGGCTGGGGCCATGAGGGGTGACGCTTGCGCTCGTGCTTCTCGAGGGCGGCATGGGGGGATTGGAACCCCCTACGCCGCCGGCTGTGCTGATGTTGGCGAAGCCCCCGGGCGTAGTCGACCGCGCAAATGTGGTGAGGCTCGTCGCGCGACCTTGCATTGGACTGGGGGGGAAGTCGATAGCTGAAGGGTGGCGCTCCTGATGCCGCTGCGTCCAGGAGCTCTGCGACACACTCAAGCAGCGTGTCCCGGTCACTCTCCATCAGCCTGCATCACAGCAGCTCCCTTGCCACTTTGAGTGCCGCCCGCATGTTCGCTTGCTCCCGCCGTGAGTGCGGCACCGTCGCAGCGGCGTGACTTGCTGCTCTCGCAGTGGCTCGCGCTTGCCGAGGGGTGAGGGTGGATGATGCCTGGCCACGCTGTCCGCGCCCGGCAGAGCTCGATGACGCTCGCGCCGCCTGGGGTGTGGGGTCGAGATCTTCATGGGCAGGCGGCGCCGTCCGGGCCGGCCAGGCCGCCCAGCGGTCGAGTCCGGCTCTTGGGTCGCCAGACATCATAGCCGGTGAACGTCGGAGAGCCGATTGGCGGAGAAAATGCTTCGATGCACCCTACATGGCGCACCAAATGTCGGGGTATGGGGTCCCAGCAAACCCTTAGGGTTCGAACACTGGGGTGCGCGCAAAGTCTTACCCTCCAACCTATCTACGCTCTAGCTTGCTAGGATCTCGCGGACAAACTCGACGAACTCACAACACAGAAGGACATAAGGTTTATACTGGTTCGAGCCACCGTTGTGGTGTAATACCGTACTCTAGTGTGGTGGTGGTGGATTGCCTCTTGGGCTGATGATGAACAGTACAAGGGCAGAATGGCCTCCTGAGGTTGAAGCATTCTTGTGCTCGGTGAGCTTGTGTGTGAGGTGGTCTCTCTTTTTAGCTCACCTCCCCCTTCCACTGTGGTGGCTAGTCCTATTTATAGAGGCCCTGGTCCTCTTCCCAAATATCGAGCGGGAAGGGAGCCAACAATTGCGGGCTAATTTTAAGGGGGACAGCTAGTACAAGCTATCCTGACAAAATGTAGTCTTCGCCTACACAAAGCTCTGGTGGTGACGCCGTTCTGGGCTCCACGGTGACCTCCGTCTTGCAGTCCTCGGTCTTGGTCTTGTTGCACCGAAATGGCAACCTTTGCCAGAGGCCATGGTACTCCGCGGCTGCGCTTGCCCCCTTTGCACCAAAGAGGAAACAAGGACGCTGTGCGCGCTGGCGCCCACCTGGTGTCGATCGTCACGGCTCACGTCATGAGAACCTCGTGAGGTTCTCCTTGCCTTGATATCTCCGCTCCTCGTGAGCCTGCCTGGCTAGGCCGCTCCAGAGGAGGTCTTGCATCATCTTCCTCGTGAGGCTTGGCCCCTCGCGAGGGTCTTGGGCGCTTCGTTGGTGAGGATGGGCTGTACGGCCTGCTGGCTTAGCCACGCGGCGGGCCGCAGGCAGGCAAGTCTGGGGACCCCCGTTCCCAGAACACCGACAGAATTCTTCTTGAGCAGCCATTGCCTTCCCATCTCTCTTCTTGATCTTGGAGTTCAAAGGGTTAGGCAACTTCTTCTTAGGAAAGGTCTTGGGAATCCTTGGTTTATCTTCTCTCTTCTCATAAGGGCAATCATTGGAGAATTGGTTGGTTTCTTCACAATTGTAGCACTTTCTCAATTTATTCTTTGTGGCACCCCGGCTCAGAGAAACCGGAATGCCTCGTATTCCAGCCCAGAGATCGAGATGAAGTCTTCTGGAATACGACATTGCTTGACATAGAACAAATCAGCTCTTATTACAAAGGATAATAATTACACGGGCCTGATGATACAAAGAATCACATCAGCATGGCGACACTACGCCTACGATACTACACTTGCTCTATGCTAGCAGTGGAACAACTCGTAGCAGCGGAATACTTCTAGCAGTGGAACAACGACGAAGGCGGTGAACTCCACTCCGTAGGGACTCTGGTTGGGACACGATCTAGCTTGCACGCGCGGTAACCTCGACAAGCAATCAATCAAACAAGGCATCACCTACAATCTGGCATGACACGCCAGGTCAGTACATTGCATGTACTTGCAAGCTCACAACAACCAAAAGCATCAAGGCAAGACAATAACATAGAATTAAACAGGTTAATTAAATTAACAGCTACCATGATACAAAAGCATCTACTAAGATGATATGAAACTACTACAATACTGATAAACCAACATCTCAATCTCAAAAACCATCTCACTCTAGGCTAACGGGCCAAGCAATATACCATCTAGATCACCTCATGATCCACCTGATCACCTCGTGATCAAACATCCACATGATTACCTCATGATCAAAACATCCACATGATCACCTCGTGACCACATCACAAAATGATCATCCTCAAGATCATCTCAATATCATCATCTGCATCCTGCCAAACTGTTACTGCTCATAATATATCAACATATAAATCACCTATAAGTCATTTCGTCAAGTCAGTGTTGATCGAACGGTGTGACCTAGTACGACTTGTGCCCATGACCAAGGACGCGTCTATCAATAGATTAAACACACACACACACTACAGAGGTTAGCGCACTGTACCGACACCACGGAACCCATGGCCTCGCCCTCCCATTTGGGTGGACCAATGGCGTTCTGACAAAACCGATCTACTGCCATGACACTCTCCCAGCCACTCCGACCAACACCCCTCTGGGCTAAGTCATGGGTGGACCCGATGTCTACTAAAGACATCCAACAACCACCGTTGTGGCAAAACATAAACGCTGCCAAACAGGGACAAAAAGGGGCCTAACAACAACTATGGGCACACAAGGTTATGTCTACTTACCGGGTCAGGGTACCGCACGCCCATAACCTTCCCTCGTTGGAGGCACCGGCGAGAGGCACGGCAATAGCATCGCATTAGGGCCTTCCCAAAAAAGGCAAATGTGGTTGCACTGGAAAAGCCTGGTTCGGTGGCACCTGACTAACTTAATGACAGAATTTATGCCCAAAATATAACAATGATAACTGATACTCCGATATCATCTATCAACCTGTAATCCAAGTCATAGCTCTATCCAACTAATAATCCAAAGCATACTATCATCATATCAAAATACTCTGAGGATAGCATATCAACTAAGATCATGATGAATCCAAGAACGATGATACTACTACCCAAATAGCAAGAACAAGCTATCCGGCTAAGATCCACATGCAAGCATTATCTCCGAAATCATACTCCAAAACATAATATTAACTATCATGATGATGAAAGTAATTCTAGACACTAATAATCGAAAGGCAACATGACATCCAAAGTAATACTCCAAAATATAATACCAGATACCAACATGAAAATAATCAAAATATAAGCCACTTGTATTTCAATGGCAACATGTCATCCACATAAGCTGCAAAATATTAGTCCTACAATTCCAAGCAATATCATGGCAATAGCAAGATGAAAATAATACTGCGAGAAATGCCATGAAAATCATATGTAGCTAATGCAATATTTTAAACAAGTTTAAATAAGTAAACCTTGTCCCTGCATTGCAATCATGCAAATGGAGGGTGTGGCTTTCCTGGGGTGAAGGGATTCATCGAGAAGAAGTGCGAGAAGCTCGCGGAAAGAATCACCGGAAAATGTTCTCTCTTGGAGGGGGCTAATTTAGTGCAAGGGCAAAATGGTCATTTTCAGAATGTTAACACATGGTTAAAACGATACCAACAGAACGGCCTCGACGAGATGAAGAAGTGGGCTTTGGAATCACATCAATCGAAGTTCAGATAAAAAATATACGACCGTTCGTTCATTAGCAGAAAAACAAATAAAAATATGTGCTTTTCTGCTGCTAACGGGTGAACGTCCACCACATAACAGATTCGGCCGGCGGCTGAAAAAGAGAAAACGCCTTTCCTGGAATATGCTTCCCTAGTGCTAAAACGTACTCTGCAACAGTATAGAGAAAAATAGCTTTGCCTAAAGGAAGATGTATTCCGTAGAATGCATTTCCACTTATCCACGCTGGCAGGTGCGGGACCAAGACCAGTAGCACATACCCCATCGGTTGAGCACTTGATGAACACCCATCCGGGATGTTCCGGCGTTGTAGACACGCGGCGCAAGACCTTCTTTGCGCAGTCGTCACACGCAATGAGTGGCAACGGTGCACCGACGAGCTTTTGGGCCAGCACCGAGCCCGATCGACCGCCATTCATGTATCTGCCGGCGGACTGCCGAACGGTGTAGATCCGAGCGGCTAGAGGAGGAGTCAGTACCTGCATGCGGCCTGATACGTCCCCAACGTATCTATAATTTTTTATTGTTCCATGCTATTATATTATCAACGTTGGATGTTTTATATGCATTTATAGGCTATTTTATATGATTTTTGGGACTAACCTATTAACCTAGAGCCTAATGCCAATTTCTGTTTTTTCCTTGTTTTAGGGTTTCGAAGAAAAGGAAAATCAAACGGAGTCCAATTGACCTGAAACTTCACGGAACTTATTTTTGGACCGAAAGCAATCCAGAAGACTTGGGGTGTACGTAAGGGAAGCAACGAGGAAGCCACGAGGCAGGGGGCGCGCCCACCCCCCTGGGCGCGCCCTCCACCCTCGTGGGCCCCTCATGGCTCCCCCGACGTACTTCTTCCTCCTATATATACCCATACACCCTAAAACGATCGGGGAACACAATAGATCGGGAGTTCCACCGCCAGAAGCCTCTGTAGCCACCGAAAACCAATCTAGACCCGTTCCGGCACCCTGCCGGAGGGGGGCAATCCCTCTTCGGTGGTCATCTTCATCATCCCGGTGCTCTCCATGACGAGGAGGGAGTAGTTCTCCCTCGGGGTTGAGGGTATGTACCAGTAGCTATGTGTTTTTGGTCTCTCTCTCTCTCATGTTCTTGAGGTGGTACGATCTTGATGTATCGCGAGCTTTGCTATTATAGTTGGATCTTATGATGTTTCTCCCCCTCTACTCTCTTGTAATGGATTGAGTTTCCCCTTTGAAGTTATCTTATCGGATTGAGTATTTAAAGATTTGAGAACACTTGATGTATGTCTTGTCGTGCGTATCTGTGGTGACAATGGGATATCACGTGATTCACTTGATGTATGTTTTGGTGATCAACTTGCGGGTTCCGCCCATGAACCTATGCATAGGGGTCGGCACACGTTTTCGTCGTGATTCTCCGGTAGAAACTTTGGGGCACTCTTTGAAGTACTTTGTGTTGGTTTGAATAGATGAATCTGAGATTGTGTGATGCATATCGTATAATCATACCCACGGATACTTGAGGTGACATTGGAGTATCTAGGTGACATTAGGGTTTTGGTTGATTTGTGTCGTAAGGTGTTACTGTACTACGAACTCTAGGGATGTTTGTGACACTTATAGGAATAGCCCAACGGATTGATTGGAAAGAATAACTTTGAGGTGGTTTTGTACCCTACCATAATTGAGGGATAGTTATGTGGCTTTGGAGTGACTCTTTGTTGCATGTTGAGGGATAGTTATGTGATCCAATTATGTTATTATTGTTGAGAGGACTTGCACTAGTGAAAGTATGAACCCTAGGCCTTGTTTCCACACATTGCAATACCATTTGTGCTCACTTTTATCATTAGTTACCTTCTGTTTTTATATTTTCAGATTATAGAAACTATTATCTACCATCCATATACCACTTGTATCACCATATCTTCGCTGAACTAGTGCACCTATACAATTTACCATTGTATTGGGTGTGTTGGGGACACAAGAGACACTTTGTTACTTTGTTGCAGGGTTGCTTGAGAGAAACCATCTTCGTCCTACGCCTCCTACGGATTGATAAACCTTAGGTCATCCACTTGAGGGAAATTTTCTACTGTCCTACAAACCTCTACACTTGGAGGCCCAACTATGTCTACAAGAAGAAGGTTGTGTAGTAGACATCAAGCTCTTTTCTGGCGCCGTTGCCGGGGAGGTTAGCGCTTGAAGGTATATCTTCAGATCTTGCAATCGAATCTTTTTGTTTCTTGTTTTAGCACTAGTTTAGTCTATAAAAGAAAACTACAGAAAAATGGAATTGAGTTTGCCTCATACGCTTCATCTTTTTAATATCTTTCGTGAGAATGATGGAAAGGAAAATTGTGCCAAAGTGTTAGAATAAGAATGCATTAAAATGTTTGGCACTAAATCTTTGAATGATGAGCATGATTGCAATGTTGTTAGTATGAATTCCTTGAATATCCATGATGCTAATGATATGCAAAGCCACAAGCTTGGGGAAGCTATGTTTGATGAAGATGATATTTTTTGTCCCCCAAGTTTTGATGAGCAAATTTATTATGATGAAAGCATGTCTCCTATTTATGATGATTATATTGATGAAAGTGGATTTGGAGAGGTCATGACTTTATTTTGTGATGAATCCACTATCCTGAAAGAGGTTCCAATTGATTATGAGAACAAAGTTGCTATCTATGATGATTATTGTGATGACTTGTATGCTATAAAGAATAATGATATACATGACACTTGTCATCGTGATTTTAACATTCAATTGGATTATGCCTCACATGATAGTTATTTTGTTGAGTTTGCTCCCACTATTATTCATGAGAAGAATTTTGCTTATGTGGAGAGTAGAAAATTTTCTATGCTTGTAGATCATGAAAAGAATGCTTTAGGTGCTGGTTATATTGTTGAATTAATTCATGATGCTACTGAAAATTATTATGAGGGAGGAATATATGCTTATAGGAATTGCAATAATATCAAGTTTCCTCTCTATGTGTTGAAAATCTTGAAGTTGTGCTTGTTTTGCCTTCCTATGCTAGTTTATTATTGTTCCCACAAGTTGTTTTCTCACAAAATCCCTATGCATAGGAAGTGTGTTAGGCTTAAATGTGCTAGTCATATTCTTCATGATGCTCTCTTTATGTTTCAATTCTTATATTTTATGTGAGCATCATTTAAACCATCATGCCTAGCTAGGGGCGTTAAACGATAGCGCTTGTTTGGAGGCAACCCAATTTTATTTTTGTCCCTTGATTTTTTCTCCTGTTTAGTAATAAATAATTTACCTAGCCTATATTATTATTGAGTTCTTATGTTTTAATTAGTGTTTGTGCCAAGTAGAACCGTTGGGAAGACTTGGGGAAAGTCTTTGCGATCATGCTGTAAAAAACAGAAACTTTAGCGCTCACGAGAATTGCTTCCATTTTTTATTGGAGAGTGATATTTAGTTAATTATTTTTGCAGATGATTAATAGATAAATTACACACGTCCAGAAATTTATTTTAGAATTTTTGGGGTTCCAGAAGTTTGCGTTAGTTAGAGATTACTACAGACTGTTCTGTTTTTGACAGATTCTGTTTTCTATGTGTTGTTTGCTTATTTTGATGAATCTATGGCTAGTAAAATAGTTTATAAACCATAGAGAAGTTGGAATACAGTAGGTTTAACACCAACATAAATAAAGAATTAGTTCATTACAGTACCTTGAAGCGGTGTTTTGTTTTCTTTCGCTAACGGAGCTCACGAGATTTTCTACTTTAAGTTTTGTGTTGTGAAGTTTTCAAGTTTTGGGTAAAGATTTGATGGATTATGGAATAAGGAGTGGCAAGAGCCTAAGCTTGGGGATGCCCAAGGAACCCCAGGGAAATATTCAAGGACAACCAAGAGCCTAAGCTTGGGGATGCCCCGGAAGGCATCCCCTCTTTCGTCTTCGTTCATCGGTAAGTTTACTTGGAGCTATATTTTTATTTACCACATGATATGTGTTTTTCTTGGAGCGTCATTTTATTTTATTTAGTTTTGCTTGCTGTTTTAATAAAACACCAAGATCTGAGATTATTAAATGTTAGAGAGTCTTCATATAGTTGCATAATTATTCAACTACTCATTGATCTTCACTTATATCTTTCGTAGTAGTTTGTTTTTGCTCTAGTGCTTCACTTATATCTTTTTAGAGCACGGTGGTGGTTCCATTTTTTAGAAACAATTGATCTCTAATGCTTCACTTATATTATTTTAAGAGTCTTTAGAACAGCATGGTAGTTTGCTTTGGTTATGAAATTAGTCCTAATATGATGGGCATCCAAGAGGGATATAATAAAAACTTTCATATAGAGTGCATTGAATACTATGAGAAGTTTGATACTTGATGATTGTTTTGAGATATGAGGATGGTAATATTAGAGTCATGCTAGTGAGTAGTTGTGAA
The DNA here is from genome assembly GCF_056163025.1 of Triticum urartu. NCBI lineage: Eukaryota > Viridiplantae > Streptophyta > Magnoliopsida > Poales > Poaceae > Triticum > Triticum urartu. The sequence continues at coordinate 494,998,503 of NC_141876.1, read as the reverse complement.
TTTGAGATATACTTGTGTTAAAGTTTGTTATTCCCGTAGCATGCACCTATGGTGAACCATTATTTGATGAAGTCGGAGCATGATTTATTTATTGATTATCTTCCTTATGAGTGGCGGTCGGGGACGAGCGATGGTCTTTTCCTACCAATCTATCCCCCTAGGAGCATGCGCGTAATACTTTGTTTCGATAACTAATAAATTTTTGCAATAAGTATGTGAGTTCTTTATGACTAATGTTGAGTCCATGGATTATACGCACTCTCATCCTTCCACCATTGCTAGCCTCTCTAGTACCACTCAACTTCCGCCAGTACCTTAAACCCATCATATACCTTCCTCAAAACAGCCACCATACCTACCTATCATGGCATTTTCATAGCCATTCCGAGATATATTGCCATGCAACTTACCACCGTTCCATTTATTATGACATGCTCCATCATTGTCATATTGCTTTGCATGATCATGTAGTTGACATCGTATTTGTGGCAAAGCCACCGTTCATAATTCTTCCATACATGTCACTCTTGAGTCATTGCACATCCCGGTACACCGCCGGAGGCATTCATATAGAGTCATATCTTGTCCTAAGTATCGAGTTGTAATTCTTGAGTTGTAAGAAAATAAAAGTGTGATGATCATCATTATTAGAGCATTGTCCCAGTGAGGAAAGGATGATGGAGACTATGATTCCCCCACAAGTCGGGATGAGACTCTGGACGAAAAAAAAGAGGCCAAAGAAGCCCAAATAAAAAAAGAGGCCATAAAAAAGAGAAAAGGCCCAAAATAAAAAAAATGAGAGAAAAAGAAAGAAGGGGCAATGCTACTATCCTTTTACCACACATGTGCTTCAAAGTAGCACCATGATCTTCATGATAGAGAGTCCCCTATGTTGTCACTTTCATATACTAGTGGGAATCTTTCATTATAGAACTTGGCTTGTATATTCCAATGACGGGCTTCCTCAAAATGCCCTAGGTCTTTGTGAGCAAGCGAGTTGTATGCATACCCACTAGTTTCTTTTGTTGAGCTTTCATACATTTATAGATCTAGTGCATCCGTTGCATGGCAATCCCTACTCACTCACATTGATATCTATTAATGGGCATATACATAGCCCGTTGATACGCCTAGTTGATGTCAGACTATCTTATCCTTTTTATCTTCTCCACAACCACCATTCTATTCCACATATAGTGCTATATCCATGGCTCACGCTCATATATTGCGTGAAGATTGAAAAAGTTTGAGAACATCAAAAGTATGAAACAATTGCTTGGCTTGTCATCAGGGTTGTGCATGATTTAAATATGTTGTGTGGTGAAGATGGAACATAGCCAGACTATATGATTTTGTAGGGATAGCTTTCTTTGGCCATGTTATTTTGAGAAGACATAATTGCTTTGTTAGTATGCTTGAAGTGTTATTATTTTTATGTCAATATTAAACCTTTGTCTTGAATCGTATGGATCTGAATATTCTTGCCACAATAAAGAGAACTACATGGATAAATATGTTAGGTAGCATTCCACATCAAAAATTCTGTTTTTATCATTTACCTACTCGAGTACGAACAGGAATTAAGCTTGGGGATGCTGATACGTCTCCAACGTATCTATAATTTTTTATTGTTCCATGCTATTATATTATCAACCTTGGATGTTTTATATGCATTTATATGCTATTTTATATGATTTTTGGGACTGACCTATTAACCTAGAGCCCAGTGCCAGTGTCTGTTTTTTCATTGTTTTAGGGTTTCGAAGAAAAGGAAAATCAAACGGAGTCCAATTGACCTGAAACTTCACGGAACTTATTTTTGGAACGGAAGCAATCCAGAAGACTTGGGGTGTACGTAAGGGAAGCAACGAGGAAGCCATGAGGTAGGGGGTGTGCCCACCCCCCTAGGTGCGCCCTCCACCCTTGTGGGCCCCTCATGGCTCCCCCGATGTACTTCTTCCTCCTATATATACCCATATACCCTAAAACGATCGGGGAACACAATAGATCGGGAGTTCCGCCGCCAGAAGCCTCCATAGCCACCGAAAACCAATCTAGACCCATTCCGGCACCCTGGCGGAGGGGGGCAATCCCTCTCCGGTGGTCATCTTCATCATCCCGGTGCTCTCCATGACGAGGAGGGAGTAGTTCTCCCTCGGGGCTGAGGGTATGTACCAGTAGCTATGTGTTTGATCTCTCTCTCTCTCGTGTTCTTGAGGAGGTACGATCTTGATGTATTGCGAGATTTGCTATTATAGTTGGATCTTATGGTGTTTCTCCCCCTCTACTCTCTTGTAATGGATTGAGTTTCCCCTTTGAAGTTATCTTATCGGATTGAGTCTTTAAAGATTTGAGAACACTTGATGTATGTCTTGGCGTGCGTATCTGTGGTGACAATGGCATATCACGTGATTCACTTGATGTATGTTTTGGTGATCAACTTGCGGGTTCCGCCCATGAACCTATGCATAGGGGTTGGCACACGTTTTCGTCGTGATTCTCCGGTAGAAACTTTGGGGCACTCTTTGAAGTACTTTGTGTTGGTTTGAATAGATGAATCTGAGATTGTGTGATGCATATCGTATAATCATACCCATGGATACTTGCGGTGACATTAGAGTATCTAGGTGACATTAGGGTTTTGGTTGATTTGTGTCTTAAGGTGTTATTCTAGTACGAATTCTAGGGCTGTTTGTGACACTTATAGGAATAGCCCAACAGATTGATTGGAAAGAATAACTTTGAGGTGGTTTTGTACCCTACCATAATCTCTTCGTTTGTTCTCCGCTATTAGTGGCTTTGGAGTGACTCTTTGTTGCATGTTGAGGGATAGTTATGTGATCCAATTATGTTATTATTGTTGAGAGGACTTGCACTAGTGAAAGTATGAACCCCAGGCCTTGTTTCCACACATTGCAATACCGTTTGTGCTCACTTTTATCATTAGTTACCTTGCTGTTTTTATATTTTCAGATTACAAAAACTATTATCTACCATCCATATACCACTTGTATCACCATCTCTTCGCTGAACTAGTGCACCTATACAATTTACCATTGTATTGGGTGTGTTGGGGACACAAGAGACTCTTTGTTATTTGGTTGCAGGGTTGCTTGAGAGAGACCATCTTCATCCTACGCCTCCTACAGATTGATAAACCTTAGGTCATCCACTTGAGGGAAATTTGCTACTATCCTACAAACCTCTGCACTTGGAGGCCCAACAGTGTCTACAAGAAGAAGGTTGTGTAGTAGACATCATGGCCTTGTGGCCTTGTCGGGGCCTTCTGGCCCGGTACCCGGCCAGTCCATGGCGCGGCGCGGCCTTCCACAACCGGGCGAGCTCAAGCCTGACCAAATCCAGCTGCCGGTTGTGCAAAAGACGTAGCCGTGGTCGGGTTGCTCGGGGGCGTCGAGGGAAAGGGGGTTGGGCGAGCGCTCGTCCGAGCTACACATGCTGGAGTTGGGCTAAGTGAAGATGCTAGACAACACATATTTCCCTAGCGGCGAGGCAGACCAACCATGTGGGGGGTGCAAAGTAGCTTCGCTCGTGTGGGGGACGGAGGCCATTTGCTGTGTGATGAAACCTTTAGTATTTACTAGAATGTTTTGTTGGAACTAATCTATAATCCAACATGTATCCTCATTGTCGTTGTGTGTTGATGACTTGTTGTATGTAATGAATGGTACATTTTCATATGCATGTCTAAACTCAATTTATGAATGGTTTTCGACTCACTTCTTGGAGTGTGAGTACCATAGTATTATAGCAGGCGTCCAGTTATATGAAGTTGCCACATCACATAGAGCCAACCTAATGTTGGAGTATGCTAGCACAATAGTTAGTTCTAGTTAGATCAACTAGAGTTAGGTGTCACACGAAGGCCGAGAAATATGGTGATAGCGTGGGTGCGTGAGGTGGGCTTGTACGTAGTATGATGTAGGTACAGGGCTTGCCGTGTTTCCTACTCCTCCGATCTAAATGTGGAGAAGATTTGGTCGAGTTCTTCCTCCTTTTGCCGACACATGGGACATCCAGCATTCAGGTCGTGTCATGCAAGAAAATGGAGTGCTAGTTGAAGCCACGTGATGTGCATCTTGGGTTAAACTGTAAGTATAATCTTACTCTTGAGTTACTCCAAAAGCGGCCACCGAAGATCTTTATTGGATTTGTTTTTCATCACCAGCACGTCGAGGTGAAAGATTTGCAGGTTTAGTGGGTCCTCTTGCGTTTTCACTGACACGTAGGACCGCATGTGAGCAAACAGACGATGGGCTCCGCGCATCTGCTAGCTGGCTGAGAAGAGAAAGAGAGAGAGAGAGAGAGAGAGAGAGAGAGAGAGAGAGAGGAGGGTTGAGCACGGACTCCGGGAAATTTGTTCTAGTAACCAGCACCTCGATATAGGCCCGATATAGTGGGGTGGCATGGGCCATAACTAGCATTCACGTCTAGCAGTATGGTACACGCCACCCACACGAGTCCCATCCAACACCAATTTTCTTGGAGTCTATGCTACAACCATCTCTTCTCCCTCCTGATTTCTTGGCCATTGCGCGGTGGGCGGGGTGGGGGTTTGCCGATAGTCGGTTTGCTCAACTGCAGTCCCACTTGTAAGTGAAAATGTAACACAGCACGCATTCCCCGTTGAGCGGCGTGCCGGACCAACCGTGTGGGGGTGCGACGCGAACACGGCAGGCTTTTCCTTTTGAACTTATAACTTGTAAATTTTGGTTCTCCTCCATGGCGCAACCGATAGATAAAAATAATGATTTTCCCTAGATTAATGAGATGTTTGGTTCTGGCGTGGTTCATGCATGGAGTATGTACGAAAATTATGAAGTTGATGCGAAAGGTAAGATAATTACTAGTAGTACCATATACTATTACATCGATTTGATGGAAAGATAAAGCTACATACGAATCCATCAACAACATCCTCACGCCCTAGTGCGTCGGGTCACCAACCGACGTGTGAGGAGCAGCGGCGTTGGCGGCGAGCTCAACGTGCTTCTGAAAAATGTCGTCCAAGGTTGCCCTGCGGTCTAAGAAGGCCAGCTACCTATCGTCCTCCTCTTGCATGTAGTAGTCCTTGTGGACGATTTGCGTGTAGATGTGGGTGATTATGTCGACGGTGTCTTGCTGCGCCAGGCGCTGCGTGGCAAGGACGACCTCGAGGTGGACTGTCAATGGAAATGACACCTATGGGGTCACTGGGATCCCTTCTACGGTTGGCGAGCGCGAGGTTGTGCAAAGAGCGGGTCTGACAAGAAGCACATGGATCGTTACCCAGGTTCGGGTCGCGAAGAAGCGTAATACCCTAGTGCTGCTTTGGTGGATGTATTTGAGTGTGTTCTTGTGTTCTTGAGCTAGCTACGGGGTGCAACTTGCCCAAAAGAGCCGAATCCCTCTCCTGGTCGCCTCGGGCCTCCTTTTATAGGAAAAGGGGTTGCCACAGTGGCAGACAGGAGGTGGAAGGGTCTACAGTCGACAAGCCTATCCTCTGGGACCGTCGGACAAATGCATTTAATGTGCTGCTGACAAGCCCGCTGCTCGCCCGCACCGATAAAGGCCGTCCGGCTCCCAACGAACCGACCACCGTGTCCGCCTTCTTGGGATCCATGACGATGAAGAACCGCTAGGCTAACTGCCAGACCGCATTTTCACGACTGCGCCCCCTACCTGGCGTGCCAGAGATGTCGGTGGAAACGACACCTATGGGGTCACTGGGATCCCTTCTACGGTTGGCGAGCGCGAGGTTGTGCAAAGAGCGGGTGTGGCAGGAAGCACACGGATCGTTTACCTAGGTTCGTGTAACGCCCTCGATGCGGCTATAGCTCCCACGTGTCGAGGCACGACTTAGAGACATAACCGCATTGAAAGCAATGTCGCAAGTCAGGCAATCATTACAACATCCCATGTAATACATAATAAAAGGGGGAGATAACATAGTTGGCTTACACTCGCCACGTCACATCAGAGTACATAAATAACATCCATCAAACAAACACTCATGGCCCGACTACGGCGCCAAAATGGAAAAGAACCCAACATGCGACAAGGCCCTGAATCAAACCCCAACTAGGCACCACTACTGATCATCGGGAAAGGAAACATAATAACGCTGAGAGTCCTCGTCGAACTCCCACTTGAGCTCGTACTCGTCACCTGGAGCGGAATCACCTGGACCTGCATCTGGAATTATAGTATCTGTGAGCCACAGGGACTCAGCAATCTCGCACCCTCGCGATCAAAACTATTTAAGCTTATAGGAAGGATAAGGCAAGTATGGGGAGCTGTAGCAGGCGACTAGCATATGTGGTGGCTAACTTATCCGCAAAAGAGAGCGAGAAGAGGAGGCAAGGCGCGAGCGAGAAACTAGAGGAACAACCTGCGCAAGCATAACTCCAACTCCGTGTCCACTTCCCAGACTCCGCCGAGAAGAGGCCATCACGGTAACACACACAGTTGATTCATTTTAAATTAATTAAGGTTCAGTTATCTACAACCGAACATTAACAAATTCCCATCTGCCCATAACCGCGGGCACGGCTTTCGAAAGTTCAATCCCTGCAGGGGGTCCCAACTTAGCCCATGACAAGCTCTCACGGTCAACGAAGGAATAGACCTCCCCCCGAGTCACACCGATCAGACTCGGTAACCCGGTACAACAAGACAATTCGACAGGTTAAAACAAGACCAGCAACACCGCCCGAATGTGCCGACAAATCCCGATAGGAGCTGCACATATCTCTTTCTCAGGGCACACTCAGATGAGACATCCTACGAGTAAAACCAACCCTCAAGTTGCCCCGAGGTGGCCCCACAATCTACTCGGTCGGACCAACACTCAGAGGGAGCACTGGCCCGTGGGGGGGGCTAAAATAAGATGACCCTTGGGTCTGCAGAACCCAAGGGAAAGAAAAGGGTAGGTGGCAAATGGTAAAACCAAGGTTGGGCATTGCTGGAAAAGCTTTAATCGAGGTGAAATATCAAGGGGTTCCCATTATAACCCAACCGCGTAAGGAACGCAAAATCCGGGAACATAACACCGATATGACAGAAACTAGGGCGGCAAGAGTGGAACAAAACACTAGGCGAGAGGCCGAGCCTTCCACCCTTTACCAAGTATATAGATGCATTAAGATAACATAGTAATATAGTGATATCCCAACAAGTAAATAGATGTTTCAACAAGGAACGGCTCCAATCTTCACCTGCAACTAACAACGCTATAAGAAGGGCTGAGCAAAGCGGTAACATAGCCAATCAACGGTTTGCTAGGACAATGGTTGGTTAGAGGTTCAATCATGCAATTGGGAGGCTGACAAGCAAGTGGTAGGCATCGTAGCAGTGGCAAAGCAAAAGAGCGAGCAAACTAGCATAGCAAAGATAGTAGTGATTTCGAGGGTATGATCATCTTGCTTGCACAGTTGTCAGAGTTGACTGGATCCTCACAAGCAAACTCAACGGGCTCCTCGGTAGCGAACTCGTCTCCCGGCTCTACCCAACAAGAAAAACAAGCAACAAGGATACAATCAACCACGTGCAAGACCAAGCAATATGATGAAATGATGATATGCTATGCGGGATGCGATGCGGGATGCAAAATGCAAGATATGACAGGAAATGCATGAACCTGGCCTCAACTTGGAATTCCAAGGGTGCCACTGGATAGAGGGGCTGAAATCGCTTGAAAACGATATAAAGATCATTGGAATCGGAGTTACGGTTTGGAAATGGCAAGCGTTTTAAGATATGACACCGGTCTGCGATTTACAGCAAGTAGGCATCTAAATGCAACGAAATGAACATGCTACAGCCACCAAACATGAAAACAAAATACATGGCAGTGATGTACACAAGATGGTTAACAAAACACTAGCACTGAGCCATAGGCAAATTCATCCATTAAGAGGTTCAAACAAGCATGGCAAAAATGAATATGCAAAACAGATTCCAGACAGTGAAATTAACACTAGCCTGAAATTTCAGATCACGAAACCCTCTTCGGAGCAGCAAAACAACATGATAGATGACCTGAACATGACAAGTAAGAACATGGCATGGAGCTACTCAACAAGCTTAACAAAACACCCAAAGTGACCTGGGGCCAAAAGGGTTCACAAAATACTCTACCGAGCTCACGACCATAGCTCGAACACAATCAGTTTTCAGACTTAGTGAAAACTGAGACATGCAGAAATTTAACTCACGAAGGCATGTAAACGAGCTCGGTGCACTCACTACGGTGCAAGTCATGGCAAGGCAAGCATATAACCAGCAAGAAGGCACAATATGCTAGCTACACATGGCAAGAACAAAGGCATAGCATTCATGGAACACTAACGGTAGCATCGGCAAAATCGCAAACAAGTTGACGATCTGCCCAGATTAACAACGAAGCAAAAGTTGAGCTCGATTGAGTCAACCTAGAGCACTCCACATATGCAAACAAATACATGGATGGACAGAGCATAACATAAATATCAAAACTCCCTTACTGATCATCCTCAAAAGAGGCACGGATCACTAGGAAACAAGCTGAACATATGGCATCATGAACTAGAATATCCCAGACAGTGAAAATCACTAAGTCCCTGAAATCAGCAATCTCAGGTACCTCTCTTCGCAAGCTTGCACAAGACAACACACACATCCTAAAAATGCATGGGTGGCACCTCTGGAAAGAAGAAAAAATGCTTAACAATTCATCCCAAAGGGGCACAGGCATATCATGCACGGATTAAACATGGCAAAAATGACAAAAGTCTATGATGAACTAACGGATCTGCAATTTAACTCACGAAGCCTCCTACTAACAGCATTTTGGGAATCAAGATGACCTCAAATGCAAATGATGCAATGGAATGAAATGATGTACATGTCGAGACGAAGATTTTGATATATCATATGCCCAAAACGGAGCTACGGTTGCGGAGATACAAGTAGTCAAAGAATGCATAAAAATCTGGGAGTTAGGGTTTCGGGGGAGAGGGGGTCAACCCAGATCCAGATCCAGCGCACGGAAAACGAGGCACCGCCCGAGTTACTGTAGCAGCCGGAGGAGCTCGCCGGAGCCGGAGCTTGGGGAGGAGGCCAGCGAGGCGGGGCGAGGCTGGCGCGGCGGCGGTCGGCGGCGCCGGCGGCGCCGGCGTCCCGCGGCGGCGCGGCGAGGAGGCGGCGGGGCCGGCGGTGCGGGGGCGAGGAGAGGCGGCGGCGGCCGGCTCCGATGCGGGCGGCGGCGGGGCGGCGCCGGCGACGAGGGCGGCGGGCGGCGGCGGCCTCGGGCGAAGGAGGAGGCGGGCGGCGGCGATGCGGCCTCGGGCTCCGCGCCGGGGCTGTCGGTGGCGGCGGCGGAGGTGCCGCGTGGCGGGCGCGGGTAGGCTGGCGGCGGCGGGCGGACGTTGTCCGGTCGGATCCGGACACGTCCGTGGTGGGGGGGGGGGGTTTGATCTGTTTTTTTTTGTTTGGAGGAGGACGGGGAGGAAGACGAGATCCGAAAAGGAGGGCCTTTAAATAGGCATAAGTGGAGTTAGGAGAGTCCAAATGAGGTGCGGTTCTCGCCCACGCGATCGTGATCGAACGCTCTAGGACATGGAGCAGAGTTTGGTGGGTTTTGGGAAAAATTTGTGGGGGTGTTGGGCTGCAACACACACGAGGCCTTTTCGGTCCCTCGGTTAACCGTTGGAGTATCAAACGAAGTCCAAATGAAACGAAACTTGACAGGCGGTCTACCGGTAGTAAACCAAGGCCGCTTGGCAAGTCTCGGTCCAATCCGGAAATGTTGAATCCCCACACACGAAAGAAAGCTGGAAATGGCCACCGGAGGAGAACGAAGCGCCGGAATGCAAAACGGACAACGGGGAAAATGCTCGAATGCATGAGATGAACATGTATGCAAATGCAATGCACGTGATGACATGATAAGAGATGCACGAAAAAGAAAAACAACACACGGAGACAAAGACCCGAACCCGAGAAATAAATATAACTTAATGCCGGAAACGGCAAGAGTTGGATACAAATATGGAAAGTATATCTGGGGCGTTACAACACTCCACCACTACGAAAAGATCTCGTCCCGAGATCTAGGACTGAAAGAACTCCGGGTACTCAGAACAGAGGTGATCCTCGCGTTCCCAGGTAGCTTCACGGTCGGAATGGTGAGACCACTTGACTTTGAGGAATTTGATTGACTTGTTGCGGGTCTTGCGTTCAGTCTCTTCAAGAATAGCAACTGGGTGCTCACGATAGGAGAGATCTTCTTGGAGCTCAATGTCCTCGAAGTTGACGGTGCGTTCAGGCGTCTTGAAGCACTTTCGGAGTTGGGAGACATGGAACACATCATGAACATTTGCAAAGTTTGAAGGAAGCTCGAGTTGATAGGCGAGGTCGCCTCTCTTGCTGATAATCTTGAAAGGTCCGACATATCTAGGGGCAAGCTTCCCTTTGATACCGAAGCGACGAGTACCTTTCATAGGAGAGACGCGGAGGTAAACGTGATCTCCGATCTCGAAAGCTAGATCACGGTGCTTACTGTTATAGTAGCTCTTCTGGCGGAATTGGGCTGCTTTGAGGTTATCACGAATGACCTTGCACATTTCTTCTGCTTCTGTGATTAAGTCATTACCCAGCAGCTGACGTTCACCGGTTTCAGACCAGTTGAGAGGGGTACGGCACTTCCTGCCATACAGAATTTCGAAGGGGGCCTTGCCCGAACTTGCTTGAAAGCTGTTGTTGTATGAGAATTCAGCATAAGGAAGACAGTCCTCCCACTTCATGCCGAAAGAAATTACGCAAGCCCTGAGCATGTCTTCGAGAATCTGGTTGACACGCTCGACTTGACCGCTCGTTTGAGGATGGAAAGCAGTGCTGAAGCGGATGCTGGTGCCCATGGCCTTCTGAAAAGAATCCCAAAACTTGGAGGTAAAGATGCTGCCACGGTCTGAAGATATCACTTGAGGAATACCGTGCAGAGAGACAATGCGAGAGGTATAGAGTTCTGCCAATTGAGCTGCAGTGATCGACTCTTTGATAGGCAGAAAATGAGCCACTTTGGTGAGCTTGTCGATGACAACAAATATAGCATCATTGCCACGCTTGGACTTTGGAAACCCAGTCACGAAGTCCATTTCAATGTGGTCAAACTTCCATTCTGGAATGGCAAGAGGTTGGAGGAGACCAGCTGGCCTTTGGTGTTCTGCCTTCACTCTTCTGCAGACATCACATTCATTCACGAATTGAGCGATCTCGCGCTTCATTCGAGTCCACCAATAAGCTTGCTTGAGATCCTGATACATCTTCGTGCTCCCAGGGTGGATGGAGAGGAGAGAATTGTGAGCCTCGTTCATGATCACTTTACGGAGGTCACCTTTGGGCACAACAATTCGATCCTCGAAGAAGAGAGTGTCCTTTTCATCAAGTCGGTAGCACTTGTACTTGGACTGACTCTTTGCAATACCAATCTTCACCTTCTTCACCATAGCATCAAGAAGCTGGGCTTGGCGAATCTGGTCTTCCAAGGTAGGAGAAACTTGAAGGTTGGCGAGGAAACCTTGAGGAACAATTTGCAGATTAAGTTTGCGGAAAGCTTCACAAAGCTCGGGTTGATAAGGCTTGAGAATCAGACTGTTGCAATAGGCCTTTCTGCTCAAAGCGTCAGCAATCACATTGGCCTTTCCTGGAGTATACTCAATACTCGGATTATACTCTTGAATCATTTCGACCCATCGAGTTTGCCTGAGGTTGAGATTAGGCTGGGTGAAGATGTACTTGAGACTCTTGTGATCAGTGAAAATGTCCACTTTTCTTCCCAATAGAAGATGTCTCCAAGTCAAAAGAGCATGCACAACTGCCGCCAACTCGAGATCATGAGTGGGGTAGTTCTTCTCATTAGGCTTCAACTGGCGAGATGTATAAGCAACAACTTTCTTCTCTTGCATCAATACTGCGCCAAGACCTTGGAGAGAGGCATCACAAAAGACCTCGTACGGCTTGGATTCATCAGGTGGAGTCAAAACTGGAGCAGTGATCAATCTCTCTTTCAAAGTGTTGAAAGCAATATCACACTCCGGAGACCAAACGTACTTGACGTGCTTCTGAAGAAGATTTGAGAGAGGCTTCGCGATCTTGGAAAAGTTTTCAACGAATCTTCGGCAATAGCTTGCGAGACCGAGGAAACTGCGGAGTTGCTTCACATTCTGAGGAGGTTCCCAATTCACAATTGCGGATACCTTCTCGGGATTCACGGAAATGCCCTTGGCAGAGATGATATGACCAAGATAAAGAACTTCATCGAGCCAAAATTCACACTTGGAGAACTTGGCGTAGAACTGATGTTCCCTGAGCTTGTCAAGAACCAAACGCAAGTGCTTGGCATGATCTTCCTTGTTCTTGGAGAAAACCAGAATGTCGTCGAGATAGACCAAAACGAAGTCATTGGTGTAGGGGCTGAAGATGAAGTTCATCATGCGAGAGAACGTCGGAGGAGCGTTGGCGAGGCCAAAAGACATGACGGTGTATTCATATGAACCAAAGCTTGTTCTGAACGCCGTCTTGGGAATATCTTGCTCACGACTACGAATCTGATGATAACCCATGCGGAGATCAAGCTTGGAGAATACTTGAGCACCCTTGAGTTGTTCGAACAGCTCATTGATGTTGGGAAGTGGGTATTTGTTCTTGATGGTCTTCTTGTTCACTGGACGGTAATCAACACAAAGTCGACTCGATCCATCCTTCTTCTTCACAAAAAGAACACCACAACCCCACGGAGAAGTACTAGGCCGGATGAGACCCAATCTTTCTTGCTCATCGAGTTGTTTCTTCAACTCCTTCAACTCTTCGGGGCCGAGCTTGTAGGGACGTTTGCACACAGGTTCCGTACCAGGCTCAAGTTCAATAACAAATTCAACCGGCCGGTTTGGAGGCATCCCTGGGAGTTCTTCTGGAAAAACGTCTTGATACTCACAAACAACCGGAATCTGCGAAATAGCATCCAATTCACCCTTCTCATTGAGAGAAAACAACCGGATGGTATTATCCCGAGCGGCAAAGACAATTACTTCCTCAGACGAATGAGTCAATTGAATCTGCCTGGCTGCACAATCAAGCTGAGCCTTGTGCTTAGAAAGCCAATCCATTCCGAGAATAAGATCAATATCCGAGTTACCAAGAACCATCGGAGAAGAGAGAAACTTGTAATCGCCCAACGTGATAGAGACATCGGGAGCAACCAAACTAGAAGTCAAAAGCTTGCCGGGAGAAACAACTTGCATGACTTTGGGCATAATCTCGGTATCAACATTGTGCTTCGATGCAAAAGGACATGACAAAAAGGAATGCGATGCACCAGTGTCAAATAGAACTTTTGCAGGAATATCATTAACAGGAAGGTTACCCATGATCACATCTGACGAGTCCTCTGCCTGAGCTGCATTCATCAAATTGACCTTGGCATGCTTGGGGTTATGCTTGACCACAGCTGTACTTGCCGATCTCACAGGAGGAGGAGGAGGAAGACGCCTCTGGTTGAAACACTTGTTGGCATAGTGACCCTTCTGTTGGCACTTGTTGCACGTGACCTCTGAGAGCGGACGGTGATACGGAGCACTCGATCTTGGAGCTTGAGACGAAGTCTTGTTCTGAAAGCCTGGGTTGGGTGGGTGGGAAGAACCACTGCCACCTTTGCTCTTCTGCTGATACGGCTGACGGAACGGAGGAGGACGAAGCCAATACTTCTGCTGCTTGGCAACTTGAGTAAAGGAAGAAGGAGTAACATCTCTGACTCGCTTCCTGGAAGCATCACACCTCAACTGAGCAGCCTCTTGCTTCAGTGCCATGTTGTAGAACTCATCGTATCTCAAAGGCTCAAAGAGAACAAGAGCGAGCTGAATATCTTCTCTGAGACCACCCCTGAACTGATATATCATGCTCTTCTCATCAGGCACGTCCTGCTTGGCAAAGCGGGCAAGCTTCTGGAACAATTTGTTGTAGTCATAGACAGACAAAGAGCCTTGCTTCAGATTGCGGAATTCCTCACGCTTGCTTTCAACCACGCTCTGCGGAATGTGATGAGCTCGGAAATCTCGACGGAAATCATCCCAAGTGATAACACGTTCACCTCTGGAATCCTTGTACTGCTGGAACCATTCTGCAGCTTGATCTTTGAGTTGGAAGGAAGCGAACTTGACAAAGTCCTCAGGCCTGACGTTACTGCACTCGAAATGCTTACACAGATCCACAAGCCAATCGTCAGCATCGGTTGCCTCAACACAATTGCTGAAAGTCTTTGGCCCGTTAGCAAGGAACTGGTTGAGTGTAGCAAAGTGACTCTGATTGCTGCCTTGATTCCCTTGACTGCCTTGATTGCGCTCTTGATAATTTGCATGATCAGCTGAGTATTTGCATTGGTTGCGGCCATCACAGCTTGCCATGCCTCTGGAGGAGGTGGAGGCGGTGGCGGATCTTGATTCTGGTTCTGACTGGTGCTCTTAGCGGGAGCCATCCTGAAGAGGTTGACCACCGTTAGCACATAGACAGATAAATATTGAAGCTGAATCCAACGGAATGAAAATTGCAACATACAGTCTTCACATCCGAACAAAATGAACGAATGCATTTCTCTTGAAGTGGTCACATATTCCTAAATTGCGAAGCCACGAAGAATCAGGTAGAAGGAGTACAACAACGAGGGATGGAATCAACATATGACGTCGAAGCAAAACGAATGCCACAACTCGAAATAAAACCAAGGGTTGGCTTGCGGAATAAGCCGGAACAAATACATGATAGAAATTTCGTCCGAAGTTTTCGTGGTGGGACCTACACGGGCTCGATCGTACAGCACCATCATGTACAAGGCAGTGCACATGACATACGAAGCGTCCCCGAGTCAGCATAGCCAAGGACTCTTTAAGACACAACGAGACCACTGTAAAATCGACCGTGAATAGGCGAACCACTAGACGTCGAACCCCAATTTCATATCATACATCTGTCGGAAAGATATCCTAAGGCTACTTGAATTCCCACCTATGAAATTCCCGAAATTTTCCTGGTTATGCAATCAGGTGTTGGGGATACAGGGGAGCATAATATCTCACTCAAGCTAGCAATCCTACATCCAGCTGTATCCATCCTTCAACACATAACCAAGAAACCTTCGGAAACCATCTATCTCAACCTTCGAAAAGCATCCGTTATACAAGTTGTGGCGATACTCCCGAACTCCCGCCCCAGTACTGGGTGGGGTCGAGGTTATCTCACCAACGAACAGCATAAAGGAGATTTCGATGTCGCGCACATATCTCAAGTATACCAGAATTGCAACGATAAAATTGTGACGACAACACCTCGGAGCTCAACTCCCCGGGACACTGCCGCAACCCCTAAAGACAGGAGGCACCAAGAACAATGTTCTCGTCACAAAACCATCGGAACAAAACCAAGATACTCGCGTGACCCTAAAAAAAAATTTTTAGTGAAATTTGAGAAGAGAAGAGTCAAAACTCTACGTCAGGAAGCCTTACCAGAGCGATGAGGAGACTGGGAAGTAAAAAGAATTCCTAAGCTCTCCGATATATAATTCCTAAGGACTCAAAACATTTTTCTAGACACAACTCGGCTTCTAAAAACGATCAAGAAATGGGGGCTCCTAAGGTCGGGGAAGGCTCTGATTACCAACTTGTAACGCCCTCGATGCGGCTATAGCTCCCACATGTCGAGCCACGACTTAGAGACATAACCGCATTGAAAGCAATGTCGCAAGTCAGGCAATCATTACAACATCCCATGTAATACATAATAAAAGGGGGAGATAACATAGTTGGCTTACACTCGCCACGTCACATCAGAGTACATAAATAACATCCATCAAACAAACACTCATGGCCTGACTACGGCGCCAAAATGGAAAAGAAACCAACATGCGACAAGGCCCTGAATCAAACCCCAACTAGGCACCACTACTGATCATCGGGAAAGGAAACATAATAACGCTGAGAGTCCTCGTCGAACTCCCACTTGAGCTCGTACTCGTCACCTGGAGCGGAATCACCTGGACCTGCATCTGGAATTATAGTATCTGTGAGCCACAGGGACTCAGCAATCTCGCACCCTCGCGATCAAAACTATTTAAGCTTATAGGAAGGATAAGGCAAGTATGGGGAGCTGTAGCAGGCGACTAGCATATGTGGTGGCTAACTTATCCGCAAAAGAGAGCGAGAAGAGGAGGCAAGGCGCGAGCGAGAAACTAGAGGAACAACCTGCGCAAGCATAACTCCAACTCCGTGTCCACTTCCCGGACTCCACCGAGAAGAGGCCATCACGGTAACACACACAGTTGATTCATTTTAAATTAATTAAGGTTCAGTTATCTACAACCGGACATTAACAAATTCCCATCTGCCCATAACCGCGGGCACGGCTTTCGAAAGTTCAATCCCTGCAGGGGGTCCCAACTTAGCCCATGACAAGCTCTCACGGTCAACGAAGGAATAGACCTCCCCCCGAGTCACACCGATCAGACTCGGTAACCCGGTACAACAAGACAATTCGACAGGTTAAAACATGACCAGCAACACCGCCCGAATGTGCCGACAAATCCCGATAGGAGCTGCACATATCTCTTTCTCAGGGCACACTCAGATGAGACATCCTACGATTAAAACCAACCCTCAAGTTGCCCCGAGGTGGCCCCGCAATCTACTCGGTCGGACCAACACTCAGAGGGAGCACTGGCCCGTGGGGGGGGCTAAAATAAGATGACCCTTGGGTCTGCAGAACCCAAGGGAAAGAAAAGGGTAGGTGGCAAATGGTAAAACCAAGGTTGGGCATTGCTGGAAAAGCTTTAATCGAGGTGAAATATCAAGGGGTTCCCATTATAACCCAACCGCGTAAGGAACGCAAAATCCGGGAACATAACACCGATATGACAGAAACTAGGGCGGCAAGAGTGGAACAAAACACTAGGCGAGAGGCCGAGCCTTCCACCCTTTACCAAGTATATAGATGCATTAAGATAACATAGTAATATAGTGATATCCCAACAAGTAAATAGATGTTTCAACAAGGAACGGCTCCAATCTTCACCTGCAACTAACAACGCTATAAGAAGGGCTGAGCAAAGCGGTAACATAGCCAATCAACGGTTTGCTAGGACAATGGTTGGTTAGAGGTTCAATCATGCAATTGGGAGGCTGACAAGCAAGTGGTAGGCATCGTAGCAGTGGCAAAGCAAAAGAGCGAGCAAACTAGCATAGCAAAGATAGTAGTGATTTCGAGGGTATGATCATCTTGCTTGCACAGTTGTCAGAGTTGACTGGATCCTCACAAGCAAACTCAACGGGCTCCTCGGTAGCGAACTCGTCTCCCGGCTCTACCCAACAAGACAAACAAGCAACAAGGATACAATCAACCACGTGCAAGACCAAGCAATATGATGAAATGATGATATGCTATGCGGGATGCGATGCGGGATGCAAAATGCAAGATATGACAGGAAATGCATGAACCTGGCCTCAACTTGGAATTCCAAGGGTGCCACTGGATAGAGGGGCTGAAATCGCTTGAAAACGATATAAAGATCATTGGAATCGGAGTTACAGTTTGGAAATGGCAAGCGTTTTAAGATATGACACCGGTCTGCGATTTACAGCAAGTATGCATCTAAATGCAACGAAATGAACATGCTACAGCCACCAAACATGAAAACAAAATACATGGCAGTGATGTACACAAGATGGTTAACAAAACACTAGCACTGATCCATAGGCAAATTCATCCATTAAGAGGTTCAAACAAGCATGGCAAAAATGAATATGCAAAACAGATTCCAGACAGTGAAATTAACACTAGCCTGAAATTTCAGATCACGAAGCCCTCTTCGGAGCAGCAAAACAACATGATAGATGGCCTGAACATGACAAGTAAGAACATGGCATGCAGCTACTCAACAAGCTTAACAAAACACCCAAAGTGACCTGGGGCCAAAAGGGTTCACAAAATACTCTACCGAGCTCACGAACATAGCTCGAACACAATCAGTTTTCAGACTTAGTGAAAACTGAGACATGCAGAAATTTAACTCACGAAGGCATGTAAACGAGCTCGGTGCACTCACTACGGTGCAAGTCATGGCAAGACAAGCATATAACCAGCAAGAAGGCACAATATTATAGCTACACATGGCAAGAACAAAGGCATAGCATGCATGGGACACTAACGGTAGCATCGGCAAAATCGCAAACAAGTTGACGATCTGCCCAGATTAACAACGAAGCAAAAGTTGAGCTCGATTGAGTCAACCTAGAGCACTCCACATATGCAAACAAAGAAATGGATGGATAGAGCATAAAATAAATATCAAAACTCCCTTACTGATCATCCTCAAAATAGGCACGGATCACTAGGAAACAAGCTGGACATATGGCATCATGAACTAGAATATCCCAGACTTAGTGAAAATCACTAAGTCCCTGAAATCAGCAATCTCAGGTACCTCTCTTCGCAAGCTTGCACAAGACAACACACACATCCTAAAAATGCATGGGTGGCACCTCTGGAAAGAAGACAAAATGCTTAACAAATCATCCCAAAGGGGCACAGGCATATCATGCACGGATTAAACATGGCAAAAATGACAAAAGTCTATGATGAACTAACGGATCTGCAATTTAACTCACGAAGCCTCCTACTAACAGCATTTTGGGAATCAAGATGACCTCAAATGCAAATGATGCAATGGAATGAAATGATGTACATGTCGAGAAGAAGATTTTGATATATCATATGCCCAAAACGGAGCTAAGGTTGCGGAGATACAAGCAGTCAAAGAATGCATAAAAATCTGGGAGTTAGGGTTTCGGGGGAGAGGGGGTCAACCCAGATCCAGATCCAGCGCACGGAAAACGAGGCACCGCCCGAGATACTGTAGCAGCCGGAGGAGCTCGCTGGAGCTGGAGCTTGGGGAGGAGGCCGGCGAGGCGGGGCGAGGCCGGCGCGGCGGCGGTCGGCGGCGGCGGCGGCGGCGTCCCGCGGCGGCGCGGCGAGGAGGCGGCGGGGCCGGCGGTGCGGGGGCGAGGAGAGGCGGCGGCGGCCGGCGCCGATGCGGGCGGTGGTGGGGCGGCGCCGGCGACGAGGGCGGCGGGCGGCGGCGGCCTCGGGCGAAGGAGGAGGCGGGCGGCGGCGATGCGGCCTCGGGCTCCGCGCCGGGGCTGTCGGTGGCGGCGGCGGAGGTGCCACGTGGCGGGCGCGGGTAGGCTGGCGGCGGCGGGCGGACGTTGTCCGGTCGGATCCGGACACGTCCGTCGGTGGGGGGGGGGGGGTTTGATCTGTTTTTTTTTGTTTGGAGGAGGACGGGGAGGAAGACGAGATCCGAAAAGGGGGGCCTTTAAATAGGCATAAGTGGAGCTAGGAGAGTCCAAATGAGGTGCGGTTTTCGCCCACGCGATCGTGATCGAACGCTCTAGGACATGGAGCAGAGTTTGGTGGGTTTTGGGACAAATTTGTGGGGGTGTTGGGCTGCAACACACACGAGGCCTTTTCGGTCCCTCGGTTAACCGTTGGAGTATCAAACGAAGTCCAAATGAAACGAAACTTGACAGGCGGTCTACCGGTAGTAAACCAAGGCCGCTTGGCAAGTCTCGGTCCAATCCGGAAATGTTGAATCCCCACACACGAAAGAAAGCTGGAAATGGCCACCGGAGGAGAACGAAGCGCCGGAATGCAAAACGGACAACGGGGAAAATGCTCGAATGCATGAGATGAACATGTATGCAAATGCAATGCACGTGATGACATGATAAGAGATGCGCGAAAAAGAAAAACAACACACGGAGACAAAGACCCGAACCCGAGAAATAAATATAACTTAATGCCGGAAACGGCAAGAGTTGGATACAAATATGGAAAGTATATCTGGGGCGTTACAGTTCGGGCCGCGAAGATGCGTAATACCCTAGTCCTAGTTTGGTGGATGTATTTGAGTGTGTTCTTGTGTTTTTGAGCTAGCTACGGGGTGCAACTTGCCCAAAAGAGCCGAATCCCTCTCCTGGTCGCCTCGGGCCTCCTTTTATAGGAAAAACGGGTTGCCACAGTGGCACGTAGGAGGTGGAAGGGTCTAAAGTCGACAAGCCTATCCTCTGGGACCGTCGGACAAACACATTTAATGCGCTGCCAACGTGCCCTCCTCGCTCTATCGGGGACGCCAGGGAAGCAGTCCCAGCTGTCGCCGCCTCATCTGGCCTCGACACGCGTCCGAGCTGATGAGGCATCGCGGCACCACGTTGGCTGGCTGCTAGGCTGGTGCGGTTGTGGAGCCTTCATGAAGGGTCGTATGCCACCACGCAGGTGCTTGCTGAGTCGGTGTAGAGGTCGCCCGTCGCCACGCAGGTGCTTGCCAGCTGGTTGAGCTAGCAGCTGCTTAGGGACGGTGGTGGAGTCTTGGCTGGCGTAGCCCTAGCAGTGGCCCTGCTGATGCTCTCAGCAAGGGTCTTGCCGGGGGCCCGGCAAGGGTGCTGCTGTGGCGTTGCAGTCGTCCCTGGCAAGGGTCTTGCCGGGGGTCTTGTGGATTCCCTCGGCTGGGATCCCGCCGAGGGTCGCCGTCTTCTGGTCCTCATCTGATCTCATATGTTTATGATCTTGACGAAGATTTGCATGCCACCACAGAGTCGCCTCCCAAGCCTTGGTTCCAACGTAGTTGGTTGGGTTGGAGCCTGTGGGCTCAAGGGTGGCTCACTCCGTCGGCATCGGGCAAGTTGCCCCGGCAAGGCTCTTGCCAGGGCTGTGGAGGCTGCCTCGGCAAGGATCTTGCCAAGGGAGTCCACCTCGCCCTCTAGCTCTCATGTGTGTTTGATCTTGGCGTTGCCTTGGTTGCCTCGCACTTTGGCTTCTCTCCGGCTTCTCTCCTCTGCCCTGCTAAGTGTGGCCGTGGCGTGCGGCTCCGACTGCCCGTGCACCAGTAAAGGGGGTCGAAAGAAGAGCCCCTACTTTTGTACATCAACATGGACATTCTCCGACGCGACAGCGGGCAGTCGCAGGCCACCAGTGCGTCGAAGAGGTTGTCACCATAGAGGCCGTTGAGGGTGGTGGGCACCGCAAAGCCTGGGCATGTGAGCTAGAGGTGTACGTCAAGGTCATCCGCGAGCTTCTTGATGATGGTGAACTTGTCGAGGAAGCCAACGAGGACCTCGTCGAACAAGGAGACGAAGTTGTCGTCCAAGTGGCCTCTCACCCTGGCGGCCTCAACACGACCTGGAGATATTGCTCGGTGCCAGACCGCTGGCCGGTGTCGTGGACCATCTGGCACAGCCGGCTGATGCTCGCTCTCATCGCCTCCATGGGTCTAGCTTCTAGTCAATTGATCTTGCGATTGGAGTGATCACTCTTGCCCTTGGTTAGGGTGGATAGGTGCGTAGGATTTCGTAGATTGGACTGGCGGGGAGCCTTTATATGAGAAGTGCAGACTGCGTTGCATTCACGTGTCTTTTGGCCATCTACTCCTCGGCCCTCTACTACACCTGCCTTCGGCTGTATGACAGGTGGGCCAGCCACCACTTGGGCCCACCTAGCATACACCAAAGGCAGGTGCAGTAAGTCAATGAAGCTATGTCCCCGTGGGACTGAGCTCTGGTGCCTTAACTGCACCTGCCTTAGGTTGTATGGCAGGTGGTCCAGCCACCTGCTGCACCCACCTGTCATACACCCAAAGGCAGGTGCAGTAAGTCAATGAAGATGCGTCCCCTTCGTGCCAGTGCAGTATAGTCATCTCACTGGATCTCTAGTTGGGCCAAACGAGAGAACTTTGATGTTTACTGGTTTATTGGTCCCCTTTGCATTTTGCGCCAAGTTTTGACCTTTGATTTAACTAATAAAATGTTAATGCATGTAACCAAAAAAATGTTCTAAGTAGTCTCAAGTCACTAGATGCATACGCACCCCACATCTCGTATTGGGTGATTTCTTTTTTCGTGGCAAAAACAGGGAACGAGGTGGGTAGTAATGCACCGCGCCTAAACGTTTTGGGATTACTGTTTGGTTTTCGTAATGTGACTAATGCACCAATACGGAGGGAGTACAATAGTAGTCTTTGATTGCAATTTTTGTTGGTAGCTTACCAAGCTGAGCGCTCGGTGACTACAATAGTAGTATGATTGATGAGACTTCAGATTTGAGCCATCAACATGTATTTATTTACAAAGGGAGTAGTATATTTTCGGTGACATGCATTACTAGATATTGCTAGTCAAATACTAAATCCAGACAGACATGGTAGTACTACTAAATCCAGACGGTGGTGCTAGTACTAGTTGTAGTACTACCAATGTAGTAGTACTGTACTACTCGTTGGTCGAATTATTACGTGCCTCTCCTCACAGTGAAGTGACAAGACCCTGCGCCGGAGATGACACCTGAGTGTAGGCGCCGTGTTCGGCATACCAAAGTCAGCCTCACCGTCTGTAGTACTATCATCATGGCTGTAGAGCTAGCCTGCTTACAACTAGCCGTGTTCGGCATAATTTCCTGTGCATAGATTCCCGTGCATTGCACGGAACACCAAGATTGGGGGTGTACGGCGCCGGTAGCGGCCATCGTGCCAGATTTTTCCATGGCCTTCTAGATGTGGTGGGGAGGAGATAATGCTGATTGTGAGAGACAAGGAGTTCTTTGTAAATAGGGAACAAGTATGGGCATCTTTTTGCAAAACTGAAGAAGTTTGGTTTGTGTGCGTCGGATCTAGATCCGACGGCTATTGGTGAAAGATGGCAGGCACAACAACATCACCAACTCAGGACCTCTTTGATTCGCAGGATTTTGAAAACGCAGGAATAGGACACGGCAATATTACAAGTTTTAAACTGATATTACAAATGTTAGGAGTAATGTTGCACCTTGATAACCCACAAGTATAGGGGATCACAACAGTTTTCGAGGGTAGAGTATTCAACCCAAATTTATTGATTTGACACAAGGGGAGCCAAAGAATATTCTTGAGTATTAGCAGCTAAGTTATCAATTCAACCACACCTGAAAGGCTTAATATTTGCAGCAAAGTATTTAGTAGCAAAGTAGTATGGAAGTAACGGTGACGGTGGCAAAAGTAACAGTAGCAGTTTTGTAGCAATTGTAACAGTGGCAATGGAAAAGTAACTAAGCAAAGATCAATATGTGAAAAACTCGTAGGCAATGGATCAATGATGGATAATTATGCCGGATGGCATTCATCATGCAATGGTTATAACACAGGGTGACACAGAACTAGCTCCAGTTCATCAATATAATGTAGGCATGTATTCCGAATATAGTCATACATGCTTATGGAAAAGAACTTGCATGACATCTTTTGTCCTACCCTCCCGTGGCAGTGGGGTCCTATTGGAAATTAAGGGATATTAAGGCCTCCTTTTAATAGAGTACCGGACAAAAGCATTAACACTTAGTGAATACATCAACTCCTCAAACTACGGTCATCATCGGGAGTGGTCCCGACTATTGTCACTCCGGGGTTTCCGGATCACAACACGTAGTAGGTGACTATAACTTGCAATATCGGATCAAGAACATAAATATATTCATGAAAACATAATATGTTCAGATCTGAAATCATGGCATTCGGGCCCTAGTGACAAGCATTAGGCATAGCAAAGTCATAGCAACATCAATCTTAGAACATAGTGGATACTGGGGATCAAACCCTAACAAAACTAACTCGATTACATGGTAAATCTCCTCAAACCTATCATGGTCCAGCAAGCCTACGATGGAATTACTCACGCACGGCGGTGAGCATCATGAAATTGGTGATGGAGGATGGTTCATGATGATGATGGCGACGGATTCCCCTCTTCGGAGCCCCGAACATACTCTAGATCTGCCCTCCCAAGGAAATATAGGGCTTGGCGGCGGCTCCGTATAGTAAAACACGATGAATCCTACTCTCCGATTTTTTCAACCCGAAAGTGAATATATGGAGTTGGAGTTGAGGTCGGTGGAGGTCCAGGGGGCCCACAAGGTCCGAGGGCGCGCCCTTTGGGGGGTGGGCGTGCCCCCGCCCTTGTGGCTAGGGTGTGGGCCCCCTGCTGCTGATTCTTTCGCCAATATTTTTTATTAATTCCAAAAGTTATCTCCATTGATTTTCAGGTCATTCTGAGAACTTTTTATTCTGCACAAAAATAACACCATGGTAATTCTGCTGAAAACAGCGTCAGTCCGGGTTAGTTCCATTCAAATCATGCAAGTTAGAGTCCAAAACAAGGGCAAAAGAGTTTGGAAAAGTAGATACGTTGGAGACGTATCAACTCCCCCAAGCTTAAACATTTGCTTGTCCTCAAGCATTTCAGTTGACAAACTAGAATTGATAAAGAAAAACTTTTACAAACTCTATTTGATCTTATTGTTGCAAATATGTAAAGCCAGCATTCAAGTTTTTAGCAAATATTATGAACTAACCATATTCACAATAACTTTTAGGTCTCACATTTACCCACATCAATGGCATAATCAACTAGCGAGCAATAATAATATATCTCGGATGACAACACTTTTCTCAAAACAATTAATCATGATATGATATAACAAGATGGTATCTCGCTAGCCCTTTCTAAGACTGCAGAACATAAATGCAGAGCACCCCTGAAGATCGAGGACTGACTAGACATTGTAATTCATGGTAAAAGAGATCCAGTCATACTCAATATAAATTAATAACAATGCATATAAATGACAGTGGTGCTCTCTAACTGGTGCTTTTTATAAGAGGATGACGACTCAGGAATAAAAGCAAATAGATAGGCCCTTCGCGGAGGGAAGCAGGGATTTGCAGAGGTGCCAAAGCTCAAGTTTTGAAATAGAGATTGAATAATATTTTGAGCGGTATGCTTTCATTGTCAACATAACAACTAAGAGATCTCAGTATCTTCCATGCTACATACACTATAGGCGGTTCCCAAATAGAATGGTAAAGTTTATACTCCCCCACCACCAATAAGCACACTCCACGGCTGGTCCAAAACAATAGATACCGTCCAACTTACAACAATCTTGGGGGAGTTTTGTTTGCAATTATTTTGATATGGTTTGCTTTGAGCATGGGACTGGCATCCCGGGCACCAGCCATTTTCTCGTGAATGATGAGCGGAGTCCACTCATCGTGAGAATAACCAACCTAGCATGGTAGATATTGACAGCTCTAGTTGATACATGAGCGATTCGAGCATACAAAACGGATTATTATTTGAAGGTTTAGAGGTTGGCACAGTCAAATTTACTTGGAACGGCGGGTAGATACCGTATATAGGTAGGTATGGTGGACTCATATGGAACAACTTTGGGGTTTATGGAAGTGGATGCACAAGCAGTATTCCCGCTTAGTACAAGTGAAGGCTAGAAAGAGACTGGGGAGCGACCAACTAGAGAGCAACAACAGTCATAAACATGCAATGAGATTAACCAGCATTGAGTGTGAGCATGAGTAGGATATAAAAATCACCATGAACATAAATATTCTAGAGGCTATGTTGATTTTGTTTCAACTACATGCGTGAACATGTGCCAAGTCAAGACACTCGAATCATTCAAAGGAGGATACTATCCTATCATACTACATCACAATCATTTTAATTTCCATGTTGGCACATGCAAGGTAAACCATTATAAACTCATGGCTAATTAAGCATGGCATGAGTAACTATAATCTCTAATTGTCATTGCAAACATGTTTCATTCATAATGGGCTGAATCAGGAACGATGAACTAATCATATTTACAAAAACAAGATAGGTCGAGTTCATACCAGCTTTTCCTCATCTCAGTCATTTCATCATATATCGTCATTATTGCCTTTCACTCGCACGACCGAACGGTGTGGATAAATAATAATAGTGCATGTGCATTGGACTAAGGTGGAATGTACAAACATTTATTTCGAAGGAGAAGACAAGGTAATATGGGTTCTCTGTTAGATCAACAATAATGCAAATGAGAGCCACTCAACATTTTCATCGTCGTCTTCTCCTCTCGACCCCCAAAGAAAAGAAAAGAAATTCAAAGAAACAAACTGAAATGTTTTTGGAGTTTTTGTTTTTCTGAAGGAAGAGAAACAAGAACGAGAAAAACTATTTACACGGGAAAGCTCCCAACAAGCAAAAGAAGAACGGGAGATCTTTTTGGGTTTTCTTTTAATATTACTACTAAGCATGCATAGAAAGTAAACTAACTACAACTAATTTTTTCTGTTTTTTTCTTAAGGTTTACCAAACACAAAAGAAGAAAGCGGAAAAAGAAAATAAACTAGCATGGATAATACAATGAAAAAGTATGAGCACCGACAACTCGAATGAGTGTGTGAACATGAATATAATGTCGGTGAGAGATACGTACTCCCCCAAGCTTAGGCTTTTGGCCCAAGTTGGTCTAAGCCCATGGATCAAATTGGTTCTCTCCGGTGTACTGAGGAGGATCCTGGGGGTTCCACTGGTTAGCGAGCTCCTGTGGAACTGATAAATAGACTCCTCGTATGGATCAGGTGATGGCTCTGGCTCAGGAGGTGGGATCGTGTCCCCTCCCAGTATGCGAGAATATCCGCGGACAAAATGAAGTATCTGCCTGAATGAATGTCGAACAAAACAGGTGCAGGCAAGGGAATAATCTGAAAGGTGTTCTCGCGAAATACCAGGTTATAAATAAGTCCCCATTCCTCATGATGGCGAATAAACGTATGTTCTACCATGTTGTCATAATATAAATGTACAGTGGGTAGCAGTTTCTCCTCTTTTTCGTAGTGCCTAGTGGGTATTGTCGGTGTTCTGGGAACGGGGGTCCCCAGACTTGCCTGCCTGTGGCCTGCGGCGTGGCTCAAGTGGGGGGCCCAGCATGGCCCATCTTCATCAGCTCAAGCTCAAGACCCTCATGAGGGGCCAAGCCTCGTGGGGCGGGCAACAGAAAGCTTCCTCAGAGGCAGCCTCATCAGGAAGGCTCGCGAGGAGGCGAAGAGATCAAGGCAGGGGTACCTCGTGAGGAGCCCGTGATGCAAGCCATGACGATCGAGACCAGGCGGGCGCCAAACGGGCGCCGGCCTACGCAGTGTCCTTGTTTCCCCTTTGGTACAAAGGGGGCAAGCACAGGCCAAGGCATCGGGCAAAGGTTGCCATTCCGGTGCAACGAGACTAAGACCAACAGAGCGGCAGGACGGAGGTCACCGTGGAGCCCAAGACGGCGTCATCACCAGTACTTTTGGCAGCCGAGGACCACCTTTGGTCAGGATAACTTGTACTAGATGTTCCCCTTCAAAATGGCCAATTTTTGGCGCCCTTCCCGCTCATTATTTGGGGAGAGGCCCAGGGCCTCTGTAAGTAGAGCTAGCCACCACAGAGTAGAGGAACATCAATTGAGAGAGAGGGACATAGAGAGAGAGACGGCGGGAGATCTGGTAGAACCCCAGCAGAGAGAGAGGCGACTGAACTCACCCTAGCAGTTTGTCGCACCAGCTCAAGAACACCTCTCGCGAGGCTGTTCTTCCCTTGTACTATTCCTCATCATCCCCTGAGGCAATCCACCACACCACACACTGGAGTAGGGTATTACACCACAACGGTGGCCCGAACCAATATAAACCTCGTGTCCCTTGTGTTGTTCGTTGTTTCCAGCTTAGATCACGTGAGGAGATTGGGCGTAGATCGGTAGGGGGAGATCTCCGCGCGCACCCCAGTGTTCGAACCTCACGGGCTCCAGCAGGCTGTCGAGGTCGACATTGGGGTCGTGCAGGTAGACGTGGCTGAGGACACGCGTCAGCGCTGCCGAAGACAGGACACGCGCCTCGGCCTCGGCCGTGGGGCCAAGGCCGTCCACGACATCTTCAAGCGCATGGACCAGGAAGGGAAGCAGCTTGGCGGGGCCGTCCTCCGTGCCGGCCAACGGCTCCTCCAAGCCGCTCTCGTAAAGCGTCTTCAGCGCGGCATGAGCCCTCTTCTCCATCTTCGCGAAGGCCACCCGATCCTCCGCCAGGACCTTCACCTTGGCGTCCAGCTCGGTCCTCTCCGCCTTCAGCGACCGCTCCAGTGTCTCCAACCGGCCGTGGCGGTCATCAAGCTTGACGTCCCGGTCCTTGACGGCAGCCTCCCGAGCCTTCATCTCCTTCTCTTTCTCCTGGCGGCCGTGGACCTCCTTGGCAAGCTCGTCGCGCAGGCCTTGCAGCTCGGTCTCCAGCGCCTCGCAGCGAGCCTTGGCAGCCTCAACGTCGCCCAGGGCAGCATCGCGAGCGGCCTTGGCTTGGTTGGCGGCTTGCTTCTCCCCCTCGGAGGCTGCCACGGCCTGGCTCAGTGCTGCTTGGACAGAGGCAGTGGAACAGGCCCAGCCAGAAGCTAACTCCAGGCGCCCGGCTGCTAGGCGAGGGTCCGCGCTCAGAAGATCCTCCCGCAGCTGGCTCAGTTCACTGGCGACCTGGTCCAGGACGGCGGCAGAGGGAGAAGAAGAAGTGGGAACTGGCGGAACGGGCGAAGAAGACGGCAGCATGATCACGGTTTGGCAGGAAGGAACCCCCTGGGCCTTGGCTGCCCCAGCTGCAGCATCGAGCATAGTCGACTCCAGGGTCAGCGGGGCCACGGGGGCTGACTCCTCGCCGAAGCGTCCTAGTCGGCCTCGCGAGGACGACCGGGCAGGGGAAGCGCGAGCCGCGCCGTCTTTCCCCTTAGTGGACGAAGGCGCCATCTCAACATGTGGACTATACCCAAGCGGGGCCGCAGAAGCCCCTTTCAACCTCTTCGCCGTAGGCGCCGGTCTGACAAAAGAATACGGATGTCAAGCCTCGGCGGCAGAAACCAAGCAAAGCAGGAAGCAAACACTTAATGGTCGTTGCTCGTGGATCCAAGCAACCTCCGGCCGAACTTGAAGCCCGAGAGCCTATAGCTGGGTCAGCCTCGGGAGGCCCGGAAGCAGAAGCCACATCGGGAGGGCTGGGGCTGGCCTCAGACCGCCCAGGGATCAGAGCGGACCGTGGGGGAACCAACCCCGACCTGCCCTTCCTTGTGACAAAGGGAGAGTCCTCCCCCCCTCGCCTGGCACCGGCATCATCGTCATCCGGCATGGAGCAGAGGGCCCGGGACCTGAGCCGAGGGAAGGACTCCCCCGAATCCTCGCCAGTCACCTTGAAGTCAGACTCTTCTTCCTCCGCCTCTTCTTCCCCCTCGCTCTCACTGGAGCTATCGGAGGACACGTTCACCATCTCCAGCACCGCAAGACCCTCGGGAGCTTCCGCGGGCACCAGCCCATCGCCATTAAAGGTGGGCATGGCGTTCACCACCTGCTCCCAGTCGTCACGAAGGAACAGGGGGACGGGGGTGCCCACCGGCTTCGCCACGTCTCCCCCAACCAAGGAATGGAGGGCCGCGACCAGATTCTCATCGGTCAGGGCCTCAGAGCTTAGGCGCAAGGCGGCGTCCGCTTCCCCAAGCCTCCACAACGGGAGCAAGTGCTCCTGGAGTGGACCCACCCGGTGCTCCAAGAACTCCCTCGGGAGCGTGGCTCTAGTCAGCTTCGTCGTCCCCAAGTTGCTCGGCCTCAGGTCCGCGTTCATCCTCTTCAGCACGCCCTCGCACGGGGGTCGACGAGCTCCGCGCGGGACCATGCATTGACAGCCTTGGGCTGCCCCGTAGGCAACACCAGACGGGGGTGGAGGCGCCCGACGTCCACCATGACCCACTTGCTCCGGAAGCCTTCGATTCTTTTCCCAGGCTTCGAGACGGGATTGGAATTGGAGTATGCGATGAAGCTCGCACATGCGGAGACATGGCCACCAGAAACCCGGAGGGAAAAATAGTGGCGCAACAAAGCCACCGAGGGCTTTACCCCGACATGAGCCTCGCAGTAGTAAGCAAAAATTGCCAGGAGGAGAACAGAGTTGGGGTGGAGATGCAGAGCCTGCAAGTTATACTGGCAGAGAATAGCAAAGAAGAACTCAGAGAAACGAGGCACCAGACCGGCGATGATGGCGCTCACAAAAAGCGGATAGAAGGTGCTCCCCCTGCTTTCAGGCTGGTCGGAGCCGGCCTTGAGCATAGTCGCCCCCTTGCTGCCCTGTGACACCGTCATCAGGCGCGTGAGGGCGAGGTTCTTCTCCGGAAAGTTCGGGGAATCCAGGGCCGGCGAGTACCAGGATTCGGTCGGGGACTTGCGAGGCACCATGGCGTGCCGGGCGAGAAGGATTGAGACAGATCTGGAGGATTTCGGAAGCACTAAGGAGGAGAGCGAGAAAGGGGATCTGGAGCGAGGCGAATGAGAACAAAGCAGTAAGTCTGGCCCGGGCACCTCTTTTTTCAGATGGACAGTTGCCGAGGTGTCGTGGGGAAGCGCAGACGCCCACGTCCAATCAATCGCCACGCGGCGCCCAAGGCCTTAGGCTGTTAGGGCCCGCGGCGCTTCACGCTTGTCCCTTCGCTTTCCTGCTAGGCCAAGCCCGGGCGCGCCTTGGGCCCAGGGGCTACTGTCGGTGTTCTGGGAACGGGGGTCCCCAGACTTGCCTGCCTGCGGCGTGGCTCAAGTGGGGGGCCCAGCGCGGCCCATCTTCATCAGCTCAAGCTCAAGACCCTCGCGAGGGGCCAAGCCTCGCGGGGCGGGCGACAGAAAGCTTCCTCAGAGGCAGCTTCATCAGGCAGGCTCGCGAGGAGGCGGAGAGATCAAGGCAGGGGTACCTCGCGAGGAGCCCATGATGCAAGCCATGACGATCGAGACCAAGCGGGCGCCGGCTTGCACAGTGTCCTTGTTTCCCCTTTGGTGCAAAGGGGGCAAGCACAGGCCAAGGCATCGGGCAAAGGTTGCCATTCCGGTGCAACGAGACCAAGACCAACAGAGCGGCAGGACGGAGGTCACTGTGGAGCCCAAGACGGCATCATCACCAGTACTTTTGGCAGCCGAAGACCACCTTTGGTCAGGATAACTTGTACTAGGTGTTCCCCTTCAAAATAGCCAATTGTTGGCGCCCTTCCAGCTCATTATTTGGGGAGAGGCCCAGGGCCTCTATAAATAGAGCTAGCCACCACAGAGTAGAGGAACATCAATCGAGAGAGAGGGACATAGAGAGAGAGACGGCGGGAGATCTGGTAGAACCCCAGCAGAGAGAGAGGCGACTGAACTCACCCTAGCAGTTCATCGCACCAGCTCAAGAACACCTCTCGCGAGGCTGTTCTTCCCTTGTACTATTCCTCATCAACCCCTGAGGCAATCCACCACACCACACACTGGAGTAGGGTATTACACCACAACAATGGCCCGAACCAGTATAAACCTCGTTTCCCTTGTGTTGTTCGTTGTTTCCAGCTTAGATCACGCGAGGAGATTGGGCGTAGATCGGTAGGGGGGAGATCTCTACGCGCACCCCAGTGTTTGAACCTCAAGGGTCTGCCGGAACCCGAAATCCGACAGGTATCTCAAAATGTTTAGCAAGCCGAGAGGCAAAGATACCTCCGAAAACAGGACCCTTTACACCATTCATACTCAACCATCTAGCAACCATAGCACCCAAACTATAAGTTCTATCTCTATGTAAAGCATGGCGCAAAATAGCGAGGTCAGGGGCACTAAGGCCTCCAGTCTCCACGACTGATTAAACACCTCCCAGCAAATAATGAGTAATAGCATAAAGCAGGAAGATGAATACTGGCCACTCGTGCCCCCAACACTCCTCTATTTTCCCCTACAGTGATTTCCTTAATAAGGACTTCCACATCACTAGGACGTGGCTCCTGGACGCTAACCTCAAAAGGTAATTTACAAACCTCAAAAAAGTCATAAAGTGTCATTTCCTTGTACTCATCATATAAGTTAAAGTCTACCATGGGTGGTGATCTCCTAGGATGAAAATGAAAATTTTGCACGAAAGTATTAGTGAGAAGGAGATACTGATTACACTGGTCGTGGAGGAAGTCGGTGATGCCTGCATTCTCAGCTAAATGATAGAAGTCATCATAAATCTCGACCGCTTGTAGGAATGCATCACATGGCCATTCACATGGACAAATTTCCATGGCACGAGGAAGATTATACTTGGGCTCTTCCTTCTCATTTTCTTTTTCCTTCGAACCACGGCTCGAGGAACCTCTCAACAATCTCCTTAACATTTTCTTCCTCTTAAAATTTCTGAAATTTTTAGTGACTCAAAATAAAAGTGAACCAAACTCAATAAGATTGATAGCAACTACTCCTACAAGTGCCTAGAGGCTACATCATGCATCAAAACTTCTTTGGACCATATAAATTTGACATGCAAGCTCAAGAACAAGGTCACCACAGTAGCAAAAATTTGCAATGAATAAAGCACTAGAAAAAAACTAATTGGACCATTGGAGGAGTCACATACCAAAGATCAATCCCCCAAAGCAGTTTTGTGAATGGAGATTTGAGCAAGGAGATCAAAACAGGCAGGAAGAAGAGCAAGAACACGAGTTTGAGCAATGGAGTGCTTTTTTCTGGAGGAAGAAGGAGTGGATGGGTGCTGGAATAAGTGGAAGGGGGCCATGTGGGGCCCACAAGGTCAGGGGCGCGCCCCAAGGGGTGGTGTCGGTGGGAAACGATACCTATGGGGACACTGGGATACCTTCTACGGTTGGCGGGCACGGGGTTGTGCAAAGAGCGGGTATGGCGGTCAGCACGCAAATCGTTTACCTAGGTTCGGGCCGCGGAGACGCGTAAAACCCTAGTTCTGATTTTGTGTATATTTGAGTGTTCTTGTGTTCTTAAACTAGCTGCGGTGTCTGTCTAGTCCAAAAGATCTGAATCCCCCCTCCAGTACACCTCGGGCCTCCTTTTATAGACAAAAAGGGGTCGCCATAGTGGCACACAGGAGGTGGAAAGGTGTACAGGGGCCGAGTCTATCCCCAGGCATCGCCGGACAAAACACATTTAATGCGCTGCCGACGTGCCCCTCTTGCTTTATTGGGGACGACAAAGAAGCTCGTCCCAGCTGTCGTCGCCTCGCCTGGCTCTGACGCGCGTCCAAGCTGACGAGGCGTTGTAGCGCCACATTGGCTGGCTGCTGGGCTAGCACAGTGGTGGAGCTTTCACGAAGATTTGCATGCCACCACGCAGGTGCTTGCTGAGTTGGTGTGGAGGACGCGCGCTGCCACGCAGATGCCTACCCAGCTGGTTGAGCTAGCAGCTGCGTGGGAGCAGCGGTGGAGCCTTGGCAGGCGTGGGCCTGGCTACGGCCCCGCAGCTGTCTTTGGCAAGGGCCTTGCCGGGGGCCCAGCAAGGGTCTTACCGCGGCACCGCGGTCGTCCTTGGAAAGGATCTTGCTGGGGATCTCGTGGACTACCTTGGCAAGGATCCGCCAAGGATCGTCGTCTCCTGGTTCTTGTCTGACCTAGTGTATTAAGATCTCTTCAAAGATCTCCATACCACCACCGACGTGCCTCCTGAGCCTTGGTTCCAATATGGTTGATGGTGTTGGAACCCCTTGGGCTCCAGGGTGGCGCGCTCTGCTGGCGTCAGGCAAGTTGCCCCGGCAAGGATCTTGCCGGGGCCGCGGAAGTCGCCCCGGCAAAGGTCTTGTTGGGGGAGTCCACCTCACCCTCTTGCTCTCTTTGCGTCCCTGGTCTTAGCATTGCTTTGGCTGTCTTGCGCTCCGGCATCCCTCCTCTGCCCTGCTCAGTGTGGCCGTGGGCGCGGCTCTGACTGGCTGTGCACAAGTAAAGGGGTGCAAAAGGAGAGCCCCTACTTTTGTACACCGACAGGAGCCCCCGGGCCTGGGCCACACATAAGCGCGACGGGTTGTTGGGCTAGGCCCAGAATGGTGCACTGGCAGGTGGGGCGGATTTTTACTTCAGTAACTTCTCTGTCCGGTGCGCTTCCCCATGACCCACGTTGAACGCGCGACGGTGGGGGGGGTCATGCGTGACGTGGGGGTCATGTGTGGGGCAGTTTCCGCACGCATGCATCACATCGTGGTAAAGAGGCGGCCCGCGCCTTCCCCGTAAAGAGGAGTAACCGCGGGCGCGCTTCTCATTCACCCCTTGTGCCTTGTCCAATCTCGGAACCACCGTCCCCTCCTTCCGCCTCAAGCCCTTGCTCTTGCTCGCTACCACCGTGTTTTCGCTGCCCTTTCTCCTCCACCTCTCGCTGCCGCCATGGCACCCAAAACCAGCAAAGGCAAAGGAGTGGCCAAGGACGCCAGGGGGACGGAGCCGCCGGAGAGCAAGTCGGCGGCGCGGTGGACGCAGCTTGCCTACTTTCCCTCGACGGTCAACGCGGTCCACCTCCGGGACAACTTCAGGCCCCTGTGGGGGTGCAGGACGGGGGAGAGTCGACGGGGCATCCGGCCACGCGCGTCATCCCCGTTGATTGTACCAAGGCCGCCCCGAATCGGTACCCATTCTTCGTCGACTACTTTTGTTGTGGTCTCTGCCCCCTTTCTCTGATTTCGTCAATGATGTCATGCACACCAATGGCTTCCACCTTCTGGATTTTATTCCAAATGTCGTGGCATGCATTGCCCTTTTTGCCCATCTCTGCGAGGGCTTCGCCGGAGTACATCCCAACACGGCGCTTTTCCGCCATTACTCCTACCCTCGGATCCAGAGGGGAGGCACCATTTCTGGTTGTGTCGCCTGGATCCCAACGACCCTGGAAAAGGGGACGTATCCAGAGGGCGCCTAGAAGGGGAGGTGCGAGGAGTGGCGGAGCTGGTGGTGCTGGATTGAGGAGGAGGACCCTCAGGAATTTTGCCAGGTTCACCAGACACCGCCGGTTCCCAGGGATGACTGGGGCGATGTCGACGCCCAGGATGGGAAGGTCACAGTCGCCATCACCAGGATCCATCGCCTCGCCGTTGCCGGGCTCACCCTGGAGATGATCGGCGCGGATTTCATCCGCCGCCGCATCGCTCCACTACACAATAAGGGGAGGTCGGCCTGGCTCTTCAGTAATGTGGCCGACATCATGCGGTTCCGCCCTGGCCTGAACCATAACTTCACGGTGATGGGGCACGCCTACTTCTGCCAATGGCTCTTTCAGCTCAACGTGAACTGCGACGGCAGGGCTGAGAGGACCGGCAAGTTCACGAAGGCCGGCAAGGTCACCAAGGGGCCCCTGTTCGGGTTGCCGGCGGGGGTGGTCCCGCTGAGCAACAACTCCCGCCAGACTGACATCATCGCCATGATGCCGGACTGTAATGCGCACGGCCTTGACCCGAATTCGGTCGAGCCGGAGGCGGACCAGGTGCAGAAGTTCTTCGACACCCTGTCAGAGAAGTACGTTCGCGAAGAGCCGCTGCTCATCCAGGACACCACCCAGGCGGATCTGGACTATATCGCCGCTAGGGCGGCGGAGGCGGCGCTCGCCAGGGAGGCCGACAGCGCTGCTGGCGTGGAGGACCAGGCCGCGGTGGTCACGGAGGAGAAGGAGCTCGCCCAGTAGGAGGAATTTGCTGGGGAGACCAGCAGCGCCGGCACTGAGGCCCCTCTCATTGAAGATGAGGTCAATGAGTCGTCCGGGGAGGAGGCCGACGCTGTCGAGCCCCCAGCCACGGGGAGAGGGCGTGTCCTGCGGCGAGCCGTCTCTAGTGAGCCGGTCCGGCCCGGCAGGGCCACACAACCGCAACAACCTCACGAGGCGTCCATGCGCCAGACGAGGGTCGCGGCGGTGGGGAAGGCGGAGAGGGCTACGGTGGCGAAGAAGAAAGCGACTGCCTCTTCTCCATCCAAGCGTCCCCGGACTCCACCCGCTTTCCCTTCTCCCACAGACGACGACACGGAGGTCATCTTCGACTTCGGGTCTCTTAGACCGAGGAGGAAGAGGAAGGCAGCGGAAGAGGAGGCGGAGAATGAGTAAGTATCTGGTCTTTTGTCATCTCCGTCCCCTCGGGCCGTGCCGCTTTTCTTGACTTGTCTTCATCTTTTGCAGGGATATGGAGACGCTGGCCCAGAGGGTGCCGAAGAGGGCCAGGGCCTCGACGGGCGACCAGCCCCCGGTGGGCACCTCGAATACGCCGCTGGTGGTGGAGAGTAGCCCGGAGAGCAGCCCCCAACGTATGTTCATCACTTACTCCCCATCAACATGCACTAGGGCACGATTTCTTGGTGCTGACCTTGCCGTGGTTGTAGGAGGAGAACGGCAGCAGGAGGAGCCACTGAGGGCCACCCCCAACACGCCGCCTCGAGGGGCGTCCCCGGCAAGGGTGCCAAGCACCGAGCCCATGCGCATGGAGGAGGAGGCGAACCCGGGCACCGACGGCTCCGTCCCGGCACCGAATGTTGGTGGGGAGGGGGCCACTTCGTCCCAGATTGGCACGGGTGAGTTGTTTGCCTCCTGTTCCCGCTCGTTTTTCTTCTTTCAAATTCTGATCTTGACTGCGCCTCATTCTCCTTCTCGGTGTCCAGATCCTTCCTTAGCGGACCGGGATGACGTGGACACTGTCATCGAGGAGGTCGCCAGGGATGCAGTGCCCGAGGCCAGCGAGATAGCCGCTGAGGAGGCCTCCAAGGATGTTGCTGAGGACGCCGCCGAGGGGTGCTACCTCTTGAGCACTGCGTTAGTTTTCCCCGAAGAGGAAGGGATGACGCAGCAAAGTAGCGTAAGTATTTCCCTCAGTTTTTGAGAACCAAGGTATCAATCCAGTAGGAGGTTACGTGCGAGTCCCTCGTACCTGCACAAAACAAATAAATCCTCGCAACCAACGCAAATAGGGGTTGTCAATCCCTATAAGGCCACTTACGAGAGTGAGATCCTATAGATATGATAAGATAAGATTTTTGGTATTTTTATGATAAAGATGCAAAGTAAAATAAAGGCAAAGTAAATAGCAAAGGAAATAACTAAGTAGTAGGAAATCAATATGATAAAGATAGACCCCGAGGCCATAGGTTTCACTAGTGGCTTCTCTCGAGAGCATAAGTATTCTATGGTGGGTGAACAAATTACTGTTGCGCAATTAACAGAATTGAGCATAGTTATGAGAATATCTAGGTATGATCATGTATATAGGCATCACGTCCGAGACAAGTAGACCGACTCCTGCCTACATCTACTACTATTACTCCACTCATCGACCGCTATCCAGCATGCATCTAGAGTATTAAGTTAAAAACAGAGTAACGCCTTAAGCAAGATGACATGATGTAAAGGGATAGACTCATGCAATATGATTAAAACACCATCTTGTTATCCTCGATGGCAACAATACAATACGTGCCTTGCTGCCCCTACTGTCACTGGGAAAGTACACCACAAGATTGAACCCAAAGCTAAGCACTTCTCCCATTGCAAGAAAGATCAATCTAGTAGGCCAAACCAAACTGATAATTCGAAGAGACTTGCAAAGATAACCAATCATACATAAAAGAATTCAGAGAAGATTCAAATATTATTCATAGATAGACTTGATCATAAACCCACAATTCATCGGTCTCAACAAACACACCGCAAAAACAAGATTACATCGAATAGTTCTCCACAGGAGAGGGGGAGAACATTGTATTGAGATCCAAAAAGAGAGAAGAAGCCATCTAGCTACTAACTATCGACCCGTAGGTCTGAGGTAAGCTACTCACACTTCATTTGAGAGGCTATGGTGTTGATGTAGAAGCCCTCCGTGATCGATGCCCCCTCCGGCGGAGCTCCGAAACAGGCCCCAAGATGGGATCTCGTGGATACAGAAAGTTGCGGCGGTGTAATTAGGTTTTTGGCTCCGTATCTGATCGTTTGGGGGTACGTAGGTATATATAGGAGGTAGGAGTATGTCGGTGGAGCAAGAGGGGGGCCACGAGGGTGGAGGGCGTGCCAGGGGGGCTAGGCACGCCCCCTACCTCGTGGCCTCCTCTTTTCTTTCTTGACGTAGGGTCCAAGTCTCCCGGGTCTTGTTCGTTGAGAAAATCACGTTCTCGAAGGTTTCATTCCGTTTGGACTCCGTTTGATATTCCTTTTCTTTGAAACCCTAAAACAGGCACGCTGGGCCTCCGGTTAATAGGTTAGTCCCACAAATAATATAAAAGTGGATAATAAAACCCAATAATGTCCAAAACAGTAGATAATATAGCATGGAGCAATCAAAAGGTATAGATACGTTGGAGACGTATCAAGCATCCCCAAGCTTAATTCCTGCTCGTCCTTGAGTAGGTAAATGATATAAACAGAATTTTTGATGCGGAGTGCTACTTGGCATAATTTTTAATGTAATTCTTCTTAATTGTGGTATGAATATTCAGATCCGAAAGATTCAAGACAAAAGTTCATATTGACATAAAAATAATAATACTTCAAGCATACCAACTAAGCAATTATGTCTTCTCGAAATAACATGGCCAAAGAAAGTTCATCCCTACAAAATCATATAGTTTAGTCATATTTCATTTTAGTCACAGAAGAATGCTCTCATCATGCACAACCCCGATGACAAGCCAAGCAATTGTTTCATACTTTAGTAATCTCAAACCTATAAACTTTCACGCAATATATGAGCGCGAGCCATGGACATAGCACTATGGGTGGAATAGAATATAATGAGGGGGGTTATGTGGAGAAGACAAAAAAGGAGAAAGTCTCATATCAACAAGGCTAATCAATGGGCTATGGAGATACCCACCGATTGATGTTAATTCAAGGAGCAGGGATTGCCATGCAACGGATGCACTAGAGCTATAAATGAATGAAAGCTCAACAAAAGAAACTTGTGGGTGTGCATCCAACTTGCTTGCTCATGAAGACCTAGGGCACTTGAGGAGGCCCATTGTTGGAATATACAAGCCAAGTTCTATAATGAAAAATTCCCACTAGTATATGAAAGTGACAAAACAAGAGACTCTCTAACATGAAGATTATGGTGCTAGTTTGAAGCACAAGTGTGGCAAAGGATAGTAACATTGTCCCTTCTCTCTTTTTCTCTCATTTTTCTTCTCTTTTTTTGGGCCTTCTCCTTTTTTATGGCCTTTCTCTTTTTTTGGGCCTTCTCTTTTTTTATGGCCTTTCTCTTTTTTTTATTCCTCACTTGGGACAATGCTCTAGAAAATGATGATCATCACACTTCTATTTATTTACAACTCAATGATTACAACTCGATACTAGAACAAAGATGACTCTATATGAATGCCTCCGGTGGTGTACCGGGATATGCAATGGACCAAGAGTGACATGTATGAAAGAGTTATGAACGGTGGCTTTGCCACAAATACTATGTCGACTACATGATCATGCTAAGCAATATGACAATAATGAATGTGTCATGATGAACGGAATGATGGAAAGTTGCATGGCAATATATCTCGGAATGGCTATGGAAATGCCATAATAGGTAGGTATGGTGGATGTTTTGAGGAAGATATAAGGAGGTTTATGTGTGAAAGAGTGTATCATATCACGGGGTTTGGATGCACCGGCGAAGTTTGCGCCAACTCTCAATGTGAGAAAGGGCAATGCACGGTACCGAAGAGGCTAGCAAGGATGGAACGGTGAGAGTGTGTATAATCCATGGACTCAACATTAGTCAAAAAGAACTCGCATACTTATTGCAAAAATCTACAAGTCATAAAAAACCTCGGTACTACGCGCATGCTCCTAGGGGGATAGATTGGTAGGAAAAGACCATCGCTCGTCCCCGACCGCCACTCATAAGGAAGACAATCAAATAACACCTCATGTTTAAAATTTGTTGCATAATGTTTACCATACGTGCATGCTACGGGACTTGAAAACTTCAACACAAGTATTTCTCAATTTCACAACTACTCAACTAGCATGACTTTGATATTATTACCTCCATATCTCAAAACAATCATCAAGCATCAAACTTCTCTTAGTATTCAGAACACTCTTAAGAAAATTTTACTAACTTTGAATACCTAGCATATTAGGATTTAAGTAAATTACCATGCTATTAAGACTCTCAAAATAATCTAAGTGAAGCATGAGAGATCAATAGTTTCTATGAAACAAATCCACCACCGTGCTCTAAACGATATAAGTGAAGTACTAGAGCAAAACTATATAACTCAAAAGATATAAGCGAAGCACATAGAGTATTCTAACAAATTCCAAATCATGTATGGCTCTCTAAAAATGTGTGTACAGAAAGTATGATTGTGGTAAACTAAAAAGCAAATACCCGAATAATACAAGACGCTCCAAGCAAAACACATATCATGTGGTGAATAAAAATATAGCTCCAAGTAAAGTTACCGATAGAAGTAGACGAAAGAGGGGATGCCTTCCGGGGCATCCCCAAGCTTTATCTTTTAGGTGTCCTTAGATTATCTTGGGTGTGCCATGGGAATCCCCAAGCTTAGGCTCTTGCCACTCCTTGTTCCATAATCCATCAAATCTTTACCCAAAACATGAAAACTTCACAACACAAAATTTAAAATAGAAAATCTCGTGAGCTCCGTTAGCGAAAGAAAATAAAATACCACTTCAAGGTACTGTAATGAACTCATTATTTATTTATATTGGTGTTATACCTAATGTATTCCAACTTATCTATGGTTTATAAAATATTTTACTAGCCATAGATTCATCAAAATAAGCAAACAACACATGAAAAACAGAATATGTCAAAAACAGAACAGTCTGTAGTAATCTGTAGCTAGAGCAAGATCTGGAACCCAAAAAATTCTAAAATAAATTTCTGGACGTGAGTAATTTATATATTAATCATCTGCAAAAAGAATTAACTAAATAGCACTTTCCAAATAAAAATGACAGCAGTTCTCGTGAGTGCTAAGGTTTCTGTTTTTTACAGCAAGTTCAACAAGACTTTCCCCAAGTCTTCCCAATGGTTCTACTTGGCACAAACACTAATTAAACACAAAAAACACAACCAAAAAAGAGGCTAGATAAATTATTTATTGCTAAACAGGAGAAAAAAGCAAGAAATAAAAATAAAATTGGGTTGCCTCCCAACAAGCGCTATCGTTTAACACCCCTAGCTAGGCATAACAAGCAAGAATAGATCTAGGTATTGCCATCTTTGGTTTTCAACTTTTTAGTGGAATCAAGCTCGAATCTGGGAGGTTCTTTACGTTTCCCTTCATATTCTGAAATTTTTAGATCTAACGAATCCAACTGCTTATTGCAAAGGGTAATCAACATATTCATGCGGTGAATATTTCCACTAATGTTCTTAAGAGGTTCGAGAGATTTCTGCAAGATTTTAGTAACTTCACAATTTTTTTCAAAAACTTGTATCTCTTCCTGGGTAGGATGAGGCCCCTTTTGTTGAGGTAGTGTTCCCACTATACCTTCTATAATTTCAAGTGCAATATGGGGATCGATTTCAATAAAATTGCCTTTGGCAATGCAATCCAAGAGTTATCTATGAGACATATTTAATCCCACATAAAAATTGCCAAGAAAAATTCTCAGGTTTTCTCCTAGTCTCTGTTTAAATTGAAAGATTTCGAACTCAAGAGTCAACGGAGAAGATAAGGGACTAGCCATAACGACAAGGAAACAAACTAACACACAAGCAAACAGAAAGCGAGCGGGCAAAAAGAGGCAAATAGAGAGAGAGAGGGAGGATAGAGAGAGAGGTCGAATAAAACGGCAAGGATGAAGTGGGGGAGAGGCAAATAGCAAATAATATGTAATGCGGGAGATAAGGGTATGTGATGGGTACTTGGTATGTTGACTTTTGCGTAGACCTCCCCGGCAATGGTGCCAGA
Source organism: Triticum urartu (assembly GCF_056163025.1). NCBI lineage: Eukaryota > Viridiplantae > Streptophyta > Magnoliopsida > Poales > Poaceae > Triticum > Triticum urartu. Next base: position 494,956,873 of record NC_141876.1, on the reverse strand, counting down.
AATCCTTGTTGCTACCTCTTGAGCACTGCGTTAGTTTTCCCCGAAGAGGAAGGGATGACGCAGCAAAGTAGCGTAAGTATTTCCCTCAGTTTTTGAGAACCAAGGTATCAATCCAGTAGGAGGCTACGTGTGAGTCCCTCGTACCTGCACAAAACAAATAAATCCTCGCAACCAACGCAAATAGGGGTTGTCAATCCCTATAAGGCCACTTACGAGAGTGAGATCCGATAGATATGATAAGATAATATTTTTGGTATTTTTATGATAAAGATGCAAAGTAAAATAAAGGCAAAGTAAATAGCAAAGGAAATAACTAAGTAGAAGGAGATCAATATGATAAAGATAGACCCGGGGGCCATAGGTTTCACTAGTGGCTTCTCTTGAGAGCATAAGTATTCTACGGTGGGTGAACAAATTACTGTTGAGCAATTGACAGAATTGAGCATAGTTATGAGAATATCTAGGTATGATCATGTATATAGGCATCACGTCCGAGACAAGTAGACCGACTCCTGCCTACATCTACTACTATTACTCCACTCATCGACCGCTATCTAGCATGCATCTAGAGTATTAAGTTAAAAACAGAGTTATGCCTTAAGCAAGATGACATGATGTAGAGGGATAGACTCATGCAATATGATGAAAACCCCATATTGTTATCCTCGATGGCAACAATACAATATGTGCCTTGCTGCCCCTACTGTCACTGGGAAAGGACACCGCAAGATTGAACCCAAAGCTAAGCACTTCTCCCATTGCAAGAAAGATCAATCTAGTAGGCCAAACCAAACTGATAATTCGAAGAGACTTGCAAAGATAACCAATCATACATAAAAGAATTCAGAGAAGATTCAAATATTATTCATAGATAGACTTGATCATAAACCCACAATTCATCGGTCTCAACAAACACACCGCAAAAACAAGATTACATCGAATAGTTCTCCACAGGAGAGGGGGAGAACATTGTATTGAGATCCAAAAAGAGAGAAGAAGCCATCTAGCTACTAACTATCGACCCGTAGGTCTGAGGTAAGCTACTCACACTTCATTTGAGAGGCTATGGTGTTGATGTAGAAGCCCTCCGTGATCGATGCCCCCTCCGGCGGAGCTCCGGAACAGGCCCCAAGATGGGATCTCGTGGATACAGAAAGTTGTGGCGGTGGAATTAGGTTTTTGGCTCCATATCTGATCATTTGGGGGTACGTAGTTATATATAGGAGGAAGGAGTACGTCGATGGAGCAACAGGGGGCCCACGAGGGTGGAGGGCGCGCCTAGGGGGTAGACGTGCCCCCCTACCTCGTGGCCTCCTCTTTTCTTTCTTGACGTAGGGTCCAAGTCTCCCGGGTCTTGTTCGTTGAGAAAATCATGTTCCCGAAGGTTTTATTCCGTTTGGACTCCGTTTGATATTCCTTTTCTTCGAAACCCTAAAACAGGCAAAAAAACAGCAATTCTGGGATGGGCCTCCGGTTAATAGGTTAGTCCCAAAAATAATATAAAAGTGGATAATAAAGCCCAATAATGTCCAAAACGGTAGATAATATAGCATGGAGAAATCAAAAATTATAGATACGTTGGAGACGTAACAAGGGGCCTGCCGGGGAGGCCGGCGAGGCTGCTGCCAAGGAGGCCGGCAAGGGGCCTGCCAGGGAGGCCAGCAAGGCCACTGCCAAGGAGGATGTGGTCGACGACCAGCCTTCCTCCTCCGCCGCCTCTGGCTCGGGAAAGTATCTGAAGGTGGGCGACGAACTGTTCGTCCACCTCCCACGGACGACGAGCACCAGGGCGCCCGCCGAGGGGGAGGTGTTCGACGACGAGGTGCTTGCCGCAGCTGGGCTCAAGGTCGTTGACGAACCGAGCGTCGGTGGCGGCGGTTCCCAGGAAGAGCGGCTCCTCCAGAGCATGAGCGCCAGCTTCCACAAGCTTCAGGCGCTTCACCGTGCCCGCCTGGACAAGGCCATGTCCAGGATGGCAGCGGTGGACAAGGCGGAGGCGGACCTCGAAGGGCACGTCGCCGAGGCGCAGTCTTGGTTCCGCCAGGCCTGTGAGGAACTGAAGACCGCCCAGGATCAGCTGGCCGAGCGCAAGCTGGAGCTTGTCATGAAGCAGGCCGATGTCGAGAAGGACCAGGAGGCGGCGAGTCGATAGGCCTCCGAGGAGGAGGCCGCTCGGTGTCAGCACCAGGTCGAGCTGAACTCCCAGGAGGAGGACCATGCCGCCCGCGAGGAGAAACTCGCCGCGACACTCCGTGGGAAGGACGAGGAGGTCCAGGAGCTTGTCACGCAGCGGACCCAGGAGCTGGAGCAGAGGCACGAGGAGGCCCTCAATGCTCAGGCCCAGGTCCATGCCGGCAAGGTGAACGAGCTGGAGGTGGAGCGTGATGGGCTAAAGAAGCAGATCCAGGAGTTGACAGGGGAGAGGGACGCGGCCAAGGGCGCCTTGGCTGATGTGCAGGTCACAATCCTCGAGAAGGTCGAGTTACTCTCCACGGCCAACGAGTCCATCAAGGACATGAAGCTGAAGCTGGAGGGCCTTGAGGGGACGCTCTCGGAGGTCAGGGACCGGGAGGAGACACTGACCAAGAATCTGGAGGAGGAGAGGCAGCTGCGGAAGAATGACACCGCCAGCCACGCGGAGTTTGTGGCGGGCACGAAGCTCTAGGTCAGCCGCCTCGCCGATGTCGCTGGCAGGATCACCATGCAGCTGGCTACCATGGGGATGTCCAACGTGAGGTACGTCCCAGAGCCGAACGTGAGTCCTAATGCCAGGCTCACGCTGTTCTTTGAGGGTGTGCTCGGGGCCCTGGAGCGGTTTTGCTCCAACAGAGCGGCCTCTCTAGCCTATGAGGCCCGCAGGCTTTGCCAGGGTGCCATGACCAAGGTCCTCACCAAGATGGCATACTAGAACCCTGACCTCGACTTCGAAGCTTCGCTAGATAGCTTGGCGGAGGGCATGGACCCCGCTCCGCTCGAGGAGCGTATCGAGCCTATCATCAGCCGCATCGACGGAGTTCGGAGGATACAAGGCCAGCGTCGGGACTAGGCACCCCGTTTCTTATCTCCGATGTAGGTCCATGACCAAGACAATTTTTATCTTTAGTTAGAACCGCAGCAACAAACGATTTAATATAACTCTGCAGTACTTTTGAAACGATGCATGTTATTTTCCCGTTTGATCTCCCTTTGTATGTCCACCCTACGTTAATCGGGTAGGCTTGCCGGCGCGGAACCCAGGCCGCGACACCTTGAGGACGGATCCCCAATGGCCTGCCGGATATGCTTGCTGCTGGGCAAACCACCTCACTGCTCTTAACGTGGCCGCTCGAGCTGTCGAGCAGACTCGAGACAGAACGAGAGCGTTGCTAATCGCAGAAGGTCACCCTGTCGTTCTCGACGCAACCACTCGAACAGTTGAGCGGACTCGAAACAGAACGAGGGTGTTGCCAATAGTGGTAGGGCCCCATTGCGTGCAGGTTTTCCATACACAGGGCAAGATCGTCGAGGACGAAAACCTTATATATAAAAAGGAATTACTCAAAGTTCTGCATGACTTAGCTTTTCTACCGCTGCGTGAGTGTTCACTGCGTCCACCGAGGATGCCATTTGTTCGGTCGTATTCTTCCTTGAAGTGAAGACCACGATGAAGCCGTTGCTTCAACCATACCGGATTTTCACAAATGCGCACCCCCTACCAGGCGCGCTAGAGATGTCAGTGGGAAACGACACCTATGGGGTCACTGGGATCCCTTCTACAGTTGGCGGGCGCGGGGTTGTGCAAAGAGCGGATCTCGTGGTCAGCACGCAAATCATTTACCCAGGTTCGGGCCGCGGAGACGCGTAAAACCCTAGTGCTTCTTTTGTGTATATTTGAGTGTTCTTGTGTTCTTGAACTAGCTGCGGTGTCTGTCTAGTCCAAAAGATCCGAATCCCCCCTCCAGTACGCCTCGGGCCTCCTAATAGACTAAAAGGGGTCGCCACAGTGGCACACAGAAGGTGGAAAGGTGTACAGGGGCTGAGTCTATCCCCTGGCATCGCTGGACAAAACGCATTTAATGCGCTGCCGACGTGCCCCTCTTGCTTTATTGGGGACGGCAAACAAGCTCGTCCCAGCTGTCGTCGCCTCGCCTAGCTCCGACGCGCGTCCAAGCTGACGAGGCGTTGTAGCGCCATGTTGGCTGGCTGCTGAGCTGGCGCGATGGTGGAGCTTTCACAAAGATCTGCATGCCACCACGCAGGTGCTTGCTGAGTTGGTGTGGAGGCCGTGCGCTGCCACGCAGATGCCTGCCCAGCTGGTCGAGCTAGCAGCTGTGTGGGAGCGGCGGTGGAGTCTTGGCAGGCGTGGGCCTGGCTGCGACCCCGCAGCTATCTTCCGTAAGGGCCTTGCTGGGGAGCCGGCAAGGGTCTTGCCGCGGCACCACGGTCGTCCTCGGCAAGGATCTTGCCGGGGGTCTCGTGGACTTCCTTGGCAAGGATCTCACCAAGGATCGTTGTCTCCTGGTTCTCGTCTGATCTAGTGTATTTAGAATCTCTACAAAGATCTGCATGCCACCACGGAGGTGCCTCCCGAGCCTTGGTTCCAATATGGTTGATGGTGTTGGAACCCCTTGGGCTCAAGGATGGCGCGCTCTGCTGGCGTCAGGCAAGTTGCCCCGGCAAGGATCTTGCCAGGGCTACGGAAGCCGCCCCTGCAAGGGTCTTGCCAGGGGAGTCCACCTCGCCCTCTTGCTCTCTTTGCGTCCCTGGTCTTGGCGTTCCTCTGACTGTCTTGCGCTCCGGCATCCCTCCTATTCCCTGCTCAATGTGGCCGTGGGCGCGGCTCTGGCTGCCCGTGCACAAGTAAAGGGGTGCAAAAGGAGAGCCCCTACTTTTGTACACCGATAGGTGGGCGCGTCCTCCACCCTTGTGGTCAATTGGTGAGGCCCCCTAGTGTGTTCTTTGCACCAGAAATTCTTAAATAATATGTAAAAAAATCATATCAAATTTTTAGGGCATTTGGAGAACTTTTATTTTCGGGACATTTTTTATTGCATAGATAATTCAGAAAACAGACAGAAAATATTGTTTTTGCTTCATTTAGTCTAATTAACAGAAAGTAAAAGATGGGTACAAAGAGTTGTGACTTATAAATTCATCCATCTCATGCTCATCAAAAGGAATCCATTAACAAGGTTGATCAAGTCTTATTAACAAACTTCTTCTGAATGACATGAAACCGAAAATTGTCAAAATAACACTAGGTTACCTCAACGGGGATATGCATTTCCCCAACAATAAGAATATCATATTTCAAAGGCAATAAGAAAATAAACCTCCAATAGTAATAGTTGAAAATTTTCCAATAGAATTGATACTATGAACTTGAGGTTGTTTCTTCGGAAAGTGTGTCGTATGCTCATTACCATTAACATGAAAAGTGACATTGCCTTTGTTGCAATCAATAACAGCCCCTGCAGTATTCAAAAAGGGTCTACCAAGGATGATCGACATACTGTCGTCCTCAGGAATATCAAGAATAACAAAGTCTGTTAAGATAGTAACGTTTGCAACCACAACAGGCACATCCTCACAAATACTGATGGGTATAGCAGTTGATTTATCAGCCATTTGCAAAGAAATTTTAGTAGGTGTCAACTTATTCAAATCAAGTCTATGATACAAAGAGAAAGGCATAACACTAACACCAGCTCCATGATCACATAAAGCAGGTTTACCATAATTTCTTTTAATGGAGCATGGTATAGTTGGTACTCCTAGATCTCCAAGTTTCTTTGGTATTCCACCCTTAAAAGTATAATTAGCAAGCATGATGGAAATCTCAGCTTCTGATATCTTTCTTTTATTAGTAATAATTTCTTTCATATATTTCGCATAAGGAGGCATTTTAAGCATATCAGTCAAACGCATACACAAAAAGAGAGGTCTAATCATTTCAGCAAAGCGCTCAAAATACTCATCATCTTTTTTCTTGGATGGCTTAGGAGGAAAGGGCATGGTTTTCTGAACCCATGGTTCTCTTTCTTTACCAGGTTTCCTAGCAACAAAGTCTCTCTTATCATAACGTTGATTCTTTGATTGTGGGTTATCAAGATCAACAACAGGTTCAATCTCTACATCATTATCATTACTAGGTTGAGCATCAACATGAACATCATCATTAACATTAGCACTAGGTTCATGTTCATTACCAGATTGTGTCTCGGCATCAGAAATAGAAATATCATTTGGATTCTCATGTGTATCCATAGTAGGTTCACTAGCATGCAAAGTCCTATCAGTTTTCTTTTTCTTTTTAGTACGAGGACTAGGTGCATCAGTATTATTTCTCTAAGAATCCTGTTTAATTATTTTAGGATGGCCCTCAGGATACAAAGGTTCATGGATCATCTTACCACATCTAGTTATAACCCTAATAGCATTATCATTATTCTTACTATTCAATTCATTGAGCAAATCATCTTGTGCTTTAAGTGCTTGTTCTACTTGAGTTGTGACCATGGAAGCATGTTTACTAATAAGCTTAAGATCATTAACAGTTCTACTCATATAATCACCCAAGTGGTCAAGCATGTAAGCATTACTTTTCAATTGTGTACTAACATAAGCATTGAATTTTCTTGTTTAACAATAAAATTATCAAACTCATCCAAGCATTGACTAGCAGACCTATTATGAGGAATATCACATTCATCAAATCTACGGAGAGAGTTTACCTCTACTACCTGTGTCGGGTTATCAAGACCATGTATTTCTTCAATAGGCGGTAAATTTTTAACATCTTCAGCTTTAATATCTTTTTCTGTCATAGATTTCTTTGCCTCTTGCATGTCTTTTGGACTGAGAAATAGAATACCCCTTTTCTACAGAGTTGGCTTCGGAGTTGGTCCAGGAAGTGTCCAATCATTTTCATTACTCAATATATTATTCAATAGCAATTCAGCTTGCTCAATAGTTCTTCCCCTGAAAACACAACCAGCACAACTATCCAGGTGGTCTCTGGAAGCATTGTTAGTCCATTATAAAAGATATTAAGTATTTCATTTTTCTTAAGAGGATGATCAGGCAAAGCATTAAGTAATTGGAGAAGCCTCCCCCAAGCTTGTGGGAGACTCTCTTCTTCAATTTGCACAAAATTAAATATTTCCTTTAAAGCAGCTTGTTTCTTATGTGAGGGGAAATATTTTGCAGAAAAGTAATAAATCATATCCTGGGGACTACGCACACAACCAGGAGCAAGAGAATTAAACCATATCTTAGCATCACCCTTTAATGAGAAAGGAAACAATTTAAGAATATAGTAGTAGCGAATTTTTTTTCCTCATGAGAAAATAGGGTGGCTATATCATTCAATTTAGTAAGACGTGCCGCAACTATTTCAGATTCATAACCACGGAAAGGATCAGATTCAACCAAAGTAATTAACTCAGGATCAACAGAGAATTCATAATCCTTATCAGTAACAAATATAGGTGAAGTAGCAAAAGCGGGATCATATTTCATTCTAGCATTCAGGGATTTTTCTTTCAGCTTAACTAACAATTTCTTAAGATCCTCTATATCATTACAAGCAAAGAAGTCTCTAGCAGTTTCTTCATCCATAACACAACCCTCAGGTACAATAGGCAATTCATATCTAGGGGGAGAATCATAATCATCATCTTCAATAATATCATTAGTTTCAGTAATTTCATTCTCTCTAACCCTAGCAAGTTGTTCATCAAGAAATTCACCAAGTGGCATAGTATTATCAAGCTTAGAAGTAGTATCATCATGTGCATCATGCATAGAAGAAGTGGCATCATCAATAACATGCGACATATTGGAATCAATAGCAGGCGTAGGTGTCACAAGTTTACTCAAAATAGAACGAGAATCAAGTGCAAAGCTAGATGACAGTTCCTTACTGATACGTCTCCAACGTATCTATAATTTTTGATTATTCCATGCTATTATATTATCTGTTTTGGATGTTTAATGGGCTTTAATTTACCTTTTTATATTATTTTTGGGACTAACCTACTAACCAAAGCCCCAATGCAAATTGCTGTTTTTTTGCCTATTTTAGTGTTTCGCAGAAAAGGAATATCAAACGGAATCCAAACGGAATGAAACATTCGGGAGAGTTATTTCTGGAACAAACGTGATCTAGGAGACTTGGAGTGGACGTCAAGAAAGAAGCGAGGAGGCCACGAGATAGGGAGGCGTGCCAAGTGGGGTAGGCGCGCCCCCCACCCTCGTGGGCCCCTCACAGCTCCACTAACGTACTTCTTCCTCCTATATATACCCATATACCCCAAAAACATCTAGGAAAATCATGAAACCCTATTTCCACCATCGCAACCTTCTGTACCCATGAGATCCCATCTTGGGGCCTTTTCCGGCGCTCTGCAGGAGGGGGAATCGATCACGGAGCGCGACTACATCAACACCATAGCCTCTCCGATGATGTGTGAGTAGTTTACCACAGACCTTCGGGTCCATAGTTATTAGCTAGATGGCTTCTTCTCTCTCATTGGATCTCAATACAAAGTTCTCCTCGATTCTCTTGGAGATCTATTCGATGTAATTCTTTTTGCGGTGTGTTTGTCAAGATCCGATGGATTGTGGGTTTATGATCAAGATTATCTATTAACAATATTTGATTCTTATCTGAAATCTTTTATGCATGATTTAAATATCTTTTGAAGTCTCTTCGAATTATCAATTTGGATTGGCCTACTAGATTGATCATTGTTGCAATGGGAGAAGTGCTTAGCTTTGGGTTCAATCTTGCGATGTCCTTTCCCGGTGACAGCAGGGGCAGCAAGGCACATATTGTATTGTTTCCATCGAGGATAAAACGATGGGGTTTATATCATATTGCTTGAGTTTATCCCTCTACGTCATGTCATCTTGCCTAATGCGTTACTCTATTCTTATGATCTTAATACTTTAGATGCATGCTGGATAGCAGTCGATGTGTGGAGTAATAGTAGTAGATGCAGAATCGTTTCGGTCTACTTGTCGCAGACGTGATGCCTATATACATGATCATCCCTAGATATTCTCATAAGTATTCGCTTTTCTATCAATTGCTCGACAGTAATCTGTTCACCCACCATAGAATTTGCTATCTTGAGAGAAGCCACTAGGGAAACCTATGGCCCTCGGGCCTATCTTCCATCATATATCAATTTGCTATTTCTATTACCTTTTATTTTGCAATCTTTATTTTCGAATCTATATCATAAAAATACCAAAAATATTTATCTTATTATCTCTATAAGATCTCACTTTCGTAAGTGACCGTGAAGGGATTGACAACCCCTTTATCGTGTTGGTTGCGAGCTTCTTGTTTGTTTGTGCAGGTACTAGGTGACTTGTGTGTTACCTCCTACTGGATTGATACCTTGTTTCTCAAAAACTGAGGGAAATACTTATGCTACTGTGCTGCATCACCCTTTTCTCTTCAAGGGAAAACCAACGCATGCTCAAAAGGTAGCAAGAAGGATTTCTGGCGCCATTGTCGGGGAGGTTGCACCAAGTCAAGTCAAGATTTGATATCCCAGCAACTAGCCATTTTTGGCGCCGTTGCTGGGGAGGTTGCATCAAGTTAAGACATACCAAGTACCCATCACAAACTCTTATCCCTCACATTACATTATTTTCCATTTGCCTCTCGTTTTCCTCTCCCCCACTTCACCCTTGCCATTTTATTCGCCCTCTTTTCTGCTCGCCTCTTTTCCGTTCGTATCTTTTCACTTGCTTCTTGTGTTTTCGTGTGTTAGATCATTGGTTTTGCTATTATGGCTAGCCCTTCTATCATCATTAGTACTCCCGATCATGAAGTTCTTAATTTTAAACAAAGGGAGGGAGAAAAATAAAAATATGCTTGGTATAGAATTTGCAGTGCTCAAAATAGATCCACTAGGAAGCAATCCACTTCCGTTCTTCTTCGCAATTTTTATGTAGGCATCAACCCTTGGAATAGATATATTCTCGATACCATTATCGTAGGGAATTTCTTGGGTAGCCATACTTTTGATTCTTATAATGTTATGATAGATTTGTTTGGCTCACCACCTCTCTTGGTTAATGGAACTATTTTAACTTTGGAACATGTGATGCAGAGGCTTGAAATTATTGAAAATAAAGTTGCCACAGTAGAGTTGATTGAGAATTTGGATAAAAAGATCCACAACCAGATTACCCAATATGGATCTAAGGTACGATTTACTCTTAATTTTTTTAAAGAAAAAGAACCCATAGTCAACGAAAAAATAGATCAAGATTCCACAAGAATTGATAAACTTGAGGATATTATTACCAACTTAGGGTCTGCCTTTTCTTCCGTGAAAAATACTCCAAGTCCTCCTACTACTAGAGTTGCCAAGTTTATGTATGTGCCTAAAAATAAAAAGGGTGAATCTTCTAGTAAGGAAAATGCGGATCTTAAAGCAATAAGTGTTCACCCCAACTTTTTCACTATCATTAAGGAACCTTTTGCTACGAATGATTTCCTTGATTTCTTGCCTAAAAGTTTGATTATTAATAAAAAGAAGGAAACTCTAAGGGTTATAAGTGTTCCATTGAATAATTTCCTACCAAAGATGACAATACCTAGTTCTATTCTTATTTTTATGCCTAGCTAGGGGCGTTAAACGATAGCGCTTGTTGGGAGGCAACCCAATTTTATTTTTGTTTCTTGCTTTTTGGTTCTGTTTAGTAATAAATAATTCATCTAGATTCTGTTTAGATGTCATTTTATGCTTTTAGTTAGTGTTTGTGCCAAGTAGAACCTTTGGGAAGACTTGGGGGAAGTCTTTGTGATCTTGCTGTAAAAAACAGAAACTTTAGCGCTCCCGAGATTTGCTGCCATTTTTTACTGGAGAGTGAGGTTAGGTTGATTATTTTTGAAGATTATTAATAGACAAATTCCTCACGTCCAGAAATTTATTTCAGAATTTTTGGGGTTACAGAAGTATTCGAAACCTACAGATTACTACAGACTGTTCTGTTTTTGACAGATTCTGTTTTTCATGTGTTGTTTGCTTATTTTGATGAATCTATGGCTAGTATCGGGGGGTATGAACCGTAGAGAAGTTGGAATACAGTAGGTTTAACACCAATATAAATAAAGAATGAGTTCATTATAGTACCTTGAAGTGGTGGTTCATTTTCTTATACTAGCGGAGCTCATGAGATTTTCTGTTGAAGTTTTGTGTTGTGAAGTTTTCATGTTTTGGGTAAAGATTTGATGGATTTTAGAATAAAGAGTGGCAAGATCCTAAGATTGGGGATGCCCAAGGCACCCCAAGGTAAAATTGAAGTATAAACAAAAGCCTAAGCTTGGGGGTGCCCCAGAAGGCATCCCCTCTTTCATCTTCGTCTATCGGTAACTTTACTTGAGGCTATATTTTTATTCACCACATGATATGTGTTTTGCTTGGAGCGTCTTGTATGATTTGAGTCTTTTCTTTTTAGTTTACTACAATCATCCTTGCTGTACACACCTTTTGGGAGAGACACACAAGAATCGGAATTTGTAAGGATACTCTATGTGCTTCACTTATATCTTTTGAGCTAGATAATTTTGCTCTAGTGCTTCACTTATATCTTTTTAGAGCACAGTGGTGGTTTTATTTTATAGAAATTATTGATCTCTCATGCTTCACTTATATTATTTTGAGAGTCTTATAAAACATCTTGGTAATTTTCTTTGGCTATAAAATTAGTCCTAATATGATAGGCATCCAAGATGGGTATATTAAAAACTATCATAAAAAGTGCATTGAATACTATGAGAGGTTTGATACTTGATGATTGTTTTGAGATATGAAGATGGTGATATTAAAGTCATGCTAGTTGAGTAGTTGTGAATTTGAGAAATACTTGTGTTAACGTTTGTGATTACCGTAGCATGCACGTATGGTGAACCGTTATGTGATGAAGTCGGAGCATGATTTATTTATTGATTGTCTTCCTTATGAGTGGCGGTCGGGGATGAGCGATGATCTTTTCCTACCAATCTATCCCCCTAGGAGCATGCGTGTAGTACTTTGTTTCGATAACTAATAGATTTTTGCAATAAGTACGTGAGTTCTTTATGACTAATGTTGAGTCCATGGATTATATGCACTCTCGCCCTTCCACCATTGCTAGCCTCTCTAGTACTGCGCAACTTTCGCCGGTACCATAAACTCACCTTATACCTTCCTAAAAACAGCCACCATACCTACCTATGATGGCATTTCCATAGCCATTCCGAGATATATTGCCATGTAACTTACCACCGTTCCGTTTATTATGACACGCTTCATCATTGTCATATTGCTTTGCATGATCATGTAGCTGACATCGTATTTGTGGCAAAGCCACGTTCATAATTCTTTCATACATGTCACTCTTGATTCATTGCACATCCTGGTACACCGCCGGAGGCATTCACATAGAGTCATATTTTGTTCTAGTATCGAGTTGTAATTTTTGAGTTGTAAGTAAATAAAAGTGTGATGATCATCATTATTAGAGCATTGTCCCAAGTGAGGAAAGGATGATGGAGACTATGATTCCCCCACAAGTAGGGATGAGACTCCGGACGAAAAAAAAGAGAAAGGCCATAAAAAAGAGAAGGCCCAAAAACTGGGAGAAAAAGAGAGAAGGGACAATGCTACTATCCTTTTACCACACTTGTGCTTCAAAGTAGCACCATGATCTTCATGATAGAGAGTCTCCTATGTTGTCGATTTCATATACTAGTCGGAATTTTACATTATAGAACTTGGCTTGTATACTCCAGTGATGGGCTTCCTCAAAATTCCCTAGGTCTTCATGAGCAAGCAAGTTGGATGCACACCCACTTAGTTTCTTTTTGAGCTTTCATACACTTATAGCTCTAGTGCATCCGTTGCATGGCAATCCCTACTCACTCACATTGATATCTATTGATGGGCATCTCCATAGCCCGTTGATACGCCTGGTTGATGTGAGACTATCTTCTCCTTTTGTCTTCTCCACAACCACCATTCTATTCCACCTATAGTGCTATGTCCATGGCTCACGCTCATATATTGCGTGAAGATTGAAAAAGTTTGAGAACACCAAAAGTATGAAACAAATGCTTGGCTTGTCATCGGGGTTGTGCATGATTTAAATATTTTGAGTTGTGAAGATAGAGCATAGCCAGACTATATGATTTTGTAGGGATAACTTTCTTTGGCCATGTTATTTTGAGAAGACATGATTGCTTTGTTAGTATGCTTGAACTATTATTATTATTATGTCAATATTAAACTTTTGTCTTGAAACTTTCAGATCTGAACATTCATGCCACAATAAAGAAAATTACATTGAGAATTATGCTAGGTAGCATTCCACATCAAAAATTCTGTTTTTATCATTTACCTACTCGAGGACGAGCAGGAACTAAGCTTGGGGATGCTTGATACGTCTCCAACGTATCTATAATTTTTGATTGGTCCATGCTATTATATTATCTGTTTTGGATGTTTAATGGGCTTTAATTTAACTTCTTATATTATTTTTGGGACTAACCTACTAACCAAAGGCCAAGTGCAAATTGCTGTTTTTTGCCTATTTCAGTGTTTCACAGAAAAGGAATATCAAATGGAATGAAACCTTCGAGAGAGTTATTTTTGGAACAAATGTGATCCAGGAGACTTGGAGTGGGCGTCAAGAAAGAAGCGAGGAGGCCACGAGGCAGGGAGGTGCGCCCAGGGGGGTAGGCATGCCCCCCACCCTCGTGGGCCCCTCGCAGCTCCACCGACGTACTTCTTCCTCCTATATATACCCATATACCATGAAAACATCCAGGAACACCACGAAACCCTATTTCCACCGCCGAAACCTTATGTACCCATGAGATCCCATCTTGGGGCCTTTTCCGGCGCTCTGCCGGAGGGGGAATCGATCACGGAGGGCTTCTACATCAACACCATAGCCTCTCCGATGATGTGTGAGTAGATTACCATAGACCTTCGGGTCCATAGTTATTAGATAGATGGCTTCTTTTCTCTCTTTGGATCTCAATACAAAGTTCTCCTCGATTTTCTTGGAGATCTATTCGATGTAATTCTTTTTGCGGTGTGTTTGTCGAGATACAATGAATTGTGGGTTTATGATCAAGATTATCTATGAACAATATTTGATTCTTCTCTGAAATCTTTTATGCATGATTTAAATATCTTTGCAAGTCTCTTCGAATTATCAGTTTGGCTTGGCCTACTAGATTGATCGTTCTTGCAATGGGAGAAGTGCTTAGCTTTTGGTTCAATCTTGCGATGTCCTTTCCCAGTGACAGTAGGGGCAGCAAGGCACGTATTGTATTGTTGCCATCGAGGATAAAAAGATGGGGTTTATATCATATTGCTTGAGTTTATCAATCTACATCATGTCAGCTTGCCTAATACGTTACTCTGTTCTTATGAACTTAATACTCTAGATGCATGCTGGATAGCGGTCGATGTGTGGAGTAATAGTAGTAGATGCAGAATCGTTTCGGTCTACTTTTCGCGGACGTGATGCCTATATACATGATCATGCCTAGATATTCTCATAAGTATTCGCTTTTCTATCAATTGCTCGATAGTAATTTGTTCACGCACCATAGAATTTGCTATCTTGAGAGAAGTCACTAGTGAAACCTATGGCCCCGGGTCTATCTTCCATCATATATCAATTTGCTATTTCTATTACCTTTTATTTTGCAAACTTTATTTTCCAATCTATACCATAAAAATACCAAAAATATGTATCTTATTATCTCTATCAGATCTCACTTTCGTAAGTGACCGTGAAGGTACTGACAACCCCTTTACCGCGTTGGTTGCGATGTTCTTGTTTGTTTGTGCAGGTACTAGGTGACTTGTGTGTTACCTCCTACTGGATTGATACCTTGGTTCTCAAAAACTAAGGGAAATACTTACGCTACTTGCTGCATCACCCTTTCCTCTTCAAGGGAAAACCAACGCTTGCTCAAGAGGTAGCACTTACCTCGCCTTGTAGTTGAGGGAAAAATCTTGGTTCTTTGATCTTTCAAATTACTCATAGTGATCAACAGATATAAATCCCAAGTGACTCAAAGAATAGAGCTATGCTCCCCGGCAACGACGCTAGAAAAAGGTCTTGATAACCCACAAGTATAGGGGATCGCAACAATTTTCAAGGGTAGAGTATTCAACCCAAATTTATTTATTCGACACAAGGCGAGCTAAAGAATATTCTTGAGTATTAGCAGCTGAGTTGTCAATTCAACCATACCTGAAGGACTTAATATCTGCAGCAAAGTATTTAGTAGCAAAGTAGTATGGAAGTAACGGTGACGGTGGCAAAAGTAACAGTAGCAGTTTTATAGCAATCGTAACAATGGCAACGAAAAAGTAACTAAGCGAAGATCAATATGTGAAAAACTCGTAGGCAATGGATCACTGATGGCTAATTATGTCGGATGGCATTCATCATGCAATGGTTATAACATAGGGTGACATATAACTAGCTCTAGTTCATCACTATAATGTAGGCTTGTATTCCGAATATAGTCATATGTGCTTATGGAAAAGAACTTCCATGACATCTTTTGTCCTACCCTCCCGTGGCAGCGAGGGTCCTATTGGAAACTAAGGGACATTAAGGCCTCCTTTTAATAGAGTACTGGACCAAAGCATTATAACTTAGTGAATACATGAACTCCTCAAACTACGGCATCATCGGGAGTGGTCCCGACTATTGTCACTCCGGGGTTACCGGATCATAACACATAGTAGGTGAATATAACTTGCAATACCGGATCAAGAACACAAATATATTCATGAAAACATAATAGGTTCATATCTGAAATCATGGCACTCGGGCCCTAGTGACAAGCATTATGCATAGCAAAAAGCATAGCAACATCAATCTTAGAACATAGTGCATACAAGGGATCAAACCCTAACAAAACTAACTCGATTACATGGTAAATCTCATCCAACCCATCACGGTCCAGCGAGCCTACAATGGTTTTACTCACGGACGGCGGTGAGCATCATGAAATTGGTGGTGGGGGACGGTTGATGATGACGATGGCGACGGATTCCCCTCTCCGGAGCCCCAAACAGACTGCAGATCTGCCCTCTCGAGGAAGAACATGGCTTGGCGGCGGCTCCGTATCATAAAATGGGATGAATCGTTCTCTCTGATTGTTTCTCCCCGAAAGTGAATATATGGAGTTGGAGTTGAGGTCGGTGGAGGTCCAGGGGGCCAACAAGGTCAGAGGGCGCGCCCCCACCCTTGTGGCTAGGGTGTGGGCCCCCTGCTACTGGTTATTTCACCAATATTTTTTATTAATTCCAAAAGTTATCTCTGTTGATTTTCAGGTCATTCCGAGAACTTTTTATTCTACACAAAAATAACACCATGGCAATTCTGTTGAAAACAACATTAGTCCAGGTTAGTTCCATTCAAATCATTCAAGTTGGAGTCCAAAACAAGGGCAAAAGAGTTTGGAAAAGTAGATACGTTGGAGACGTATCACACCTACGAAGAGGGAATTACTAGGAAGTTTACGTAAGAACTTTCGTTACTTTAGGTGGATGTGGCATTATAGTACAAACTAAAATCCACCGCCTTGACAAGTCACTAATGGGCAAATAAATTTTCGAGTCTCTGGCCACTTGATGTTTCAAAAACAAATTCAGCTTCTGCGGAGACTTTGTCATTTAGGCTTAGACGCCTGCGGTGATCAGCACGTCATTCATTGTTGTGCAAGAGAACACCAAACCTCATTACCTTGAGCACACTTGCCTCCAGAACAAAGAACCTGGCCAATTTAATCTCAGATGTGCTTCCTCGGTAGTCGATCAAATCAATTTCTATAAGATGGAGATCAAGGCATTCGATGAGATTGTTATAGTG
This sequence comes from Triticum urartu, assembly GCF_056163025.1. Taxonomy (NCBI): domain Eukaryota; kingdom Viridiplantae; phylum Streptophyta; class Magnoliopsida; order Poales; family Poaceae; genus Triticum; species Triticum urartu. The sequence goes on along the minus strand of NC_141876.1, from coordinate 494,939,983 downwards.
CAACACATTTTTCACTTTCGAGTCTTTTTTATCTGCAAAAGAAGAGAACATATTAGAGCAGCTGGTTGTATAAGATTGTCGTGTCATCAAGAGGTACCAATATCATTCGCTCATACGATAGGGTTGGTTGGCTAGTCATATTTTTTCACTCTCTCTCTCTCTCTCTCTTTCCTCTCATTTACCTAGGAGCACATGAAGAGCTTGGGCATTTGTTGCCTTCCACTATGTGGCCGATGCCATATTTCTCAAAAGTATGCCACATAATATGCATCGATGTCAAATCAAAAGATTTTGGCACCGCTCTAGCGATGTGAGAGAGTTGGCACTGCTGTGCACACAGACCCACATGTATAAACAAATCAATCAAACCAACTACACCAGCCTCTCACTCTCCCAAACAAGTGTTTTTATTGCCTCGGTCCTCTCCCTCTCCCGTGCAAGTATTTTTTTCATTGCGTGAGTTAAATTTGGCACCGGAGCAAAGTAGGTGATCCGGATTGGGGCACCAGGTGAGCAATGGAGGGGCATCGATGTCAAATGCATCACAAGTGAATTTGGCACATGTTTTGGCCTACATAGTGGAGGGCCGTTATAGCCCACTTTTGTACTACCTCGTATTTAGTGTAAAATTTTGACCACAGATTTACCTAAGAAAATGTCGATGCATGTCACCAAAAATTATACCATTTGAAATTATGTTCAAATACGAATCCAACGATATAATTTTTAGTGACATGCATTAACATTTTGTCAGTTAAATCTATGGTCGAATTTTGATACTACAAAATAGGAAGAGTAAACCAGGATGGAGGTAGTACTTGCTCTTAGGGTAACCATAGAGCTACTAGTCTAAGTTACTTGCCACTATGACTAGCCTAGGCTACTATAGTAGTACAACAAAAAAACCATGCAGGTGATCATGTGAGAAAAATTACTAAAAACATTTCTTTCGGTGCAGTACGTAGATGCAGTTTTGAACACTACACTTGTCATCGTAATTTGGGAAAATTTCGAGAAAAAATATTGAGCTACGTTGTGATTACCGTTTACTAATAGGAAAGAAGTTTCACCTCGATGAGTAGCTTCTCCGTGCACGGAAAGCATGTAAGGAATCCAACAACTTGATCCAGATTGGGGCCAATAGATTTTATTGCCAAGATCTTCACTGTGCGCATAGACTGGGTAAAGCTTGTGGGAATCATTTTCTGGATGAGAGTCGTAAATACATCAAGAAGAAATTTAAAAATGTGAATTTCAAGAAGACGGCGAAGAATATGAGTGTTGTACCTGAACGATTACGGATCCAATAAAGAGTTTGGAGAATTTGGCAAACGGGTACACCAACGCTGTCAATTTCGGCGCGTCAATGACCTTGATTTTTGTTGGACCTTCTAGATCAGATACAAGCAATCTCTCAAGGAAAGGTGCATTCTCAATGACCGTAACATGGAATAGCTGGAGTGATCTCTTCCCAACTGACGTCTTGTTGCGAGGCCAGCAAGACACATAAATCCATCAGAGATTTGTTGAGGTGATGTGGAGGCTAATGAACCCGTGGATCTGCTCAAGATGAAGGTACTAGAGCGTAGTACAGCTGCGGAGCAGGTGCTCCATAGCCTTCTTCGAGATGTCAACATCGAAGAGGTCGAGCTTCTTGAGTTGAGGGAGAAGAAGGGCGGGCGCGGCATTAATCTGGGGAAGATAGCAGGAGCTGAAGCTGGCGTGGCGCAGCTTTGGCGTGAGGTGGAGCGCGGAGGGCGACAGATAGCGACATCGTCCAGCTTCAAAGCTGAGCTCCTCGAGCTGATCTAGGGCGGGGGATAAGAACCACCGTCGAACTTGGCTTGGACCTTGCAGTTGGTACTGAACATGTAAAGGCAATTCTTCACAAGATTTACAGAAAGATGATGAATCCTATTCACCCCACAATGTCCTTGCTCTAACTTGGCCCATGATATGGGTACAACATGCATATAATGTCCTAGAGTGCATGCACTCTGTTGCAATGCCTTGTGCTTAGCCTACTGATCATGCATGTAAATATGGCATGCCTTCCTATTTTTAAGTACATATTCCATTCATGATAACATGTTTTCAAATTCAAGTACTGTCATTCTACTCTATCGCAATGCCATCTGCTTAGTTTGGACATCATGCTTCTGAATATCTTATGCATTGTTATTCATCAGTATGTACTTCATTTGTGTACCATACCATGTTCTTTTTTTACATTGAACTGCTCTTCTAGTGGTCTGTTGCAATGCCATCTTAGTTTCCCAATCATACACGCATATGTTGCCTTAGTGTTTTCCTGTATGTATTCCACTAGCATACAGGTTTACATTCAAGTAGTGTTTTTTTACACTGCTGTCCTGTCGTATCCCTAGCTCTTACATCACACTCCCTCCGTCCGGATTACATGTCGCAGAAATGGATAAAAATGGATGTGTCTAGAATTGAAATATGCCTAGACCCATCCATTTATTTCCGGATGGAGGGAATACATGTCAATATGTCATGCCTTTCTATTCTTCAGTACCTATTCCATCTCTGATGTAGCATGTTTTATAATTGAAGCACCATTCTTCTATATAAGACATGCAAGGGGAAGACGGCTATGTTAGAATCTGAAGGGTTACAAACCAGGTCTTTGAAAATATCCAAATGCCAGGAGATAGTAAACCAACTCCAGTTTTCATAGATACTGCTCCAGCACAGAGAAACCCAACTCCCACTGATAATAAGCAGATTCCAGTGGCCAAACAACTAGTCCGCTCCAGTCCAGCGAAAACATGTCAACTCCATTCTAAGAAGCGTGTGCATATCCTCGAATCATGAAATTTTATAGCATTCTGATCATATTTTCTACATGTTTCTTACCCATCTCTCTTTTAGAAAATAAGGTTAAACGATAGAAGACTTCCTCCACAGGCATCATATTCGAGGAAAGTATCTTGCGGGAATTCTTTGTTCTCAAATGCTGATGTAAGTACCTTCTGTATATCACTATATTTTTACATCAGCATGTATTTTGTTAATCGGTGTGAATCCAACCTTTATCAGATCTAAATTTAGTTGTAGCAAAATGTTAAAGGCGACAATGTTGATTTTTGTAAGGAAAGCTGGCTGGTAGTTTTGCATACTGAGCTGCATGAGTGTACTATCTCATATCATGCACATTACTGAATTGTAGTGCTGCTCTGGTTGCCCATTCGTTCATTGTGTCAATGTTGCATTCGTATTACCTTTCCTGGCTGATGATAATTGTGCCTGTCGGTGTCAAAACCGGCGGATCTCGGGTAGGGGATCCCGAACTGTGCGTCTAAGGCGGATGGTAACAGGAGGCAGGGGACACAATGTTTTACCCAGGTTCGGGCCCTCTTGATAGAGGTAAAACCCTACGTCCTGCTTGATTGTTCTTGATGATATGAGTATTACAAGAGTAGATCTACCACGAGATCAGAGAGGCTAAACCCTAGAAGCTAGCCTATGGTATGATTGTATGTTGTCCTACGAACTAAAATCCTCCGGTTTATATAGACACCAGAGGAGCCTAGGGTTACACAAGGTCGGTTACAAAGGAGGAGATATCCATATCCGTATTGCCTAGCTTGCCTTCCACGCCAAGTAGAGTCCCATCCGGACATGGGACGAAGTCTTCAATCTTGTATCTTGATAGTCCAACAGTCCGGCCAAAGGATATAGTCCGGCTGTCCGGAGACCCCCTAATCCAGGACTCCCTCAGTAGCCCCTGAACCAGGCTTCAATGACAATGAGTCTGGCGCGCAGTGTTGTCTTCGGCATTGCAAGGCGGGTTCCTCCTTCGAATACACCACAGAAGAGTTTGAATACAAGGATAGTGTCCGACCCTGCAAAATAAGTTCCACATACCACCATATAGAGAATAATATTTCCACAAATCTAATCTGCTGACGTGTTTTGGTAGCATGACATCACACCACGGCCCGGTAATTATTAGAACCGTTTTTCTTTAACCAGCCCCGCACATAACGCGAGGCGGTTTCTTGACATGTCTTGTCAATGCAGAGATCGTGTTCCCCTCATCACGGGATTCTCATCAATACAAACGTGGGTAACCCAACCGTGCCTGTTAGTATGACTCCTAGATCTTAGGTAAGTCTCGAATGGCCACGAGGAGGACGCTTGATATTCATCCCCTTTATAAAGGGACAAGGCATTTTATTTTTCCCTCATGTGCTCAATCGAATCCTTCCCCCGCCTCGAGTTCTAACACCCAAAGCTCAGGTCAGGTGCTTCGGACCTTCAATCATATCCGGATCCAGCCTTCAAGGCCGGTGGGTGCCTTCCTCCGTCACGGAGGAGGACATCAAGAAGTTGAGGGAGGCCATATATCTGACCGCCGAAATTTCGCATATGCTGCCCGCCCGAGGGCAGGTCGTCCCTACTCCCGAACCCAACGAGAGCGTTGTGTTCGTCTCCCACTTCCTCCGAGGACTAGGCCTCGCTCTGGATCCCTTTGTCAGGGGTCTTATGTTCTATTACGGGCTGGATTTTCACGATCTGGCCCCAGATTCCCTTCTTCACATCTTGTCATTTATTGTCGTGTGTGAGGCCTTCCTCCGCATTACCCCTCACTTCGGCCTGTGGCTCAAGACCTTCGATGTGAAACCGAAGATGGTCAAGGGGCAGTACGCAGCGTGCGGAGGCGCTTTAATAAGCAAAATTGCTGACGCTCCATGGCCAAAGGGTTCCTTTCCACAGGTGTCCGGATTGTGGCAACGGGAGTGGTTTTACGTCACAGCTCCCCAAAGTGCCAAATGGGTAGCTCCCCCCACATTTCGCTCGGGCCCCCCACCACAACTGATGTCATGGATCAGCAGGGGGCTGAGCTGGGGTCCAGCCAAGGATGTGCCAGTACTACAGAGCCGTATCCGAGATCTCTTCGAGGGATATTTCAGTCTGGTTATGGTAATGCAAGTTATGCTGGTTCGTCAAGTCCAGCCTTGCAAACGTCGGCCCCTCCGCATGTGGGAATTCAACCCGGAAGGACTGCACACTATTCAGCATTTCCTCGGCATGACGCACGAGGAGATGTACAAATCGTTCTTCGGTCCCCAAATAGAGTGTCCGGACACTACCGAGGATGTGGGCCTGAGCTGCAACCGCCCCGCTTCCCAAGTAAGTAATCCCCTGGCCGAACACAATGTCCTTTTGTTTATCATGACATCATTCTGACGAATCACTCTTTGACCAAGACTGGATAGCAAAGGCGAATATGATCCGGTGTTCGGTCCCCCTTCCTGAAGGCTTGGACAATCCGGTGCTGGAAAAGATGCTCGAGCCAGCACCTCGTCTAGTGCCCTCAAAGGAAGATGAAGGGGAAATAAAGAGGGCAAAAGCGGGCCTCCATCACTACCTATTTCAATCGAAGGAATGAGTGCCTCCATGAGGGAGGATAACCAAGGGGAAGAATCTGACATTCTCTCTCCCCGGGGAAGGAAGAGGACTACCTCTGAAGATCCGGAAACTAAGGTTTCCAAACGGGAGAAGAAATCTCTGCCAGAGGGTCCTGCCTCGGAGGGTATTCTTGCCGCACAATGTCCGCACGGGGATCAGCCCTCTACTGAGCTGTAAGTAATCAAAAAGTACTTAATAGTGAAGATATCCTACCTTACTTCCAAAGACAATAACCGATTCTTGTAAATTGTAGTCCGGATCGCAACTCTTCTCGACAGAGTTCATCTTTGGGGGATCTTCTTCCGGAGATGATGGAGAGCGAAACACCTCCCCCGGACTCCCCAGCTCAAGAAGCGGGCAACCTTGAAGTGTCGTCGCGAAGGGTATCTCCGGATCCAATATCGCCGGAAGATAAACCTTTGGCTACCCGGCGTCCCCAGTATCCGGCTCCTGAGGAGAGCGACAGCAAGGGTCCGTACAGTGTGCGGTCGGACATGCTGAAGGATCTTCTGGGGCAAGCTGTCGTCTCAAAAGCACATCGTACGCTAATGGGTACGGTAATTGAAAGGATTTCATCCACCGAAAGCGGTTTGCACGAAGCTTTTATGAGTCTGCTGAAAGGCTTCGAGGTACGTGAAATAATGTATGCCTTTAAAAGTACCGCATACGTTATGTATGCCCATGTAGATAGTAGCCCCTGAGACTCTGGTTGTCGTCAAGAACGGCGGCAAACAGAGGATCATAGTCCCAAGTAATAACCAGACCGCCTTTATGTGCAGGTGGTTGAAGCTCCAGTGGCTAGCCAGACTGATGAGTTTGCCGAACTAAAGCGGCAGTTGGATGCGGCAGATGCCGACGTCGTGCTTGTCAACAAGCAGCTTGACGAGGCACAAGGTGACTGATTTTTCTGGTGATCGTCACATAGTAAGAGCAGCATGATGCCAGTATCTTTAATATCTTGTGACTGCAGATGGAGCTGCCACCGTGGAGACCCTTCGGGCAGAGCTTGCCCGAGCCAAGGAGCAAGCCAGGAGTAGCAATGCGCCACTTTAAAGGCGGTCGAAGAGTTAAGGGCAGAACAGGCCGCGCATTGCGAAAGCAAGGAAAAAATAGCCAAGATGGCTGTAGAATTAAAAGATGCTGCTGACGGTTACCGTCTTCTTGAAGAAGAAGACCGGGCGAAAGCGACGGACATGGAGAAGGCCCGGGTGGCTGCCAAGGAAGCCCGCTCCAGAATTAGAGCGACGAAGGAGGAGCTGAATCAAGCTGCCGATATCGTGTCTAGGAAGCTCTTCTTGTTGCGGACTAAGTTCAGAGATCCGAAGTATGCTCCTCTGGACCGGCTATGGAGTTCTGCGGACGAGTACATGGATTTGGCTACAAGTGCTGCTGATGCAGCCGAGTACTTCAAGGATCAGAAAGGTCCCAAAGTGGAGAAGCTATTCTGGTCATAGTTTCACGCTCCAGTCCGTCCACTGCTGCTGAATGAGCGATTGACCGGTTGGGCCAAGCTCCATAGGTTGTCCGGACTTGCCATGAGGTCCGTTGTGGATCACCTGTGGCTGGGAGGGCCAAGGCCGAGTAGCTACTTTAGCTTAGTGCAACAATTCCTTGAAGCTGTGCCACGCATCGATGCTGTAAAGAGATCAGCGTGCATAGAAGGTGCGCGGATGGCCCTAGCCCGTGTCAAAACATACTGGGCGGAGATGGAGGCCACCACTGTTGCGGCACAGGGTTCGGCCATAGGCCGAGTGGCTGTCGAGCACTACTTTGAAGAAGTCCTTGAAGGCGCTCGCTCGATAGAGGCTCAGTGCTCGAAGAATATTATTTTCCAGTGACATGTAGTCCCATTGTACAAACAATGTTTTTCTGAATTAATCAAGGCTGTATTTATACTTTTCCCCGAAAGTACTATGATGCCTCCTGTGCGGCCGTTTATGTGTATATGTATATAACCTGAAAGTTTGTAGTCGTCGGCTTCCGCCCCCATGCATATAATGCGGGGGTGTTCACAAAAGATGCCTATCCACACTTGATCCAACGTCTTGGTCCGTTAAGGAGGTGATAGCATAGCGAACGAGGCAATCGGACTATATTGTTTTAACACTTTCACTTAGCCATAGGAGTTTGACAGTGGGGCTACTATATAGCCCCTGGTACTTCTGCGCTCGTCTGAATACGGTGCGCGTACGTACATGACCGGGAAACGGCCCTTCGTTAATGCGGAGGAATCCCGAAGATTCCGATTAGTCATCGAGTGGTTGACCAGTCTCTCGCTATATCATGACAGTCAGTTTTTGGCTTTCTCTACTGAGGTGCTCATCCGGACGAACCAGGGCACAATCACAGTAGTTCTCCCAGTACTACCTTAGCCGATATAACGGAACGTAAGGTACCAAAACGTGGGAGCCGAGCAAACCCAACATTTGACCAAAGGCATGATTCGGAGCTGATGCATATAGGGCCAAACTCGCGACGCCGAACACTCCCTAAGTTGTTTGGTCTTTATAACATATACCGGGCTAAACAATGCCCTTTATAAGAAACCCCATGTGTCCAGGTACGTGCAAAATCCTAGCGTGGCCACATGCCAATAATGTCGGCATCCTTCTCGGTTGTGTGGAGTATCCGGAGGATGTGAGCAACAAGAGACGGTAAAAAATGGTTTACGCAGGGCCTTAATCTAAAAAGAAACCTTTTGACGGGTCCCTGCTGCACGTCTGCACCTGTATCTCCGTTGTGCCATGTCCTGGACGGGTGTAGCACGATTGTAACCTGCAAAAAGGAAAGAACTTAGATGAAAGTTGTCATGCCGAAAAGAAGAATGAGTTATCAGAATTCCAGAGAAGTCTAGTTGAGCCGGGCTGGCCCTGATTGCACGCGGGAAGCCCCTGGTATCGCTTTATGAGGGTTCAAAAACCAATCTTATACATGTAGGATGGAACGTAGGACTCGTCCAACCGTGTCCGTGGTCTTGACGACCTGCCATTTTTCTGGTTGGTGAGGCCGTCTAGTGAGCGGCTGTTAGAACCGCCGCGTCCTCTTCTGTACGTGAAGAACGGTTGGTATTTCCTCTAACTGTAATGACGCCTCGTGGACCGGGCATCTTGAGCTTGAGAAAAGCATAATGCGGTATTGCGTTAAAACGGGCGAAAGCCACCCTTCCGAGTAGTGCTTGAAAATCACTTCGGAATGGAGCGATGTGAAGAGTTAATGTTTCACGTCGGAAGTTGTCGGGAGAACCGAATACTACCTCTGGTAGTAGAGAGCCCGTACAGTGGGCCTCTTGGCCTGGTATTACTCCCTTGAAGGTAGTATTACTGTGGCTTATTTGTGTCGGGTCTATCCCCATTTTGCGGACTGTGTCTTGATATATCAGATTGAGATCACTGCCGCCGTCCATGAGGACCCTTGTGAAATGGTACCCATTTATTATTGGGTCTAACACCAAGGCCGTCAGTCCTTCGCGCCGCATATGTGTATCGTGATCCCTACGATCAAAAGTGATCGGGCAGGCCAACCAGGGGTTGGACCTAGGGGTGACGGGCTCGATGGCGCGTGTGCATCGGAGTGCGTGATTGCTTCTCTCCTTGTCACATTGATCACGTTTACTATTTTAACCTCCGGTGGGAATTTTTTCTGTCCTCAGTCGCTTTGCTGGCGAGGTTCATCCTCGTCTTCACTTGGTGTCTCCTCCCATTTGTGTTCGGCATTTAGCTTACCGGCCTGCTTGAAGACCCAACATTCTCTGTGGGTATGATTTGCAGGTTTGTCTGGGGTGCCGTGAATCTGACAGAGCTTGTCAAGAATTTTGTTTAGGCCAGATTGTCCTTCTCTGCTGCCTTTGAAAGGCTTTTCCCGCTGACCTGGTCGGGAGCCCCTGAATCCGGCGTTTACCGTCGTATTATCTGGGCTACCTTCTTTATTTCGACGCTTGTTTTTGTTGCGACGTGGTTTACCATTGACATCCCTTACGTCGGATGTGCTTGGGTCGCTGGTGCTGCTACGGGCCAACCAGCTGTCCTCGCTCGCACAAAAGCGGGCCATTGGTCTCGGTTTTTCTTGACCGAGGTGTCTGGCGAGCCATTCATCTTGGACGCTATGTTTAAAAGCTGCTAAGGCCTCGGCGTGCAGACAGTCGACTATTTGGTTCTTCTTGGTGAGGAACCTATTCCAAAGCTTTCTGGCGGACTCTCCGGATTGTTGGATTATGTGACTTAAATCGTCTGCATCCGGAGGTTGGACATAAGTCCCTTGAAAATTGGCCCAGAAAGCGTCCTCGAGCTCCTCCCAACTTCCAATTGAGTTTTCGGGGAGGCTTTTCAGACAGTGCCTAGCTGGCCCTTTAAGCTTGAGGGGCAAGTATTTAATGGCATGGAGATCGTCTCCACGAGCCATATGAATGTGGAGGATGAAGTCCTCTATCCAGACTCCAGGGTCTGTGGTTTCGTCATACGCCTCTATGTTCACTGGTTTCAATCCTTCTGGGAATTCGTGATCCAGCACCTCATTAGTGAAACATAGTGGGTGTGTGGCACCCCTGTATTGGGATGCGCCATAGTGTTCGGACGGTTGTAGTGTTCGATGCTGGTTGTGTACCGTAGCGCGCTTCCTAGATCCATGGATAGATCTAGTTGTGTCGGATTTTTGACGCAAGTTCTCACGTAGAACGTGTGTTGACTTATGTGTGACTTTGTTAGCCGCTCTATCGCGTTCACAGGGTGGTGGATCTGGCCGGTTGGCCGTATCACTTATCGGCTGTATGGGCTCTAAGGCCTCGTCGTCGAATTCCGGTAATAGCTTGCGCTTTGGATAGATATTTGGGTGGTAGCTTCTACCATACTTTGTTACTTTGTTCCACTTGCTGTTGAGCGTATCTTGTGCGACCTTGAGCCTTTGCTTCTGTTTCTTCAGGCTTCTCGCTGTGGCAGTAAGCCTTCCGCGGAGGTTCTCTTGCTCCAAGTGTGTTTCCGGGATGATGGGTGCATCATTGCCCGGACTGTTTTCTTCCCTAGACGGGGATTGATGATGCTTATCTTTGGCGTCATCGTGTCCGGACGTCGGATCCATACTATGTTTGTTGTTTGCATCTTGATCGTTTTCTGCCACCGGGGTGGTGCAGTTGTCGTCTTTTCCGGAGTCGTGTGGACTATTGTTATCGCTATTTTTGCTATGGCGGGACTTAGGGCGGCACCGCTGACGTCGGCGCTTGGGTTGCTTCTTGGAGGGGTCATCCTCCGCTTTCTCGTCGCCAGTGGCTTCATTGGGGGTGTCCACCATGTATACGTCATGTGATGAAGTAGCGGTCCAGCGCCCTGTGGGCGGTGGTTCCGATTCATCTCCGACTTCATCGTCCATACCGTCGAAGTCCTTGGAGCCGAAGTCGAGCATGTTGGTTAAGTCATCGATAGTGGCTACTAAGTGGGTGTTGGGTGGGCAGCGAATTTCTTCGTCGTCCGCATCCCATTCTAGCCGGACATAGTTCGGCCAAGGTTCTCCTGACAGTGAGAGGGACCTTAAAGAATTTAGCACATCCCTGAAGGGTGAGTGCTGAAAGATGTTCGCCGAGGTGAATTCCATGATCGGCGCCCAGTCGGATTCGACGGGCATGGATATGAGCGGCTTGGAGTCCGTGGCCGTAGATGAATCCAGTGGTTCGGCAACACGGATCTCGTAAGGGGTGAAGTCAGTATCCGGCTCCATCGCCACTGAGAGTGCGGCCTCCATGGCGGGGTCCATCCCTCCGCTCTCGGATGGCGCGACTTGCTCCGGATTAAAGGCCGAAGTAGCTGCGGACGCGATCTCCCGAACACTGTCCGACGGTAGAGTTACGCCATGCTCGTCGCGATTGCGCAGCGTGTCCGGCATGGGCTCGAATCCGTCGAAGATCAAGTCTCCACGGATATCGGCCGTGTAGTTCAAATTTCCAAATCTGACCTGATGGCCAGGGGCATAGCTCTCAATCTGCTCCAGATGGCCAAGCAAATTGGCCTGCAGTGCAAAGCCGCCGAATATGAAGATCTGTCTGGGGAGGAAAGCCTCACCCTGGACCGCATCGCTAGCGATGATCGAAGGAGCCATCGAGCCTTATGGTGACGACACAGTGGAACTCTCAGTGAAAGCACCAATGTCGGTGTCAAAACTGGCGGATCATGGGTAGGGGCTCCCGAACTGTGCGTCTAAGGCGGATGGTAACAGGAGGCAGGGGACACGATGTTTTACCCAGGTTTGGGCCCTCTTGATAGAGGTAAAACCCTACGTCCTGCTTGATTGTTCTTGATGATATGAGTATTACAAGAGTAGATCTACCATGAGATCAGAGAGGCTAAACCCTAGAAGCTAGCCTATGGTATGATTGTATGTTGTCCTACGGACTAAAATCCTCCAGTTTATATAGACACCGGAGGAGGCTATGGTTACACAAGGTCGGTTACAAAGGAGGAGATATCCATATCCGTATTGCCTAGTTTGCCTTCCACGCCAAGTAGAGTCCCATCCAGACACGGGACGAAGTCTTCAATCTTGTATCTTCATAGTCCAACAGTCCGGCCAAAGGATATAGTCCGGTTGTCCGGAGACCCCCTAATCCAGGACTCCCTCAGTGCCATATTGTGTTAAATTGGTGTAGGCTGGTCTGGTCTGGTTGCCCAAACATTCGTTGTGTCAATGTTGCTTTCCTATTATCTGACCTGGCCAATGATAGCAATGCTAGTGTGTTAATTTGGTGCAGGCTGTTAAAGATAACAAGACAAACTGTGAAAACAACAAGGCAACCCCATTGTTTCTTTCCAGTAAATCTAGGCTAGGTAAAATGGCAATAACTCTTGATTAATCTGTTTGGTTCCCCTCCTAATTTATGTTGTGATGTAGTGGTCGAGACACTCTCCACTACCAATAATACAAGCCTGCCAAAATCGCCATCTGAATCTGTTCAGTTTCCTCTTTCTCGAATGCAATGAAAAAAATGTATGTTTGTGAACCAATTAATGGCTGAAGCAATGATGAAACTGGTGGAGGAATCAGGGGTGCACATTCGTGCGCAACAACAACTGATCAATGTTTTCATAGACAGTGTAGCAAAGCAGCAAGAACTTTCCCACATGCTTATGGGCGTCATCCACGCTGAGGATGCAGATTGTGACATTGTAGATCGTTAGGTTCTGTTCATTTATTTGCACTGGCATCAATCTTTGATTGCCCAATGGATGTAATTTCCGCTAATATATGCTGGATGTGCAACATTTTTCCCTATATGTCGTACCCTTGCTTGATCGACTCTGGTCATGTGCATAATTGCTCATCATAATGGGCTCAAATTATCTAATTGGGCCTAAAGACATGTACGAACTTTAGTGGGCCCATTAAGTTAATGGGTCGTTACTAGGCCAAAAGTTAATGGTCGGCCCTGTTACCTCCCGGGTCGTTAACAGGCCGACATCGAAGCGGGCAACAGGTGGTCCCATTTGATTTCACGGGCTGTTAACAGGCTGATACTAAGGTCGGGCTACATATGGCCCATCTATATTGTGGGCCTTTAGCAGGCCGAAAGAGACAGCGGGCTCGTACTAGACCATGAAGAGCATGGGCCGCTAAGAGGCCGGAAGTCAGGTCGTATTGTAAATGGCCCAGCTGTGTTGTGGGCCTTTAGCATGCCGAAAGAGAAACCGGGCTAATATTGGACCATGAAGATCATGGGCCGTTAAAAGGCCAAAACTCAGGTCCGACTGCAAATGGCCCAACTCATTTATGGGTCGTCAACAGGCCGAAAGACACATCGGGCCGGAAATTGGCCCAACACTTAAATGGGTCGCTAAAAGGCCAAAAGATGTACATCCTGAAAATTGGCCCATCCCTTGAATGGGTCGTTAACAGGCTGAAACCACATCGGGCCAATATTGAGCCCAAATATATAGCAGGCTGTTAACGGGCTCGAACTAACGATGGGCTGCAATGGTGTCAAATCATTGACGGGCCGAATTGGCACATCTCGTATGGGTCGTGGGCTTAAATGGACGTGACACAAGTAGGCCTTATATGAGCCGGCCTGCTAATTTTTACTGGGATGGCCTTTTTCATCGGAATGGGCCACTGTTGGGCCATGCCACATGTCAACCTATCATAGGCGCCTCCTATCCAATGAGTGGATGACATCTGTCCCAATGGTGAGTCAACACGTGTTTCCTATGGCCAATGAGAATTTTATACGTGGAAAATACCCATTGGTCCAGGATATTAATGGGTTATCAGATCCAAACCGGAACCCGATAGCTTAACGGCGACCCATTACGGTGGATGCCACGTGTCGGTCACCCTTGACGAAAGCACTTCTGTGACGCGTGATTTATCGTCATGGAAGTGGACACTTCCGTGATGATAATTTTGGTAATGTCATTTAACACTTATACGACAGCACAGGTATGACTATCTTGATTCTGTCATAAAATCTTCATGGATGTACATGCATGACAGAATACGTGACCTACTGTGACAAACACGTATCATCACAGAAGTGTATTTTTTGTAGTGATATTGATGTTAGTATTAAGCTTGCCAATAGAGATACTATATCACCAATTGGGATTGTTAGAGATGTTGAAGTCTTGTGTGGGAAGATAAAATACCCTGGTGATTTTCTTGTTCTTGCTTCCCCACAAGATAATTTTTGTCCCATTATATTTGGTAGACCTTTCTTGAATACTATTAATGTTAAGATAGACTGCGAGAAAGATATTGTTACTGTTGGTTTAGGGGATATGTCTCATGATTTTAATTTCTCTAAATTTCATAGACAACCCCATGATAAATAATTTCCTAGTAGGGATGAAATTATTGGTCTTGCTTCTATTGCCGTGCCTCCTACTGATCCTTGAGAACAATATTTCCTAGACCATGAAAATTATATGTTTATGAATGAAAGAAGGGAAATAGATGAAATATTCTTTAATCAAGGGCCCATTTTGAAACACAACTTTCCCATTGAAATCCTTGGGGATCCTCCTCCACCTAAGGGTCATCCCGTGTTTGATCTTAAACAATTGCCTGATACTCTGAAATATGCTTCTCTTGATGAAAAGAAGATATATCCTGTTATTATTAGTGCTAACCTTTCAGAGCATGAAGAAAAAAATTATTGAAAACTCTAAAGAAGCACCATGCCGCTATTGGATATACTCTTGATGATTTTAGGGGCATTAGTCCCACTCTATGTCAGCAGAAAAATAATTTGGAGCATGATGCTAAACCGGTTGTTGATCACCAACGACGGTTAAATCCTAAGATGAAAGAAGTGGTAAGAAATGAAATACTAAAGCTTCTGGAGGTGGGTATAATTTATCCTATTGTTGATAGTAAACGGGTAAGTCCTATTCATTGTGTCCCTAAGAAGGGAGGTATTATTGTTGTCCCTAATGATAAGAATGAATTGACTGCACAAAGAATTGTTACAGGTTATAGAATGGTAATTGATTCTCGCAAATTGAATAAAGCTACTAGAAAAGATCATTACCATCTACCTTCTATTGATCAAATGCTAGAAAGACTATCCAAACATACACATTTTTGCTTTCTAGATGGTTGATACGTCCCCAACGTATCCATAATTTATGAAGTATTCATGCTAATATATTATCATTCTTCGATGTTTTACAATCATTTTATAGCAACTTTATATCATTTTTTGGGACTAACCTATTGACCCAGTGCCCAGTGCCAGTTGCTGTTTTTTACATCGCAGGAAATCAATATCAAACCGAGTCCAAGCACCGTGAAACATTTTTGGATTTTTTATGCACCAGAACACCACCTGGTGGTGCCCCGAGGGGGGCACAACCCACCAGGGCGCGCCTGGGAGCCCAGGCGCGCCCAGGTGGGTTGTGCCCACCTAGATGGCCTCCCACACCCCTCTTTACCCTATAAATTCCCAAATATTCTGAAAACCCTCGGGGTAACCCTAGATCAGATGTTCCGCCACCCCAAGGCTCTGTAGTCACGGGAAACCAATCTAGACCCTGTTTCAGCACTCCACCGGAGGGGGGAATCATCACCGGTGGCCATCTCCATCATCCCGGCGGCCACCACAATGAGAAGGGAGTAGTCCACCCTCGGGGCTGAGGGTTTCTACCAATAGCTATGTGTTTAATCTCTCTCTCTCTCATGTTCTTGAGACGGCACGATCTTGATGTATCATGGGCTTTGTTAATATAGTCGGATCATATGGTGTTTTCCCCTTTCTATCTTGTTGTGATGAATTGAGTTTTCCGTTTGAGATTTTGTTTATCGGATTGAATATTTGTATGGATTTGAGAGCACTTGATATATGTCTTGCATATGAATACTCGTGGTGACAATGGGGTATCATATTAATTCACTTGATATGTGTTTCGGCACTCAACTGGCGGATTCCTGAGGTGACATTGGGGTAATCTATGCATAGGGGTTGATGCACGTTCTCGTCTTTTGTTTCTCCGATAGAAATCTTGGGGCACTCTTTGAGGTTCTTTGTGTTGGATTGAGTATTATGAATATGAAATTATTTGGTGATACTTTAGTACGAACTCTTGGATAGATCGATCGGAAAGAATAGCTTCGGGGTGGTTTCGTACCCTACAAACAATTTCTTCTTATGTTCTCCGCTAGATAAAAACTTTGGAGTGATTCTTTGTTACATTTTGAGGGATGGTTATATGATCCAATTATATTAGCACAGTTGAGAGATTGCACTAGCGAAAGTACGGACCCTGGGCCTCATTTTCAAGCATTGTAGTACCATTTTTGTGCCCATTTACTATTTGCTACCTTGCTGTTTTTATTTATTCAGATTATAAAAATATATTTCTACCATCAATATTACACTTTTATCACCATCTCTTCACCGAACTAGTTCACCTATACAACTTTCCATTGTATTGGGTGTGTTGGGGACACAAGAGATTTCTTGTATTTGGTTGCAGGGTTGTTTGAGAGAGACCATCTTCATCCTACACCTTCCACGGATTAATAAACCTTAGGTCATTCACTTGAGCGAAAATTGCCACTGTTCTACAAAACTCTGCACTTGGAGGCCCAACACGAGTTTACAATAATAAAGTTGCGTAGTAGACATCAAGCTCTTTTCTGGCGCCGTTGCTGGCGAGGTTAGGTAAGCGGCACTCACATCCCGTCAACAAAGCTCTTTTCTGGCGCCGTTGCCGGGGAAGTGAGTGCTTGAAGGTATATCTTTAGATCTTGCAATCGAATCTTTTAGTTTCTTGTTTATCACTAGTTTGGTTTATAAAAGAAAACTACATAAAATGGAATTGAGGTTGCATCATATAATATCTTTCTTGAAAATGATGGATCGGAAAATTGTGCTCAATTGTTAGAAGAAGTCAATAAAATGTTTGGCACAAAACATTTGAATGATGAGCATGATTGCAATGTTGTTAGTATGAATTATTTGAATATCCGGAATGCTAATGATGATTGCACAAGTCATGAAAAAAATGTTTCTTCTAAGCATGTCAATTTTTGTGGCATGCATAAAGTTTGTGAAGACGTGCCTTATAGCGAAGATAGCTTTTGTAAGAAGCATAAACGTGATAGAACCAATTCTTTGCTCAAAGTGATAGATGAATTTGCTACAAAATTATGTTATCTTTGTCCTATTACTTGTGATCTTTGCAATAAAGTTGGTCACCTTAATTTCCAATGCATGCTTTTTCATGATCGAACCATGTCCAAATATTGCAATAATTTGATCACCCTTGAACTTTATAATGATCTTTGTCTATTTTTGGGGAGTAAAGAATTAACATATAAAAATAGTTGGTTTGAAGTATTCATTCTCACGGACGACATTGAAACTAAACTAATATATATATATATATATATATATGTTTTGCATGGTAAATTGTAATGAGAATGCTTATATTGCCAACTATAGAAAGATGGGACAACCAATAGAATGTAAAAGGAACATAATGAAAGGGTAAAGATTTCCACTTTTCCTCCTATTGTCTCTCATGATGAAATAGGTGACGAGGAGGAGCTCCCTATTCAACCAATCTCATCAATAAGAAGCTTGAAAAAATTAATTAAACCCACACATGATGTGGTGAAGAAGAAGAAAAGAAGAAGAAAGAATAGAGGTAAAAAGGTATCTCTCCCAAATAGTGTTGTTCCTATTATTATTGTGCCTCAAGAAAATGAATCAAAAATAATTGTGGAAGGTGATGCACTTGATGATGATATTGCTTCTATGTCTTATGGCACAATGTCCGAGAGCACTATTGATGATGATTTTGTTATGCCTATTGCTTGTTGTGGTGATTATGATTGGAAAGATAATGATACTTCTTATAATCTTGGAAATCTTTTTGGCACCAACTTTGGAAATTGTGATGATAGCAATTACTATACCGTTGGTGCTATCCATACTATTAATGATGAGAGTGATTATGCTTATGATATGCCAAGCCACAAGCTTGGGGATGCTATGTTTGATGATAATGACATGTTTGAGAATTTATATCCACGGACATCTATGGGACCAGGGGGTCCCATGCTGGTTAGGTAGGGGGGCGTCGCGTTGCACAAAGAGCAGACCATCGCGCGGCAGCATGGCACAGAGCACACAAGCAATTTACCCAGGTTCGGGCCGCCGTGAGGAGTAAAACCCTACTCCTGCTTTGGTGGATTGACGGTGGAATGTGGATAGTGGAACGTAATACACTTGCCCAGCAGGGGTCGCCGTATAGCAGCAGCGACTACGCGCGTATGGGGTGCGGGTTCCTCAAATTTCCCAACCCCTCCTACAAGTGCCATGGGCCTCCTTTTATAGATTAAGGGGTCACCACAATGGCAAAGTGGTCATTATCCACTGATATGATAGCAAATAGTGTTATCATACCTAACTCTGCAGGCTGACATGGTGCATTAAATGCACCACTTTGTGTCACATCACTGGTTGCCCGGCAAGGCTTGCCGGGCTATCTCGCCAGCTCCACGCTTGTTCTCTTGACACGTCATAGGACGGGTGTCACATGTGGGTTTCTTCTGTAGGAAATGGCTGCCATGTGGAGAATGGCTGCCACTTAATCACCTTGTGGCTTGACACCGCACTGATTGACGACGTGGGTCGTGCTTGAGTGGTTGGTGGGATGGTTTTGCCTCCGCGAGCCCCCGGCAGACCTTGCTGGGGAGACTTTGTTGCCTGCTTCTGGTTGTGGCCTCGCCCCTTGTCGGGCTCGCCTGCCCGGCAAAGGAGGACCTTCTCTTGCCGATATACTGCTCCACTGGCTTGATCTTGATCCCTCTCAGCCGCACGTTGGTTCTTCAAATCTCTTGGTCCTTCAATCTCTGACTCAAGCTGATGCTTCAATTCTGTTCTTGTCTGTGCACGAGTCAGGCGAAAATGCATACCCATGTATATTTTCCCCGACATAAGCTCCCGGGCCTAAGCCATACGTGTCGCATGGCATGTCGGGTTAGGCCCCAAACAGTGCGCGGACACGTGGGAGGAGAGGGTTGTGCGTGCCATTCTATCATGGCGGCCAGTCAACCCAACATCCATCTTGCACAATTACTATGCGTCGTGGGGTCATGGCACTGTTGCAGTTATGGTAAAACGGTAACTTTCTGAAGCATCGCGTCTTTGCTCCTTTCCCCCCCCCCCTTAAGAATAGGGGAAAGCATAGCGGCACGATTCACATGTCTCTCCCCCGCTCCTCCATCTTCTTCCTCTGCAAGCCAAGCGACAATTCCTCCTCTCGATGCTCCTTCCGCCGCTGCCCCCCTCACTCCTCCTTCCAACTAATCCCTCCCCTCCCCATGTTGTCGCAAAAATGGGGAAGAAACCCGCGGAGAAGAAAAAGCCGACGGCCGCGGTGAAGGAGGCCACCGCCGAGGGGAACGAGAGGTCAGCGGAGCTGAGCAAGAAGCGGAGCGAGGACATCGTCTTCGTTCTGTCGACCTTGAGCGGCCCTGTTCTTTAGGCGAAGTATGGATTTTTGTGGGGGCGACCCGTTGAGAAGGGTCACGGCGCGCCCGTAGTCTACGAAGCGGGTGTGGTGGATCCCCTGATTCTTATCGCTTCTTTGCTGCTTATTACATCTGCAGCCTCTGTCCCCCCTTCTCCGGATTCTTCGAGGCGATTATGAACTTCTATGGGTTCCATCTCCTCGATTTCACACCAAATGCGATGGCGACCATGGCTATCTTCGCACATTTGTGCGAGAACTTCGTCCGAGTGATGCCCAACATGGATTTCTTCCGGCATTACTTCATTCCGAGGGTGGAGAGCAAAGTCAACTGCTCCGGAATCATTAGTTGGATTCCACGGACGAAGAGGGAACTCCCGGCAACCGGCATTCCCCTGAACATCAACTCTGCCCTGGATCAGATACTGAAGTGGATGTCGGACTAAAACGTCAAGGGAGTATCGAGCACCTGGCAGCTCCCTTCCCTCGATGAAGAGCTTCAGTGGTCGAGCGCCCTAGTGGAGATGACCACCAGGGCTGAGGGTGATATGTATTAGCGCACCTCCGCTGTGGAGGTGGCGTATATTCTGAAGAGGGGCGAGGAGGACAAGGCGGCCCGCCACGCGGAGATGGAGAAGTCTGCAAAGGCCGGTAAAGGCAAAGGGAAGGTTGGGGACGGGAGCTCTTCCCACGGCGGTAGCGAGGCGCAAACCACGGAAGATGCTGCCGGGGGAGAGCATGTCGGGGATAACTTTGCCGGGCTGGACGCCCTGGCCACGGCAGAAACGAAGCTCCAAGAGGGAGAGAAGGAGGAGAGGGAGAAGGACGCGGTAGCGGCCCCTGAAGAGGAGTGGCTTGCAGCTGGACCGCAAGCTCCTGCACCAGACTTGGATCAGCGCACCCGTTGGTGCACCGTGGTCCGAGGGGCGGCGACCTCCAACCCAGCACCAACCACCAAGAGGGTGAAGAAGACCTCTGCCAAGTCCACCAAGGCTGAGGTGGCGTGTCTCCAATCCCCTCGCCTCACCCAGGCCAAGGCTCCTTCCGCCAAATGGCCAGTGGCCACAGAGGCGGAGTCCAGCCTTCGCTCTGGCTTGAGCTCCTCGCAAAGCTCAACTTCCCCGGAGCTCCCATCATCACGGCAGGCGCCGAAGCTGCCAGGGAGTTCCACCGTCCTGCCTCTGAAGAAAGGACGGGAGTCTACCCCTCCCACGAAGTTCAACTTGAACTCCATGCTCGTCAAGGAAGAGTAAGGAGGGTTTCTCTTGGTGGCAGGCATCTACTTAGGCGAATTTGAGCTTTGGCTGACTAACCTCTCATTTTTGTTGTTGCCGGCAGGAAAGTGGAGGACGATACGAAGACCCTCGTCCACCATTCCCGGAAGAGGCTCCGGTGCCTCAGGTCGCTGGAGGGCGTAGAGGGCTTGGCTTCGGTAGGGAAGGACGCAGAGGACCCTGTGCCAAGCCCCCAGCCCAGCCCCCGGCTTGGGAGCCGAGACTTGGCCCCACCCGCCGGAGATGATGGAGGCAGCCCCTCCCCCCCACATGGAGGAGGGGACGAGATGATGTAGGGTGAGCCCCTCCCTAAGGGGCATGTCTCCTCTACCGCTCAAACTGAAGAGATCATCATGGAATCCTCCACGGCAGAGACCGTGCAGAAGGCTGCCGAGCCCACCCCAGCAGAGGATGAAGCCCGCGACCCGGCAACAACTGCTATCGGGGAAACGGAGACCCCTGCCCGGCAGACTTCCCCATGTATCTGACTGAACCTTTCTTTTTTATGCTCTGGTTGCTTTCACTGGTTTCTTCATCCGCTTGAGATTTCTATTTCTTCACTCTTTCCTGGCCTTCCCGCGTAAAGCCGCCCAAACTGAAGAATGAGATTTGCTGGAGGTGTTGGCTGACATAGGGAGGTATGCCGCGGCGAAGCCGCAATGCTCTCAGCTGTTGAGGGTCAGGATCTTGCTGCTGGGGATGTTCAAGGCTCCTTGGCGGTGACAAAGCATCCTTTGCTGGACGCCCCGGTAGGGTAAGCAGCCGTCGAGATGAAGATCCCACTCTAAACCATGGGCCCGCTTCCCACTGCCGGGACCGTTGCTGAAATTCTGCCGCCTCCCTCGAGTATGCTGGCAATGGTGCTGTCGTCGCCGGATATGGGAGCCCTCAGCCCGTTCCTGACAAACACAGAGCTCGGCGAAGAGCTTCAGCGTCTTCTGGCATCGCTGCATCTGGGAGGTGGGGAGGCCGACGACTCAGATACCATCACCAAGGACTTGTCCTTCATGGAATCCATGGCGGCAGGCATGAAGGAAATGCAGGCCCGGCACTGCCAAAAGTGGCAGGAGCTCAAGGAACAGCGTGAATCTGCCAGCAAGGTTGATCAGAGGCTGAAGGACAAATGTCTGGAGCTGCATGAGTGGCATGACAAGCAGTTCAAGGTACTCATGAGGCGGCAAGAGACCCTTCATATGATGAGGGAGGATCTCAGAGCTCGGGAGGCATGCTTAGCGGACCGCGAGGCGTCTCTGGATGCCAGGGAGCGAGAGATCTCCCTTCGGGAGGAGAATCTTGAAGCTACCCTCCATGCCAAAGATGAAAATTTGGAGGCCTTGGTGCAGCAACGCGCCAAGGAATTGGAGGACAAGCATAGGATTGCTCTGGACACCCTTGCCACTGACCATGCCGCCCAGCTGAAGAAGCTTGTTAAAGATTTGGATGATGTGCCTTCAGCCAAGGTTGAACTCGACCGGTAGGTGGCCAAACTGAATGAAGACCTTGCTGAGAGTGCCAAGAAGGTGGAGGCACTCAAGAGGAAGCATGACAGGCAGAGCTTCACCTGGATGACATGCAGTCACAACTCTCCTCCAAGACCCAAAGCCTTGAGACCGACAACGACAACATCTCTGACATGAAGGCGAGGATCGGCTCGCTAGAGCGATCAGCGGAATTTGTTGAATCCTGGTATCAGTTGTTGTCCAAGGACTTGGAAAGCGCCAAACATCCCTGACAAGATGCAGAGGACAGGCTGAAGAATCGGGTCGACATGAACAACCTCTGGATCAAGAGCCCGATTGACATCGCAGAACGTCTTGGCGCCCAAGCTAGGGCGACGGGCATGGACGGCCCAGTCTACTCAGCCAGCGAGCAGGAGGTCCCGAGTGTCAAGCTGGGGCTCTTCTTCAACGAGTTGATCAATAAGCTGAAGGTGCATGAAGAGGGGAGGGTTGAACGTTTCGCGATCGAGTCATGGAAGCTCTCCCGCAACGCCATCTTCATGGTCTTGAGCAACATCGCATGTCGCGACCCAGAGCTCGATCTTGACGATGGTTTCAAGAAGCCGTCTGTCGGACTGTGGGTTCCGGCAAACCCTTGAGTTTCGAACACTGGGGTGCGCACGAAAATCTCTCTCTCACACTCACTCTCGCAACGATCTCTAGGCCTAGCTCGCCGAACCCAAGGAACAAGTAACACGAGACTTTATACTGGTCCGGGCTACCGTTGTGGTGTAATACCCTGCTCCAGTGTGGTGTGGTGGATTGCCTCGAGGGCTGAGGATGAACTAGTATAGTGGACAAACAACCTCCTGAGGAGAGGTGTTCTTGAGCTCGATGAGTTGGTGAGATGGCCTTGGTGGAGTGGATTTGATCCAAGATGAGCCGATCCCTGACTACGGTGGTGGCTAGCCCTATTTATAGAGGTCCTGGTCCTCTTCCCAAATGTTTAGGCGAGAAGGGATCCCACAACGGCCAATTTTGAAGGGGGACAACCAGTACAAGTTATCCTGACAAAAGGTGGTCTTCGCCTACCAAGGGCTCTGGTGGTGATGTAGTTGTGGGCTCTGCGGTGACCTCCGTCCTGTCGTCCTGCTGGCCTTGGTCTTGTTGCACCAATATGGAAACCTTTGCCTGATGCCTTGGGACTCCTTGCCTGCGCTTGCCCCTTTAGCACCAAAGAGGAAACAAGTATTCTGCGCCCGCTGGCGCCCGCCTGGCCTTCGTCGTCATGCCTCACGTCACGTGAACCTCGTGAGGTGCCCCTTGCATAGATATCTCCGCTCCTCGGGAGCCATCCTAGCGAGGCCGCCCCTGAGGTGGACTTGGCGTCGTCCGCCTCACGAGGGTCTTGAGTAGTTGCCGATGAAGATGGGCCGTACCAGGCCATTGACGGAGCCACGCCCTGGGCCACAGGCAGGCAAGCCATTCCCAGGATGCTAATAGTAGCCCCCGGGCCCAAGGCGCGCTCGAACTTGGCTTCGAGGCGAAGCCAAAGGGCAAGTGCGGAGTGTCGCGGGCCCCAATATCCTGCGGCCTTGATTGACGCATGGCGGTTGACGGGGCTTGGGCGCCTCCACTTACCCATGCAGCCTCGATTTCCGCCTAGCTAGGCAGCCACCGTCGCCTACACAGCACCGCCCCCATTAGCCGGAAGAAGAAGGGGAAGAAGGAGTCCCGTACCTCGGCCCCCACGCCGCCGATCTTCGAGCCTTCCATCAAGCGGTCAGTGGTGCTCAACCAGGAAGCGATGGATAAGGTGCGTCCAGCGCTCGCCGCCGATTCCAATGAGTGGGGGCGATGGTGGCCTGGCCTACTTCCCGCGCTGAAATTGACAGGACAACCGCTGTGGTCCCCCTCCATCTTCACGCCCTCTGGGCTGGTCTGATCCCTCCCTCTCCGACTTCTTCAATGCGATGCTCTCGCATTAACAGATCAACGCACTACACCTTGATCCCCAATCCATCATCCTCCTTGCTGTCTTCGCCTTCGTCTGCGAAGCCATGGTGGGAATTGCCCCTTCTGTGGCCTTGCTCCGCCACTTCTTCTCTCTGCATCTGACAGATGCTCTCCAGCGCTCAGGGTGTGTATCTCTCCAGGCTGTGGCGGCGACGGCCGGCTCGGGGATCGATTTCGAGCTCTCGCTAGTCGTCGGAGGTTTTTGGAAACGATGGGTGTTTGTGGATGTTGGTGTGCACAATCCCTTGCTGCTGCTCTCACGGATTCCGGCCGCCCAAGCTCCGGCTGGGGGCACGCAAGGCTCACTGGCCGGTGGCTCGCCCATGTCTGGCATCGGCTGGCCAGGCTGAAAGGCCTCGGGGTGATGGCGCCCATGGTGGTGAAGGAGTTCATCCGGTGCTGCATTGCTCCGCTTCAACGTCACTCCCAGCCGATGTGGACCTTCTCTGGCTACAGGGACCGCATGAGGCTTCAGGTGCCGCCTCTTGCCCCTGAGGCGCGGCGCACGGTACTCAAGCTCCTGATGGGCGACCCAACGCCAGCTAGCCTACCGGAAGAAGGTTGTCTTCTATACTGCTGCTCGAACAAGGTGGAGTTCATGAAGAAGATGCCCCCCTTCGACGAATGGGGACTATGCCCGGTTGGCCTTGAAGGGTCTCACGAGAGCCCTGTCTTCGTGGCTCCCTTGCCCGTCGTCGATGCGGTGATCTCCCCGGAAGTGGGCGCAGGGGGGCGATCACCGTCAGCTGCTGGCGACGCGGCTACCGAGGAACCGGCGCCACTCGGGGCTCCTGAGGTGCCGTCCCCCGGTACCCAGGAGAGCCGCCCTGAGGAAGCGGTCGGGGGGCAAGAGGAAGGGGTCTCCAAGCTGCAGTGGTGACGCCTTCTGGCCATTGAAGCAGAGGAAGTACATAGCTATTGACGAGTGAGTACCTTATCCTTGTAATTTCTTGAGCGCCGCTTACCCTCCTGACCGTGGTTCCTTAGGGTCCCTCCTGCTAGGGTGATGAAGTCTCCCGAGGAGCAACCTCTGCCTACCTCGGGCTCCCTGCTAACCCTGGGCGCCTCGTGTCGAACTACCACACGTGGCGCGAGGCCTGCCAGGGAAGCAGACATGCTAGCCTGGCCCCTTGACCCTGAGCTCTTGTTGTCCCTCCTTCGTGGCCTGCCTGGGGTGCGGAGAGTGTGCCGACGGCCCCACCGCTGGTCCTTGCCCGCGGCTGCGAGACACCGACTCTGGCCTCACCTTCAAGCAATGAGGCTCCGCCCCACCGGGCCTCCGCCGAGGCCCGAAGGGCGGCCGGAAAGGCACCGGCCCCCAGCCCCCTGCCGGGAGCGGGCGAGCCACTTCGAACTTCTCCAACAATCCTAGGCGCGGAGGACGGACCTAGCTGCGCATTCAAGCTTGCATGCGAGCGCGGCACCGTCCATCATAAGCTCTTCTAGGAAGCGATGGGCACGCTGAGCCGGCTCGGGGAAGAGCTCGTGGACGTTAACGCCTGCCTTGAATCAGAAGGCCTCCGGCTGGCAGATGAATGGCATCAGCTAAAGGTAGCCATCGACCTTGGGAGTCTCCAGCACGAACGCGCCGAAGGCCGAGGCGTCCCTTGCTACCTCGCGCGAGGCCAGTGCCCGGGCCTTGGAGGAGGCCTAGGAAGCTGACCGCCGCCGCGAGGCCGCAGAGAAATGCGAAGGGGAGCTCCGGGCTCTGAACGCCTCCCTGGAGCGGCAGGTCGAGGCGACTAAGGGTTGCCTTGGTGTCGATGAAGGGGGCACCCTCCGAGGAGGGGGAGCTCCTGAAACACGAGGAGGCGCTGATGTTGGAGGCCACGGAGCGCAGCCTCGAGCTTGAACGGTTGGAGACGAGGGAGCGTCAGGTCGCCCAGGCAGAGGACGGCACCAGCGCGCGTGAAGCGAGGATCCAGGAGGAAGTCGACCGCAGGGTGGCGGAGGCTCGTGTAGATCTCGCCAAAAGGCACGAGCTGAAGCTGAAGCTCGTGGGAGCCAAAGCCGAGTGCAGAACCACTGCCCTCAGGTCAAGGCTGGACGAAGCGAAGCAGCGTGAGAAGGCCGCCGCAGCAGCCCTGATCTCCATCCAGCCCGAGCTGGCCTCCGCCCGTGCCGAACTGCTCCCACTCCAGCGGCGGGTTGCTGATGCTGAGTCCCTCACGCAGCAAGCGCTCCGCCGGCAGCCTTTACTGCATGAGCATACTCCCATGCATCAGGCCCTCAGGGTGAGGGACAACCAGGCGCTCGGTGCCATCTGCGACGAACACGCCCCTCACCCCCACGCAGAGGACTATGCCAGCCATCTCCTCTTCTTCACCGACATCGTGACGCGCCTGGAGGAACGGGCCGAGAGGGCTCGCGAGCTTGTCGAGGAAAAGAGCCAGGGCCTCCTTGGACGCGCGTTCTCCTGCGTCTTCAGCCATCTTCAGAATGCCGGCCCCAACTTCGATTTCAACGCCGCCATCGCCCCAATGCTCGAAGCTATCCGGGACAACCTGGCGCGTTGGGTGGACGATAACGTGGATGCTCTGGTCAGGGCTTTCGCTTCCGACGATGATGCAGTGGTGGTCGTGGCGGATGAAGGCGGCGTGGTCGATGATGGTGAAGACAATGCTGGCGACGACGCCTGCAGCATGTCCGGGAGCGATTCGGAAGATGCTACGAGTGACATGTCCGATTGAGCCCGCGCTCCTTGTTTTGAACCTGCGCGCAAAGGCTTGGGCATGACCCTTCAGGATGTAAGAGCATTTTGGGGAGGGGGAGCCCCTCATGTAATCAGACTATTGTTTTATTCCCTGAGACAGACTTAAGGCGTGCTTTTGCGAGTTCTCAAGTTCTTCCACGAGCTTGCTGCAGTAACTTACCTTGGTCCAGACAGACCACGGACTGGTCTGGTGGTTGCCGGTGCATATTTCTCCCAAGGAGACTCCCTCACGGGCCCACGAGGTGTTGGGCTCCTGAGGAGCCTGGTAGTTGGACGGAGTTGAGGTCTCCTTGGGTGGACGGTCCCGCCCTGACCGACCAAGTAGCCCAATGGTCGGCGTTGGTCCTTGGGTCGTCGGACATCGAGACAGCGGGGTGTTGGCAGATCAGCTGGCGAAAGAGAGGCTTCAGTGCACCCCTAGCTACCTGGCGCGCCAAATGTCAGATCGTGGGTTCCGGCAAACCCTTGAGGTTTGAACACTGGGGTGCGCACAAAGATCTCTCTCTCGCTCGCTCACTCTCGCAACGATCTCTAGGCCTAGCTCGCTGAACCCAAGGAACAAGTGACACGAGAGTTTATACTGGTGCAGGCCACCATTGTGGTGCAATACCCTACTCTAGTGTGGTGTGGTGGATTGCCTCGAGGGCTGAGTATGAACTAGTACAGAGGACAAATAGCCTCTTGAGGAGAGGTGTTCTTGAGCTTGATGAGCTGGTGAGATGGCCTTGGTGGAGTGGATCTGATCCAAGATGAGCCGATCCCTAACTACGGTGGTGGCTAGCCCTATTTATAGAGGCCCTGGTCCTATTCCCAAATGTTTAGGCGGGAAGGGATCCCACAACGGCCAATTTCGAAGGGGGGCAACTAGTACAAGTTATCCTGACAAAAGGTGGTCTTCGCCTGCCAAGGGCTTTGGTGGTGATGTAGCTGTGGGCTCCGTGGTGACCTCCATCCTGCCTTCCTGCTGGTCTTGGTCTTGTTGCACCAATATGCAAACCTTTGCCTGACACCTTGGGACTCCTTGTCTGCGCTTGCCCCTTTAGCACCAAAGAGGAAACAAGTACTCTGCACCCGCTAGCGCCTGCCTGGCCTTGGCCGTCATGGCTCACGTCACGTGAACCTCGTGAGATGCCCCTTGCATAGATATCTCCGCTCCTCGGGACCCAGCCTAGCGAGGCCGCCCCTGAGGAGGTCTTGGCGTCATCCTCCTCATGAGGCTTGGCCCCTCGCGAAGGTCTTGAGTGGTTGCTGCTGAAGATGGGTCGTACCAGGCCGTTGACAGAGCCACACCCTGGGCCGCAGCAGGCAAGCCTGGGTACCCCCGTTCCCAGGACGACGACACCGCCATCTGGTGCTGACGTTGCTGCTGCTGAGGAGAAGGCCACCCCCCATGCCGACAGGGTTATCCGTGTTTAAGCTCTTCTTCTTGGCCACAGGGCCATGCATCGGGCCTCGGTCGCTCCACGAGACCCTGTAATGAAAACATGCCATATATTTTGTGTTTAGTCGTTGTATCTCTAGTGTTTGTGCGAAACCGATACTTCTAGCTGGATCTTTTGAATGTGCGTTTATCCCTTTGAACTCTATATGCTTGTGTTTGTATGATCAACCCCTACAAGTTCTGGATGCCTGCCGATATCATATTGCCACGATTCTCGTAAGGGTCCGGCCCTTAACAGTCATCTTGGTGTGGATGCGTCTCGGCAGGTTTTTCCTAGGTAGCTCTCGATGCAGCCGCTCGACCTACGAGCGTAGCTCTGGACAGGATGATGGTGCGATCAAATAAATAGCCAAGGTTCCATCGCTGTCGGCGTCCTGGGAACAGGGGTACCCAGACTTGCCTGCTTGCGGCCCGTGCGTGGCTCCGTCAACGGCCCAGTACGGCCCATCTTTAGTAGCAGCAACTCGAGACCCTAGTGAGGGGCCAACCCTCGCGAGGCGGACGACGCCAAGACCTCCTTGGGGGCAGCCTCACTAGGCTGGCTCCCGAGGAGCGGATATATCTACGCAAGGGGCACCTCGCGAAGTTCGCGTGATGTGAGCCATGACGACCAAGTCCAGGCAGGTGCCAGCGGGCACAGTGTACTAGTTTCCTCTTTGGTGCTAAGGAGGCAAGAACGGGCACGAGGTCTCGAGGCATCAGGCAAAGGTTTCTATATTGGTGCAACAAGACCAAGACCGCCAGGACGGCAGGACGGAGGTCATCGCGGAGGCCACAGTAGCATCACCACCAGAGCCGTTGGCAGGCAAAGACCACCTTTTGTCAGGATATCTTGTACTAGTTGTCCCCCTTCAAACTTGGCCATTGTGGGATCCCTTCCCACCTAAACATTTGGGAAGAGGACCAAGGCCACTATAAATAGGACTTAGCCACCACCATATAGGGGGATCGGATTCATTCCACCCAGACGAGCTCACCAGCTCATCTAGCTCAAGAACACCTCACCTCCCTAGGTTGTTCATCCATTGTACTAGTTCATCCTCAGCCCCTCGAGGCAATCCACCACACATTGGAGTAGGGTATTACACCGCAAGGTGGCCCGAACCAGTATAAACCCCCATGTCTCTTGTTCTTTGGGTCCATCAAGCTAGGCCGTGGGATCGTTGAGCGAGCAATCTAGGAAGAGAGTGTTCTTCGTGCACACCCTAGAGTTCAAACCTCACAACCGTTTGCCGAAACCCATAATCCGAGATTTGGCGCACCAGGTAGGGGTGCGTCGGAGCTCCACCTCTCCGCTCGTTCCGCCCGTCCGCCCGCTTCGTCTCTTTGTTCGGCCCTCATGGCAAGCGCCACCCCACCGGCTGGATCGACGGGCACGTGTAGAGGCGTCATGGGCCTCCGGACCTTCACCCCTACCTTACGACAGGTGTGGTGGCCGCGCAAGTTCAAGCCGGATATGCCGCCTCGCTACAATGGCGCAGCGGATCCAGCAGCCTTCCTGCTGGTATACGA
The DNA here is from genome assembly GCF_056163025.1 of Triticum urartu. Taxonomy (NCBI): domain Eukaryota; kingdom Viridiplantae; phylum Streptophyta; class Magnoliopsida; order Poales; family Poaceae; genus Triticum; species Triticum urartu. The sequence continues at coordinate 494,910,194 of NC_141876.1, read as the reverse complement.
GGAGGCCGTTCGGGGAGCCGGAGGAGATGACAGGGTCATGGCCAACCAGTTTCCCATGGCCCTAGCCAGCATGCCGGGTGCCTGGCTGCTCAGCCTATCAGGATCCTCGATGGCCTCCTAGGAAGAGCTGTGCGGTCTCGTCATCGCGCGCTTCGCAGCACCAGCGCCCCTCGCCGTTGCAGCCATCCTCGGCGGCTCGCAGGCACCGCCCTCAGATCGCCAGATCAAGCAGTTCTTCCGCCAAATGGGCGCCGCCTTTGTGCAGCAGGGACCTCCCCCGGGATGGGTGGTGCCCAAGGCCGACCTCACCTTTGACTCAGGGGACCATCCGGCGATCACCGCCGGCTCGGGCGCGCTCCCGGTGCTTTGCACACCCACCATCTGCAACGTGGCGGTAACCAAGACCCTCATCGATGGCGGGGTTGGCCTCAATGTGCTCTCTGTGGAAGCTATCGGCTTGCTCCATATACCACACGGTAGGCTCCGTCACACCAGGACCTTCTCCGAAGATGGCGGCAGTTCCACCAGCCCCCTAGGGCAGATCTGCCTCCCAGTCACCTTCGGTACTCGCAACAACTACCGCACCGAGCTTATTGACTTCGACATCGCTCGCATTGGCCTCCCGTACAATGCCATCCTCGGGTACCCATCCCTGGCTCAATTCATGGAAGCAACTCACCCTGCATGCAGCCTCATGAAGATGCCGGGGAGCAACGGCGTCCTCACCATGGCTAGACACACCAAGGAGGCCCTGATGGCCCTCAAGCTCGCCTTCAGGGCCACGGTGGTGGCACACCCCGCGGGAGAAGCATCACCTGGTACCCAAGGACTTTCGCTGACGAAGAAGAAGCAATTGTTCTCCCAAGATCGGGCCAAGACAAAGCAGGTGCCGGTCGACGAGGATGGGGCTTCAGGAGCCACCTTCACCATCGGTGCCGACCTTGCCCCAGACCAAGAAAAGGCGTCGGTGAATTTCATGCACGCAAATAAGGAGGTATTCGCCTGGGAGCCCAAGCAGCTGGTTGGGGTCCCAAGGGGGATAATCGAGCATCACCTAAGGGCGTGCCCGAATGTATGCCCGGTGAAGCAGAAGGTGCGGTGACAGCCTGCAGAGAAGCAATCCTTCATCGTCCAGGGGACCCGCAACCTGCAGGATGCAGGTGTCATCCGCGAGGTATGGTACCCGGAGTGGCTGGCGAACCCGGTCGTCGTGCCCAAGAAAGGCAAGAAAGAGCGCATGTGTGTTGACTTCACCAACCTCAACAAGGCCTGCCCTCAATATTCGTTCTTGCTTCCGTGCATTGATCAGATCGTTGACTCGACCACCGAGTGCGACTTGCTGTGTTTCCTAGATGCCTTCTTAGGTTACCACCAGATCAAGATGGCGGTGGAGGACGTAGAGAAGACGGCCTTCTTAACCCCGTGCGGGGTGTACTGCTACACCTGCATGCCATTTAGGCTGCGTAATGCTAAAGCAACCTTCCAGCGGCTGACGCACATCGCTCTAGGCCAGCAGCTCGGGAGGAACGCTGAGGCCTACGTCGACGACATTGTGGTGAAATCTCGGGAGGCAAGGACCCTCATTCAGGATCTGGAGGAGACTTTTGCCAGCCTGCGCAAGGTAGACCTGCGGCTCAACCCAGAGAAATGCGTGTTCGGCGTCCCCTCTGAAAAGCTGCTGGGTTCCTCATATCACACATGGGGATCGAGGCGAACCCGGAGAAGGTCAAAGCAATAGAAGACATGAGCCCGCCGCAGACTCTCAAGGAAATGCAAAAAATCACGGGCTGCATAACCTCACTGGGGCGCTTCATCTCCAAGCTGGGGCAGCGCGCCGTCCCATTCTTCAAGCTGATGAAGAATAAGGGCCCGTTCGAGTGGACTCCGAAGGCCGACATGGCATTTCAAGACCTCAAGAGATACCTAACCAGCCCGCCGGTGATGGTAGCGCCTCGTCCTCTCGAGCCCCTGGTGCTTTACCTGGCCGCCACACCTCATTCCGCTAGCACAGTGCTGGTGGTCGTTCGGGAGGAGCGCCTGTCCAAGAGCCTGCCACCCGACGCCGTGCATCCGGTCAGGATGGTGCAGCACCAAGAAGGCACCCCTGAAGCCACAACAGAGCCAGCAAATGACCAGGCACCACAAGACAACGCTTCTGAGGCCGCGATAGCCTTGATAGGTGGCCGAATTCCTGAGACCTCCCAGCCTCAGGGAGCCCCCAGCCTCAGGAGATCTCAGACTCCACCAACACTCCCGCCCTCATCGAACGCCTGGTGTACTTCGTCAGCACGGTGTTGCGAGACACACGGGCATGCTACCCCATGCCGCAGAACCTTCTGCTCACGCTCCTCGTGGCCTCGCGCAAGTTACGCCACTACTTCCAAGGCCACCCCATCAAGGTCGTCTCGACCTACCCGCTGGAGAGGGTACTCCTGAGCCCCAATGCTGCGGGGAGGGTCGCCGAGTGGAACATCGAACTGCAGGCATTCCAGCTGGAGTTCAGCACCACCAGGGTCATCAAGGGAGCCGTGTTGGCCGACTTTGTGGCGGAAGGGACTGACGCTCCAGGGCCCGAAGCGGGTGAGGACCGGTCCCTCTCGCCAAGGAGCGAAGCACCAGACGGTTGGGTCATGTACTTCGACGGCGCCTTCGTGCACCAGGGCACGGAGGCTGGGGCCGTGCTCATCTCGCCCACCTAGGACAAGCTCTATTATGCTGTGCAGCTCTGCTTCCAGTGAGGCGAGAAAGTCTCCAACAACATCGCGGAATACGAAGGATTGATCGCCAGCCTCAAGGCTACGGAGGCCTTGGGGGTGAAGTGCCTCACCATCAAGAGCGACTCTCAACTCCTCGTCAACTTTTCCAACAAGGTGTACGAACCGAAGGACGAGCACATGGAGGCGTATCTCGCGGAGGTACGCAAAATGGAGAAGCAATTCTTGGGCCTAGAACTGCAACATGTGCCCCGCGGCACAAACAAGGAAGCTGATGATATCGCCAAGAGGGCATCAAGGCATCAGCCCCAGGAGCCTGGCGTCTTCGAGGAGTGGCTATTCAAGCCTTCAGCGGCCCCTCCGGCTGCGGAGCCTACGCCGCCTCAGGAGGAGCTCCCCCTGCCACCAGCCTCAGGAGCTCCCGCCTACGGCCCGACCTCACGAGCGCGCCTGCTCCTCGCACTTGAACCCCAGGAGGGGTGCTGGACTGAAGAACTCAAGGTGTACCTGCCGCAGGGGGCCCTACAGAAGAAGGAGGAGGACCCGGAGTGCGTAGCTCGGCAAGCTACAGCCTACTGCACCCAGGACGGTGAGCTATACCAAAAACGATCGAACGATGTTTCCTTGTGATGCATCTCCAGGGACCAGGGGCGTGAGCTATTAGCTGACATACATGGCAGAGACTGCAGGCATCACTCGTCGTCGCGCACCTTGGTGGGCAAGGCGTTCTGCAGTGGATTCTATTGGCCCACGGCAGTCAACGACGCAGTCGAGCTGGTGAAATCATGCGAGGCCTACCAGTTCCATGCCAAGAAAATCCACCAGCCTGCCCAGGGCCTCCAGACCATCCCGCTCTCATGGCCGTTTGCGGTCTGGGGGCTGGATATCCTGGGTCCATTCCCTCGAGCACCCGGGGGCTACCGCTACCTCTACATTGCCATCGACAAGTTCACCAACTGGGCGGAGGTGGAAGCCGTCCACACCATCCCAGCCGGCTCCGCAGTTAAGTTCATCAAGGGCCTTGTGAGCCGGTTCGAAGTCACTAATAGCATCATCAGTGACAACGGCTCACAGTTTACTAGCAATCTCTTCAAAACATATTGCGCTCATCCTGGAACGCAGATATGCTATGCCTCAGTGGCACACCCCAGGAGCAACGGCCAAGCTGAGCGCGCCAGTGCGGAGGTCCTAAGAGGCCTCAAGATAAGGACCTTCAAGAAGAAGCTCGAGGCCTATGGCTGGGATTGGCACGACAAGCTCCATTCCGTCTTGTTGTCCATCCGCACCACCACCACCAAGCCAACAGGTGAGACCCCGTTCTTCCTCGTCTATGGAGCCGAAGCGGTTCTCCCTCACGAGGTCAAGCATCGCTCCGCGTGGGTCTTGGCGTTTGATGAGGCACGTCAGGACACCATGCGGGGGATGGACCTCATGCTGGGGAAGGAACGCCGCCGCCAAGCCTCGCTTCGAGCGGCAAGGTACCAGCAGGCGCTACGACAGTACCACTGCCGCAGTATCCGCTCCACGATGCTCGAGGTGGGAGATCTCGTCCTGCGGCGGGTGCTCTCAAGGGAAGGGCTGCATAATCTCTCACCCATGTGGGAGGGCCCATTTAGGATTGCCCGCGTCTCTAGGCATGGCGTTGTGCATCTGGAGACGATGGACAGGATCCCCATCCAGAACGCCTGGAACATCGAGCACCTCCAGAAGTTCCACCCATGAAGCAAGGCCTAGTGCATGTGAAGGTCTCCGCTCGTGACACTCCCACGTAATAATGAGTGGGGATGTACATGCCCCGGAGTCTTCGGAGCGCTGCCCTCGGGCCTCGGGGGCTCCCTCCCACGTCCTAGTGGCAGCACTTAGCTCCGCGCTAGTGAGAAGACTAGACTATGTGCCGGACGCGGCTATTCATTTGCTTTCTGTAGCTGGTTGCAACCTTTTGTGAAATTTGGAGTTCTGGCATTTCTCGATTGCTTGGTTGAGCCTCCTTTTCCTCTACTTCTTCGCTCGCTTCTTTGTTTTGCATCAGGGAGGACGGCAGTTGCCTGATGCTCCCCCTCGTGCGCCCCGCGCGGGAGCTGGGCAGGTGTGTGCGTGCGCTGGGCTAGCCTAAACCACGGACACACCTCGCCAAAGCCCTGTCGCCCCAGAGCTTCGGATCCCATGATCTCCGCGAGGCGCCCTCGATTGCGCTCGTGATTGGCGCACCCTCCTAAGTCCGTACCCCACGGGTACCGCGAAGCAGTGCGCTAAGCCATGATTAGCCCATGCCTGAGGGCTCGCGTAAGAAGGAGTAAGGCACCCGACAGATGACATAACAAACTCAGAAGCTTTGCGATGCCTCCCGAGGTCAACGGCTCCCGAGTCGGCAACCAGGAGGTGCACCCTCCTGAGACAGGAAACTACCCCGAGCGTATCAAGCTAAGTCACCCCCTTCTTTTTTGCATCTACATAGGACATGAACAATGTTGGAGCAATAACATAACATAGTAGCATAGAGATCACAGTTCATTACACGCCCCAGCAGGGCCATTTACCTTTTTGAAAATGCGGGAAGAAAGGAAAGGACAAACAAAAGCGACTGCATGACCGCGACAGCTGATGAGGCGCGGCTCCGAGGGCCTCCTGGACTCAGCTCAATCTGAGTCCCTCTCGTGCTTCACCGTCGCGCGACGACGGGACGATCTGCCGCCATCCTCGAAGCGGGCCCGGCGGCGAGGCAGCTAGTCATAGCCACAACTGCTCGTTCTCTCGCTGGCGGAGAATATGTCGCCGCTGGGTGAACCGCGACCGTCGCTAAGGCCAAGCTTGCCCTCAGCCTTGTCGCGGCCATCGCCCAGACCGGGCTCACCATCGCCGCCGCTGCCTTCGGGGCAGCACTCTGCACGGCGACCATCTTCCCCAAACACCCACACGAAGAGGGTCGCGGCGCCATCATACTTGAAGTGGAGGGTACACCGCCCTCTCAGGCCGCACGCGCGGGCAAACATCTGCCAGCTGCGGGCCAGCGCCATGTTGCCAGCGATGGAGACCTCCATTGCGACCCATGAGGCCTTGCTGCAGCAACCATCGGCCTGCAACTAGAGGCCGTCAAGACCCCGGGCCGGCAGCTCGCCGGCAAAGGAGTGCGGAAGCTGGAGCCAGGTGCCAGCCGGACTCTCCGACCACATGACGAACTCCAGGAGCACCTCCGCCGAATGGAAGCGCGGCTGAGGGGGCCGGGCGACCACGGCACACCTCCCCTCGGTGCAAGGGCTGCTCCGTCTAGAGCGGCCCTCGCCGTGGGAGGAGGCGTTGTTGCGGCCGCCGAGGACGACACGGTCCCCGAAGGAGTGCGACCGCACCCCCGAGGAGCCACGGCAAGGGTCGCGGCGTGCTTACGGGGATGGCCCTGGACCAGCGTGTCATGCGTGTGCTGGGCAGGTGTATGCGTGTGCTGGGCTACCCTAAACCACTGACACACCTCGCCAAAGCCCTGTCTCCCCAGAGCTTCAGCTCCCTTGATCTCCGCGAGGCGCCCTCGATTGAGCTCGTGATTGGCGCACCCTCCTAAGTATGTGCCCCACAGGTACCGTGACGCGGTGCACTAAGCCATGATTAGCCCATGCCTGAGGGCTCGTGCAAGGAGGAGTAAGGCACCCGACAGATGACATAACAAACTCAGCAGCTTTGTGACACCTCCTAAGGTCAACAGGTCCCAAGTCGGCAACCAGGAGGCACGCCCTCCCGAGACAGCAAACTACCCCGAGCGTATCAAGCTAAGTCACCCCCTTCTTTTTTGCATCTACGTGGAACACGAACAACGTCAGAGCAATAAGCATAACATAGCAGCATAGAGATCACAGTTCATTACATGCCCTAGCAGGGCCATCTACCTTTTTCAAAATGCAGGAAGAAAGGAAAGGACAAACAAAAGCGGCCCGCGTGACTGCGACAGCTGTTAAGGCGCGGCTCTGAGGGCCTCCCGGACTCAGCTCAATCTGAGTCCCTCTCGCGCTTCACCGCCGCGCGACGACGGGACGACCCGCCACCATCCTCGAAGTAGGCACGGCGGTGAGGTGGCTGGTCGTAGCCGCCACTGCTGGTGCTCTCACTGGCGGAGAAGCTGCCGCCGCTGGGTGAACCACGGTTGTCGCTAAGGGCAAGCTCACCCTCAGCCTCATCACGGCCATCGCCCAGACCGGGCTCACCATCGCCGGCGCTGCCTATGGGGCAGCTGAAGGAAATATGCCCTAGAGTCAATAATAAAGTTATTATTTATTTCCTTATATCATGATAAATGTTTATTATTCATGCTAGAATTGTATTAACCGGAAACATAATACATGTGTGAATACATAGACAAACAGAGTGTCACTAGTATGCCTCTACTTGACTAGCTCGTTAATCGAAGATGGTTATGTTTCCTAACCATGAACAAAAGAGTTGTTATTTGATTAACGGGATCACATCATTAGAAGAATGATGTGATTGACATGACCCATTCCATTAGCTTAGCACCCGATTGTTTAGTATGTTGCTATTGCTTTCTTCATGACTTATACATGTTCCTATGACTATGAGATTATGCAACTCCCGTTTGCCGGAGGAACACTTTGTGTGCTACCAAACATCACAACGTAACTGGGAGATTATAAAGGAGCTCTACAGGTGTCTCCAAAGGTACATGTTGGGTTGGCGTATTTCGAGATTAGGATTTGTCACTCCGATTGTCGGAGAGGTATCTCTGGGCCCTCTCGGTAATGCACATCACATAAGCCTTGCAAGCATTGCAACTAATGAGTTAGTTGTGAGATGATGTATTACGGAACAAGTAAAGAGACTTGCCGGTAACGAGATTGAACTAGGTATTAAGATACCGACGATCGAATCTCGGGCAAGTAACATACCGATGACAAAGGGAACAACGTATGTTGTTATGCGGTCTGACCGATAAAGATCTTCGTAGAATATGTGGGAGCCAATATGAGCATCCAGGTTCCGCTATTGGTTATTGACTGGAGACGTGTCTCGGTCATGTATACATTGTTCTCGAACCCGTAGGGTCCGCACGCTTAAGGTTTCGATGACAGTTATATTATGAGTTTATGAGTTTTGATGTACCGAAGGAGTTCGGAGTCCCGAATGAGATCGGGGACATGACGAGGAGTCTCGAAATGGTCGAGACGTAAAGATCGATATATTGGACGACTATATTCGGACATCGGAAAGGTTCTGAGTGATTCGGGTATTTTTCGGAGTATCGGAGAGTTACGGGAATACGTATTGGGCCTTATTGATACGGGAAAGAAGAAAAAGGGCCTCAAGGGTGGCCGCACCCCTCCCCTTGGTCTGGTCCGAATTGGACTAGGGAAGGGGGCCGCCCCCTTCCTTCCTTCTCCTTTTCCCTTCCTCTTTTCCTATTCCATATGGGAGGTGGAATCCTACTAGGACTAGGGAGTCCTAGTAGGATTCCACACTTGGCGCGCCCCCTCCTAGGGCCGGCCTCCTCCTCCCTTGCTCCTTTATATACGGGGGCAGGGGGGCACCTCTAGACACATAAGTTGATCCACGTGATCATATTCTTAGCCGTGTGCGGTGCCCCCTTCCACCATAATCCTTGATAATATTGTAGCGGTGCTTAGGCGAAGCCCTGCAACGGTAGTACATCAAGATCGTCACCACGCCGTCGTGCTGACGGAACTCTACCCCGACACTTTGCTGGATCGAAGTCCGGGGATCGTCATCGAGCTGAACGTGTGCTAAAGCTCGGAGGTGCCGTAGTTTCGGTGCTTGATCGGTCGGGCCGTGAAGACGTACGACTACATCAACCGCGTTGTTATAACGCTTCCGCTGTCGGTCTATGAGGGTACGTAGACAACACTCTCCCCTCTCGTTGCTATGCATCACCATGATCTTGCGTGTGCGTAGGAATTTTTTTGAAATTACTACGTTCCCCAACAGTGGCATCTGAGCCTAGGTTTTATGTGTTGATGTTATATGCACGAGTAGAACACAAGTGAGTTGTGAGCAATATAAGTCATACTGCTTACCAGCATGTCATACTTTGGTTCAGCGGTATTGTTGGACGAAGCGGCCCGGACCGACATTACGCGTACACTTACGCGAGACCGGTCCTCCCGACGTGCTTTGCACAAAGGTGGCTAGCGGGTGACAGTTTCTCCAACTTTAGTTGAACCGAGTGTGGCTACGCCCGGTCCTTGTGAAGGTTAAAACAGCACCAACTTGACAAACTATCGTTGTGGTTTTGATGCATAGGTAAGATTGGTTCTTGCTTAAGCCCATAGCAGCCACGTAAAACTTGCAACAACAAAGTAGAGGACGTCTAACTTGTTTTTGCAGGGCATGTTGTGATGTGATATGGTCAAGACATGATGCTAAATTTTATTGTATGAGATGATCATGTTTTGTAACCAAGTTATCGGCAACTGGCAGGAGCCATATGGTTGTCACTTTATTGTATGCAATGCAATTGCGCTGTAATGCTTTACTTTATCACTAAGCGGTAGCGATAGTCGTGGAAGCATAAGATTGGCGAGACGACAACGATGCTATGATGGTGATCAAGGTGTCGCGCCGGTGACGATGGTGATCACGACGGTGCTTCGAAGATGGAGATCACAAGCACAAGATGATGATGGCCATATCATATCACTTATATTGATTGCATGTGATGTTTATCTTTTATGCATCTTATCTTGCTTTGATTGACGGTAGCATTTTAAGATGATCTCTCACTAATTATCAAGAAGTGTTCTCCCTGAGTATGCACCGTTGCGAAAGTTCTTCGTGCTGAGACACCACGTGATGATCGGGTGTGATAGGCTCTACGTTCAAATACAACAGGTGCAAAACAGTTGCACACGCGGAATACTCAGGTTAAACTTGACGAGCCTAGCATATACAGATATGGCCTCGGAACACGGAGACCGAAAGGTCGAACGTGAATCATATAGTAGATATGATCAACATAGTGATGTTCACCATTGAAAACTACTCCATCTCACGTGATGATCGGACATGGTTTAGTTGATTTGGATCACGTGATCACTTAGAGGATTAGAGGGATGTCTATTTAAGTGGGAGTTCTTAAGTAATATGATTAATTGAACTTTAATTTATCATGAACTTAGTCCTGGTAGTATTAGCATATCTATGTTGTAGATCAATAGCTCGCGTTGTTGCTTTCATATGTTTATTTTGATATGTTCCTAGAGAAAATTGTGTTGAAAGATGTTAGTGGCAATGATGCGGATTGGATCCGTGATCTAAGGTTTATCCTCATTGCTGCACAGAAGAATTATGTCCTTGATGCACCGCTAGGTGACAGACCTATTGCAGGAGCAGATGTAGACGTTATGAACGTTTGGCTAGCTCAATATGATGACTACTTGATAGTTTAGTGCACCATGCTTAACGGCTTAGAATCGGGACTTCAAAGACGTTTTGAATGTCATGGACCATATGAGATGTTCTAGGAGTTGAAGTTAATATTTCAAGCAAATACCCGAGTTGAGAGATATGAAGTCTCCAACAAGTTCTATAGCTAAAAGATGGAGGAGAATCGCTCAACTAGTGAGCATGTGCTCAGATTGTCTGGGTACTACAATTGCTTGAATCAAGTGGGAGTTAATCTTCCAGATAAAATAGTGATTGACAGAATTCTCTAGTCACCATCACCAAGTTAGTAGAACTTCGTGATGAACTATGATATGCAAGGGATAACGGAAACGATTCCCAAGCTCTTCATAATGCTGAAATTGACGAAGGTAGAAATCGAGAAAAACATCAAGTGTTGATGGTTGACAAGATCACTAGTTTCAAGAAAAGGGCAAAGGGAAGAAAGGGGAACTTCAAGAAGAATGGCAAGCAAGTTGCTGCTCAAGTGAAAAACCCAAGTCTGGACCTAAGCCTGAAACTGAGTGCTTCTACTGCAAAGGGACTGGTCACTGGAAGCGGAACTATCCCAAGTGATTGGCGGATAAGAAGGATGGCAAAGTGAACATAAGTATATTTGATATACATGTTATTGATGTGTACTTTACTAGTGTTTATAGCAACCCCTCAGTATTTGATACTAGTTCAGTTGCTAAGATTAGTAACTCGAAACGGGAGTTGCAGAATAAACAGAGACTAGTTAAGGGTGAAGTGACGATGTGTGTTGGAAGTGGTTCCAAGATTGATATGATCATCATCGCACACTCCCTATACTTTTGGGATTAGTGTTGAACCTAAATAAGTATTATTTGGTGTTTGCATTGAGCATGAATGTGATTTGATCATGTTTATTGCAATACAGTTATTCATTTAAGTAAGAGAATAAATTGTTGTTCTGTTTACATGAATAAAACCTTATATGGTTACACACCCAATGAAAATGGTTCGTTGGATCTCGATCATAGTGATACACATATTCATAATATTGAAACCAAAAGATGCAAAGTTAATAATGATGGTGCAATTTATTTGTGGCACTGCCGTTTAGGTCATATTGGTGTAAAGCGCATTAAAAAAATCCATACTAATGGGCTTTTGGAATCACTTGATTATGAATCAGTTGATGCTTGCGAACCATGCCTCATGGGCAAGATGACTAAGACTCCATCCTCCAGTACAATGGAGCGAGCAACAGATTTGTTGGAAATCATACATACTGATGTATGTGGTCCGATGAATATTGAGGCTCGTGGCAGGTATCATTATTTTCTGATCTTCACAGATGATTTGAGCAGATATGAGTATATCTACTTGATGAAACACAAGTCTGAAACATTTGAAAAGTTCAAAGAATTTCAGAGTGAAGTGGAGAATCATCGTAACAAAAATGAAAGTTTCTATGATATGATCGCAGAAGTAAAATATTTGAGTTACGAGTTTGGCCTTTAGTTAAAAACAATGTGAAATAGTTTCACTACTCACGCCACCTGGAACACCACAGCATAATGGTGTGTCCGAACGTCATAACCGTACTTTATTAGATATGGTGTGATCTATGACATCTCTTACCGATCTACCAATATCGTTTTGGGGTTATGCATTCAAGACAGCTGCATTCACGTTTAAAAGGGCACCATCAAGTCACCATCTAAGTCCGTTGAGACGACACAAACTGAACTGTGGTTTCGCAAGAAACCGAAGTTGTCGTTTATTAAAGTTTGAGGTTGCAATGCTTATGTGAAAATGTTTCAACTTGATAAGCTCAAACCCAAATCGGAGAAGTGCGTCTTCATAGGATACCCAAAAGAAATTGTTGGGTACACCTTCTATCACAGATCCGAAGGCAAGATATTCTTTGCTGAGAATGGATCCTTTCTAGAGAAGGAGTTTCTCTCGAAAGAAGTGAGTGGGAGGAAAGTAGAACTTGATGAGGTAACTGTACCTGCTCCCTTATTGGAAAGTAGTTCATCACAGAAATCTGTTCCTGTGACTACTAGACCGATTAGTGAGGAAGCTAATGATGATGATCATGTAACTTCAGATCAAGTTACTACCGAACCTCGTAGGTAAACCAGAGTGAGATCCGCACCAGAGTGGTACGGTAATCCAGTTCTGGAGGTCATGTTACTTGACCATGACGAGCCTACGAATTATGAGGAAGCGATGATGAGCCCAGATTCCGCGAAATGGCTTGAGGCCATGAAATCTGAGATGAGATCCATGTATGAGAACAAAGTATGGACTTTGATTGACTTGCCCAATGATCGGCAAGCCATTGAGATTAAATGGATCTTCAAGAGGAAGACGGACGCTGATAGTAGTGTTACTATCTACAAATCTAGAATTATCGCAAAAAGGTTTTCGACAAGTTCAAGGTGTTGACTACGATGAGAGTTTCTCACTCGTATCTATGCTTAAGTCTGTCCGAATCATGTTAGCAATTGCCGCATTTTATGAAATCCAGCAAATGGATGTCAAAACTGCATTCCTGAATGGATTTCTGGAAGAAGAGTTGTATATGATGCAGCCGGAAGGTTTTGTCGATCCAAAAGGAGCTAACAAAGTGTGCAAGCTCCAGTGATCCATTTATGGACTGGTGCAAGCCTCTCGGAGTTGGAATAAACGCTTTGATAGTATGATCAAAGCATATAGTTTTATACAGACTTGCGGTGAAGCCTGTATTTACAAGAAAGTGAGTGGGAGCACTACAGCATTTCTGATAAGTATATGTGAATGACATATTGTTGATCGGAAATAATGTAGAATTATTCTGCAAAACATAAAGGAGTATTTTGAAAGAAGTTTTTCAAAGAAAGACCTCGCTGAAGCTGCTTACATATTAAGCATCAAGATCTATAGAGATAGATCAAGATGCTTGATAAGTTTTTTCAATGAGTACATACCTTGACAATATTTTGAAGTAGTTCAAAAATGGAACAGTCAAAGAAAGAGTTCTTGGCTGTGTTACAAGGTGTGAAATTGAGTAAGACTCAAAGCCCGACCACGGCAGAAGATAGAAAGAGAATGAAAGTCATTCCCTATGCCTCAGCCATAGGTTCTATAAAGTATGCCATGCTGTGTACCAGATCTATTGTATACCCTACACTGTGTTAAGCAAGGGAGTACAATAGTGATCTAAGAGTAGATTACTGGACAGCGGTCAAAATTATCCTTAGTGGAATAAGGAAATATTTCTCAATTATGGAGGTGACAAAAGGTTCGTCGTAAAAAGTTACGTCGATGCAAGTTTTGACACAGATCTGGATGACTCTAAGTCTCGATCTAGATACATATTGAAAGTGGGAGCAATTAGCTAGAGTAGCTCCGTGCAGAGCATTGTAGACATAGAATTCGCAAAATACTTACGGATCTGTATATGACAGACCCGTTTACTAATATTATCTCACAAGCAAAACATGATCACACCTTAGTACTCTTTGGGTGTTAATCACATAAACGATGTGAACTAGATTATTGACTCTAGTAAACCCTTTGGGTATAGGTCACATGAAGATGTGAACTATGGGTGTTAATCACATGGTGATGTGAACTATTAGTGTTGAATCACATGGCAATGTGAACTAGATTATTGACTCTAGTGCAAGTGGGAGACTGAAGGAAATATGCCCTAGAGGCAATAATAAAGTTATTATTTATTTCCTTATATCATGATAAATGTTTATTATTCATGCTAGAATTGTATTAACCGGAAACATAATACATGTGTGAATACATAGACAAACAGAGTGTCACTAGTATGCCTCTACTTGACTAGCTCGTTAATCGAAGATGGTTATGTTTCCTAACCATGAACAAAAGAGTTGTTATTTGATTAACGGGATCACATCATTAGAAGAATGATGTGATTGACATGACCCATTCCATTAGCTTAGCACCCGATCGTTTAGTATGTTGCTATTGCTTTCTTCATGACTTATACATGTTCCTATGACTATGAGATTATGCAACTCCCGTTTACCGGAGGAACACTTTGTGTGCTACCAAACGTCACAACGTAACTGGGTGATTATAAAGGAGCTCTACAGGTGTCTCCAAAGGTACATGTTGGGTTGGCGTATTTCGAGATTAGGATTTGTCACTCCGATTGTCGGAGAGGTATCTCTGGGCCCTCTCGGTAATGCACATCACATAAGCCTTGCAAGCATTGCAACTAATGAGTTAGTTGTGAGATGATGTATTACGGAACGAGTAAAGAGACTTGCCGGTAACGAGATTGAACTAGGTATTAAGATACCGACGATCAAATCTCGGGCAAGTAACATACCGATGACAAAGGGAACAACGTATGTTGTTATGCGGTCTGACCGATAAAGATCTTCGTAGAATATGTGGGAGCCAATATGAGCATCCAGGTTCCGCTATTGGTTATTGACTGGAGACGTGTCTCGGTCATGTCTACATTGTTCTCGAACCCGTAGGGTCCGCACGCTTAAGGTTTCGATGACAGTTATATTATGAGTTTATGAGTTTTGATGTACCGAAGGAGTTAGAAGTCCCGGATGAGATCTGGGACATGACGAGGAGTCTCGAAATGGTCGAGACGTAAAGATCGATATATTGGACGACTATATTCGGACATCGGAAAGGTTCCGAGTGATTCGGGTATTTTTCGGAGTACCGGAGAGTTACGGGAATACGTATTGGGCCTTATTGGGCCATACGGGAAAGAAGAAAAAGGGCCTCAAGGGTGGCCGCACCCCTCCCCTTGGTCTGGTCCGAATTGGACTAGGGAAGGGGGGCGCCCCCTTCCTTCCTTCTCCTTTTCCCTTCCTCTTTTCCTATTCCATATGGGAGGTGGAATCCTACTAGGACTAGGGAGTCCTAGTAGGACTTCACACTTGGCGCGCCCCCTCCTAGGGCCGGCCTCCTCCTCCCTTGCTCCTTTATATACGGGGGCAGGGGGGCACCTCTAGACACATAAGTTGATCCACGTGATCATATTCTTAGCCGTGTGCGGTGCCCTTTCCACCATAATCCTCGATAATATTGTAGCGGTGCTTAGGCGAAGCCCTGCAACGGTAGTACATCAAGATCGTCACCACGCCGTCGTGCTGACGGAACTCTACCCCGACACTTTGCTGGATCGGAGTCCGGGGATCGTCATCGAGCTGAACGTGTGCTAAAACTCGGAGGTGTCGTAGTTTCGGTGCTTGATCGGTAGGGCCGTGAAGACGTACGACTACATCAACCGCGTTGTTATAACACTTCCGCTGTCGGTCTACGAGGGTACGTAGACAACACTCTCCCCTCTCGTTGCTATGCATCACCATGATCTTGCATGTGCGTAGGAAATTTTTTGAAATTACTACGTTCCCCAATAGCAGCACCCTGCACGGTGACCATCTTCCTCAAACACCCTCACGAAGAGGGTCGCGGTGCCATCGTACTTGAAGTGGAGGGTACACCGCCCGCTCAGGCTATGCGTGCGGGCAAACGTCTGCCAACCGGGGGCCAGGGACACGTTGCCCGCGACGGAGACCTCCACTGCGACCAACGAGGCCTTGCTGCAGCAACCGTCGGCCTGCAGCCAGAGGCCGTCAAGACCCCAGGCCGGCAGCTTGCTGGCAAAGGAGCACGGAAGCTGGAGCCAGGTGCTAGCCGGACTCTCTGACCACACGACGAACTCCGGGAGCACCTCCGCTGAATAGAAGCGCGGCCGAGTGGGCCGGGCGACCACAGCATGCTTCCCCTCAGCACAAGGGCTGCTTTGCCTAGAGCGGCCCTCGCCATGGGAGGAGGTGCCGCTGCGGCCGCCGAGGACCACTTGGGCAGTGGCGAGCCGGGCCCCTCCTGGCGAGATTTCCCCTTTTCTGCGGCCGAAAACCTCTTCGTAGGCGCCATGGGACTACTGCAAGATGACAAGGCGAGGAGGATGAAGAAGGAGCAATCGGCGAGGAAGTGGAGATGGGCGAGGAGGCTCTGCCCCTCCCCGCATTTATAGCCAGAAGGAGGCCAACCGCCAGCCTCCATGATTGCACATAATGATGATTTCCTCCTGCATGCAACGGCATCTCGTCAAGTCGGACGGTTGCCGAGGCAACATGGGGAGGTGGAGGCACCCACGTCCCATCAATCACCACGCGTCGACCAAGGCCGCAGGCGGTTGGGGCCCGTGGCACTCCGCACTTGCCCTTTGGCTTCGCCTCAAAGCCAAGCTCGAGCGTGCCTTGGGCCCGGGGGATACTGTCGGTGTCCTGGGAACAGCGGTACCCAGACTTGCCTACCTGCGGCCCGTGGCGTGGCTCCGTCAACGGCCCAGTACGGTCCATCTTTAGCAGCAGCAACTTGAGACCCTCGCGAGGGGCCAAGCCTCGCGAGGCGGATGACACCAAGACCTCCCTGGGGGCAGCCTCGCTAGGCTGGCTCCCGAGGAGCGGAGATATCTATGCAAGGGGCACCTCGCGAGGTTTGCGTGACATGAGCCATGACGACCAAGGCCAGGCGGGTGCCAACGGGCATAGTGTACCATTTTTCTCTTTGGTGCTAAGGAGGCAAGCGCAGGCGCGGGGCCCTGAGGCATCAGGCAAAGGTTTCCATATCGGTGCAACAAGACCAAGACCGCCAGGACGGCAGGACGGAGGTCATCGCGGAGCGCACTGCAGCATCACCACCAGAACCATTGGCAGGCGAAGACCACATTTTGTCAGGATAGCTTGTACTAGTTGTCCCCCTTCAAACTTGGCCATTGTGGGATCCCTTCCCGCCTAAACATTTGGGAAGAGGACAAAGGCCACTATAAATAGGACTTAGGCACCACCATAGAGGGGGTCGGATTCATTCCACCCAGACGAGCTCATCTAGCTCAAGAACACCTCACCTCCCAAGGCAGTGCATCCATTGTACTAGTTCATCCTCAGCCCCTCGAGGCAATCCACCACACACTGGAGTAGGGTATTACACCACAAGGTGGCCCGAACCAGTATAAACCCCCGTGTCTCTTGTTCTTTGGGTCCATCGAGTTAGGCCGTGGGATCGTTAAGCAAGCGAGCTAGGAAGAGAGTGTTCTTCATGCGCTCCCCAGAGTTTAGACCTCACAAGGGTTTTCCGGAACCCGTAATCCGACAATCGCATGAGGGATCTCTCGATACAAACACTCGCTAGAGTTAAGGGATAAGCGGCCGCAAAAATCTGAAATGCATCAACAAGAAGCGATAATTTGAACTTAGCTTTCGTTTTGAGCCTCTTTTTCTTCTGACGGGCCGCGCGCGTTCGATGCGTCCGCGGCGCCTGGAGGAGTAGAAGGTAATCAGGTGGTTTCCTTATTCCTGGTAAGGACCGACATGTGTTTCTTGCAACTGGTGGGCATCGGGAAACGGTGTCGGGCTTCTCTGGTCCTCTTCCCTTTTTCTCCCTTCCCCTCGAGTCAGTGCAGCGGCTGCCGTTGCATGGATCGTGGCAATGTAGGCAGCCTTGCCAAAGCATACTTGCCGGGGCATGAATCGACGGACTCGTACCAGTGCTTTTCTTGGGATTACCCACAGCGGGGGAAATACTGGACCGAGCATCAAGTGGTAATCGTCGACGTCGACAACGCCGAGGCTAAAGCAGCTGGACTGCTGATGAGGGGGAGGGACGGGAAGGAGGGAGCTCGCGCCCGCATGTCTTGCGCCCCTTCCCCCTGATGGTGCCCGAATGGCGAGAATGCCTACGAGCCATCGGGATAACTCTACCGCCGTCGGTGGCGGTCTTGGCCATAATTGTCGCTACGGCGAAGCTTGGAGAGCGACAGAATGGCGCGGGCGAGGCCCCCGCTTCGCCTCCGCCTCTCCGCAGGTGCCATGGTTAATGGCACCGTCGAAAATGAAGGTGGTGTTGAAGATGATGCGCTGCGCACACTTCCATGTTCACGCAGGAGAGCCCCCCTACCTGGAGCGCCAAAGATGTCGCGGGGTATCCACGGCCACCTATGGGACCACGGGGTCCCTTGCTGGTTCAGCAGGGGGACGTCACGTTGCACAAACAGCAGACCGGCGCACAGCAGCACGACACAAAGCACACAAGCAATTTACCCAGGTTCGGGCTACCGTAAGGCATAAAACCCTACTCCTTCTTTGGTGGATTGATGGTGGAATGTGGATAATGCAACGCAGTACACTTGCCCGGCAGGGGTTGCCGTATGGTAGCAGTGACTACACGCATATGGGTGCGGGTTCCTCAAATTTCCCAACCCCTCCTACGAGTGACATGGGCCTCCTTTTATAGATTAAGGGGTCACCACAATGGCAAAGTGGTCATTATCCACTGATATGATAGCAAATAGTGCTATCATACCTAACTTTGTGGGCTGACAGGGTGCATTAAATGCACCGCTTTGTGTCACATCATTGGTTACCCGGCAAGGCTTGCCAGGCTACCTCGCCAGCTCTGTGCTTGTTCTCTTCACACGTCACAGGACGGGTGTCACCTGTGAGTTTCTTCTGTAGGAAATGGCTGCCACTTAATCACCTTGCGGCTTGACACCGCACTGATTGACGACGTGGGTCGTGCTTGAGTGGTTGGTGGGATGGTTTTGCCTCTGCAAGCCCCCGGCAGACCTTGCCGGGGAGCCTTTGTTGCCTGCTTCTGGTTGTGGCCTCACCCCTTGCCGGGCTCGCCTAACCCGGCAAAGGAGGCCCTTCTCTTGCCGATATACTGCTCCTCTGGCTTGATCTTGATCCCTCTGAGCCGCATGCTGGTTTTTCAAATCTCTTTGTCCTTCAATCTCTGACTCAAGTTGGTGCTTCAATTTCTCATGTGATCCTAAGTTTTCAGAATTTTTGGAGTAGCATAAGTATGGTTTGAGTACATATTCCTACAGACTGTTTTGTTTTTGACAGATTCTGTTTTCAAAGCATAGTTTGCTTGTTTTCTAGTTTCTATGGCTTATATTGCTCAATACAAATTGTATAAATGATATGCTACAGTAGGCATTGTGTGAGAACAATCATGAGTCGTGTCTTTGGCAGCACCAAAAGTGGAATCATTTTATCTTTATCATACTAACCTATCTCACGAAGTTCCGTTAAGTTTTGTGTGATTGAAGTTTTCAAGTTTTGGGTGAGATGTCGATATGAGGAGAATAAGGAGTGACAAGACCCTAAGCTTGGGGATGCCCAAGGCACCCCCAAGGTAATATTCAAGGAAGATCCAAGCAACTAATCTTGGGGATGCCCCAAAAGGCATCCCCTCTTTTGTCTTCAATATTATCGGTAACCTCACTTGGAGCTATATTTTCATTCGTCACATGATATGTGTTTTGCTTGAAGCATCATTATATTTTGTTAGGATTTGCTTACTATTATTTATAATAATGCTTTGCATCTTTTTCAAAAAAAAGTGGCAATGGTAGCCTTTACTATGCTTATTTTGCAAGTCTACATGTTGCTGTTTGAAAACAGAAAGTTTATCGCTGTTGCAAAAATTCCCTAGAAAAGTCAGAATGTAATAAAATTTTGAAACTTTTTGAGAATAAGCTCTGATAAATTTTCTACAGTATGGTAAATTTTCATAATCTTTGGAGTTTAAGAAGTATTGATACTCTTGCATTCTTTACAGATTGTACTATTTTGGCAGATTCCTGTTATGTTTGCATTGTTTGCATATGTTTGCTTGTTTAATGATTCTATTTGAGGATAGGAGTATTAAATATGCAGAGGCATTTATTATGAAATGTTGAATAATAATTTTAGTGATTTGCCACAGTAGAGAATGATAAGGTTTTTGCATTGGTTTATACTAACTTATCACACGAGTTCTTGTTGAGTTTTGTGTGGATGAAGCTTCTGAGATTTAGGAAAACCGTGATATAAGAGGAATTAAGGAGACACAAAAGCTCAAGCTTGGGGATGCCCAAGGCATCACAAGCTAATATTCCAAGAAGTCTCAAGCATCTAAGCTTGGGGATTCCCAGGTAGGCATCCCACCTTTCTTCTTCAACAATTATCGGTTAGTATCGGTTGAGCCTAAGTTTTTGCTTCTTCACATGATGTGTGCTATTCTTGGAATGTCATTTTATTTTGTTTTGCTTGCTGTTTTAATAAAATACTTAGATCTGAAACTTTTAAATAAGAGAGAGTCCTCAATTAGCCACCTTTTTACTTAACTACTCGCTTGATTTTCACTTGTATCTTTTTGGAGTAGCTTGTCATTTACTCTTGTGCTTCACTTATATCCTATGAGTAAATTGTTGAATGAATTGAATATCATGAAGTTGAAATTATATGTTCATATCATGCCTAGTGTCGGATTTCGGGTTCCGGAAAAACCCTTGAGGTTCGAACACTGGGGTGCGCGTGAAGATCTTTCCCCCCAGCTCACGCTCTCACAACGATCTCAAAACCTAACTCATCGAACCCGAAGAACAAGGGACACAAGAGTTTATACTGGTTCGGGCCATCGATGTGGTGTAATACCCTACTCTAGTGTGGTGTGGTGGATTTCCTTGTAGGCTGAGGATGAACAAGTATAAGGGAAGAACATCCTCCTGAGGAGAGGTGTTCTTAAGCTCAGTGAGCTGGTGCGTATGAGGGTGGAATGGATCCGATCCCAGCTCTCCTCCTTTTTCCCCTCCTATGGTGGAGGCTAGTCCTATTTATAGAGGCCCTGGTCCTCTTCCCAAATATTAGGCGGGATGGGATCCCACAACAGCCAATTTGAAGGGGGGCAACTAGTACAAGTTATCCTGACAAAAGGTGGTCTTCGCCTGCCAAAGGCTATGGTGGTGACATCGTCATGGGCTCCGCGATGACCTCCGTCCTACTGGTCCTGGTCTTGTTGCACCGACATGGAAGCCTTTGCCTGATGCCTCGGGACTCCTCGCCTGCGCCTGCTCCTTTAGCACCAAAGAGGAAACCAGTACTCTGCGACCGCTGGCACCCGCCTGGCCATGGTCGTCATGGCTTACGTCACGGAAACCTCACGAGGTTCCACTCACCTTGATCTCTTTGCTCCTCGCGAGCCAGCCTAGCAAGGCTGCCCCTGAGGAGGTCTTGTGTCGTCCGCCTCGCGAGGCTTGGCCCCTCGCAAGGGTCTTGAGTGTTTGCTGGTGAAGATGGGTCATACCAGGCCGCTAGAAGAGCCACGCTGTGGGCCGCAGGCAGGCAAGTCTGGGGACCCCCATTCCTAGAACGCCGACAGTAGCCCCGGGGCCCAAGGCGCGCTCGGACTTGGCTTCGAGGCAAAGCCAAGGGGCAAGTGCGAAGCGCCACGGGCCCCTACCGCATGCGGCCTTGATTGACGCGTGGCGACTAATGGGACGTGGGCGTCTCTGCTTCCCCATGCTGCCTCGGCAACTGCCTGACTTGACGAGTCCCTGGTGCATGCAGAAAAGCCATCATTACCTGCAATCGTCGAGGCCGTCGGTTGGCCTTCTCCCGCTATAAATGGGGAGGGGGCCGGAGCCCCCGTCGCCCATCTCTTCCTCTGTTCCGCTTGCTTCTTCTTCCTTTCTTCACCGCTTCGCTGCGTCATCCATGGCGCTGATACGGAGGTTTTCCACCGCCGAGAAGGGGAAAGTCCCCCGTGAAGAGCTTGGGCCTCTCCCGCCGAAGAAGAGGCTTGCCCGCCCTCGCGATGTCATCGTAAGGCCAGAGGTGCCGAGGCCTTGGCACGAACGGCCTCCCCCCCGGCTATCCGCTGCCCTTGTACGCCCAGGCAGCGGACTCCGGAGGAGGAGGAGGCAGGGACCGACGCCCCTTGAGCCACGGCCGCAGTGCCCGAACAGTGGTAGCGCATGCCGCCGCCCCGCAAACCCACGCCGAGGGCTCCTCATGTGAACTCGTGGTATGGGCGGCGATGCCACCGCGTACGTGGATCCGGTTCCCGTCGTTCTTCTCTGCCGAAATGCCGCCGAGGGGTCCCCTTGAGCTATGGCTATATCACGCTGAGTGCGATGCCCCGGCGACGGGGGTGGTGGTTGAGGTCGTCTCCCCAGGCAAGATCTTCATGACCCGCGGATGGGGTGAGGTCGCCTGGGTTTTCCGTGCGGAGGACGCCCTCGCCATCCACTTCGAATACGATTGCGCCTCCATGATGTTCTTCAAGGTTTTCGACGCGGAAGGCCGCTGCCTAGAGTACTATCCTGGAGGGGGTCATCCGGATGGCACAGCGGCAGGAGCCGGGCCTGCCACTGGCCTAGCTATTAGCTCCTCCAGCAGCGGTGATGACGCTTGGGAATCCAGCGACTCTCCCGAGTCCTACGAGACTCCGGAGACGAGCGACGACAGCTACGTGCCCCCGAGCTCTCGCCGTGCCCGGAACGCGGCAGCAGCATCCGCCCGCCGCCGTCGTAGATCTGGATGGAGTTGGCGTCGACCTCCCGTGGCCCACTGTTGATGATGGCGTCGGTGGCATTGACACTTGTAGATAGGGATCCTAGAAACCTTCTTCTTTTGTTCCCTGCGAGGAATCGAGACGAACCCCATGAGGGCGTGTAAATGATCTGTAGTGCCCTTTGGTTAATATTGTCCTTATTATGAAGATGTACGACTACATGTCCTGCTTCGGCTCAGCCCCCCCTTTCCAACCTCGCAGTAGCTTGGTGCTCTACGCCGACAAGTCCCGGTCCCCAGGCAGGCTGCAGTCGTCGCTGGTATGCCAGGTCGCGATGCCGTGGTCAAGGCCAGGAGGTGAGAAGCCTAAGGTCTAGTAAGAGCTCCTGAGGGGTGATGCTCAAGAGGTCCCCTTTAGCGCGCAAACAGCTACCTAAGGATAGGAAAGGAAGGTGGCGTCATTGTAGCAAGGCTGCAAGAGATGAGAATCCTATGCTGCAACGCTTGGTTGACTCGAGTGCCAAACTTATCTTAGCGGTCCAGAGTCGATTCCTTGTGTTGTGCTAGGCTTGTGCGTCAATGGCCATAGTGTAGCCGGGTCAGGTCCGTGCGAGCTTTCCCTTCTTTACCACACTCTTCCGTGTGCTCTACGTCCTCGGGTCCCGGCCCTCGAGCGAGCTCAGTCTCCGCTGGTATGCCAGGTCATGATGCCATGGTCAAGGCCAGGGGTGAGGGCTGGAGAGCCAGTAAGAGCTCCTGAGGTGCGATGCTCAGGTGCCTCCCCTTTAACGCGCAAGCGAATTGCATGGGAAAAGAAGGAGCCCGCGGTACCGCCCGCTGTCATCCTCGGGAGGTTCCTGCAGGTTAGTCGAAGAGAGAGCATAGCCCATGGTCGCGCTGGTTACGTAGCTGCTGATTGCTCCACCAGAAGACAAAGGCACTGAGGATCTGATGAGGTGACGTGTGCGGAGCGGGCCGCAAGCCAGAGCTCGATCTCTTAGATTTATCAGTGTTGCTGGGATGGACCCGAGCACAAGCGCCGTGCCAGTATGTGGAGTTTTCGCCACAGGGTAAACAGGAGATTGGTCAGCAACGCAGGATGCCGCGAGATGTAATCAAACAAGCGATAGCCGTAAGAGAACCATGCAAGGAGATAAGCTAGTTTAGATAGATGTAAAAACGATGCATGCCACTGGGACGGACCCGAGCAACCTGGGGATGATGCAGGCCAAGGGGTGCCCCCAGCAGAGTAAGCTAAAGATGCAGAAAGATACGTGCCGCAGGGGCAAGCCCGTGCGACCTGGGAATGATGCAGCCCGAGGGGCGCTCCCAGCTGAGTAAACCAGAAAATGTCACCTAGTACCGTTGTCGAAGGAGTGTTGAAGTAGCTGAAGGTGCGTGCCGAAGAGTCACTCCTCACGAGCCATCAGGGCCCTGAGCCTCGGGAGGTTCTGGGGGCTCAGGTGGTTCCTTGAGGACCGTCGCCATTTCCGCCAGGACTGCGTGGTGCCTGGCCTCCTGAGCCGCCAGGATGCTCCATAGATGCTGGTGGTAGGTGAAACCCACGCTCAGCAGGCCAAATGGCATGCGAACATAGCTGTGAGGTGGACCCTCGCACCGGCCAGTGCGCGAAGGCCAGAAGCGCTCCTGAGATGCGGCCCTGTTGAGCCCTGGAATGTCGACGCAGACGTGCAGCCCGCCGTCCTCGCCAGGATGGGGAGCTGCGCCGGGTGGTGGGCGGCGGTCGCCATGTATGGTCCTTGCTTCTCGAAGCCCCTGGATTGCCTGGGTGATGAACTCCTGAGCACCTGGCGCTCCTCCTGAGCACCTGGCGCTCCGTGCCTTGTGCCCTCTTGAGGGAAATGTGCAGCGAAGCACGCCTCCACGTGGTGCCTGAGCGCCTCCCTCGTGATGTTGGCTAGGTCTGAGGCCCTCTAGAAGAGAGCCCCCGAGCCTTGCCCGAGGAGGGCACCGGGCACGCCTTCCTATGCGAGGGAGGGAGGCGCCCCAGCTGCGGGCGCGGATCCTGAGGTGGTGCCGCTGGGGACGCCGCTCTCCCGAGGCCCTGGGTGGAGCAGCAGCTTCTTCTTCTTGGGGATGGCATCAAGAGGGTACAGGGTGCCCTTGCTATCGGGGTCTTCGATTGCTGCGGCCTGGAAAGCGCGTTCCAGGGAGCACATCGCATCTCTTTCTTCGCATGGGACTGTGATGATTCCGTCGCTTCCTAGCATCTTGAGGATGTTGTAGCCATGGTGGGTCACTGCCATGAACTTGGCCAATGCTGGATACTCAAAGATGGCATTGTACGGCAGACGGGTATGGGCGACGTCGAAGTCGATGAGCTCGGTGCGGTAGTTGTCGCGCTGGCCTAAGGTGACAGGGAGGCGGACCTACCCTATCGGGGTGGTGGAGTCGTCGGTCACTCCTGAGAAAGGCTTGGTAGGTTGCAGCTGGTCATATGGCACTTGGAGGTTGTCGAACGTCTCGACAAATAGGGCATTGAGCCCCGCACTGCCATCGATGAGGGTCTTGGTGACTTGGACGTTGCTGATGACGGGTGAATAGAGCATCGGGAGGATGCCGGTGGTTGCCACGCACTTGAGCTGGTCCGCCGAGCTGAAGGTGATGGCGTACTTGGATCACCTGAGCGGGCGTGTGGCCTCAAGCCTGGGGAGGGCCGCGTTCACCTCGCGAGCAAACTGCTTGAAGGTGCACTGGGAAGCTGCAGCCTGAGCACCGCCCAAGATGCAGGCGATGGTGCGCGGCTCCTGGAAGCCCCCAGGCCCCTTGTCGGAGTCAAAACCGGCGGATCTCGGGTAGGGGGTCCCGAACTATGCGTCTAAGGCGGATGGTAACAGGAGGTAGGGGACACGATGTTTTACCCAGGTTCAGGCCCTCTCGATGGAGGTAATACCCTACGTCCTGCTTGATTGTTCTTGATGATATGAGTATTACAAGAGTTGATCTACCACGAGATCGTATGTTATGGTCTAAACCCTACAGGTATGATGAGTAATGTCATAATGATCTATCGACTAGCCTGGCCTCGGTTTATATAATGTACCGGAGGCCTAGGACAACAAGAGTCCTAGCCGAATACGTTGGTGGAGACGAGTCCTTGTCTTGATCACCAAGTATTGTGGAATCTTCCTCGTATATGTCTTCGGCTGTCCAAACTGGCCCATGAGTAACCGGCCATGGGGGTCCTCGGCCCAATCCAACTGATCGGGAGACGTTGTGGTGAGTACCCCCTAGTCCAGGACACCGTCAGTAGCCCCCTGAACCGGTCTACAAGTTGGGGACGCTCCTCGGTTCTTCCGAACTATTCTTCATCTTCGGTCGTCGGTCTTGAAAACTGGTTCAACAAATCTTCACATCTTCTATCTTGAGGATTGCCGAGCTAAATCTGGAGATCTCACACATCGGGTATCCGAGGAGCCCTTTAATTCTTCGGCCTTTATCAATGCCTTGTTATTTTTATGCCACACCTCGGGTTTGAAGTTGTTCCCGGGCGGCAGTGTCCTCTTGCATCCGAGCTCCAATGCTGGACTATATTCAAGGTATCTTTTGCAGACGAGCACCAACGTCAGACCGCTTCCGAGCTCCAACGCCGGAATGTATCCGAGCTCCAACGCCGGACTATGTCCAAGCTCCAACGCCGGACTATATCCGAGGTGTCATAGATCACCTTGGTTCAAAAAAAGTTGAAAGAGTTTAGCCGAGCTTAATGCCGGGAATGCCCTCTATGGAGCCAGCCACTGGCGCCCGAGCTTTATGCCGGACTGTTTCCGAGGTGGTGCACCACCTCGACTATGGGCCGATTTTTTGTCAATATTTTTGATTGGTGCAATTTATTCTCTGTCGAGATATATAGCCAGTAGCCCTCAAGGTGTGTATCGGTCTAAAACCCGAGATGCACCTGAAGGATGACATGAGACCGTTGTTCCCAGTATCCGCTGAGACTCAGGTTGATTTGCAAAATCAGTCTAAGGATAAACTCCTAGCTCGGTAGAATACTTCGGGACACAAAAAGCAGTGTGCAGAGTCCTCGAGACTCAGGTTGGGTGCGGCCGACCAACCTGAGGATTATAATCTCCTCAAAAACTATATTGCACTTAAATTTTCTGCACTGGATTGCCAATGCAGTAGCCCCCGAGACACTGGTCAGGTGGAAACACCAGACCAGGGGATCAATGTGCCCCTTTAATATTATTAAATGATAAGCCCAAAGCCCAGTAGCTCCCGAGCCTTAATGCGGGCACGGGTGGCTGAATTAAGGATCGATATCCAGAGTAAAATCAAAAATTATGTGTAATGATTCTATGTATCTAAGTACTTTACATCATTAATGCTTGGATTCGCATTGTGTCGGCGTTCTAGGAACGGGGGTCCCCAGATTTGCCTGCCTGCGGCCTGCGGCGTGGCTCAAAGGGGGGCCCAGCACGGCCCATCTTCATCAACACAGACCCAAGACCCTCGCGAGGGGCCAAGCCTCGCGGGGCGGACGACACGGAGCTTCCTCAGGCACGGCCTCACCAGGCTGGCTCACGAGGAGGCGGAGAGATCAAGGCGGGGTACCTCACGAGGTGCCCGTGACGCAAGCCATGACGACCAAGGGCGCCAGGCGGGCGCCAGCCCGCGCAGTGTCCTCCTCTCCCCTTTGGTGGCCCGAACCAGTATAAACCATGTGTCTCTTGTGTTGTTCCTTCCTTAGCTTAGATCTTAGCGAGGCGGAGGGGTGGAGGTAGGTAGGAGGCAAAATCTCCGCGCGCACCCTAGTGTTCGAACCTCAAGGGTCTGCTGGAACCCGAAATCCAACATTTGGCGCGCCAGGTAGAGGTGCGCTGGAATTCGTCTTCCACCACCCCGTTCTCCTCCGACCATCGCGCCCATGTCTGACGCTTGTCGGGCCCGCGCCGAGCGCCGGGCCGCTCTCGCTTCCTGCGTCGCCCAGACGGCTCCTTTCGGCGGGCGTCCTCGCCGTTCCCCGTCACCTGCCGTCAACGCCGCCACCGGCCCGGCGGGGACGAGCAGCAAGCATCGTCTCGGCATCCGTCAGTGCAACAAGACGGCCGCACCGCTACTCCCTCGCTCACCCCAGCTGGTTCTTTATCCCGCGCACTCCGCGCACCCATGGAGGCTCGAGCTGCGCTCATCGCGGCAAACAAGCTCCCGCGCTACCGTCCCGTCGACGACGTCTACGAATAATGGCTTGACCGCGTCGCCGAGCTCGTCCGCGCCGCAGGGGGCTCTCCTGCGCCGCTCGTTCCGTTGCACCGCACCCCGCCCCGCGTGGGCGACGAGGCTCCGGCGGCGCCCCGGCCGCCTCCTCCTCAAGAAGGCGCCATGGCTCCAAGGCGCGTGGCCCCTGGGCGGAACCCGCTCCGTCAGGTGCCAGCGCGGCAAGAGCAGAGCTGCCAAGAAGTCCCTCGACCGCAAGAAGCTGCCCGGGTGCTCCCTGCTCCAGCACGTCGCGACCATGCTCCTGCTCCCGCACGCCAAGACCCCACGCTGCTCCCAGCTGCAGCGCGTGGGGACATGCAAGACCAAGCTCTCCGTCACCCAAGGCCTCCCGTGGCCACAGCAGGCTGCCGTGCCTTCACCACCGAGCTACGCCGCGTCGCGTGGCCCGGCAAGTTCAAGCCAGACCTGCCTCCTCGTTATGACGGCACGGCCGACCCTGCGGAGTTCCTCCAGCCCTATGAGCTGGGCATCGAAGCTGCCAACGGAGACGAGAAGGTCATGGCGAACTGGTTTCCCATGGCGCTCAAGGACGGGGCCCGCACCTGGCTCCTGAACCTGGCCCCGGGCACGATCTCCTCCTGGGACAAGATACGCACCCGCTTCATCGCCAACTTCCAAGGTACTCGTGACCGGCCACCCGCCGTGAGTGACATGCGCCGCATCAAGCAACAACCCGGGGAGACCCTGCAGAAGTACATCCAGCGCTTCAACAACGCACGCCTCAAAATTCCCAAGGTGACTGAGGAGGCCATCATCTCAGCCTTCTCCGACGGCGTGCGCGATGTCAAGATGAAGGAGGAGCTGGCGATGCATGAAGACCTCTGCACTTCCTTGGAGCTGTTCAACTTGGCAACCAAGTGCGCCAGGGCCGAGGAAGGGCGTCTCTCCCTCCTCGAGCTACCTGCCGCAGACTCAGAAGAGAAGAAGCCCAAGGCCAAGGATGTGAAGCGCAAGGGGGCTGCCGTGCTCACGGCAGAACCAGACACCAAGCGGGGCAGAGATCTGCCCGAACCTCCCAAGGGCAGTCGATACTGTGTGTACCACGACCTCCACACCCACAACACCAACGAATGTCAAGAGCTCCGAGCCGTGCGAGAAGGAAGGATCGGCCGTCGCCCCGACCGCGGTGACCGGGGCTACGGTCGAGGAGGAGGAAGGAACGCAGGACACTGGGAAGACCGTGGCCCGCGCCAAGGGTGGCGCGATCAACCTTGCGAGGATCGCTGGCAAGATCTGCCTCGCGAGGGAGATTGGAGGGATTAGCCTCGCGAGGATCGCCCGCAAGGCAACGCAGGCCTCCCTCCACTGCTGCTGCAGCCAAGGAGGAACGAGGACCGCCACCAGGATGAGGGGGCTGGGGGCTTCCAGGAGCCGCGCGCGATCGCCTGCATCCTGGGCGGGGCTCAAGCCCCAGCCTCTCAACATATCTTCAAGCAGTTCACCCGCGAAGTGAATGCAGTCCTCCCCAAGCTCGAAGCCACGCGCCCTCTCAGGTGGTCGGCATGCGCCATCACGTTCAGCTCAGCAGATCAGCTCAAGGGTGCGGCTGCAGCCGGATTCCTCCCGATGCTTTGTTCCCCAATCATCAGCAATGTGGTGGTCACCAGGACCCTCATCGATGGCGGGGCAGGGCTCAACGTCCTGTCCGTGGAAACATTCAACAATCTCCAAGTGCCCTACAGCCAGCTTCAGCCAACCAAGCCTTTCTCCGGAGTCACCGACGGCTCCACGGGCCCGATTGGGCAGGTCTGCCTCCCTGTCACCTTCGGGGCACGTGACAACTACCGCACCGAGCTCATCGACTTCGACGTCGCTCACATTCACCTGCCGTACAACGCCATCCTTGGGTACCCAGCGCTGGCCAAGTTCATGGTCGTAACTCACCACGGCTACAACGTCCTTAAGATGCCAGAAAGTGGCGGAGTCATCACGGTGCCCTATGAAGAAAAGGACGCGGTGTGTTCCCTGGAGCGAGCCTTTCAGGCCGTGTCACTGGAAGACCCGGATCGCAGAAGCAGGAGGCTTCCCGAGACCGCCCCCAAGAAGAAGAAGACATCATCTGGCCCGGCCCCTCAGGAGGCAGGCCCCTCTGGGCCCGCGCCTGCCCAGGGGGAACCTCCTTCCATTGCATAGGAAAGGGCGCCCGGCGCCCTCCTCAGGAAGGGCTCGGGGGCTCTCCCCTGGAGGGCCACCGACCTGGCTAGGGTCACGAGGGAGGCGCTTGGGCACCACATGGAGGCGTGTTTCGAAGCACGTTTCCCTCAAGAAGGAGTAAGGCAAGGAGAGCCAGACCCTCAGGAGTTCGTCAGCAAGGCCATTCAGGAGCTACAGGAGTCAAGAGTCATGAAAGGCGGCCGCCGCCTACCAGCAGTGGCTCCCCATCCAGGCGAGGATGGTGGGCTGCGCGTCTGCATCGACATACCAGGGCTCAATCGAGTCGCCTCTCTGGAGCGCCTCTGGCCCTCGCGAGTGGGGCGCTGCGGAGGTCCACCCCACAGCTACGTTCGCATGCCTTATGGCTTACCGAACCCGGCTGCCACGTACCAGCGCCTCATGAGGGGCATCATGGAGGCACAAGAGGCTAGGCGTTCCGCAGCCCTGGCGGAGATGGAGATGGTCCGCAAGGAGCCACCAGCGCCTCCGGAGCCTCCCGAGGCCCCTAGGCCTGGGGGCTTGTGAGGATCGGCTCCCGCAGCCCACCGAGTCTGCTACACCAACAGTCCTTCGTCCTCAACATCATCAGGTGACATCTTACAAGTTTCATTTCCAGCTGGGAGCGCCCCCCCCCCAGAGCTGCATTATTCCCAGGCCGCGTGGGTCCGTCCCTGCGGCATGCATCCCTTTTATTTCATGTTGTTAGCTTACCTTGTTGGGGGCGCCCCTCGGGCTGCATCATCCCCAAGTCGCTCGGGCCTGACCCAGTGACGTCCGCCTTCCCAGCATCTATTTGAATGAATCCACTCCTTCGCGGCTAATGTGTTTGACCTAGTTGCCCGCTCAACTGACGCCAACTGACGGAACTGCTCCCAAACGGCACGACGCTTGCGCATGGGTCCGTCCCTGCAACGCCGACAAACCTGAATGGCTGAGCTCTGGCCGCGGCAGCCCCGCATGGCGCCACCTCGTCAAGCCTTCAGTGCCTCATCGCCCCTCAAAAGCAACCAACGGCTGACTGTCAATTGTCATGGCAACCCCTCGTTCTTTCTATGATGGGTTTACAGGATCTCCTAAAGGAGCCGCGTCAGGCGAGGCCCTTGCGGTGTCTCCTTCACTCTCATCCGCGTGAACCGCTTGCACGTTAAAGGGGGGTGCCTGAGCATCACGACTCAGGGCTCCTACTGGCTCTCCAGCCCTCACCCTTTGGCCTTGTCCACGGCATCGCGACCTGGCATACCAGCGACGGCTGAGACTCGCTCGAGGGCCGGGACCCGAGGACGTAGAGCAGAAAGGGGAGCAAAGGCGAGAGGGGAGGGACACGCGAGGACCTCGCCGAGCAGCCTCACGCCAGCCGATGCACGGACCCGGCGACACACCAGAGAGTGACCCCTGATTCTTGAGATAAGTCACCACCCGGAAGCGCCAGCTACCGTGGCACCATCCCCACACCTAATGCAATCCCGTGTTAGCAACGCCGCTCACCTTTCTCACCGAACGACGGCTGCTTGAGTGCCAAAGGGGACCTCCTGAGCATCGCGACTCAGGGGCTCTTACCGGACTCCGGGTCACTCACCTCCTGGCCTTGACCACGGCATCGCGACCTGGCATACCAGCGACGGCTGAAGCCGCCTTGGGACTGGGACCTGTCGGCGCAGAGCACCAAGCCCTTGTGAGGTTCGAAAGGGATAACTGAGCTAAGACGGAATGAGCAACTCGCACAATTCTACGACAAGGGTTATATTAACAAAACAGGATCACAGGCACCTTACAAGCCCCCACGGGATGCGTCTTTGATTCCTCACAGGGAACAGATCCTAAAAGGACGCTAACT
Organism: Triticum urartu; assembly: GCF_056163025.1. Taxonomy (NCBI): domain Eukaryota; kingdom Viridiplantae; phylum Streptophyta; class Magnoliopsida; order Poales; family Poaceae; genus Triticum; species Triticum urartu. The sequence goes on along the minus strand of NC_141876.1, from coordinate 494,878,542 downwards.
ACGCATGCCCCTGCAAAAGACGCCATCATCAACAGTGGGCCGTCAAGCACCGGCGCCAACCCCATCCAGATCAGAGGCGGCGACGGCCTGACGAGCCCGCCCTGCTCCAGGAGGGCGCCGGCTCGGGGGCTCGTAGCTGTCGTCGCTCGTCTCCGGAGTCGCGAAGAGCTCGCCGGAGTCGCTGGAACCTCCGACGCCTCAGTTGCCTGAGGAGCCGCCAAGGGAGCAGTTGGCGGGCCCGGTCCTCGCCGCAGCAGGGTCCCGGCCACCTCTCCCGGGGCAGCACTCCAGCCGACGCCCGTTCGCATCGAAGACCTTGAAGAACATCACTGAAGCACCGTCGTACTCCAAGTGGATCATGAAGGCACCGCTTGTCCTGTAAACCCGGGCGACTTCGCTCCAGCCTCGAGTCATGAAGACCTCGCCCGGGGCGACGACCGCGACCTCTGCCTCGGTCGCGAGGGTGCTGCAACCGGTGTGCTACAGCCAAAGCTCCAGGAGTTCTCCCTGCGGGATGATGGAGGCGAAGAAGGGAGGAAGGCGAATCCAAGACTGAGGAGGCATGGCAGTGTGGAGCACGAACTCTCGGGAGGAGCCCTCGGTGTGGATCCCAGGGGGACGACCCACACCTTCGTGACCCGTCGACGTCGACGGCGGCGCCGCCCGTGGCGATCAGCATCAACTCCTTCAGGGCCCTCGATGTGGGCGTACAAGGGAAGCGGGAACCCCGGCGGTGCCCGCTCGCACCAGGGCCTCGACACCACCTGATGGGCCCCCTCGTCCGAGCCGCGGAGGGCGAGCCGTTTCTTCGGCGGGAGCGGGTCTGGTTCCTCTCGGGGAGCCTTTCCCTTCCCTGCCGTCGAGAACCGGCGGATCGGAGCCATCGCAGCAAGACGGAGCAAGGACCGGGAAGAAGGAGAAGCAAGAAGGGATGGACTGGAAGGGCGCGCGCCGTTCCGTACTTATGGCCGGCGAAGGCCAACCGCCGACCTCCACGATCATAGGTAATCATGACCCGCTTTGCATGCAGGGGCTTGTCGAATCCGTGCAGTTGTCGAGGCGCCATGGGGAAGTGGAGATGCCCACGTCCAATCAACCGCCACACAGCGCCCAAGACCGCAGGCTGTTAGGGCCCGCGGCGCTTCGCTCTTGCCCTTCCGCCTCCCTGCACGGCCAAGTCTGGGCGCGCCTTGGGCCCGGGGGATACTGTCGGCGTTCTGGGAACGGGGGTCCCCAGACTTGCCTGCCTGCGGCCTGCGGCGTGGCTCAAAGGGGGGCCCAGCACGGCCCATCTTCATCATCACGGACCCAAGACCCTCGCGAGGGGCCAAGCCTCGCGGGGCGGACGACACGGAGCTTCCTCAGGCACGGCCTCACCAGGCTGGCTCGCAAGGAGGCGGAGAGATCAAGGCGGGGTACCTCACGAGGTGCCCGTGACGCAAGCCATGACGACCAAGGGCGCCAGGCGGGCGCCAGCCCGCGCAGTGTCCTCCTTTCCCCTTTGGTGCAAATGGGGCAAGCGCAGCCACGGAGTACCGAGGCATCAGGCAAAGGTTGCCGTTTCGGTGCAACAAGACCAAGACTAGGAGGACCACAAGACGGAGGTCATCGTGGAGCCCAAGACGGCGTCACCACCAGAGCTTTGTGAAGGCGAGGACCAACTTTAGTCTGGATAAGTGTACTAGATGTTCCCCTTCAAAATGGCCAATGGTTGGCGCCCTTCCCGCTCAATATTTGGAAAGAGGCCCAGGACCATTGCCTATAAATAGGACCAGCCACCCACAAGGATGGTGGTTTGGGTTCGGTTCGGGTGCGGTTCGGGTTCGGTTCGGGTTCGAGGTAAAAGGAAGGTTAGAGACAGAGATCTAGGATCAAGGATCGGATCAAAATCAGAGAGAGAGAGAGAAGGGTGACTGAACTCCTCCTAGCAGTTTGTCCCCCCCCCAGCAAAGAACAGACCCTCGCGAGGCTGTTCTTCCTTGTATTGTTCATCACCATCAGCCCAAGAGGCAATCCACCGCACCACACACTGGAGTAGGGTATTACACCACAACGGTGGCCCGAACCAGTATAAACCCTGTGTCTCTTGTGTTGTTCCTTCCTTAGCTTAGATCTTAGCGAGGCGGAGGGGTGCAGGTAGGTAGGAGGCGAAATCTCCGCGCGCACCCCAGTGTTCGAACCTCAAGGGTCTGCCGGAACCCGAAATCCGACACATTGTACAAAACTTTGTTGACCGACCATCAGCTTCCACCTCCTCAGCCAGTAGCCGAGGAGTGTTTGTCCTACTTTATAAAGCCTTTATGAGCGCAAAGATTTATGACAAACAAGGAAATCTGGCCATACGGTTTTATAAACAAAGGTATGCAGAGAGATATGTTATATTATTGTTTAACATAAGAAATGTCTTCCAAAGAAAATAGTCCCGCTATCGGTTCCCTTCTTTGGGTTGTCATGCTAAGCATGATCATGAAACCTCAGCTCTAATGTAAGAGCAAAATATTGAGGATTTAGTTTGGGAGGCCACTTACTAGCCCCCGGTAGTGTTCGGCGATAGTCGAGGTCGAGTCGTAAACCCTCCGGCCAATGTTATGAATGGCCTGTCATTTAACACAGTCATCGGATCACTGATCAGTTTACGCTTATTGTGACAGTCAGTTTTCGGCTTTCTCCACTGAGGTGCTTAACCATGTGAGCTGGAAGCATAATCGCAGTGGTTCTCCCTTTGCACACCTAACCGAACAAAGCGGAATGTAGGAGGCAAGCGCAGGAGCCGGGCAACCCAACTATTGACCGAAGACACAATTCGAAACCGATGCATATATAGCAATATCCGAGAATGTTTTTGCCGAATCTCTAAAGGTGTCCAGCGTTGCACTGTGAGACTTGTGCTGAAAACACACAAATAGTTTGAAAGTGCCATAAGCTTGGAAAACCAAAAAACGTCAGTAAAAACTTGATGCCCGAACAAGATCAAGTGTCTGGTGCCAATCCGAAAATTGGAGAAAAAAATTGTGCTTCTGTCGTGCTTTAACATGACACATCCGATCTCAAGACTTCACGCGGGTCAGCCTATGGCTTCAAGCTCCTCATCCCAAAGGCGGACTACTTCTCCGAGGTCAGTTTAGCAAACTAAACTCAAGCGGCTTTCAGAGAGAAGACAGGCTATCCGGCTATTGACCATAAACTCGAGTCAAAAAAGGAGCGGTCGAAAAAGACTTTGCAATGACCAAGAAGAAAACACATTTACTATAAAACAGCTCATATAAATTTTAAGAGCCCCCAAGTGACTTGGGTAAAAGAATTTTATGTATAATGATTGTATGTACCGAAGTACTTATATCATATATGTGTTCACCCGAACTTTAAACGCGTGTTAACCGACAATCGGGAGCGTATGGGTAAACACAGGAGCGAGGCAACCCAGCTTGCAAATCGCTTAGGTCAATATGGTGCATATTGTGGCGTAATACGCGAACAAGGAACGAAGCCGTACAAGTATAATCATATGCAAGAGGAAAAGCTCCATCAAGGGAGCCCCCAAATAAACGGGGTATTTGAATATGCCCATCACAAACAAAGTTTTGACAACGAACTTTGTCACAAACAACTCTGTGCCGAAAAGTATAATGCTTGGTTGAACCGAACAAAATTTAAAACTAAAAAAATAGCATGAAAGCAACTTAGCTGGTTAATGTGCTCGGTGTTGATGACGCGATTCGGGCTTGTGGCGGGACGAAGACGCCCATTGATCTGTGACAGATCTGACAAGGTTCATAGTCCTCGGCATGGCCGGGGTCCCAGCCCCCGGGCCCGAGGTGTCCGGGCAAGGAGTTCGGCACTCCGGAGTAGTGACCACCTAACGTAGTCAAAATCGATTACCTGCACACATAAAACAGTGTGGTTCGGGAAATAATAATATATATATAATCCTTGCATAATTGATTTACGCAAAAATAATTTATTTAAAGAAATGTGGCCTGGCGCCGAAGCCAATGTCGATGCAGGGCGTCAGCGTGATGCAGTGAAGGCGTGACAAAGCCTGAATTTGCAGGGCGGTCCGGGCTCCGAATGCGGCGTTCGCCGAACTATGTACGGAAACCGACCGAACCACCACGTGACCGTTTTAAATGTGGCCGCCATTCGATAGACCTGTGTACAGATGATGAAACAAACCAGAGTAATAATTTCTTAAGAAAAATAAACCAAACAAGCAAAAATTGTTAGGATTAATAGCACCTGGTTTATTTGTTGTAGCATTCCGAAGAAAAGCGACTCCCAAAATCGGGAATCGATCCGCACACCCATTGCCTGATGGGCGATAGAGCGATGGCCTGGTGATGCTGGCAAAGGTTGGCTTGTCGAGGCGAAGCCCTCGGCCCAGCTAACATGACGAAGTTGGTTGGCTGGTGACGCCGAAGTCACCGGAGTATGTTGATGAAAAAATAGCCAAGTCCCCGGTCTAGCCGAGGTGACGGAACAGGCCGGTGAGGAGTTGTTGTAGCTGCTACGAGGTGTTGAAGTAGTTCGGCGTGATGGACATTGGCTCGAAGAAGCAAAAGTGCGGCCATGCCGACCCAGGTCGTAACTTGTGACGCGACCAATGCTGGTTTGATAAAAGTGACCATGCGGCGATGCTGGTGTGCCGCTCCGTGTAATCCGTGGGGCGGCGATGTTGGTGATGATTTATCCTTGGCGATTCCGAACTCTTATTCGGCTCGCCGAGGCAAGGATCCGAAGAAGTTGAGCTCGGCTTAAAAAGCGACGACATGTCTAGCGCAGGTCGGGAGTCGTGGAGCTATATTGCCGGACTAGTTTGACACCAGCGTGATGGCGAAGATTACCTCAGAGGAGGATTAAAATTTTATGGGCGTGTGTTAAAAACAACGCACAATACCTTAGAATAAAATTCCTTTTAAAAAGGTTGTCAAATATCACGTTCATAAAGAAACATGAATTCGGGTCGGATCAGTATTCGCGCAGGAAACAGATCTGAAAAGTGATGCACAAATCGGAAGGTTCCCGGAGTTTGGACAGTCGGATCGAGCTGAAATTGTGAGGGGTGATAGATATAGGAATTCCGCAGCCGATCAACGGTTGGATCTTCCAAAGGATGTCCGAGCTAGATGCTGGACGCCACGCTCCAAACTCATCTAGATTCCTGTCCAGATTCGAAACGGCTCCGGTATATCATAGATTGCCAGAGATTCCTCCATCGGAACTCGATGAAATTTTGCATGGTTGTTGTAGACTCAATTCCGCACAATCCCACCGAAGCAATCGTCAAAGCGATACTCGAGGAGGCGGTGGCGGCAGATACGAGTTCACTGTCCAGAAAAAAAGCACGGTCGCCCGAGGGCAATGTTGACGTTGAGCCCCCGAGCTCTATGGACGATTCCTCCATGATCTTGATAGAGATCGGAGTTGGTGTTGATGAAGGCCCTCGTCCGAACATGATGATCGGAGGCAGGGCACAATCCTCGGTCAAGCCAAGGTGACCAGTTGAGCCGGCGACGAAGATGTCGACGTCGTAGTTAATCTGCAGACGAGCCATCGATCCTTTTGCCGATCACACAGCGGAACTCTCAATGAAAGCACCAATGTCAGTGTCAAAACCGGCGGATCTCGGGTAGGGGGTCCCGAACTGTGCGTCTAAGGCGTATGGTAACATGAGGCAGGGGACACGATGTTTTACCCAGGTTCGGGCCCTCTCGATGGAGGTAATACCCTACGTCTTGCTTGATTGTTCTTGATGATATGAGTATTACAAGAGTTAATCTACCACGAGATCGTATGTTGTGGTGTAAACCCTACAGGTATGATGAGTAATATCATAATGATCTATCGACTAGCCTGGCCTCGGTTTATATAATGTACCGGAGGCCTAGGACAACAAGAGTCCTAGCCGAATACATTGGTGGAGAGGAGTCCTTGTCTTGATCACCAAGTCTTGTGGAATCTTCCTCGTATATGTCTTCGGCTGTCCGAACTGGCCCATGAGTAACCGGCCATGGGGGTCCTCGGCCCAATCCAACTGATCGGGAGACGTTGTGGTGAGTACCCCCTAGTCCAGGACACCGTCACCCCTCGTCCTGATGATGGTAGTCGTTCCTTTTTCATGGTAGCGGCAGCGGGGGGAGACCAGCATTGCCCTGAGGACAGTCCTCGCGGGGCTGGTCCCTCCAGGCACCCTCACGAGGCTGCTCCTATCAGTGGACCCCATGAGGCCGGTCGCGCCACTCCTGGCGGGGGCCGCGGTCATCCCAACGTCCTCCACTTCGTCCTCCTCCTCGGTCGTAGCCCCGGTCGTTGCGCTCGGGGCGTCGACCGAAGCGTCCATCTCGGATGGCCCTGAGCTCTTGACAATCGTTGGTGTTGTGGCTGTGTACGTTGTGGAAGGCGTAGAACCAACGGCTACTCTTGGACGACTCGGGGTGGTCCCGGCCACGCTTCGTGTCTGCCTCTGCCGCGAGCACGGCTACTGCCTTGCGCTTCACGTCCTTGGCCCTGGCTTTCTGCTCTTCTAGGTCGGCAGCAGGGAGCTCGAGGAGGGAGAGGCGCCCTTCCTCAGCTCTTGCGCACTTGGTCGCCATGTTGAACATCTCCAGAGCCGTACATAGTGATGAGGACATAGACCTGGGGTAGGGTAATAGGCCTGACCTATACGTCCTATCCAAGGTCATTGTCTTAGAAGCAAAGAAGCTCAAGAGACAACAAGGAGGGCCAACAAAGGTGTCGAGTGCAATCCATTCGACCTACCAGTCACTCGGAGACCCCTCCTTACTTGGGTCACTCGACCACACGATCATTCGACCATACAAGAATCCATTATACCTGTTTGAAGACCAGGAGTCATCTAGAACAGCAACGGGCAAGCGTCCACTCTGTAATCTTTAAGGCCATTAAGGCATTTAAGGCTAGCATTACCAGTAACGCCACCTCTTTATGTACCTTAAACCCATTGTAACGTGGGCTGGCTGGGATCCTGGCGCACTCTATATAAGCAACCCCCCTCCACTGAGACAAGGGTTCGCACCCTCTGTAAACACACACACACACACACACATACGTAATCCAATCGACCGCCTCAGGGCACCGAGACGTAGGGCTGTTACTTCCTCCGTGAAGGGCCTGAACTCGTAAAACTCGTGTGTACAACTTCGCCATAGTTAGGACCTTGCCTCCTCATACCTACCCCCCATTCTACTGTCAGTCTTAGATCCACGACAGTTAGCGCCCACCGTGGGGCTGGTGTCTTAGCGACTTTCTGGTGGAGTTGCAATTTTTCCGATTCTCATCGTCATGGTTTCCGCCGCGGACTGGTTGAGGGCCGCGAGATCCGTCTCGGCACGCTTGTGTTCATCGCTGTCGACTCCGCCTGGCTCCAGGAAGCTCCGCTCGACGTTGATGCGCTCCCCGTCCATGGGGCGACGCACTTCCGCGCGTGCATCCGCGGCGTCCTTCTCCGGCAACCGTCGACCCAGTATCGGTCGGTTCCTATGGTGTCCTCATCCCCCACCGCTCACCGGCACAAGCATTCCGGTCGGTCGCGGCTCCAGTGGTGGGTGAGGCACGCGGTGGCCCGCCAGTCAGCCACCTCACATGTCGCGGCAATCGAGCCCGACGAAACTCTCTACGGCCTGTTCGACTGGCTCCGTCGAGACCACATCTGAATGCGACAGCAGCGATCCCGCGGCAGAAGTCTTGATGGTCGACGGAATATTTGGAAATTTATAGGGCAAAGAGGCGGTGCGGGAGGCCACCGAGGTGGGCACAACCCACCTGGGCGCGCTTGGGCTCCTGGGCGTGCCCTGGTGGGTTGTGCTCCCCTCGGAGCCCCCCTCTGGTACTTCTTTGGCCCATCAGGTGTCTCTGGTCCAGAAAAATTCTCCAAAAAGTTTCGCTGCGTTTGGACTCCATTTGGTATTGATTTTCTGCGAAGAAAAAAACAAGCAAAAAACAGCAACTGGCACTGGGCACTATGTCAATAGGTTATTCCCAAAAATGATATAAAGTTGCTATAAAGTAATTGTAAAACATCCAAGAATGATAATATAATAGCATGGAACAATCAAAAATTATAGATACATTGGAGACGAATCAGTAATCACAATGATCGATTCCTCTCCGAAGAACTCCTGCCGCCTAGGAGTCTCCAGTCTCCAAGAGTAACAAGAACGATGGGGAAAAGCTCAAGACTTTCTCAAATCACGAGTTCCTTTGGTGAGAAGAAGGGGAAGGAGTGGATCTATCACTTCACTGGACAACTTCTCACAAATGCTTTCAATCCCTTTGAGATCTAGGATTTAGTGTATGAGTTTGAGAGAGAGAGGGTAAATGTGCTCTAGGGTTTGCTCAAAGTTAATGGTCAACCTTCTCCCGAGGGAGAAGAAGGCTATATATAGTGGTGGTGCAAATCTGACTGTTGTAGTGTAAGTGGTTGTACCAGGTTGGACATCCGAGCCAATAGCCGGACATCCGGGTTAGACAGATAAACCTGCGCACCAGATTGCTTAAGAGCAAAAATAGAGGAGCCGGACATCCAGGGGAAGACCCGGACATCCGCCGCAATGGAGAGGTCCTGGACATCTGGAAGTGGTCCAGACATTCGGCGTGCGCAGACACCAGCGGGGTTAAGTTTCTGGAAGTAGTAGGTCGGATTTCCGGGGTAGATCCAGACATCCAGCGGCACATGACCGCTTGGACATCCAGCCATAGAAGGTGAAGATATATGATGCTCTCTGGATAGAACCATCCAGAAATCCGGGATACCCCCAGACGTCCGGTGCTACGCGGGGGCGGACATCCGGCGAATGGGCCGGACATCCGGCTGCCTGGGACCAGGAGAGAAATATCCTCTCTGTTGTGTGGGCCGGATTTCCGACAGAGCCCACGGACATCCGGCGGCCCCCAGCATAACACACTATTTGAGAGGGAGAGAGAGAGCATGTGAAACTAATTAACGCCATGATAGTTCTACATGATATGGTTATTTTAGGAGGTGTGGCAAGGTAAGAGAAACGGAGGAATTCGCAATAACTTGAGCATGTCTTTTGCTAGCCCTATCATTCCCCTCTTAATAGTGTAGGATCCCTATACTCAAGAATAAACAAAGATAAGAGCCACTTATCTAATGTTTCTTCTTCCTTTAGTCATATCAATTCCGTATGTCCATGATCCACACACGTTTGTCATCCGGGGACTAACACATGAGATTTGCTTGATAAACATAGTTAGTCGCCTACATGTATATTGTCATCAATATCAAAATATGATGTAAGGGCATGATTGCACTTTCACTTGCGATGGTCCATGCGCAGATGGTTGCATTCCTCGTTAAGAATGTGATCAATCTGAAAGCAGAGTTCCACCATAGCAGATGAGACACAGAGGGTTTATGATACTTTGCTCTCCCAATTGTGATACTTTGATTAGTTGTATTTTAAACTTCTGTTGGAGGAATAGATGGGATATGGTGGAATTGTTGTTTATTTCTTGAGCCTAGTGGACGTATATATAGGAGTACATGGTCAACTTGGAATACAAGACAAGGTAGAAATAAATCCCAGTCTATCTCATATTTCCTAACTAATCACGATACTCAACATCCCCCGCGGTCACAATGGTAGCGACACAGACGGTGAGACTGGAGAAGAATCCGAAGGTAAGACGACGACATCCCTCCCACAGTCGTAACGGTCGATGCATCACTGAAGTCATGGCTGAGTGAAAACGGACGAGTTTGCTCAAGCAAGGCGGTAGCCCTTTGTGCCGATGTCGATGTAGCCGAGAGTGTAGGGCGGGGTAGCCATGGTCGAGGTAGTTGTGCGACGGACGCCGTGGTCGATGTTGAGTTGGGTTGGCCGATGTCAAGGTAGTCACCGTGGACCGGGAAGAAGAGCGGCAGCGGCGGCCTGAGGAGACGACGACGGCGGCTAGGTTAGGAGCGCGGCGACAGTGCTTGATGTAGGCGAGGAAGAACCCGACGGCATGACGAAGACCAGTGCGGATGGTGGCGTTCCCGCGACTAGGAAGGCGGCGCGACGCATACCACATAGAAGTTGATGCGTGTGGATGGTGAAGTTGACCGCGTGTTCGCGGCGCTCCGGCCTGAAGGGGCAACGCAGCGGCAACGCATGGGTCAGGCGACAATGAGGAAGACCTCAAGGCGACGGTAAGGACCTTGTGACACGCACGCTACGGCTCGATTGGGTGACGCGGCGGCAGCGCGAGGGTCGGTGCAACTACGGGGACGATCTCTAGGCGGCGGTGGACCACGGGCCGCGGCACTGCGACCCGAAGGGGCGACGTAGCGGGAGCACGCGAGTCGGTGCAGCCACGGAAAGAACCATGGGACGGCGGCAGAGACCGCGTGCCACACTCGCTACGGTCGAATGGGGCGACGCAGTGGCAGCGCGAGGGTCGATGCAGCCACAGGAACCATAGGTGAATCTATGTGTAAGCTGTGGGGTTAGCCGACCCCACGGCTATTTGGAAAAAACAGACTACAATTATTGTTCATCATGAAGAAAAAAGTCAAAAAAATTCCATTGACCCCACAGATTCTTGAGGCTGGCGTCGTCATTGACGAGGATGACCTAAAGCAGACAGCCTCCGGGCAGCGATAGACCGTGGCCCGCGGCAACAGGGGCGGAGCTGGGCCCCGGGCTCCCAGGGCCCAGGCCCAGGGCGTGGGATTTTTTCCTAGTGGACATAAATTTTCTTTTGGGCCTGGGATTCAGCCCAATGAAAAAAGGCCCAAAACCAGCAATCCACGCGCACGCACTACACGCACCAGCTACGAGCACACGGCCGCACGATCCACCTGACTCGTACGCACAGCGGCACAGGACACGCTCGTCTTGAGCGCTCGCGTCGCCGCCTCCCTGCTTGGCCGCCGTGGCGCCGTCGCCGTTCTCCGACCACCGCCATCTATTTCTCCGGCAGGCCCCTGCTTCCTGGTCACTCCCCGGCAGCCCAGCTCCGCCCCTGTGTGCGCCGTTCGCCCCTGTTCTTCCCTCGCCCTGCCTGACCTTTCTTTGATTCGTTGTAGTTTGTACTTGTAGCGCATTCTGCAACTTAACCCGCTAACCTCTGTGTATGAACTGCATTGAACAAAATTCAACTGAAAAAATAGGGTGCGTGCGTGCGGCCGTGCGCGTCATGGAAGAAGGAAAGCTGATTGCAATTTCAGCATTGTATTGTGTATTGTTGAACTCAAATTGATGCATTTGCAATTTCATTTATGTTGTAGAAATAGAAGATGAAGAGATTCTTTTCACCGGTGCCCACAACAGAGATGCATACGCCTACCATTTCGAAGCGAGGGAATCAAGCGATGGGGGGACTGAATGCACCAACAAAGTGATCAATTGATTTGGTAATTTATCGTATTCCCATATTAATATTTGTGCTTCTGTCACTTTTATCTATTTTCTTGAATCATAGAGCATCAAGTTTAAATGTAGATTTATTGAGAAATTGAAATTTATTTTCTATGCTTCCGCATCATGTATTTTTTTAAAATGGTATGAGGTAGTTTTAAGTGCCAAAGTTTTCCATGTTGTCGAAAGAAATTGGGCCCAGGGTTTGCTTCATTTTTAACTCCGGCACTGCGCGGCAGTATGGCCCAAAGGACAATGCAGTGGAAATGTACGAATCGATACAGCCGCGTGGAGTACCGCGAGACGAGGACGCTGCGGTCCAACTGGACAACGCATGGGCAGCCCGTTGCTTGCTTGATCGGTATGTACTTGAGGACGATCGTCACATGATTCTGCAAAGTTGCGCGCGCCGACGGCGAAACACCTGCGACGTGCGTCTGCACGGGCGGACGTGGTATGAGGATCGTTGCGTACTTTCTTCGTTCTTTAAAGAGTGTATTTCCAAGTTTGTTGGAAAATCAAAAAAAATATTTAACTATATTTATACAATAATATAACATTTATGTCATTAAATTAGTAGCATTAGAATCATGATAAAATATATTTTTATCGTATACTCCCTCCGTTTCAAAATAGATGACTCAACTTTGTACTAAAGTTAGTACAAAGTTGAATCATCTATTTTGAAACGGAGGGAATACTTATTTAGTTTCATAAACATTGATATATTTTTGTACAAAATCGATTAAACTTTAAGATAGTGTGATCCTCTAACAATGTTGGAAGTACACTCTTTAAGGCCAACTCCACCGCATGATCCCAAACGGACGTCCGGTTTGGCCGGATTTTGTCCCTTTGGGGCGGCAATGGATTCGTCCATGTCCGCGTCTGTCCGATGGGTCGTGGTTGCGCCCGGCGCGCGGCCTCACCCCAAATCTTGTTCCTATTGGACGTGTTTAAAAAAACATAAAAAGTTAAATAAAATGACTTAAAAAAGTAAATAAACGCAGTTTAAAAAACTTAAAACTTAAGTTAGGGTCCTTGGCCACAAAACGGCCCAGTTTCACGTACAACTTGACATAATTAAACATAAAAAGAAAATAAAAAAACGGCCGCCGCCGACGCGCTTCGGCCCGTGCCCGTCGATGCCGCCGCCGTCTTCAGTGGCCGTCGGCATCGTCGTCGTTGCTAACGAGATCCACGTAGGCCGGCGGTGCGTGGTAGACGAGGGCGGGTTGGACGGCGGGAGGTGCCTGCACGACCTCCTCCCGTGGTGACGCCTCCCGCTCCGGTGACCACAGCGGAGTGGCGCACCAGTTCACACCCACGGTGGCGGCCATCTCCGGAGCAGTGCAGGACCAGCCCCACCCCTGGCCCACCAGACCCGGGTGGAGCGCGGCCACCGGCTCCTCCTCCATCGCCTCCTCCGCGGCCACCATCTCCAGCTCAGGGATGGCTACCTCGGCGGCGGCGGAGCGGGCCATCATCTCCTTGAGACCCTTCCATTGGCGCTCATCGTGTGTGTACATGGAGTCCTCCATGACACACGCCATGAGACAGGCCTCCTCCTCCTCTGTCATGCAAGGAAGTGGTGGTGGAGATGGCGAAGGCGAAGGCGACGGCGTGGGCGTGAGGCCGCGCACCCGCCTACGCCCGTGCTCCTGGGGAGCAGGCGCTGCGTGCTCCCGACGTGGCCGCCGCGGCCCAGACGCCGTGCCGGCGAAGAAGGAGGCACGCCGCACGTCGTGCTCGTCCCTGAGCCAGGTATCCTAGAGGGAGGAGTCCGGGGCGTACCTGTCGTCGTAGTACAGGTCGTCGGGGAGGAGGCGGCGGCGACGCTCGATCTCTTCACGGCGCGCACGGCCGCTCACCGGGATCGGCACACGGTCGGCGGACAAGTGCCAGTTGTTGGGGAGGTGGACGTCGCTCCAGGGGAGTGGTGTCCTCGTCTCTCAATAACGGCGGCACACCGACGCGCGGATGTAGTGCCGGTCGCGCTCGCCGGCGGGCGTGGGGGCGATGGAAAACGCGGGCGGCGCGAGGGCCCGGCGTGGTGGTGATGCGGGCTCCTCCTTCTTCACGGAGCCGGCGCGGCGCCCCGACGAGGAGCCGGCCTCGCGGTTGTGCTTCCCCTTGCGGTTCCAGAAGGCCATGGCTTCGAGGTGGCCGGCCGGCGAGCTCAAGGACGGGGGAGGGCTAGGGTTTGACGCTGTCGGGTTTCGAGGAGGCCGCGGGGTGGCGTGGGGCAGTGTGGACGACGACTGGTCCACGGTTTTCATTTAAAAAGGACCGCGACCCCTCGCCTGGGCGGATGACAGGCGGGGCCGCCCGCGCGTGCGCATTGATGGGGCGGGTGGGAGGTAGGTGGCCGCCGTCCACGCGGCCCCGACGCGGACGAGGCGCGCGTCCGTTTGATGTTCGCCACGACTCAAACTCAGCGTAAGTTTGCGCTTGAAATGGATCGGCCCGGACACAAAACGGATCAGATGGGTCCGAGCCATCACGCGTTGGGCCAGTCCATTTTACTCCAAATAGACGGGACCGAACAGAATAGGGTCGTGTGGTGGAATTGGCCTAAGGCTAATCGTAATGGGAATATCATAACTAGTATCATGCATGACAACTAGGCAATTTAGATGATGTGGTATAGAATTAAATGAAGAAAGAGAAGCTTGGGTATCATATTATGATATCGTATTATAATAAATGCTACACTACTATGTGTCATGCATGGCAATAAATAAAGTCATCTATGATACTACTATATAATACTATACATTAGGAAGGTAGTATCATACACTAGTATTATATGCATGATACTAATTTATAATACTACCCATTACAAGCAGACTAATGAACGGAGGGAGTATGTCCACGCAGTCGGACGAGCCAACAGCAAACGCATGCATGCAAGCATACCCGCATAGAACACGTGCAAGTATCCTGCACGTGATGCATGCATCGACAACGGAGTGGATCCAGATGGCCTAGTGGGCAGGCGCTAGCGGCCGTCTGCACCACGCGGCACGCACGCGCGCAGGACGAAGGGCCAGTGTAGGATGCGACCGACCGCCGTACCAGTGCGCGCGTTGCAGCCGGTGAAGGCTAGAGTCGTCGGCGATGATTGAGTATCACCGTTTGCATTGTATCAAAAATAGTTATTTCTAAGATTAGCCACCCGCCTAGGGAGTTTGTAAACAAAAAATATCACTAATGTGCGTTGTAGATGACGAAAGGCGTATGACGCAAACAGATCTTAGATGCAAACAAAAAGAAATGCCGATCAATGCAATCGGCGAGGAAGAAAATCTCGGATCAAAGGATCAGGAAAAAAACTTTTAGGACAGCTGGTCAACACGACCAACGGACGAATCTTAGGTATGGGCAGCGCGGCCCCAGGTGGCAGTCATGGAGATCGACAGCCCCGGAGGCGGCGCGGTGCGGAAGCTGCGGCGGCTTGGAGGAATATATGGGATATAGTGGAATTGTTGTTTATTTTTTTTATTTTTTATTTTGGGGGAAAGGCCATCATGGCTAGCTTTATTAAGATCAAATAAGAGTTACATCGTTCACTAGATATGAAACTAAGAACCCAGGTGGTTCATCAGTCCAACTAGTCTCACACTTATTACAAAAGCTGAATTTAGCTAGCTCATGAGCTACCGAGTTTCCTTCATGAAAACAATGAGAAAAGATGACCTTTCCTATCGAAGTCGCCATGTCAATGCATTCAGCAAAGACCGCCACCGCTGCATCCCACCACTGGTCTTGTCCTTGACAACAGTTCACCACACTCAAGGAATCAGACTCCGATTCAACCCTGTTAAATCCCAATGTGTTTGCCAAAATTAGGCCATCTCGCATTGCCATGGCCTCAGTTGTAACGACATCTGCTGCAAACTGAATAAATTTGCACTGAGCTACAATAAATCTCCCTTTCTCATCCCTTAGGACAGCCGTTGTGGCACCAGAACCCTCATCTGCAAGGAAAGAAGCGTCTACATTTAACTTAATATACCTTGCCTCCGGCTTCCTCCATTTATGATCTCGCTGCTCTTGCGTTCGTAGTAAAGTTTTCTTGTAATTTCCAGTCAAGCTTAAGACTGAAATAGGCCACCGAAAAGCATGAGGGCACGAGTCATGGTGTGTATGGCGTCGGCGCAGCCACCATAAGTACCAACATCCTGCTGCAATAGCTTCCTTTTGGTTAACATTTGGCATGATCTCCAGCGGTGAATCTGGTTCCACGAGAATGAATTCCAAAATAGCTAATCCTGATCTATCTATCTGTATTGCATGATTGATGTGGTCAAGAAGACCAAGATCAGACCACAGACTCCTCGCCAGATCACATTGAAACAACATGTGTAGCATATCTTCAGGAATTGTTGTTTATTACTTGAGCCTCGTCGGTGTATATATAGGAGTACATGATCAACTTGGAGTACAAGACAAAATAGAAATAAATTCTAGTCCATTGTATATTTCCTAACTAATACGATACTCAACATAACGTGTGCCACTTGTTAATTTTGTAATTTGTTATGCTTATGTGATGTACATGATGAATGTGATGCTTCTATGATAAGATGAATGTGAATGTGAATGTGAATGTGAATGTGAATGTGTATGTGTATGTGTATACGTATGTGTATGTGTATGTGTATGTGTATGTGTATGTGTATGGTGAATGAGATGAATGTGTGTTGATCTTTTGAGATTTGTGATAGATCAGTTGCTGTCAATTATGTTTGCATGGCTGGCTGGAGAACAGAAATGAGCATAGCTATGGGAATTAAGGATACAACCGATTTTATAGCACAAACCGACTGGAATACAGATAATATCTCAGACGGTCCTGACTTTTGCTCATAGAGTGACTAAGATTCAGAAAAGAAATATTCATATCGGTTTGTAAACTGCAACCAAATGTGATTTTCTCGACCAACAACTAACTGAGATGCCTATTTTCCCGACCGGTTTCGCGACATTGATAAATAAGTCAGAGTATTAACTCTATTAATTTAATGGAGATGGAAGACAAAACCGTCGGAAGCCCTATACTAAACCCCCCACTAGAACCCTGACATGTACTGGTGTATATGCAAAGGGAGAATGCAGACGGAAGTGGAACCGACTTAGGTAGAGGTGCACGTAAGAGATTGCTTAAATTTTCTCCCCTTGCACTCGTGCGGTCAGCGCATAGGAATCCCCAAAATTTAGCTGAGGTTTGAGTACGTGGGCCATCTTCTCCCCCCTATTTCTCTATTGCTTTCAGTAAGTCGGGAGTAGCTCCTCCCAGAAATCCTGCGGGTGGTAATGGGTTTCAGTGACAAGATGTCAGCTCCATCAGAATACAGCAGGTACGTAGACCATCTGTTTTGCCGACAGCCGGTGCAAACAAATGGAGCCCCCGCATGGATACCCAAGGAGTATGTCCAATAATAAGGCCAAGCTCGTCGCCGGTACGGACAACTAGTTACCTTATCGTATTATTATACAATACAATCCGCGGGAATATTATTATTTTTGGCCATGAACATGGCCGTGTTGTCAATGCGGTATGCATATATGTGCCCAACTTTTTCCATGTTTTCATGGAATGGTCGCCGAAAAATTCCGCGAATTCTTTTATGTGCCGTTGTTGCATCTTCTACACAGGTTGGAAAAATCTAATCACTGGCACTGAAGTGTGCGCGGCGCGTACTAAAAAAACAGCTCACGGTTTTTTAGGCCCAATGGAAGAATATCATACTAGCACATGCATGTACAACTCCTTGACTTCATTAACCGAAACCAACTCATCTCACTTGCTATATAGGGTTAACTAGAGTAACTAGAGTAGTGTTTCCATCGAGGCGATCGAGCAACGCATAGTACATAGGGTTAACTAGAGTATACTCTATAGAAGATCAACCTAAGCGAAGCTGTGCATCTACCACCACCACTAGCAGCAGCAGCACCAGCAGCAGTAGAGCATATCCTGAGACGGGGATAACTGAACGATTGGCGAAGAGTGCCACAGGAATGAGCACCTGGGGGCTGGGGCGCACCACTTTGCCGGACCGGAACCGGACTTGCACTCGCCTCCACTGGCAGTGAATTTAATGTGGCGCGGGAAGGAGAACCTACGTGACTTTCCCAACTCCCAGCACTACAGTGCTCCTACGCCTACGCGTCCGATGTGTAGATAGATGGCACGTGAGAAACTTAGGCAGATCGAGATTGCAAAAGGCTAAGCGCTGGCAGTGAGTGGTCCAATGCCATATATCCCGTGCAGCGCCAGTAGTCAAACGACCTAAGAAAGAGCATCGGCTTTGGACGTGCATGGGCATGAGCTATCATATCTACAGGACCAGTCGCCCGTCGTGGATGCATCCCCTTGACTTGTGGGCTGGCGGAGAACTACTAGAGATATGACACTGGATTTGTCCAGTGTGGAGGAGACCAGGAGGGTGGCCAGTGGCCGCAGCTCCCCGAGAGATCTGGGGTTAGCACCTGATTAGCTCCCAAGTGGTATTCTGTGAGGTACTCACGCCATGCATCTCTTGGTCCTACCACTTTGGATTTATACTTGTAATGGAGGAGACCAGAGAACACATATATAGGCATCAAGAAACGGCTCAGCAGGTACCAGACCCACAAAACGACGCTATTAAGATGCTAATGGCATGCATGGATCAATGAATGATATGCTCCTACAAATGCATTTGCAATCTTTGGTGTTACATGTCAAAAGCACGGATCAGTACAGGCAAGAGATGCATGCTATTGCTATCTTACACCGGGCACTCTAATACACTACCTTCGTACCAAAATATAAGACGTTAATACTATATAAGTAGGCAACAAAAAGGGGGCACATGCCTTTTGATGCAAACATTCGAAGGAGCGGGGCAGACACGAAAGAGTAAACAATCGATAAAGCGCGCCGGAGAAGCGAAAATCTTCGTGCTTGTTTATATATAGCCTTGCATTACTCTAGTAGACTAGTGCGCGCTTCAAGACGAAAAGAAAACGGCCAACACGTAGGCTGCACACAACTTTTTGCTTGATCATTTGTTAACCCGGAGACTTGCCACGCATAGTTGAATATACTTATATCCCTAGCTAGCGAGCACGAGGCTTGGAGTGCACTTACACTCCCACACAAATCGTACAGAACTGCAGGTCGATCGAGTTCCCTGCTGAAACATGCGATTTAATGCCATTATGTGGCAGCAGCGTGAACGGCTGGTTCGGATATATATGGTCCATCCGAAAAGACATGCCAAAAAGTAGGTAAACGCGCCATGATAGTAAGGCAGTGGCCCATAAATTTGAAAGTGTTCATGCAGTGCAGTTGCTGGCACGCAAGGAATTCCAATAAATCACATCGCTTACTTTCTCGCTGGTCCTGTTCGTCGTCCCCGGGCAGGTTCTGATCCCTGTCGGTGGCAGATAGTAGAATTGATGCTACTTGATGAGGACCTGGGAGCAGAAACCTAAGCCCGGGAATGGGGCAGCCCACCTGACCACACCAACATGGCGTCGGCTTCCAGTATGTACATGCTAAGTGTCGAGCCATGACACCTCCCTGTCCGCGAATACAATGTATAACCTCCCGATGGTCACTGTCAGCTTGGTTGCTCTGCGCCAATAAGCAGAACAAAAACAATGCGCAGAGCCAGGGTGAAAACAGCAATAAACAATGTAAAAGATTTGAAGGTAGATGTCCTTGCAATCGAAGCATAGTGCCAGGTACTACCAACCTCGTGTTGCGCATTTGGTGTAAAGTGGGCAAAGCTTCCCTTCCCCTGCTTAGAATGATGAGAAAACTACACACTTCTAGGCGCAAATGATGATAATGTCCCGTGTCAAACTTATACGGTGATGTGGAGAGCAGTCGCTTTCCATAAAATGGTCATGGTTTGTCAGGATTCAGATTGAGATTGAACAAAAACTCTGAAGGTGGGGATGAACTCAGAATCTGGATCTTTGAATGGGTCTCCGAAGGGCAGTCCAACAAACTAGCTGAGAGTGGAAGAAAACCGTGTTCGTCCGAAAATACATTGTAATGTTTTTACATGTACTGCGTTTGGCAATAGTGGGAGTACACATTTTGGATTCGGCCTAACCGATCTTAAAACCCCTAAAACTTATCGAAGCTCCATGGTACCGCCAGCCGCCAACTAGTGCCTAGATGTTGCCAGGTGAACACATAAATAACCTCCGGGAAGTTCAATTATAAACCGGCTGCTTGATTTGCTATCTAGGACTCATTGCTTTCTCTTCGCCTGCCTGCAGAGGGTTGGTAGAAGGTTTGAGAAACCATTAGCCCTGTGAAGTATCTACCTCGACGAAGAATTAGACCGTTACCGTTTTGGCCAGCAAACTGGCTTTCTGATCATCAAAACCAAGGGAAGCCAGAACCTTATGACCAGCTGACTCTTTATCTGACCATATCGCCAGGAACAAATGATTGGCCGTTACCTCTCCGTCCTCACCTGAAGTCAGAATTCAACTCATTAAACAAAACAAATAAGGAATAAACATATGATATTTCACATGGGCAGGTAGAAAACAACAAAGAAATGCATCACACTTCCATTCACGCTGAAACGCGTACACAGATCAGGAACAGTGCTACCCGGTCAGCAAACATACAAGGGAATCAGCAATCAGGGTTCAGGACACAAAGTTAAGAATAGTGCATAGTGCACTTAACAAGCTGTAGATAAAACCAACAGGACTCTAAGCATAGTGCAATTAACAAGCGGTAGATAAAACCAACAGGACTCTAAGCATAGTGCACTTAAGAAGGGAGTGGCCATAAATATCTAGACCCCATTGAACTAAATGATCATATTCATATAGTGTTAGACCCAAACATGTAGCAACAAACCGATTCAGAAATGGAAATACTACTATATTGCAAAAGAGGGGGAAATACTAGCATTCGAAACTGTAATGGCTACAGTATGACCTGGGACAGTCAATTTGTGCAAGAGTTTTGATGCAATTTTAGACTAGCACTGTAGTTGATACCTACCAAACTTTACAATACCAAACGTACACGACTTCAATTCCAGGTCCTTCTCAGACACGCAGATCACAAGTGACATGTCTGGAGAGGTACATAATCTTAACGAAAAAAAGACCTCCAACCCCTTCAATTCTCACAAGACTTAACAAAATACAGTCTTTACCTGCCCCAGAGTCCTGCATGAATGAACTATGAAGATGTCATCTCATGAATGCCGAGCTGGAATTGTCAAGCTAAGAAGTTCATGGTGGTCTTAAGGACTCCTGGATGCTAATTCTAAATATAGGATTATCAATGCAGAAGCAATCCCATCAGAGCACTTTTTATATAACTTTGTTGCAGACAGAGTTGCTAACACACCCAGTGTGTTTTTAAACTCAACTTATTAGAGGAAACTGGTACTAACATGGTCCTGCTCAAATCATTTTTGGTGAAATGATATCAAATGGACAAAAGTGGTAGATCTAGGCTTCATGCAAAATATAAGCAGCTCTAAACCCTATATAAACAATACCTGCCGTAAAAGATATGCTGAAACAGCTTTATCAATCCAGTGGACGAACGGTGTTGGTAAGTCCTTTATCAAGTTGGAAACAAAGCGATTTTACAAAAGGAAGGAATTAAGTACTCCCTCCTACATTGACATGTCTCAAATGTAACCTTGACCATGAGTTTTTATGAAAATATATTTCCTCAAAATCAAGCATGCATTAGGAAAGTATATTTCGGACCTAATTCTATTAATTTGGTGTCGCAGATGTTGGTAAAACCTTAAAATGTTTGACTGGGATGGAATCTAAAATGGGTATGTATTGTGACATGGAGGGAGTAGGCTTTACAGCATATCCAATGCATTTGCAGGTTATTACAACAAATGAGTAACACATGCCTTGGTCTGATGCTTGAATGTATGGTCCTATGCTTGGTGAAAACTGGCATGTTTTCAGTTATTCAGTGAAGGCGTCCTTGGCTGCTTGCTTTATACTGACATTGGATTAATAAGTTGTGTCGAAGTCTGGTCAAAACTTGTCCACTTCGGTTTGCTCAACTTTGTGAAGAATACTGACATGCTAATGTGAATCATAGTTGCCGGATTTGCTACAAAAGCCACTGAACCCCGATTCCAACAGATTTATCTAGAACAGGGTTCAAATTTGCTCAGATCGGTAGCTAAACGGTGCCAGATTCGCCGAACTCAAAACAAACCCAAAAAATGAAATCGTTGGCTAGCCTGGTGCGGCCATGTGTGCAGCAGCACAACCCTTGTTCTAGCGGCCAGTGGCTACGAAATTGCGGCGCTCGGGGCAGACATAGTGGGTGGGCAGCAGCTACTCGACCCGGCACATGCATGTAGCTGGTGCACGAAGGCGACGGCCAATATGTGGTGGCCGGCATGACGACAATGAAGATGTCGGATCCGATGAGTCGCCTCTGTGCAGCAGCACCTTCTGCATCGCCTCCATCGCGGATAAGGCGATGTGTCCTACGTGATACTTGCTGCAGCTTCTACACGGGGGGCCCTGGTGCATGCAGAGCAGTCCACCAGTTGGGGATCTGGAATTAGGAAGGCCTGAAATTTGAAGACAATGGGGTGGAGTTGGGGGCGCGGGCTTTCTGGAGAAAACAATGAATCTGGTCGGATGAGACTAAGCACTCCGGCATGTGGCCCCAAAGTGAATTTTTTGGTGGGAAGTTTCCCTCCATTCGTCTCTAATCAGATTTTGGTATTTGTTATGTCACTGATTCAGGTGCTCATTAAGAGCTTATATACGCACAAAGGGTCAACAACGCATTAATAGTATTTTTTATATGTGCATTTTTGTGGTTTTTAACTATTCAACTCATTATGTCTTTATGCATGTAGCCATGTAGTCAAGCTGCTAAGCTGGTTGCAAACAGTCCACTGGTTGATTATGAACTAAACATTATTCTATTAGTGACTTTATTGTTTCATGCCCTTTGGCACTCGTATATTTTTTATTTTATTTTTTTGCTTATACTGAGTTCAGAATCCGAGTCATCGCAGCCATCGGATTCAATCGGAGTCATTGAATTCACGTAACGGTCACCCGATTCACGAACCGGAGATGTATACCCCCTATCAAACTCGATTCATAGGCACTAGTGAATTGCGAATCCTGAACCTGAATTGTGAACGAGCGAACTGCAAATCCGGCAACTATGATGTGAATAGAATTTTAGCAACTTATTGGCAACACACCAAATGAATGCAAATTCTTGTCAATAAGACCAAATATATTGAACCAAATTTTGGCCACATTGACATATGCACTCTCCATTTGGGACCTATGAGTAACATAAAGTGGGCATAGGCTGCTTTTAGGACTTCACAAGAGGCACAAAAAATATTACTAAGCCCACAATAGACTTACGGCAACATGGTCATGCACACATGTTGTCCTCGAATTTGTCATGCAGATCGAATGGTCCAACCATAAAAATCCTATTCATTGCTTACTCCATAGTGTATAGTTATGGGTTCCCAGGGTCGCTGTAAGAAAATACCCTCACTTTTCAAACATCTGAGAGAAGAGTAATTGATTTGTAATATGACCTATAGAGAAATACAGATACCAAACCGATATCTAGATATTAGCTCATCGAGCCAGGAGCCCAGTATCAACATAATTTCGATTCTCATCAGTATGTTCTCCCCCACAAAAGCTTGAAATCATTGTCACATATCAACAATTTCAGAGACTCTCAGAAATGAAATCAAAGACACTGCACACTGCAGCATTTATGTTCATCATTTAAACCCAGTTCGTGCTCTTATGTTACAGATTCAGGTCAGCAGGTGTGCATAGCCTAATGGTCTGATAGACATTCATCAGGGAAATGAAGTAAATAATATAGATGATAGAGAGATAACACATCTGAGGAAAAACAATTGTGGATAGTGAGTTTGATCATTAATCTACAGACCGTATGCACTTCTATTTTGGACGGAGCGTTGGTAGTTATGGCTCTACAAATGTAAACCAACACTATACAAGAAGGTTAAATTCGAGGAAATTGCAGTGGAACAAACCAAATTGAAATATGTCCTACATGAATCATCGTTTTCCCAATAGAGTGACCTAATAGTATATACCTAGTTTAGAGTGATTTACTGTGGTAACCGTAAGCCTCTATGGTAACACATTTTACTTGTTTTGTACTTGAAGTAGTGGCATGCATGCAATGATCGATTTGTTAAAAGCATGACTACGGTTACCTGTTACTATTTAAGTATTGGCTATCCAGACTGTAGGAGATGGTAACATATAGTCATCGTATAGAAAGTAGAAACACATTACTATGTAAAACGTTGCAGAAATAAAGTACTCTCTCCGTAAAGAAATATAAGAGCGTTTAGATCACTAAAGTCTTCTGTTTCTTTACAGAGGGAGTAGTAAACATAGTATTCTACATTCCTCCTCTATGCCTAGGTAAGCTTAATCTTTGTGTTAACCCAAGACGGAATCATTAAACATATATGCAATGTAAATATATGATATTAGACATATTTATTAATCTTCAGTAGACTATCAATTATGGAAAATAATACGCCAACACTACTTGTTCTGCAAACAAGAAAAAATACACTCATTACTTAAGCCCCATAACAGTAAGAACAAGCATGTGGCGCAATCAGATACTGTTTACTAGAGAGTACAGAGAAGAATTTGAGTACCTTGTCAGCACAAATGAGTAATGAACAATAATGGAAGCATATTTTGAAGGAACTAACCTGACTTTAGTTTCTCGTTTACAGCCCAATCAAGGGCACGCTGTGCAGATTCTGTCAATGGTGGATGCATAGGACTGAAGTAAAACATTTCTGACTTCCCAAGTATTGTTGCTGCCGCGTCACGCACCGTGAGCAATGTGATTCCATTAGCACGCATAAGTTTTGCCGCGTCACTAGTTCCTGAAAGCAACAAATTTGTAGTTTAGTGCATCAAAATAGGCATAGCAATATAGAAAACTGATAAACAGCAAATATTAGCTCAACGTTTGGCAATATCATGGTAAATTATGGTATCAGGAATCTTTAGATGTCCACTAAAACAGCAATTGAGCATCAGAGCATGTGTAGTGCATCGTTTATAAGGCGACCTAAGGCGAGCACCAACCATCCTGATACCTAAGCGCCTAAAGCGGGCATAATTGCAAGGCGCTGCCAGGGCGACTTGCCGCCTAAGCGCCCAAGGCTAAGCGCCTAAAGAAGGCAAAATTGCAAGACGCTGCCAGGGCTACTTGCCGCCTAAGCATGCAAGGAGGGATGCCTTATAAATAATGGTGTAGTGTACACGATCCTTTTTATATGTTTCTTTTAAACTACGAAAAAGTATTCTTAGTTTCTTTGAAGCCAATCTCATCAGTCAGTCATAGATACTCTTAGTTTCTTTCTTCCTCCGTTCGGAATTAGTTGATGCTCAAACGGATGTATCTAGACATATTTCAGTGCTACTAGGTACATCAGTTTGATGGTCAACTAATTCCGGAGGGAGGGAGTACAAGATAAACAAGAAATCAATAGCTCAGACTTACTTCTAGTATCTTTCTGAGAAGGAATCTCCAAAATCTTCGAAGTTCTAACGCCTCCATTATTCTTTGTAATGTTTTTCTTTTTGGAGAAATCTATCATTCTTCATTCTCTTCCAATTCATCATATCCCATTTGCAACCACAGTTCACAACTACTTTGCCACACTTAAGTTGCTTACACAAACACCAAGCATAGCAAATAAGCATATGTTCGGGCAGAAATGTAAGCTCAAACGTGGTTGTGCCTCACCTTCAACGAGTATGCCCATAAGCAGCCCCTCGGTGCCTGTGGTTGGGTACCTCATCTTCCGTGCCTCCAGCTCCGCCATTGCAAATGATCGCACCGCCCTCGATGACCACCTGTGTGCAGTGAATCCCCATGTCAGCTCCGTGTATAGACACAAGATGGCGACATGTCGAGGGGATTATAGCTTACCGGATTTTCTTCTCCCCGCTAGCTAGCTCTGGAATCCTGGGAAAAAAACTCCCAAATCAAGCTCGTCACAGGATCCGACCGGAAGTACAATAGTCAAATCGCGCAAAAGTAGTTATACTATGTGCTAAATTCCAAATGTTTCAAGATTTAGGAGAAAACAGCTCAAGTTCAGAAATGTTTATCGGGAACAAATTGTTGAGTGGTCGCAGTATTATTTATCATCCTTACATAGTAGGGAGCTGAGCAACGACGGCGATGCGACGGCCCCGGCAGCGGAAGGTGAGGGTTTGGCCCCCCGCGGCAGCGGCCCGGAGCGAGGCGGGCAATACAGGGGTCGCCAGGAAGGAGATGGAAGGGGAGGGAGCGGTGTGGTGACGGGGGCATGAGAGGAAGGAGAGAAATGTGGCGGCGACCTGGGCGGCGGTCGCCATTGGCGGGCGGGCGGAGGTTTCGGGGTTTCTCGGGGATAGGGGAAGAGATAGAACGAGAGGATAGTTTTTTTTAGGGGGTAGAGCGAGAGGAGGAGTTAAATACAGTATCAGCCCTTGTATTTGCCACTGAAGCTCACTTAAGTCCTCCTGCTTGCAAAACGCAAACTTTGCACGCTGTACTCCCTCTGGTCCTTTTTACTTCCCATATAAGATTTGTCTGAAGTCAAGCCTCGTAAAATTTGATCAACTTTATAAAATAAAATACCAACATTTATAATATGAAATCAATATCAGTAGATACATCATGACTTAAATTTTCATATTATATAACTTTAACATAGTAGATGTTGATATTTTTTCATATAAATATGGTCAAACTTTATGAAGTTTGACTTCGGACAATTCTTATATGCAGAGTACAAAGGACCGGAGGGGGTACTTGGACGGTTGACTCGGATTAATTCTAAATCAGCCGAGGCGAGTGAAAAAATGCGGACAGCCATGTAGGCAGACGGACCCGAGCGGCTGAAGATTTTGCATTTAGGCCCTCCCGTGGTTTCTATTAGCATAGCGACCGCGCGAGGAAGATCGGTTGAAGGGGATGACGAATCTAGGGGCCAGGAGGGCCCTCGACTCCATCGCTGTAGGGGTCGGCGAGCGAGTCGCCGCGCAATACGGTACGTGATCGTGCTCCTCCCTTTTTTGTCATATTGCAAAGTAGTGCTTTTTAGAACGGATTTGTTGCTGTCATTGGTTGTAGGTCACCAATGCACGTGGTTTCGTATGATTTGGCTAGGGTTTGTGAAGTCATGCCGATGATTTAGTTTTGATTTTTTTAATGAATTAGGTGAGAACGGGGATTTGTTCACATGCATGATTTATCATGGAGAGATTTTTCATGGGAACATGAGTGAACAAAGTGGCATTTGGACCGTAAAACTGTTTGGTTTGATTTTTGTAGACTCGGACATGGTTTGCGGAAGTAACCAACGACATTATCGAAGATATCGATTATGAAGCTGCTGACTGAGTGAGGTTGTGTTGTTGCAATATCTTACCCCCTTGGATTTTGGAGATTGTTGTCAAAAGTAATAAGGGATTCATTTGTTTGCTAGTGCATGATACGTCCATTTTGCATCATGTTTTTATATCAATATTTATTGCATTATGGGCTGTTATTACACATTATGTCACAATACTTATGTATATTCTCTCTTATTTTATAAGGTTTACATAAAGAGGGAGAATGCCGGCAGCTGGGATTCTGGCTGGAAAGCAGCAAATATTAGAGACATATTCTGCACAGCTCCAAAAGTCTTGAAACTTCACGGATAATGTTTTTCAAATATATAAAAAACATTGAGCGCAAGAACTTCACCAGGGGGGCCACACCCTGCCCACGAGGGTGGGGGCGCGCCCCCTACCTCGTGGGCCCCCTGGTGGCCCTCCGGTGACCATCTTCTGCTATATGGACTCTTTCGATGGGGAAAAAATCATAAAGCCATCTTCTCAGATGAAACTCCGCCGCCACGAGGCGGAATCTTGGCGGAGCCAATCTAGGGTTCTGGCGGGGCTGTTCTACCGGGGAAACTTCCCTCCCGGAGGAAGAAATCATCGCCATCGTCATCACCAACGCTCCTCTCATCGGGAGAGGGCAATCTCCATCAACATCTTCATCAGCACCATCTCATCTCAAAACCCTACTTCATCTCTTGTATCCAATTCTTGTCTCCAAGTCCGGAATTGGTGCTAGTAGGTTGCTAGTAGTGTTAATTACTCCTTGTAGTTGATGCTAGTTGGTTTAATTGGTGGAAGATCATATGTTCATATCCTATATGCATATTAATATCCCTCTGATTATGAACATGTTTATGCTTTGTGAGTAATTACTTTTGTTCCTGAGGACATGGGAGAAGTCTTGCTATTAGTAGTCATGTGAATTTGGTATTCGTTCGATATTTTGATGAGATGTATGTTGTCTCTCCTCTAGTGGTGTTATGTGAACATCGACTATATGACACTTCACCATTGTTTGGACCTAGAGGAAAGCATTGGGAAATAATAAGTAGATGATGGGTTGCTAGAGTGACAGAAGCTTAAACCCGAGTTTATGCATTGCTTCGTAAGGGGCTGAATTGGATCCATATGTTTCATGCTATGGTTAGGTTTACCTTAATACTTTTGTTGTATTTGCGGATGCTTGCAATAGAGGTTAATCATAAGTGGGATGTTTGTCCAAGTAAGGGCAGCACCCAAGCACCGGTCCACCCACATACCAAATTATCAAAGTACCAAACGCGAATCATATAAGCGTGATAAAAACTAGCTTGACGATATTCCCATGTGTCCTCGGGAGCGCTTTACATCATATAAGAGTTTATCCAGGCTTGTCCTTTACTACAAAAGGATTGGGCCACTTTGCTGCACTTTATTTACTTTTGTTACTCATTGCTCGTTACAAATTATCCTATCACAAAACTATCTGTTACCACTTATTTCAGTACTTGCAGAGAATACCTTACTGGAAACCGCTTATCATTTCCTTCTGTTCCTCGTTGGGTTCGAAACTCTTACTTATCGAAAGGACTACGATAGATCCCCTATACTTGTGGGTCATCAAGACTCTTTTCTGGCGCCATTGCCGGGGAGTGAAGCGCCTTTGGTAGGTGGAATTTGGTAAGAAAAAATTTATATAGTGTGCTGAAATTTACTTTCACTTGTTACTATGGAAAGTAATCCTCTGAGGGGCTTGTTCGGGGTATCTTCACCCCGACCAGTAGAGCAAAGAGTTGCTCCTCAACCTACTGAACCTACTGAAAATGAAAATGCTTGCTTCGAAATTCCTTTGGGTATGGTAGAAAAACTGCTAGCTAATCCTTTTTTAGGAGATGGAACAAAACATCCTGATGAGCATCTAGTATATGTGGATGAAGTTTGTGGATTATTTAAGCTTGCAGGTGTACCCGGAGATGTTGTTAAGAAGAAGGTCTTACTCTTATCTTTGAGGGGAGATGCATCGACATGGTATAGGCTATGTGATGATATGGAGTCTTGGAACTACAAACGATTGAAATTGGAATTTCATCAAAAGTTCTATCCTATGCATCTTGTTCATCGTGATTGCAATTATATATATAATTTCTGGCCTCGCGAAGGAGAAAGCATCGCTCAAGCTTGGGGGAGGCTTAAATCAATGTTATATTCATGCCCTAATCATGAGCTCTCAAGAGAAATGATTATTCAAAAAAAAATTGGTCGGCTTTCTGATAACAATCGCACCGTGCTTGATACTTCTTGTGCTGACTCTTTTATGATGAAGACTATTGAATTCAAATGGGATTTATTGGAAAGAATTAAATGCAACTCCGAAGATTGGGACCTCGACAATGGTAAGGAGTCAGGTATGACACCTAGTTTTGATTGTGTTAAATCTTTTATGGATACCGATATTTTTCGTAAATTTAGCACTAAATATGGACTTGACTCTGAGATAGTAGCTTCTTTCTATGAATCTTTTGCTGCCTATGTTGATCTCCCCAAGGAGAAGTGGTTTAAATATCATCCTCCCATAGAAGTAAAAGTAGTTGCACCTATTAAAGTTGAAGAAAAGACTATTACTTATAATAATCCTATTGTTCCTACTTCTTATGTTGAGAAACCACCTTTCCCTGTTAGGATCAAGGATCATGCTAAAGCTTCAACTGTGGTTCGTAAAAGCAATATTAAAACATATACAACTCCTGAGCAAGTTAAATTTGAACCTAATATTGCTATTGTTAAAGATCTCTTGTCTGATAATATAGATGGGCATGTTATTTATTTCTGTGATGAAACTGCTAGAATTGCTAAACCCCGTGATACAGATAAACCTAGACCTGTGATAGGCATGCCTGTTATTTCTGTTAGAATAGGAGATCATTGTTATCATGGCTTATGTGATATGGGTGCTAGTGCTAGTGCAATACCTATTGACTTATACAACAAAATTATGCATGACATTGCACCTGTTGAGTTAGAAGATATTGATGTCACAATTAAACTTGCTAATAGAGATACTATTTCACCAATGGGAATTGTTAGAGATGTTGAAGTCTTGTGTGGGAAAACTAAATATCCTGCTGATTTTCTTGTTCTTGGTTTCCCACAAGATAGCTTTTGTCCCATTATATTTGGTAGACCCTTCTTAAATACTGTTAATGCTTCCATAGATTGCAAAAGGGATGTTGTTACTGTCGGTTTAGATGATATGACTCATGAATTTAATTTTTCTAAATTTAGTAGACAACACCGTGAAGAAGAATTACCTAGTAAAGATGAAATTATTGGTCTTGCCTCTATTGCCGTACCTCCTAGTGATCCTTTAGAACAATATTTACTAGACCATGGAAATGATATGTTTATGAATGAAAGAAGGGAATTAGATGAAGTATTCTTTAAACAGGAACCTATTCTGAAACATAATTTACCTG
This sequence comes from Triticum urartu, assembly GCF_056163025.1. Taxonomy (NCBI): domain Eukaryota; kingdom Viridiplantae; phylum Streptophyta; class Magnoliopsida; order Poales; family Poaceae; genus Triticum; species Triticum urartu. The sequence continues at coordinate 494,848,247 of NC_141876.1, read as the reverse complement.
TTGAAATCCTAGGGGATCCTCGTCCACCCAAGGGTGATCCCGTGTTTGAGCTTAAACCTTTACCGGATACTCTTAAATATGCTTATCTTGATGAGAAAAAGATATATCCTGTTATTATTAGTGCTAACCTTTCAGAACATGAAGAAGAGAGATTATTGAAAATTCTGAAGAAGCACCGTGCTATTATTGGGTATACTCTTGATGATCTTAAGGGCATTAGTCCCACTCTATGTCAACATAAAATTAATTTGGAAGAAGATGCTAAACCAGTTCGTGATCATTAACGCCGACTGAATCCTAAAATGAAAGAAGTGGTAAGAAAGGAGATACTAAAGCTCCTTGCGGCAGGTATAATTTACCCCGTTGCTGATAGTCAGTGGGTAAGCCCTGTCCATTGTGTCCCTAAGAAGGGAGGTATTACTGTTGTTCCTAATGACAAAGATGAATTGATTCCTCAAAGAATTATTACTGGTTATAGGATGGTAATTGATTTCTGCAAATTAAATAAGGCTACTAAAAAGGATCATTACCCCTTACCTTTTATCGATCGAATGCTAGAAAGATTATCCAAACATACACATTTTTGCTTTCTAGATGGTTATTCTGGTTTCTCTCAAATACCCGTGTCAGCCAAAGATCAATCAAAGACTACTTTTACATGCCCTTTTGGTACTTTTGCTTATAGACGTATGCCTTCTGGTTTATGTAATGCACCTGCTACCTTTCAAAGATGCATGATGGCTATATTCTCTGACTTTTGTGAAAAGATTTGTGAGGTTTTCATGGACGACTTTTCCGTCTATGGATCTTCTTTTGATGATTGCTTATCCTGAATTGGGAAAAGTGCCACTTTATGGTTAATGAAGGTATTGTCTTGGGGCATAAAGTTTCTGAAAGAGGTATTGAAGTTGATAAAGCCAAGGTTGATGCTATTGAAAAGATGCCATGTCCCAAGAACATCAAAGGTATAAAAAGTTTCCTTGGTCATGCCGGTTTTTATAGGAGGTTCATTAAGGACTTCTCAAAAATCTCTCGGCCTCTGACTAATTTATTACAAAAATATATACCATTTGTCTTTGATGATGATTGTGTAGAAGCATTTAAAATACTTAAGAAAGCATTGATCTTTGCACCTATTGTTCAGCCACCTGATTGGAATTTACCCTTTGAAATTATGTGTGATGCTAGTGATTATGCTGTAGGTGCTGTTCTAGGACAAAGAGTTGATAAGAAACTAAATATTATTGAATATGCTAGCAAAACTCTAGACAATGCTCAAAGAAATTATGCTACTATTGAAAAAGAATTCTTAGCAGTTGTATTTGTCAGTGATAAGTTTAGATCTTATATTGTTGATTCTAAAGTAACTATTCACACTGATCATGCTGCTATTAAATATCTTATGAAAAAGAAAGATGCTAAACCTAGACTTATTAGATGGGTCCTCTTGCTTCAAGAATTTGATTTACATATTGTTGATAGAAAAGGAGCCGAGAATCCCGCTGCAGACAACTTGTCTAGGTTAGAAAATGTGCTTGATGACCCACTACCTATTGATGTTAGTTTTCCTGATGAGCAATTAAATGTCATAAATGCTTCTCATACTTGTGACGCCCGGATAGTTACGCTACAGTAATTCTCTGCTAATGATGCCACGTCACTTCAATTACTATCGCTAATCTCGTGTTAGTTCGAAACCGATTCAAATTCAAATTCAATTAAAGGCAGATAATAAAAGTTTTCAAACAATGAAACCAAAATGTTCAAGGTGGGTCAGATAAATCATGTGTAAATACGATGGAGAAAGCACACCTTTATAAAATGTTTAAACACTCTAAAATGAATAAAATAGTAACAATAATAATTATTTAAATGCTTTCAAAATGTTAAACAATTTCAAAACTATTTTGCTTCGATGCTAAGTGATTTGTGACTGTGGCTTAGCTTGCAACCTCTATTTTCTTGCCACTGTAGTATTTTACTAAAATGAGAAAAAAAGAGAAAACAAATAAACAGAAACTATAAAAGAAAATAAGGTTTAAAAAAAATGGAAAGCCCCAGGCCAACTGGGCCATCCGGCCCAACTCCTCCCTGGCCCAACCGGCCTCCCATATCCCCCCACCCTAGGAAACCCTAACCCAACCACCCGTACTCCCCCCAAGCCGTTCCCCCCTCCCGATCCAATCTGGATCGGGGACGAGACCCCCACTCGCCCCACCCCGCTCGCTCCCCTCGTTCCCCTCCACCTCGTGCCGCACGCACGCATCGTGCCTGGGGGAAGAGATCCCCGCGCTCGATCCACCCACCAACCCTCACCGCCCCCTCTTCCCGATCTGGACGCGCCCCCGACCCCGTCGTCATCGCCGACGCCAGGCGCCGCCTCGCCTGCGCTGCCCCACCGTCGCCGCCCTGCGCCGGACCGACCATCGCCACCGACCGGGACGACCACGCCGGACGCCATCGCCGCTCCTCCCCTGCGTCGCCGCGTCCCGTCCTCCTCCCCAAAGGCTCCACCGAGCCTCGCCGACCCTCGTCTCTGCAACGTCGGTGAGGCACCGTCCTCTCCTCCTCCCGCCCGCGTGCTCGAACCCCGGTGCCGCGCACCGCGTGCCCCGGTCTTGCTGCTCTTCCTCCTGCCGCACGCGCTCACCACGCGCTCCGGATGACCCCATACCGCGCGCTCACGGCCGCGACCTTCTCCCCACGCCGCGACTGGACCGGCGCCCCCTGCACGCGCCCGTGCGCGCCCACCCGCGCCCACGGCCATCGCTGCCGGATGCCCGCGCCCGAGACGGTGCTCTGCCAGCTCCTGCTCACGGCCTCCTCGCCCCGCTCCCTCGACCATCCCACGCCCCGTGCCCCTGCTCCACGGCTGCTGCTGCCTCCTCTACCCACCGCAACCGCCGTGCCGCTACCTCCCCAGGTCGCCGTGGCCTCGCCTGTGCTGCCTCCTCGCCGCCCCGGCCGCCTGGCCGGCGCCGTGGCCACCGGCCTCCCCCTGCACCGCCCCCCTGCCGGGTCCGCCCGCACTGGCGTGCACTCGAACGAACGGGTGCTGGACACCCATTGCGCCCATCTCCACCCCAGCACCCGTTAGCCCGAACCGCTGTGGCCCCTTTGGCCCAATGACACAGGGGCCCACGCCCCAGAACTTTATTAAAAAAAGAAGAATTAAAAATAAATAAATAAATAATAATTACATTAATTAATTAATCAATAAGTGAATTAATTAAGTTAATTAATCATGTTTAATTAATCGAATTAACTAGTTAGTTTAATTAAATAGTAATTAGTTTAACTAGGACGTAATTAACCTAAACAGTGTATGACAGGTGGGTCCCACTGGACCCACATGTCAGTTTGACCCAGTCAACTCTGTTGACTGCTGACGTCAGCATGACATCATGCTGATGTCATTAATTTATTTTCGAATTAATTTAAATAATTAATTAAATACCAGAAATTAATAAAATCTTTAGAAAATCATATCTTTTAATCCGTAACTCGGATTAAAATATTTTCAACATGAAAGTTGCTCAGAACGACGAGACGAACCCGGATACGCAGCCCGTTCATCCGCCACACATCCCTAACATATCAAACTCGCAACTTTCCCCCTCCGGCTCCTCTGCCCGAAAACGCGAAACACCGGGGATTCTTTCCCGAATGTTTCCCCCTTCACCGGTATCACCTCATACTGCGTTAGGGCACCCCTAGCACCGATACTTGTCATGCCATGCATCGCTATGCATCTGTTTGCTTACGTATTTATTGTTTCTTCCCCCTCTTCTCTCGCTAGACACCGAGACCGACGCCGCTGCTACCCAGTACGACTACATCGACGACCCCTCTCTCTTGCCAGAGCAACCAGGCAAGCCCCCCTTTTTGATCACCAGATATCGCCTACTCTTTTCTCTATACTGCTTGCATTAGAGTAGTGTAGCATGTTACTGCTTTCCGTTATTCCTATCCTGATGCATAGCCTGTCCTTGCTACTACTGTTGTTACCATTACCTGCTATCCTACTGCTTAGTATAGGATGCTAGTGTTCCTTCAGTGGCCCTACACTCTTGTCAGTCTGCCATGCTATACTACTGGGCCGTGATCACTTCGGGAGGTGATCACGGGCATATACTATATACTTTACACAGTTACATTACCTGTGGTACTGTTCGGAGATGGGGGCTGAAGGGGCAGGTGGCTCCATCCCGGTAGAGGTGGGCCTGGGTTCCCGCCGGCCCCCGACGGTTACTTTGAGGCGGAGCAACAGGGCAGGTTGAGACCACCTAAGAGAGAGGTGGGCCTGGCCCTGGTCGATGTTCGCGGATACTTAACACGTTTAACGAGATCTTGGTATTTGATCTAAGTCTGGCTACTGGCCTATACGCACTAACCATCTACGCGGGGACAGTTATGGGCACTCGACGTCGTGGTATTAGCCGAAGCACTTCGTGACGCCAGCGACTGAGCGGCGCGCGTCGGGTTGGACCGCGTAACGTGACTTCCTTTGTAATGGAGGTTGCTAGGTCTGCTCTCCGGCCACGTACGCAACGTGCAGGTGTTCTATGGGCGATCGGCCCAGACCCCTGTGCGCTTAGGTTTAGACCGGTGTGCTGGCCTCTCTGTTGTGCCTAGGTAGGGCTGCGACGTGTTGATCTTCCGAGGCCGGGCATGACCCAGGAAAGTGTGTCCGGCCAAATGGGATCGAGCGTGTTGGGTTATGTGGTGCACCCCTGCAGGGAAGTTAATCTATTCGAATAACCGTGATCTTCGGTAACAGGACGACTTGGAGTTGTACCTTGACCTTATGACAACTAGAACCGGATACTAAATAAAACACACCCTTCCAAGTGCCAGATACAACCGGTGATCGCTCTCTCACAGGGCGACGAGGGGAGGATCATCGGTTAGGATTATGCTATACGATGCTACTTGGAGGTCTTCAGTCTACTCTCTTCTACATGCCGCAAGACGGCGGCTGCCAGAAGCGTAGTCTTCGAAAGGACTAGCTATCCCCCTCTTATTCCGGCATTCTGCAGTTCAGTCCACATATGATAGCCTTATTCCATTTGATACCAATGCATACATATGTAGTGTAGCTCCTTGCTTGCGAGTACTTTGGATGAGTACTCACGGTTGCTTTCTCCCTCTTTTCCCCCTATCCCTTCTACCTGGTTGTCGCAACCAGATGTTGGAGCCCAGGAGCCAGACGCCACCTTCGACGACGACTCCTACTACACCGAAGGTGCCTACTACTACGTATTGCCCGCTGACGACGACCAGGAGTAGTTAGGAGGATCCCAGGCAGGAGGCCTGCGCCTCTTTCGATCTGTATCCCAGTTTGTGCTAGCCTTCTTAAGGCAAACTTGTTTAACTTATGTCTGTACTCAGATATTGTTGCTTCCGCTGACTCGTCTATGATCGAGCTCTTGTATTCGAGCCCTCGAGGCCCCTGGCTTGTAATATGATGCTTGTATGACTTATTTTATTTGTAGAGTTGTGTTGTGATACCTTCCCGTGAGTCCTTGATCTTGATCGTACACATTTGCGTGCATGATTAGTGTACGGTCAAATCAGGGGCGTCACAAGTTGGTATCAGAGCCGACTGCCTGTAGGAATCCCCCTTCCACACTCCTTGGCCGAAGTTGAGTCTAGGCATTGCAAAAACTTTTACTAACATGGCTGTGTGCCTTACGGGCCCACATCGCCATTGGGTGGTATTAGGATATTTTACTCCTTGTCTACAATCTGGGACTCTGATCTCTCTTTTATTCGGGTTAAATGATTTTGCTAAAATCTAACTCTAGGTTCTCGTTACCACTTCCTGCCGAAGAGCCCTTTCATTACGGATGATCGACTGCTTCAACAGAAGATTCTGACAATACTTTCCGATATTCTCTCGAGACCTTGTGCCTGTTGCTTTTGCAATTCCCTACCACCGAAAAATCCCTATGGATAAATACTTGCACCTGTTGTTCTTACTTTTATTCCCAGTTGGTCTTGTTATTACAAGATACCTCGAAATACTCGTCGTTGTTTCGATAATCCTTTGAGCTTACTGCCTTGTTGTTCTTTGTCACCTGGATACCCCTACGGATAATTCTCGCACTTATCGAGTATCCGCTCATCCCCCAGTTGTTCATGTGTTTCACAATGGTCTTCGAAATACTATTCGATCCTCCAAAAATCCTTAGTAGCTTATTGCTCTGCAATACTTGTCTGCTTGCATGATGGATGCTTTCCATATGTCTAGCAATATTCGTTAGTATCCTTAGGCATCGTCATTTTGATCCCTTTGATTCAACATGAGTGCGAATACACACAACCATCAGTTGATCCTTTTAAATTATCTTTTCGGCTTAGACGTCAGTTTAAACATGAGCTGATTCTCAACAAATCCAATTGCCGTCGATTTGTACCCCTAAGGCTATTCTACTTGCCAATCCCTAACTAGAACATTGCTTCCGATCCCTTGATTTGAAAATCATAATTCCTTTGCATTTGAGCTCTGGATTAGTCAGTTGTTTCCATAATCCAATGCCTTTGCATTGTTACTTCCTCTGGTTGTGTGGCGATGCTCACATCAGCTCTGTTATGGACCGGCAGATCCTTTAATGGATTTTATCCGACAACATCCTTCATATTCAATAACCATGTGAGCCTTCCCTCGGATACATAATGCCTTTGGTAAATTGTATCATCTACTTGCTCAACCTTGCTCTACTTTCGAGCTTGTGATACTTACTCTTGAAACTTGTGGTATATGTTTCTAAGAAGCCCCTATGGGTTGAACATATGCCTTCTCTAAACCGTGTCAACTCGAAAGTTTTCACAAGCCTTACACTTCTGGTATTATGCCAGGTAAAATTTCAACACTACAACTTCTTCGAAAGTGAGAAGTGAATGAAAGGTTATGCATTGGAGAAGTGGGAGTCGACCTTGAGCTTTGTGTTCATGCCCATGGACACGATGTAGATCTTATCATTAAAGCTTCTCTTAAATTAATTATTCCTTTGGTATAAGTTCACCTTATACCTGGGATCTAGCCTTTTGCAATCGTGGTTCCGACCATGTTCTCCTTTAAATACCATTTCGCGTGCAAGTTTAAGCGCTTGTCTTCTGTAGGGCAATACCCCAGTCCAACCTCTACTTTGACTGTCATCGAGTATTACCCCTCTGGTATCTCGAGATTATCACGGGACTACATAACTTCTTATGAGTTCTTCATCAACTATTATTCTTGCCGATTCCAGTGCCCCCTCGAGATATGAGTTACTAGTCACTCTAGAACACCGATAAGTGAATCGATTCAGCACTCCGATTCAATAACTCTAAGTAATTTTCGTGGCTTATGAGTTTAATAATCCTTTAAGTCATTCCTAGCCTGATTGGCTATATCATTATCGTGCTAAAATTTAACTGTGCCACCTGTTCCTTATTACCGGAGCACATCTTTCGACAATAAGCTAAGCTTACGTCGATTTCCTTGTCCTATCGTTTCACCTTGAACAGAAAGCTTGATTTCGAGTTTGTGTTGTACCCGTGTTCCAATAACCTTCCGTTTCATCATTCCTTTGACTTGTTGTCGTCGCTGATTGATTACATCTTCAAGAAAACTTTCGACAAATGTGTCGTGATCATCCTCAACGTAATGAGATCTTCCATGATATCAATCGACTTCCCGATGAGAAATACCATCCTTACCCCTCGATGATTTGTGTTACCATCAACAACACCCTTACCGTTCTTTCGTCACAAACTCGTTCTGTTATTGATGCAACCTGCTATCCAGCTTGCAATATATTCTACCTTGAAGTATTACTATCTTTTATGTCAAGGATGTTGTGAGACTTGCTCCACCTCATAACAATTCTTGATACGGTGATACTTATCGCCGTATCCCTTTGTTTCTTGGTCCCCGTGTTGATTCTAACCGGGATGCAGTCAACGGAACTGCTGTGATTCTGCACTTCTAGCAACCCTAATGCTTTGATATTAATGGTCGATATTTCATTCTTGGACCATTGGTTATTGAATCACCATGCTAAATATTGATCATGCTACCTAAGCCCATATTTCGGGTGCACCTTTTAAGCAATGTTTAACTGTGTATGTTTTCCTCAAGCATACATCATTATATCATTAGATCTGACTAATGTTATCTCCTTGTTCACATAATTGCGGAAACCACCTTTTGGAAGTCTCGACGAATTGTCGCTGAGTCCATCTGCCACCTTCTCCTCCTCTCCTTGGTTTAATGATGAACTCTTGTTTCGGAACTCGCTTCCGTAGATTAATTCCTGAGCATCTTACAATGTCATCGCGACAAATTGTGTTGCACCTTTCTTCTTAGGCATCCCGAGTCTGAGTTATCCTGTCACCAATCATATCTGAATCTCGGTCAGATATGATGGTTGGAACATTTTTCCAAGAGTCATAACATTGTTCCTTATATGACCCGGTAAGGTGATGTCATCCTAGCACACCTGGCCGGAGGACCTATTGTTATAGTTTCCTTTTCTGCGGGGTTATCCATTCTTCCATGAGGAAATTGTAAGACTTATTCTACAAGTTGTTCCTGATGAATCCTTCGTGTATCCAAAGTCTGACCTTTGCTTGAATACCATGTCAATGCTATCTCGAAGCATGTCTATGGTACTCCGATTTTCAGCAAGAACATTTTTAGCCCAATGCTGAATGCTTCTTGCTCAATTATCCAAACACCATTGTTTGGGTAATGTCATGGAATTGCTCTTCCTTTACCTAAATGATTTTCTACTTTATATCCTGCCTTGGATATCATCCTCTGCTTGACTTTAGGAAGGGTATACCCCTGATATATGTGTTTAAACACATTTTCCTTTCCATTGTTTTGTTCAAACTTTCTTATAATCTACTTAACTAAGCCGTGGTAATTCCCTGCTTAGGTAAGCACCTCGTGGTACAACTCTGCCAGTAAGACCCTATTACTATAATTGATGACATTTCGGTAGCCACCGATGGACGAGAACTTTGCCTAATGGTCCGCCTCGTTCAACGAGCAGGAAAATGGTTCTCTTCGTCCCACGCCCTTGGTACCGACGTTGTTTTCGACATAACTAATGGGCTACCCTCTAACATGCCTTGCTATCACGACCGTGCAAGATGTCACCACTCCTTCTACCTTTATCCCGTATGGTGGGCCCATAACCCACAGTTTCACAGGATCGAAACCTGACTCTCCTGTACACCCCCGGTTTCCAAAGTTACTCCTCGCTCGTGGCCTCGTATGTAATTCACGAGCCACCTTCAGGTCTGATATCGGACACCATAATTATTCTGTTGCTTTGAAGCCCCTTTTACCTTCTGTCTAGGCATTGAATGATTGCCTGGCTGCTTGAAACTTCTTATTGTACCTTCCAACTTTACTCTCGATGTGTTTTATTTGTTCAACTCGAGAGATACTCGTGTGTTCATTCCTGGGATAACCCCATATGATTTCCCCTTATACCATTCTATCGTTGTAGGGAAGCCCCTTACCTATTCGTAAGTACGACAGAATTTCTGAAGAAAGGAGGACGACTTCATCATAATGACCTGGGTCAGAGGAATGAAGACATCAATTTATTGGACCGGCCTCTTCGAGAAGAGCAAGCCAGGGTAAGAAGACCCGCTAGATTCGTTACCAAACCTTCCCCCCTTTCACTACCTCTTAAATCTCGGGACGAGATTTCTTGTAGTGGAGGAGAATTGTGACGCCCGGATAGTTACGCTACAGTAATTCTCTGCTAATGATGCCACGTCACTTCAATTACTATCGCTAATCTCGTGTTAGTTCGAAACCGATTCAAATTCAAATTCAATTAAAGGCAGATAATAAAAGTTTTCAAACAATGAAACCAAAATGTTCAAGGTGGGTCAGATAAATCATGTGTAAATACGATGGAGAAAGCACACCTTTATAAAATGTTTAAACACTCTAAAATGAATAAAATAGTAACAATAATAATTATTTAAATGCTTTCAAAATGTTAAACAATTTCAAAACTATTTTGCTTCGATGCTAAGTGGTTTGTGGCTGTGGCTTAGCTTGCAACCTCTATTTTCTTGCCACTGTAGTATTTTACTAAAATGAGAAATAAAAGAAAACAAATAAAGAGAAACTATAAAAGAAAATAAGGTTTAAAAAAATGGAAAGCCCCAGGCCAACTAGGCCATCCGGCCCAACTCCTCCCTGGCCCAACCGGCCTCCCATATCCCCCCACCCTAGGAAACCCTAACCCAACCACCCGCACTCCCCCCATGCCGTTCCCCCCCTCCCGATCCAATCTGGATCGGGGACGAGACCCCCACTCGCCCCACCCCGCTCGCTCCCCTCGTTCCCCTCCACCTCGCGCCGCACGCACGCATCGTGCCTGGGGGAAGAGATCCCCGCGCCCGATCCACCCACCAACCCTCACCGCCCCCTCTCCCCGATCTGGACGCGCCCCTGACCCCGTCGTCATCGCCGACGCCAGGCGCCGCCTCGCCTGCGCTGCCCCACCGTCGCCGCCCTGCGCCGGACCGACCATCGCCACCGACCGGGACGACCACGCCGGACGCCATCGCCGCTCCTCCCCTGCGTCGCCGCGTCCCCGTCCTCCTCCCCAAAGGCTCCACCGAGCCTCACCGACCCTCGTCTCTGCAACGTCGGTGAGGCACCGTCCTCTCCTCCTCCCGCCCGCGTGCTCGAACCCCGGTGCCGCGCACCGCGTGCCCCGGTCTTGCTGCTCTTCCTCCTGCCGCACGCGCTCACCACGCGCTCCGGATGACCCCATACCGCGCGCTCACGGCCGCGACCTTCTCCCCGCGCCGCGACTGGACCGGCGCCCCCTGCACGCGCCCGTGCGCGCCCACCCGCGCCCACGGCCATCGCTGCCGGACGCCCGCGCCCGAGACGGTGCTCTGCCAGCTCCTGCTCACGGCCTCCTCGCCCCGCTCCCTCGACCATCCCACGCCCCGTGCCCCTGCTCCACGGCTGCTGCTGCCTCCTCTACCCACCGCAACCGCCGTGCCGCTACCTCCCCAGGTCGCCGTGGCCTCGCCTGTGCTGCCTCCTCGCCGCCCCGGCCGCCTGGCCGGCGCCGTGGCCACCGGCCTCCCCCTGCACCGCCCCCCCTGCCGGGTCCGCCCGCACTGGCGTGCACTCGAACGAACGGGTGCTGGACACCCATTGCGCCCATCTCCACCCCAGCACCCGTTAGCCCGAACCGCTGTGGCCCCTTTGGCCCAATGACACAGGGGCCCACGCCCCAGAACTTTATTAAAAAAAGAAGAATTAAAAATAAATAAATAAATAATAATTACATTAATTAATTAATCAATAAGTGAATTAATTAAGTTAATTAATCATGTTTAATTAATCTAATTAACTAGTTAGTTTAATTAAATAGTAATTAGTTTAACTAAGACGTAATTAACCTAAACAGTGTATGACAGGTGGGTCCCACTGGACCCACATGTCAGTTTGACCCAGTCAACTCTGTTGACTGCTGACGTCAGCATGACATCATGCTGATGTCATTAATTTATTTTCGAATTAATTTAAATAATTAATTAAATACCAGAAATTAATAAAATCTTTAGAAAATCATATCTTTTAATCCGTAACTCGGATTAAAATATTTTCAACATGAAAGTTGCTCAGAACGACGAGACGAACCCGGATACGCAGCCCGTTCATCCGCCACACACCCCTAACATATCAAACTCGCAACTTTCCCCCTCCGTCTCCTCTGCCCGAAAACGCAAAACACCGGGGATTCTTTCCCGAATGTTTCCCCCCTTCACCGGTATCACCTCATACTGCGTTAGGGCACCCCTAGCACCGATACTTGTCATGCCATGCATCGCTATGCATCTGTTTGCTTACGTATTTATTGTTTCTTCCCCCTCTTCTCTCCCTAGACACCGAGATCGACGCCGCTGCTACCCAGTACGACTACATCGACGACCCCTCTCTCTTGCCAGAGCAACCAGGCAAGCCCCCCCTTTTTGATCACCAGATATCGCCTACTCTTTTCTCTATACTGCTTGCATTAGAGTAGTGTAGCATGTTACTTCTTTCCGTTATTCCTATCCTGATGCATAGTCTGTCCTTGCTACTACTGTTGTTACCATTACCTGCTATCCTACTGCTTAGTATAGGATGCTAGTGTTCCATCAGTGGCCCTACACTCTTGTCCGTCTGCCTTGCTATACTACTGGGCCGTGATCACTTCGGGAGGTGATCACGGGCATATACTATATACTTTACACAGTTACATTAGCTGTGGTACTGTTCGGAGATGGGGGCTGAAGGGGCAGGTGGCTCCATCCCGGTAGAGGTGGGCCTGGGTTCCCGACGGCTCCCGACGGTTACTTTGAGGCGGAGCAACAGGGCAGGTTGAGACCACCTAGGAGAGAGGTGGGCCTGGCCCTGGTCGATGTTCGCGGATACTTAACACGTTTAACGAGATCTTGGTATTTGATCTGAGTCTGGCTACTAGCCTATACGCACTAACCATCTACGCGGGGACAGTTATGGGCACTCGACGTCGTGGTATCAGCCGAAGCACTTCGTGACGCCAGCGACTGAGCGGCGCGCGCCGGGTTGGACCGCGTAACGTGACTTCCTTTGTAATGGAGGTTGCTAGGTCTGCTCTCCGGCCGCGTACGCAACATGCAGGTGTGCTATGGGCGATGGGCCCAGACCCCTGTGCGCTTAGGTTTAGACCGACGTGCTGGCCTCTCTGTTGTGCCTAGGTAGGGCTGCGACGTGTTGATCTTCCGAGGCCGGGCATGACCCAGGAAAGTGTGTCCGGCCAAATGGGATCTAGCGTGTTGGGTTATGTGGTGCACCCCTGCAGGGAAGTTAATCTATTCGAATAGCCGTGATCTTCGGTAACAGGACGACTTGGAGTTGTACCTTGACCTTATGACAACTAGAACCGGATACTAAATAAAACACACCCTTCCACGTGCCAGATACAACCGGTGATCGCTCTCTCACAGGGCGACGAGGGGAGGATCATCGGTTAGGATTATGCTATACGATGCTACTTGGAGGTCTTCAGTCTACTCTCTTATACATGCCGCAAGACGGCGGCTGCCAGAAGCGTAGTCTTCGAAAGGACTAGCTATCCCCCTCTTATTCTGGCATTCTGCAGTTCAGTCCACATATGATAGCCTTATTCCATTTGATACCAATGCATACATATGTAGTGTAGCTCCTTGCTTGCGAGTACTTTGGATGAGTACTCACGGTTGCTTTCTCCCTCTTTTCCCCCTATCCCTTCTACCTGGTTGTCGCAACCAGATGTTGGAGCCCAGGAGCCAGACGCCACCTTCGACGACGACTCCTACTACACCGGAGGTGCCTACTACTACGTACTGCCCGCTGACGACGACCAGGAGTAGTTAGGAGGATCCCAGGCAGGAGGCCTGCGTCTCTTTCGATCTGTATCCCAGTTTGTGCTAGCCTTCGTAAGGCAAACTTGTTTAACTTATGTCTGTACTCAGATATTGTTGCTTCCGTTGACTCGTCTATGATCGACCTCTTGTATTCGAGCCCTCGAGGCCCCTGGCTTGTAATATGATGCTTGTATGACTTATTTTATTTGTAGAGTTGTGTTGTGATATCTTCCCGTGAGTCCTTGATCTTGATCGTACACATTTGCGTGCATGATTAGTGTACGGTCAAATCGGGGGCGTCACAATACTGCTCCATGGTATGCTGATTATGCTAATTACATTGTTGCTAAGTTTATACCACCTAGTTTCACATACCAGCAAAAGAAAAAGTTTTTCTATGATTTGATGCATTACTTTTGGGATGACCCACATCTTTATAAAGAAGGAGTAGATGCTGTTATTAGACGTTGTGTACGTGAGCATGAACAGGAACAGATCCTACGCAAGTGTCACTCCGAAGCTTATGGAGGGCACCATGCTGGAGATAGAACCGCACATAAGGTACTACAATCTGGTTTTTATTGGCCTACTCTCTTCAAGGATGCCCGTAAGTTTGTCTTATCTTGTGATGAATGTCAAAGAATTGGTAATATTAGTAGACGTCAAGAAATGCCTATGAATTATTCACTTGTTATTGAACCATTTGATGTTTGGGGCTTTGACTATATGGGACCTTTTCCTTCCTCTAATGGTTATACACATATTTTAGTTGTTGTTGATTACGTTACTAAGTGGGTAGAAGCTATTCCAACTAGTAGTGTTGATCATAACACTTCTATTAAAATGCTTAAAGAAGTTATCTTTCCAAGGTTTGGAGTCCCTAGATATTTAATGACCGATGGTGGTTCACATTTTATTCATGGTGCTTTCTATAAAATGCTTGCTAAATATGATGTTAATCATAGAATTGCGTCCCCTTATCACCCTCAGTCTCGTGGTCAAGTAGAATTGAGTAATAGAGAACTCAAATTAATTTTGCAAAAGACTGTTAATAGGTCCAGAAAGAATTGGTCCAAGAAACTTGATGATGCATTATGGGCCTATAGAACTGCATATAAAAATCCTATGGGTATGTCTCCGTATAAAATGGTCTATGGAAAAGCATGTCACTTACCTCTCGAACTAGAACACAAGGCTTATTGGGCTATTAAGGAACTAAATTATGATTTTAAACTTGCCGGTGAGAAGAGGTTATTTGATATTAATTCACTTGATGAATGGAGAACCCAAGCCTACGAAAATGCCAAGTTGTTTAAAGAAAAGGTTAAAAGGTGGCATGATAAAAGAATACAAAAGCATGAGTTTAACGTAGGTGATTATGTATTGCTATACAACTCTCGTTTAAGATTTTTTGCAGGAAAACTTATCTCTAAATGGGAAGGTCCCTACGTTATTGAGGAGGTCTACCGTTCCGGTGCCATAAAAATCAACAACTTCGAAGGCACAAATCCGAAGGTGGTAAATGGTCAAAGAATCAAACATTATATCTCAGGTAATCCCATAAATGTTGAAAGCAATGTTATTGAAACTATAACCCCAGAGGAATACATAAGGGACACTTTTCGGAACGTTTCAGACTCCGAAAAGGAATAGGTCTGTGGTACGGTAAGTAAACCGACTCCAAAACAGTTTTTAAGGCAATATTTCTCCGTTTTGGAATATTTAGAAAAATAGAAAAATAAGAAGCAGTTCGGGAAGGGCACGAGGGCTCCACGAGGGTGGAGGGTGCGCCCCCTACCTCGTGGGCACCTCGTGCGCTCTTCGGACTCTGTTTTCTTACACATTACGTATTTTGGTCAGTAAAAAATCATTATATAATCTCCCGGAGGTTTTGACTCCCGTATCACGCAAAAATATCCTGTCTTTGTTTCGAGCTGTTTTCTGTCAGGGTTGTCAAGGCCAGGCACTATGTCGTCTCCCTCCTCCTCCAACCATGAGGGCAACGATGCTTGGCTAATGAAGATAGAGCTGAAGAGAGAAGAACCCATGGAGATCAATGAGGATGAAGGGATCAAGAAGGCCATGGAGGACCAAGTGCCGGCAACAGAAGACACCCTTCAACTTGATCACAATCTTCTTACCCCAACAGAGATCAAAGCTTTCAAGATGATTGAGTTAGCTCGTATACAAAATAAGTATCTCACACGTGAAAATATTTTGTTGAAGGAGCATATCATCGCACTCAAGGGCATTATCCGCAAGTTAGAAGACCTCCTACGCTCGATGTGCGACTATCCATCATCAACAACTCCACCTTCTTCACCAACAAAGGAGACATAATCACCTTGGTACGGGCACTCCCCTTGGCAAATTGCCAAGCTTGGGGGAGTGCCCCGGTATCGTATCACCATCACTTTTAACTTTACCATTTTTCTTAGTTCAATCCTTTTGGTAATATCTTGATATAGTAGAATAAAAGTTCTTAGTATGATCTAGTTGTGAGTTTTGCTTTATAATTCCTCTATGTAATCAAGTCCGTGAGCTATATAATAAAGATTAGTGTTGAGTCAAGGGCTTGATTCTTTTGCCATGATCTTAAGTGAATAAAAGAAAAAGAGAAAGAAATAAAAAGAAACAAAGAGATCATATGGATCTCATGGAGAGTAATGAACTCATATAGAAAAAGTATGATGAATAAAAGTAGTTGAGAGTTGACAAGCATAATTTTGGTCATCGTTGCAATTAATAGGAAGTAATAAAGAAAGAGAGGTCTTCACATGTAGATATACTATCTTGGACATCTTTTATGACTGTGAGCACTCATTAAAATATGACATGCTAAAAGAGTTGACGTTGGACAAGGAAGACAACATAATGGGTTATGTTTTCTTACATCTGAGATAAATTATATTGTCATGGATCATCCAACATGGTTGAGCTTGCCTTTCTCCCTCGTGCTAGCCAAATTCATCGCACCAAGTAGAGATACTACTTGTGCTTCCAAATACCCTTAAACCAGTTTTGCCATCAGAGTCCACCATACCTACCTATGGATTGAGTAAGATCCTCTAAGTAAGTTGTCATCGGTGCAAGCAATAAAAATTGCTCTCTAAATATGTATGACTTATTAGTGTGGGAGAAAATAAACTTTATACGATCGTGTGATATGGAAGAAATAAAAGCGACAAACTACATAATAAAGGTCCATATCACAAGTGGCAATATAAAGTGATGTTCTTTCGCATTAAGATTTTGTGCATCCGACCATAAAAGCGCATGACAACCTCTGCTTCCCTCTGCGAAGAGCTTATCTTTTACTTTTATTTCCTACCTTGCATAAGAGTCATGGTGATCTTTTATGGAGATCAATAAGCAGCAGTCCGGAAAGGACACGAGGGCCCCACGAGGGTGGAGGTGAAGGAAATATGCCCTAGAGGCAATAATAAAGTTATTATTTATTTCCTTATTTCATGATAAATGTTTATTATTCATGCTAGAATTGTATCAACCGGAAACATAATACATGTGTGAATACATAGACAAACAGAGTGTCACTAGTATGCCTCTACTTGACTAGCTCGTTAATCAAAGATGGTTATGTTTCCTAACCATAGACAAAGAGTTGTTATTTGATTAACGGGATCACATCATTAGGAGAATGATGTGATTGACTTGACCCATTCCGTTAGCTTAGCACTCGATCGTTTAGTATGTTGCTATTACTTTCTTCATGACTTATACATGTTCCTATGACTATGAGATTATGCAACTCCCGTTTACCGGAGGAACACTTTGTGTGCTATCAAACGTCACAAAGTAACTGGGTGATTATAAAGGAGTTCTACAGGTGTCTCCAAAGGTACATGTTGGGTTGGCGTATTTCGAGATTAGGATTTGTCACTCCGATTGTCGGAGAGGTATCTCTGGGCCCTCTCGGTAATGCACATCACATAAGCCTTGCAAGCATTGCAACTAATGAGTTAGTTGCGAGATGATGTATTACGGAACGAGTAAAGAGACTTGCCGGTAACGAGATTGAACTAGGTATTGAGATACCGACGATCGAATCTCGGGCAAGTAACATACCGATGACAAAGGGAACAACGTATGTTGTTATGCGGTCTGACTGATAAAGATCTTCGTAGAATATGTAGGAGCCAATATGAGCATACAGGTTCCGCTATTGGTTATTGACCGGAGACGTGTCTCGGTCATGTCTACATTGTTCTCGAACCCGTAGGGTCCGCACGCTTAAGGTTTCAATGACATTTATATTATGAGTTTATGAGTTTTGCTGTACTGAAGGAGTTCGGAGTCCCGGATGAGATCGGGGACATGACGAGGAGTCTCGAAATGGTCGAGACGTAAAGCTCGATATATTGGACGACTATATTCGGACATCGGAAAGGTTTCGAGTGGTTCGGGTATTTTTCGGAGTACCGGGGAGTTACGGGAATACGGGAGAAGAAGTATATGGGCCTTATTGGGCTTTAGGGGAGAGGGAGAGGCAGGCCGCGCCCCCCAAGGCCTAGTCCGAATTGGACTAAGGGGAGGGGCTGCGCCCCCTCCTTCCTTCTCTTCCCTCTTCCCCTTCCTTGTCTCCTACTCCTACTACATGGAAGGACTCCTAGTTGGACTAGGAAAGGGGGAATCCTACTCCCGGTGGGAGTTGGACTCCCCTAGGGCGCGCCATAGAGAGGGCCGGCCCTCACCTCCTCCACTCCTTTATATACGGGGGCAGGGGGCACCCCATAGACACACAAGTTGATCTTCGTGATCGTTCTCTTAGCTGTGTGCGGTGCCTCCCTCCACCATACTCCTCGACAATATTGTAGCGGTGCTTAGCCGAAGCCCTGCGACGGTAGAACATCAAGATCGTCACCACGCCGTCATGCTGACGGAACTCTTCCCCGACACTTTGCTGGATTGGAGTCCGGGGATCGTCATCGAGCTGAACGTGTGCTAGAACTCGGAGGTGCCGTAGTTTCGGTGCTTGATCGGTCGGGCCGTGAAGACGTACGACTACATCAACTGCGTTGTGCTAACGCTTCCGCTGTCGGTCTACAAGGGTATGTAGATCACACTCTCCCCTCTCGTTGATATGCATCACCATGATCTTGCGTGTGCGTAGGAAATTTTTGAAATTACTACGTTCCCCAACAGTGGCATCCGAGCCTAGGTTTTATGTGTTGATGTTATATGCACGAGTAGAACACAAGTGAGTTGTGGGCGATATAAGTCATATTGCTTACCAGCATGTCATACTTTGGTTCAGCGGTATTGTTGGATGAAGCGGCCCGGACCGACATTACGCATACGCTTACGCGAGACTGGTTCTACCGACGTGCTTTGCACACAGGTGGCTGGCGGGTGTCAGTTTCTCCAACTTTAGTTGAACCGAGTGTGGCTACACCCGGTCCTTGCGAAGGTTAAAATAGCACCAACTTGACAAACTATCGTTGTGGTTTTGATGCGTAGGTAAGATTGGTTCTTGCTTAAGCCCGTAGCAGCCACGTAAAACTTGCAACAACAAAGTAGAGGACGTCTAACTTGTTTTTGCAGGACATGTTGTGATGTGATATGGTCAAGACATGATGCTAAATTTTATTGTATGAGATGATCATGTTTTGTAACCAAGTTATCGGCAACTGGCAGGAGCCATATGGTTGTCGCTTTATTGTATGCAATGCAATTGCGCTGTAATGCTTTACTTTATCACTAAGCGGTAGCGATAGTCGTGGAAGCGTAAGATTGGTGAGACGACAACGATGCTACGATGGTGATCAAGGTGTCACGCCGGTGACGATGGTGATCATGACGGTGTTTCGAAGATGGAGATCACAAGTACAAGATGATGATGGCCATATCATATCACTTATATTGATTGCATGTGATGTTTATCTTTTATGCATCTTATCTTGCTTTGATTGACGGTAGCATTACAAGATGATCCCTCACTAAATTATCAAAGTATAAGTGTTCTCCCTGAGTATGCACCGTTGCTAAAGTTCTTCGTGCTGAGACACCACGTGATGATCGGGTGTGATAGGCTCTATGTTCAAATACAACGGGTGCAAAATAGTTGCACACGCGGAATACTCAGGTTAAACTTGACGAGCCTAGCATATAACAGATATGGCCTCGGAACACGGAGACCGAAAGGTCGAGCGTGAATCATATAGTAGATATGATCAACATAGTGATGTTCACCATTGAAACTACTCCATCTCACGTGATGATCGGACATGGTTTAGTTGATTTGGATCACGTGATCACTTAGAGGATTAGAGGGATGTCTATCTAAGTGGGAGTTCTTAAGTAATATGATTAATTGAACTTTAATTTATCATGAACTTAGTCCTGGTAGTATTAGCATATCTATGTTGTAGATCAATAGCTCGCGTTGTTGCTTTCATATGTTTATTTTGATATGTTCCTAGAGAAAATTGTGTTGAAAGATGTTAGTAGCAATGATGCGGATTGGATCCGTGATCTGAGGTTTATCCTCATTGCTGCACAAAAGAATTATGTCCTTGATGCACCGCTAGGTGACAGACCTATTGCAGGAGCAGATGCAGACGTTATGAACGTTTGGCTAGCTCAATATGATGACTACTTGATAGTTTAGTGCACCATGCTTAATGGCTTAGAATCGGGACTTCAAAGACGTTTTGAATGTCATGGACCATATGAGATGTTCCAGGAGTTGAAGTTAATATTTCAAGCAAATACCCAAGTTGAGAGATATGAAGTCTCCAACAAGTTCTATAGCTAAAATATGGAGGAGAATCGCTCAACTAGTGAGCATGTGCTCAGATTGTCTGGGTACTACAATCGCTTGAATCAAGTGGGAGTTAATCTTCCAGATAAGATAGTGATTGACAGAATTCTCTAGTCACCATCACCAAGTTAGTAGAACTTCGTGATGAACTATAATATGCAAGGGATAACGGAAACAACTCCCAAGCTCTTCGTGATGCTGAAATCAACGAAGGTAGAAATCAAGAAAAACATCAAGTGTTGATGGTTGACAAGACCACTAGTTTCAAGAAAAGGGAAAATGGAAGAAGGGGAACTTCAAGAAGAAGCCCAAGTCTGATCCTAAGCCTGAGACTAAGTGCTTCTACTGCAAAGGGACTGGTCACTGGAAGTGGAACTGCCCCAAGTATTTGGCGGATAAGAAGGATGGCAAGGTAAACAAAGGTATATTGGATATACGTGTTATTGATGTGTACTTTACTAGTGTTTATAGCAACCCCTCGGCATTTGATACTGGTTCAGTTGTTAAGAGTAGTAACTCAAAACGGGAGTTGCAGAATAAACAGAAACTAGTAAAGGGTGAGGTGACGATGTGTGTTGGAAGTAGTTCCAAGATTGCTATGATCATCATCGCACACTCCCTATACTTTCGGGATTAGTGTTGAAACTAAATAAGTGTTATTTGGTGTTTGCGTTGAGCATGAATATGATTTGATCATGTTTATTGCAATACGATTATTCATTAAAGTCAGAGAATAATTGTTGTTCTGTTTACATGAATAAAACCTTCGATGGTCATACACCCAATGAAAATAGTTCGTTGGATCTCGATCGTAGTGTTACACATATTCATAATATTGAAGCCAAAAGATGCAAAGTTAATAATGATAGTGCAACTTATTTGTGGCACTGCCGTTTAGGTCATATCGGTGTAAAGCGCATGAAGAAACTCCATATTGATGGACTTTTGGAACCACTTGATTATGAATCACTTGGTACTTGCGAACCATGCCTCATGGGCAAGATGACTAAGACTCCGTTCTCTGGAACAATGGAGCGAGCAACAAACTTGATTGGAAATAATACATACTAATGTATGCAGTCCAATGAGTGTTGAGGTTCGCGGCGGGTATCGTTATTTTCTGACCTTCACAGATGATTTGAGTAGATATGAGTATATCTACTTGATGAAACATAAGTCTGGAACATTTGAAAAGTTCAAATAATTTCAGGGTGAAGTGGAAAATCATCGTGACAAGAAAATAAGGTTTCTACGATCTGATCGTGGAGACAAATATTTGAGTTACGAGTTTGGTCTTCAATTAAAACATTGTGGAATAGTTTCACAAACTCATGCCACCTGGAACACCACAGCATAATGGTGTGTCCGATCGTCATAACCGTACTTTATTGGATATAGTGCAATCTATGATGCCTCTTACCGATCTACCACTATCATTTTGGGGTTATGAATTAGAGACAGCTACATTCACATTAAAAAGGGCACCATCTAAATCCATTGAGACGACACAATCTGAATTATTGTTTGGCAAGAAACCAAAGTTGTCGTTTCTTAAAGTTTTGGGTTGTGATGCTTATGTGAAAAAGTTTCATCCTGATAAGCTCAAACCCAAATCGGAGAAATATGTCTTCATATGATACCCAAAGGAGACTGTTGGGTACACCTTCTATCACAGATCCGAAGGCAAGACATTCGTTGCTAAGAATGGATCCTTTCTAGAGGAGTTTCTCTCGAAAGAAGTGAGTGGGAGGAAAGTAGAAAACTTGATAAGGTAATTGTACCTTCTCCCTTATTGGAAAGTAGTTCATCACAGAAATATGTTCTTGTGACTACTACACCAATTAGTGAGGAAGCTAATGATGATGATCATGTAACTTCAGATCAAGTTACTGGCGAATCTCGTAGGTAAACCAGAGTGAGATCCGCACCAGAGTGGTATGGTAATCCTGTTCTGGAAGTCATGTTACTAGACCATGACGAACTTGCGAACTATGAGGAAGCGATGATGAGCCCAGATTCCGCAAAATGGTTTGAGGCCATGAAATCTGAGATATGATCCATGTATGAGAACAAAGTATGGACTTTGATGGATTTGCCCGATGATCGGCAAGCCATAGAAAATAAATGGATCTTCAAGAGGAATACGGACACTGATAGTAGTGTTACTATCTACAAAGCTAGACTTGTCGAAAAAGGTTTTTGACAAAGTTCAAGGTGTTGACTACGATGAAATTTTCTCACTCGTAGCGATGCTTAAGTCTGTCCAAATAATGTTAGCAATTGCCGCATTTTTATGAAATCTGGCAAATGGATAAACAAAACTACATTCCTTAATGGGTTTAAAGAAGAGTTGTATATGATGCAACCAGAAGGTTTTGTCAATCCTAAAGGTGCTAACAAAATATGCGAGCTCCAGCGATCCATCTATGGACTGGTGCAAGCATCTCGGAGTTGGAATATACGCTTTGATAAGTTAATCAAAGCATATAGTTTTATACAGACTTGCGGTGAAGCCTGTATTTACAAGAAAGTGAGTGGGAGCACCACAACATTTCTGATAAGTATATGTGTATGACATATTGTTGATCGGAAATAATGTAGAATTATTCTGCAAAGCATAAAGGAGTGTTTGAAAGGATTTTTTCAAAGAAAACCTCGGTGAAGCTGCTTACATATTGAGCATCAAGATCTATAGAGATAGATCAAGACGCTTGATAAGTTTTTTTTCAATGAGTACATACCTTGACAAGATTTTGAAGTAGTTCAAAATGGAACAGTCAAAGAAAGAATTCTTGCCTGTGTTACAAGGTGTGAAATTGAGTAAGACTCAAAGCGCGGCCACGGCAGAAAATAGAATGAGAATGAAAGTCATTCCCTATGCCTTGGCCATAGGTTCTATAAAGTATGCCATGCTGTGTACCAGACCTATTGTATACCCTACACTAATTTTGGCAAGGGAGTACAATAGTGATCTAGGAGTAGATTACTGGACAGCGGTCAAAATTATCCTTAGTGGAATAAGGATATGTTTCTCGATTATGGAGGTGACAAAAGGTTCGTCGTAAAAGGGTTACGTCGATACAAGTTTTGGCACTGATCCGGATGACTCTTAGTCTTCATCTGGATACATATTGAAAGTGGGAGCAATTAGCTAAAGTAGCTCCGTGCAGAGCATTGTAGACATAGAAAATTGCAAAATACTTACGGATCTGAGTATGGCAGACCCGTTGACTAAACTTCTCTCACAGGCAAAACATGATCACACCTTAGTACTCTTTGGGTGTTAATCACATAGCAATGTGAACTAGATTACTGACTCTAGTAAACCCTTTGGGTGTTGGTCGCATATCGATGTGAACTATGGGTGTTAACCACATAAAGATGTGAACTATTGATGTTAGATCACATGGCGATGTGAACTAGATTATTGACTCTAGTGCAAGTGGGAGACTGAAGGAAATATGCCCTAGAGGCAATAATAAAGTTATTATTTATTTCCTTATTTCATGATAAATGTTTATTATTCATGCTAGAATTGTATTAACCGGAAACATAATACATGTGTGAATACATAGACAAACAGAGTGTCACTAGTATGCCTCTACTTGACTAGCTCGTTAATCAAAGATGGTTATGTTTCCTAACCATAGACAAAGAGTTGTTATTTGATTAACGGGATCACATCATTAGGAGAATGATGTGATTGACTTGACCCATTCCGTTAGCTTAGCACTCGATCGTTTAGTATGTTGCTATTGCTTTCTTCATGACTTATACATGTTCCTATGACTATGAGATTATGCAACTCCCGTTTACCGGAGGAACACTTTGTGTGCTATCAAACGTCACAACGTAACTGGGTGATTATAAAGGAGCTCTACAGGTGTCTCCAAAGGTACATGTTGGGTTGGCGTATTTCGAGATTAGGATTTGTCACTCCGATTGTCGGAGAGGTATCTCTGGGCCCTCTCGGTAATGCACATCACATAAGCCTTGCAAGCATTGCAACTAATGAGTTAGTTGCGAGATGATGTATTACGGAACGAGTAAAGAGACTTGCCGGTAACAATATTGAACTAGGTATTGAGATAGCGACGATCGAATCTCGGGCAAGTAACATACCGATGACAAAGGGAACAACGTATGTTGTTATGCGGTCTGACCGATAAAGATCTTCGTAGAATATGTAGGAGCCAATATGAGCATCCAGGTTCCACTATTGGTTATTGACCGGAGACGTGTCTCGGTCATGTCTACATTGTTCTCGAACCCCTAGGGTCCGCACGCTTAAGGTTTCGATGACAGTTATATTATGAGTTTATGAGTTTTGATGTACCGAAGGAGTTCGGAGTCCCGGATGAGACCGGGGACATGATGAGGAGTCTCGAAATGGTCGAGACGTAAAGATCGATATATTGGACGACTATATTCGGACATTAGAAAGGTTCCGAGTGGTTCGGATATTTTTCGGAGTACCGGGGAGTTACGGGAATACGGGAGAAGAAGTATATGGGCCTTATTGGGCTTTAGGGGAGAGGGAGAGGCAGGCCGCGCGCCCCCCCAAGGCCTAGTCCGAATTGGACTAAGGGGAGGGGATGCGCCCCCTCCTTCCTTCTCTTCCCTCTTCCCCTTCCTTGTCTCCTACTCCTACTACATGGAAGGACTCCTAGTTGGACTAGGAAAGGGGGAATCCTACTCCCGGTGGGAGTAGGACTCCCCTAGGGCACGCCATAGAGAGGGTCGGCCCTCCCCTCCTCCACTCCTTTATATACGGGGGCAGGGGGCACCCCATAGACACACAAGTTGATCTTCGTGATCGTTCTCTTAGCCGTGTGCGGTGCCCCCCTCCACCATACTCCTCGACAATATTGTAGCGGTGCTTAGGCGAAGCCCTGCGACGGTAGAACATCAAGATCGCCACCATGCTGTCGTGCTGACGGAACTCTTCCCTGACACTTTGCTGGATCGGAGTCCGGGGATCGTCATCGAGCTGAACGTGTGCTAGAACTCAGAGGTGCCGTAGTTTCGGTGCTTGATCGGTCGGGCCGTGAAGACGTACGACTACATCAACTGCGTTGTGCTAACGCTTCCGCTGTCGGTCTACAAGGGTACGTAGATCACACTCTCCCCTCTCGTTGATATGCATCACCTTGATCTTGCGTGTGCGTAGGAAATTTTTGAAATTACTACGTTCCCCAACAGGAGGGCGCGCCCCCTACCTCGTGGGCACCTCGTGTGCTGTCCGGACTCCGTTTTCTTACAGGACACGTATTTTGGTCGGTAAAAATTCATTATATAACCTCCCAGGAGTTTTGACTCCCGTATCACGCAAAAATCTCTTGTCTTTGTTTCGAGCTGTTTTCTGACCAGGGTTCTCAAGGCCAGGCACTATGTCGTCTCCCTCCTCCTCCAACCATGAGGGCAATGATGCTTGGCTAATGAAGATAGAGCTGAAGAGAGAAGGACCTATGAAGATCCACAAGGATGAAGGGATCAAGAAGGCCATGGAGGACCAAGTTCCAGCAACAAAGGACACCCTTCAACTGTATCACAATCTTCTTACCCCAACAGAAATCGAAGCTTTCAAGATGATTGAGTTGGCTCGTATACAAAATAAGTATCTCACACGTGAATTTTTTTTGTTGAAGGAGCCCATCATCGCACTCAAGGGCATTATCCGCAAGCTAGAAGACCTCCTACGCTCAATGTGCGACTATCCATCATCAACAACTCCACCTTCTTCACCAACAAAGAAGAATTAGTCATCTGCTATGGGCACTCCACTTGGCAACCGCCAAGCTTGAGGGAGTGCCCCGGTATCGTATCACCATCACTTTTATCTTTACCATTTTTCCTAGTTCGATCCTTTTGGCAATATTTTGATCTAGTAGAATAAAAGTTCTTCATATGATCTAGTTGTGAGTTTTGCTTTAGTATCCTTCTATGTAATCGAGTCCATGAGCTATATAATAAAGATTAGTGTTGAGTCAAGGGCTTGATTATTTTGCCATGATCCTAAGTGAATAAAAGAAAAGAGAAAGAAATAAAAAGAAACAAAGAGATCATGTGACTCTTATGGAGAGTAATGAGCTCACATAGAAAGAGTATGGTGAATAAAAGTTATTGAGGGTTGACAAACATAGTTTTGGTCATCGTTGCAATTAATAGGAAGTTATAAAGAAAGAGAGGTCTTCACATATAAATATACTATCTTGGACATCTTTTATGATTGTGAGCACTCATTAAAATATGACATGCTAAAGAGTTGACATTGGACAAGGAGGACAACATAATGGGTTATGTTTTCTTACATCTGAGATAAATTATATTGCCTTGGATCCTCCAACATGTTGAGCTTGCCTTTCTCCCTCATGCTAGCCAAATTCATTGCACCAAGTAGAGATACTACTTGTGCTTCCAAATACCCTTAAACCAGTTTTGCCATCAGAGTCCACCATACCTACCTATGGATTGAGTAAGATCCATCAAGTAAGTTGTCATCGGTGCAAGCAATAAAAATATTTCTCTCTAAATATGTATGATTGATTGGTGTGGTAGAAATAAGCTTTATACAATCGTGTGATATGGAAGTAATAAAAGCGACCGACTGCATAATAAAGGTCCATATCACAAGTGGCAATATAAAGTGATGTTCTTTCGCATTAGGATTTTGTGCATCCAACCATAAAAGCGCATGACAACCTCTGCTTCCCTCTGTGAAGGGCCTATCTTTTACTTTTATCTTCCACACTACAAAAGAGTCATGGTGATCTTCACCCTTCCTTTTTACATTTTACCCTTTGGAAAGCACAATATGTTGGAAAGATCCTGGTATATATGGCTAATTGGATGTGGGTTTTCATGAACTATTACTGTTGACATTACCCTTGAGGTAAAACGTTGGGAGGCAAAAACTATAAGCCCCTATCTTTCTCTGTGTCCGATTAAAACTCCATACCCATAAGTATTGTGTGAGTGTCAGCAATTGTGAAAGATTATATGATAGTTGAGTATGTGGACTTGCTGAGAAGCTCTTATACATTGACTCTTTCCTATGTTATGATAAATTGCAATTGCTTCAATGACTGAGATTATAGTTTGTTAGTTTTTAATGAAGTTTACGATTCATACTTGATATTGTGATTGAATTATTACTCTAGCATAAGAAATCATATGACAAGAATTATATAAGTTGCTGTTCTAAGAATGATCATGATGCCCTCATGTCCGTATTTTATTTTTATCAACACCTTCTTCTCTAAACATGTGGACATATTTTTCGATTTCGGCTTTTCGCTTGAGGACAAGCGAGGTCTAAGCTTGGGGGAGTTGATACGTCCATTTTGCATCATGCTTTTATATCAATATTTATTGCATTATGGGCTGTTATTACACATTATGTCACAATACTTATGCATATTCTCTCTTATTTTACAAGGTTTACATAAAGAGGGAGAATGCCGGCAGCTGGGATTCTGGTTGGAAAAGGAGCAAATATTATAGACCTATTCTGCACAGCTCCAAAAGTCCTGAAACTTCATAGATGATGTTTTCCAAATATATAAAAAACATTGAGCGCAAGAACTTCACCAAGGGGGCCACTGCCTGCCCATGAGGGTGGGGGCGCGCCCTACCCCCCTGGGTGCGCCCCCTACCTCGTGGGCCCCCTGGTGGCCCTCCGGTGACCATCTTCTGCTATATGGACTCTTTCGATGGGGAAAATCATAAAGCCATCTTCTCGGACAAAACTCCGCCGCCACGAGACGGAACCTTGGCGGAGCCAATCTAGGGTTCTGGCGGGGCTGTTCTACCGGGGAAACTTCCCTCCCGGAGGAAGAAATCATCGCCATCGTCATCACCAACGCTCCTCTCATCGGGAGAGGGCAATCTCCATCAACATCTTCATCAGCACCATCTCATCTCAAAACCCTAGTTCATCTCTTGTATCCAATTCTTGTCTCCCAGTGCAGGATTGGTGCTAGTAGGTTGCTAGTAGTGTTAATTACTCCTTGTAGTTGATGCTAGTTGGTTTAATTGGTGGAAGATCATATGTTCAGATCCTATATGCATATTAATATCCCTCTGATTATGAACATGTTTATGCTTTGTGAGTAGTTACTTTTGTTCTTGAGGACATGGGAGAAGTCTTGCTATTAGTAGTCATGTGAATTTGGTATTCGTTCGATATTTTGATGAGATGTATGTTGTCTCTCCTCTAGTGGTGTTATGTGAACGTCGACTACATGACACTTCACCATTGTTTGGGCCTAGAGGAAAGCATTGGGAAATAATAAGTAGATGATGGGTTGCTAGAGTGACAGAAGCTTAAACCCTAGTTTATGTGTTGCTTCGTAAGGGGCTGAATTGGATCCATATGTTTCATGCTATGGTTAGGTTTACCTTAATACTTTTATTGTATTTGCGGATGCTTGCAATAGAGGTTAATCATAAGTGGGATGTTTGTCCAAGTAAGGGCAGCACCCAAGCACCGGTCCACCCACATACCAAATTATCAAAGTACCGAACGCGAATCATATGAGCGTGATGAAAACTAGCTTGACGATATTCCCATGTGTCCTCGGGAGTGCTTTACATCATATAAGAGTTTGTCCAGGCTGGTCCTTTGCTACAAAAGGATTGGGCCACTTTGCTGCACTTTATTTACTTTTGTTACTTGTTGCTCGTTACAAATTATCTTATCACAAAACTATTTGTTACCACTTATTTCAGTACTTGCAGAGAATACCTTGCTGGAAACCGCTTATCATTTCCTTCTACTCCTCGTTGGGTTCGACACTCTTACTTATCGAAAGGACTACGATAGATCCCCTATACTTGTGGTTCATCAGTGCACACTGGGAAAATAGTTCCTGGCGTATCGAGAAGAATGCTACATTCTAACGAGAAATTTGAAGAACTTCACCAAAAATATTTGCTTTGCAGAGAAGAGAGATTTATGTTTCAATAAGAGACAACACCGATAAGATAGTGTGAAGAAGTTTACCCTTTAAATATTCCTGACGCAAAGCAATTTTCATTTGATGTGTTCAAAGAAGAATGACTGTAGTCGAGAAGTTTAAAGGCGAAGAGAAGGCATAGTATTTATTTCATTGTTCTTCTTTCTCTTATTTGATTCATAGGACCACCGTACTATTAAGTCGGGTATAGGTATTTGAGGCATAGGGTTGTTGTGATGCTTAACCGAATCCTATGAAAGATTGAGAGAAATCTCTTTGTGCTCTGAAGATTTACTTGCCTGTCGGAGACGTTGTTCTTCCGGACTGCGAGAGATATCACTTGGACCGAAGAGTCAGCTTTACTTGTTCCTCGAATAAATTTGCATGCGCTCAAAATACGATGGTTGGAAACGTGTTGGTTGGCCATTTGCTGGACCGCCTGTCCTAAATAGTCATTTCCCATCAGAGAAGGTTGCAGCTATAAATAGTCACCCCGCTCCAATGTTTTTGGTTGGCTGCTTTGCTTGAAATTCTGATAAGATTGATTCAGCACCCCTCTTGAGAGAAATGAATTTAAGATCCACCGAGAGAAAATCAAGAGCCAAAAACATAGACAGTGGTTGAGCATCACAGTAGATCTGAGTTAAGAGTAATTTTGGTTCGCGAAGCAAGTTTGTCGAAGGTTTGGAGATCGTCGTTAAGTATCTACTTTGAGTGAAATCAACCGAAGTTTGATCAGCTTCGCATTGAAGGAGAATAGGACGAAGAGAGGCTTGCTCATGTGTTCAATCACAAGTCCTTCCAACCAGACTTACATATTTTGCAAAAAAGTGAACTACTCTACCAAATCATCTGTCGCCTTCGAGCACCACTCGTTCACTCTACTCTATTGCATTACTTTCAGTGGTTTATCTTTAGTGTTCTATATTCCGATGGATATCTCTGATCATTTATCTGTTTCTATTTAGTATCTGTGGCATGGCTATACTGTTAAGTGTATTTCAATTTGTCGTGCTTAAAGTTGTGTGCTTGTATGCTCGTATATTGATCCTTTGATGTTACTTTGTTATTTAGCTGAGTTGTGCTATGATGAACATCTCTCATGCTGCTTGAGTTGCTTTTCTTCTGTGTCACTATTGTAGTCGTGGAAGTCTTTGGTTTTTATACTAGACTGATTATCATCGCTCTCAGTGAAAGTTTTGCTTAGTCACTCTTGCTTGGCTCATTTTTCCTTCGAGTAGTTGTGTCCATTCGTCTTCAGTACACCAAATCTAGTTATACTTTTTTTGCTTTGTCTTAAGGGACTTAAAGTTTCAAAAGAATTTTAAATCTCCCATTCACCCCCTCTAGATGATATACTCTCGATCCTGCATGTTGCTAGAAGATGGAGAGCCTGGTGTTGTTAGGTGCATTTGGCAGGATCAAGACATTGCGTCCATGGTTGACAGTGTAAAAGTCTAGCAATCTTTTTCTATTTGTTGCACATAAATCTGATGAGAGTTTTGGAGCATTTAATCTGGATGATGTTGCAACATATCCAGCTACAGATCTTTCCCCTATATTTCATAGTCTAGTGAAGCAAGAAATTGGAGAAAAGGAAAGATGTAGTACATGAATTTAGGTTGATGGTGTTCCATTGAGAAGATCAAGCAAATACACAAGTAATGTTGCAGCAAACGAAGATAAATACAATACTAATTGAGACACATATTATGTGCCAAAGCTAATTGCCAATGATCCGGACATATTTGGAGATGATGTTGAACTTTTAGAGGAGCATATTTTATCACAAAAGAAGAAGTGCAGAGCTGCTCTAGCCGAAATGGAAGAGAAGGGGAAACAAGTGGCCGAGGATGTAGATGATGAGAGGGAGTTGAAAACTGTAGAATCTAATGAAGAACTTGTCAATTACAACTTCCACACATTCAGTATAGAAGATCTGACAAATCCAACATTTAATCTTGGTTGAACATTTGCTTTAGTTGACATACTTAGGAAGGCCCTCAAGGATTACAGTTGCAAGGAAAGAGTGAACCTGAGCATGCTTGAGAATGACAAGGCAATGATACATACTAGATGTGAAGATGGTCCTCCATGGTCAATGTGGGCATCTTACGACTATGTCATTGTGTTGTATGTTCAAATGTCGCAGTGCTCTATGTTCAAATCTCATCTCACATTGACACATATTACAAACAAATATAGTTATTTATGTCGCACTACATAAAAGATCAAATTGTTGGTTTTGTCCAATGAGGAACATCATCAAAACAATATGGTCTACTCTATTTTGTCCCACCACCTCCTTTTTGGGAAATCCGGCGGAGAGGGTGCATTAGTTGGTTACCTCGAATGTTGGGTGGATGTTTTCGCCAGGCTCCTTGACAAAGTAATTGTTGTTGTCTTCTATTTGTGCCACTGTGACCTTTATGTGTATTGTATAAAACACTCTTTTTTATAAGAGTGTTTTGTAAAATGCGACAGAAATGTTATGTCGGTGACGTTTCTCGTTTTTTGTTACATTGTACAAAAAGATAGAGTCTTCATGTCATTAGCTGGTATAATCACGCCAGCTATTGATTCAATTTGCTTTTTCAGTGATGTTAGCAAAACAATGGTATAATTATTGCAAGTTAGCTCGCTTTACTTAACTGATATTGTAACAGATTTAAGTTTTGTTTATTTTACAATATTTTTAGCAGGCTTTACTCTTGGTCCGACCAATATCTGTGGACAAGGAGAAGGGGGGAACGAATGGTGTGACAATGATAACAATGAGACCAACAAAGCATACACAAATCACATAAGTTGAAATGTACCAATGTGATGATCATGGTATACAGTTATTTGTATGTGGGCCTACCCAGTTCAATGTATATATCCCATCAAATTCTATATATGTGTATGTCTGCCATTGTGGTGATGGTACATCGTGATTTGGTTTGGTTTCGTACGTTAGCTGGTTTCACGTTAATTATGTAGAGTATCATTCTTTGGATGAAAGTACCAGGTTAATTATGGAAAGTACCATCGAGGGTTGGAAGGGAGGATCATGTTAACTATGGAGAGTATCATTCTTTGTACGAAAGGATCACATTACTTATGGAGAGTATCAATCTTTGAATCGGAAAAATATATACTTGTAGAAAATATCATTTTTTCAACAGAAGGATCACGTTATTTATGGAAAGTATGACCGAGTGTTAAATGAAAGGATCGCTAGAGAATATATCTCCGTTGCAATGCTCGATGGCTGTGAAGCTAGGGTTGCACTTCTAGCAGTGGTCTACTAGAATGCTAGCAGTGCAGCCATTTACTGCCAATGAAAATTTACATGACCGACCGACCAGTAGATAAGAGAAGGTCAGTGATAAGTCTCTTCTTTGAGCCCTTTTATTAACTAGCACTGATCGGCCAGTCGGTCAGTGATGAACCATATCACAGACGAAGTCATTACTGACCCGGAGGCACTAACAGGCCATTCGCATGTCAGTGATGATACCATTTGGTTGATTAGTGCTATTTGGATATGTAACAATGATCTCCACCAAGTTTCATAATAAATTTTGGAGACCAGAAAAATGTACCTTCGAATTATGATTTAAGCATGGTCATAAAGGGATCGACCAATACAAATAAATATTGCATAATGGCATAGCAATATATTTATAGGAGTGGGCTTTATGTATATCATAGAGGTTATGATAATACGTGGAGAACCGCAGGGTCAAAGGAGTAGAAGTTTCCTTTGTAAAGGACATAAAATAAATTAGGGTTTTAATATTATTGCATTAGGGTTTAAAGAAACTCTAAGAAATTACTTGGATCAAAATGGTCTTTGAGAAAGGTTCATGGTTCCACGGGAGAGAGCTTGCCAATTTACCAAAGTCATTACCAAATATCCAAAGAAAACCCAACAAAGGCAAATGCAAAAATAAAAGCTGGGAGGCATATTCACATGCCAAATTTCATCAAGTGATGTTTGGTTTGTGACATGAGCCACCACCACGGAAGAGGCCTCACCTACAAAAGTAGCGGGCATAGAGGGCAATACATGCAGCGACATGAACCGGCCCTAGACCGAGGGGAGAAGCAGCCATAGAGCCTTGCCACCCTTTCGTCTGTGAAGAGAGCATCAGACTCTAACCTAGGAGGTGGCATACGAGGGGCTGACGCCGCAGCCATCCTAAGCGAGAGCATACCCAAAGCAGTCTTTGCTCGCTCCCAGCCCGCAGAATCCATCATTGCATGGATTTAGCGACATCACGCGGGGGCTGAACCACCTCCTTCAACTGAAAGTAAGTCAATCATTGCAACTCAAAGCATAGAAGCTCAACATGTGCGGTAAATACGAAATGGAGCACCACATCATCTGAGGCAGTCGAGCCAGCAGTACCAAAAACGACCAACGCCCAGGAATCACGACAGACCCCTTTGAGGGAAGTGTGCCTTCTATTAGAGCTTGATGAGAAGCTGAAACCTGACAATACTCGACACGCTAGGCGGGCCAATTTCGGTGCTTCGCGGTTTGTCAACAAGTTGAGCGGACGCGAGGCATTGCGGCACTCAAGCGCCTAGTGCCGCATGGTGCCCAGGAAAAGGACATTTGAAACATCTACCATGGAGCCAAACGGGGATGGCCCATGGAATTAAAGCCAAGCCGCCTACGC
This sequence comes from Triticum urartu, assembly GCF_056163025.1. Classification (NCBI taxonomy): domain Eukaryota; kingdom Viridiplantae; phylum Streptophyta; class Magnoliopsida; order Poales; family Poaceae; genus Triticum; species Triticum urartu. The sequence continues at coordinate 494,814,429 of NC_141876.1, read as the reverse complement.
CGGATGGCCCATGCCATACCGCGGAAGCACCTCTTCCATCATTGTTCCCTTCTACCATACGCCCCACGCTCACATGGGTGGAGTCGATGACCATGGAGGCAGCTTGTGGCATATGTGGGGCCAACTCTTCTTCATCATCATCCTCGTTATCGTCATGAGTTGAACCCCACATGCCCAGACCGAGAGGTGCCAAACCCAAGGGACGGGGCTCGCCCTAGAGGAGCATGGTCGGGGTTGACTCCACGGCTGCAAAGGCGACCCGATAGGGGCTCGCCGCAAGCTGAAACAACCAAGCCCATAAGAGCTCCAAAGGGGCTGCAGGGACCTCGAAGGCGCAGTGGTGAAGGCAGCTTCGTCTAGAGATCCAGAACGGAGCCCTCACATTTGGATGACGAGCGGTAATATCAACGGTTGGTAGGAAGCCCCCGAAGCATTGGACGGCGAGACGATGGTGGAGGTTGAGGTGGTCGCCGTCGGTCGAGGCCATGGGGTCGATAAAGAGCTCATGCCCACATCACCATGCATCCTGATGGCGGAAGCATTGGACTAAAGGGGTGAAGAGGGGGAGATGAGAGAGCAAGTTGCCTTGGTTTCGGATCCAGGCCCAACAGGGCTGAAGTATCTCCCGGATTGACTCTATTGTTCTCGTCACTGACTCCACCAGTGATGGTTCTGAGGCTGGTTTCTCCAACGATGTCAGTTCGTAGTTTCAGTTAGGTTGTTGTATGTATGATCTTAGTGCTTTATTTAACTAGCATGTCCATATTGGATCACAAGACTCTTTATCTTTTTTGACACACTGCATGACAACTAAAGCAGAAGTCGTTCAAATATATGTGTCAACTCAAGCACTCAACAATTACAAAGAATATAAACAAGAAAACATCGAAATGCGACGTCTACACATGTACTCCCTCCGTTCCTAAATATAAGTCTTTTTAAAGATTTCACTACAAACTACATATGGATGTATATAGACATCTTTTAGTGTGGCTTTACTCATTTTGCTCTGTATGTAGTTCATAGTGAAATCTTTAGAAAGACTTATATTTAGAAACGGAGGAAGTATGATTTTAACAGACTGCTTGCCATGTTGAACGATTACATATTTATTGATTAAGTGCCTTCATAACCATCCATATCATATAGTCTCCATTTGAGTTGATAGACACTGGTCAGTATTGTGGGTTAGTTAACTGAAACTGAAAGAGAGGGATCCAAACTCTTAGTAAACAAAAGACTACATATATGACAGTTCTAATGTAAATATATGTAATCTTAATGCAGGATTAATCCTCAGGGGTCCTGCTTGGATTGGATGTATTTTTCGTGTGCGCTCAAACAAAAAAAATACTTCCAATCCAAGCAGGAAATGTTTTATAAGCACAAGTTTAGCGGCTACCAAATTCCATGGAATGAGCTGTTGACAGCAGGCCCGTGGGATGGTACCAGACGGACATTCTTGCAGCTATAGGGGCTCACCGGCGGCTTCTATCCACAAGACGTGAGCCTAATTAGTTTGATCATCTTTCAGGAATCGAAGAAAAAACACCTTTCAGGAATCAAAATAGCCGCTAGAACCAGAGTCGATGACCAAGGGACGGGTCAGTCCGGGACTCCGGGATCTTCCAAGGGTGGCCGCGCATACGGTCTAGTATAGCGGATGTGCCTGGCCCAGAAGCGTGCCCCGTACATCGCGGCGGCACTGCTTAGACCCGCGAGCGCGGAGATGCCGACGGCGCGAGGTCCACGACCGACCGGCAGGCACATGCCGGTGGCGAACCCGGGAAGGACGAAGCTCCAGAAGTCGTCCTTCTTGCGCGCCGAGACCATCGCGAAGCGGAAGGCTTCTATGAGGTCGCAATAGGCGGCAAAACTACCGCGAATGCGGGGTGCGCTTATGCGGACAGCCTGAGCGCCGGCGGCGAGGCGCCGGCCATTGGGCGAGCTGTAAAGGCCCTTGATGAAGTGGTACGGGGAGCCGCCTATGGCGCCCACCGCGAAACCCAATCCAGCCGAGTCGATGATGCAATCCGGGAACACCATGATATCCGGACGAGGCATCTCACGGCGATGGGCGGCGGCGTGAAAAGCCCAATGGCGAACCGCTAGGGTTCAGACTAATGCTTTTTTTAAGGCAAGGTTCAAATTGCTGCTTTTTCTGAGAAAAGGTTCAGATTACAGCTTTTTTCTTTAGCAAAGATTTAGATTACTGCTGCATACGGGCCGGCATGGCATGGCCGGCCTACAAAAGGCTTGACGCGGCACGGCGGCCAGTGCCAGCCCGAAGACCTGGACTCGTGGATCGACCTAGCACGCGACTTTAAAAGGCTGGCTCAGCCTGGCTGCCAGCTGCCACACGCTAAAAAGGCCCAAACAACACTAAAAAGGCCGAAAATCTATCTACATATTTATATCTCTACACTAGCAAAATAGCCCGTGCGTTGCAACAGGAGAAAAAATAACATACGCCCCTAATAACCATGACTCAAGACCCCAATAGGTCCACGCTCCTTATTTCAACATGACATCAGTGGCCACAAAATCACGCGTTTGAACGTGTCAATCCTAATGCGTCCCCCCCTCTCTCTCTCTCGGCATAAGATCAGAAATATGTTTTCTTTGCCCCTATGAGGTTTTGCCGTCACATGCATGTGTGATTATAAAATGGTTACTTTCGTCTCCAATTTGATTTTGCTCAGGTGTTCATTTTTATCTGGATCTACACTGATACGAAATAAAGATGGATCGTGCACTATTGATTATGGTTGCACCCTAAACAACGTTTTAAAAATGATTAACAAGTAAAATAACATAATATTCAAATTTTATACATTTATAATCAAATTTCATATCTAACATGTTAAAATTGAAGTTATGGTTTAAAAGGTATGACTTTAAAAAAATATGATATGGGCTACGGGTTGAATTTAGGAAACTACAGGGGGCTTTCTTCAAAACATGAATCATTTTCACTGGGTCACTTAAAACAGTACTTCGTGTTGATTATCGAAAATGACAGGAGTTTTCTGCAAAATGAAACATTTTTGTCCGTTTGCTACTTAAAACCGTATTGCGGCTTAATTACCAGTAACTATGGGGGTTTTCTGCAAAATTGCTGACGACATACGGGCAGAAGCAATCGATACTTTATTATTAGGTAAATATAACAATCCAAATGCAAAGAGGTGGTTATTTGATCTCCGGGACTCATTATCACATGCTCAATTTGTCAAATTGGTCGTGACTTTGTGGGAAATATGGACTGCTAGAAGGAAAGCTATTTATGAAAGTATATTCCAGAACCCCATGGCTACTCATTCGTTCGTTAAGTGGTTCATCAATGAACTTGAGTCTATCAAAGCAATGCCGACAACCTCGACACCTAGGCGTGCTATCTAAAGAACAATTTCACATCCCTCGTGGAAGCCTCCGGCGGAAGGGTTTTGCAAAATTCATGTGGATGGGGGTCTATCACATGATGGCAAGGTTGGAGCTTCGGCCGCTATATGCAGTGATACGTCTCCAACGCATCTATATTTTTTGATTGTTTCATGCTATTATAGTATCAATCTTTGATGTTTATTATATAATTATATATATCATTTTTTGGACTAACCTATTAACCTAATGCCTAGTGTTAGGTTTTTTTGCTTGTTTTTGGCTTTTCAGGAAATCAATACCAAACAGAGAAAAAACTTTGGATTAATTTTTTGTGGACCAGAAGAGACCCTAAAAGGTTCGGGAGAAGACCTGATGAGCCACGAGGTAGCGAAAAGCTCGGGAGGCGCGCCCCAAGGGGGCGCCCCTAGGTTTGTGCGCCCCTCATGGCACCTCTTGACCTCATTCCGCCTCTATAAATTCTTAAATATTCCCCTGACTTCAGAGAGCCACTCGAAATACTTTTTCCGTCGTCGCAAGTTTCTGTTCTCGCGAGATCCCATCTAGAGGCCTTCCCACATTCTGCTAGAGGGGGAATCGACCATGGAGGGGCTCTACAACAATCTTGCTGCCTTTCCGATGATGCGTGAGTAGCTTACCACAGACCTACGGGTCCATAGCTAGTAGCTAGATGGCTTCCCCTCTCTCTTTGATCTTCAACACAATGTTCTCCTCGATGTTCTTGGAGATCTATTCGATGTAATCACTTTTTGCGGTGTGTTTGTTGGGATCCGATGAATTGTGAGTTTATGATCAGGTTATCTATGAATATTATTTGAGTCTTTTCTGAACTCTTTTATGCATGATTATTATAGCTTTCTGTTTCTCTCTGATCTATTGATTTGGTTTGGCCAATTAGATTGACTTTTCTTGCAATGGGAGAGGTGCTTTGTGATGGGTTCAATCTTGCGGTGATCTATATCCCAGTGATAGAAGGGGACAAGACACGTATTTGTATTGTTGTCATTAAGGATAAAACGATGGGATTTATTCATGCGTGAGTTACTTTGTCTACATCATGTCATCTTGCTTAAGGCGTTACTCCGTTCTTTATGAACTTAATACTCTAGATCCATGCTGGATAGCGGTCGATATGTGGAGTAATAGTAGTAGATGCAAGCATGAGTTGGTCTACTTTTCTCGTACGTGATGCCTATAAACATTGTTGGGGAACGTAGCATAAATTCAAAATTTTCCTACGTGTCACCAAGATCTATCTATGGAGTCATCTAGCAACGAGGGAGGAGTGGATCTACATACCCTTATAGATCGCACGCGGAAGCGTTCAAGAGAACGGGGTTGATGGAGTCCTACTCGTCGTGATCCAAATCACCGATGATCCTAGCGCCGAACGGACGGCACCTCCACGTTCAACACACGTACGGAGCAGCGACGTCTCCTCCTTCTTGATCCAGCAAGGGGGAGGAGAGGTTGATGGAGATCCAGCAGCACGACGGCGTGGTGGTGGAAGTAGCGGGATTCCAACAGGGTTTCGCCAAGCACTGCGGGAGGAGGGAGATGTGTCATGGGAGGGAGAGGGAGGCGCCAGGGCTTTGGTATAGTTGCCCTCCCTTCCCCCCACTATATATAGGGCCAAGGGAGAGGGGGAGGGCGCAGCCTTGCCCCTTCCTCAAAGGAAGGGTGCGGCCAAGGGGGGGAGGAGTCCATCCTCCCCAAGGCACCTCGGAGGTGCCTTCCCCTTTTAGGACTCTCCCCTCCTCTTGTCCCTTTGGCGCATGGGCCTCTAGGGGCTGGTGCCCTTGGCCCATGTAGGCCAAGGCGCACCCCCTACAGCCCATGTGGCACCCGGGGCAGGTGGCCCCACCCGGTGGACCCCCGGGACCCTTCCGGTGGTCCCGGTACAATACCGGTGACCCCGAAACTTGTCCCGATGGCCGAAATAGCACTTCCTATATATAATTCTTTACCTCCGGACCATTCCGGAACTCCTCGTGACGTCCGGGATCTCATCCGGGACTCTGAACAACTTTCGGGTTACCGCATACTAATATCTCTATAACCCTAGCGTCACCGAACCTTAAGTGTGTAGACCCTACGGGTTCGGGAGACATGCAGACATGACCGAGATGACTCTCCGGTCAATAACCAACAGCGGGATCTGGATACTCATGTTGGCTCCCACATGTTCCACGATGATCTCATCGGATGAACCACGATGTCAAGGACTTAATCAATCCCGTATACAATTCCCTTTGTCTAGCGGTACGATACTTGCCCGAGATTCGATCGTCGGTATCCCGATACCTTGTTCAATCTCGTTACCGGCAAGTCTCTTTACTCGTTCCGTAACACATCATCCCGTGATCAACTCCTTGATCACATTGTGCACATTATGATGATGTCCTACCGAGTGGGCCCAGAGATACCTCTCCGTCACACGGAGTGACAAATCCCAGTCTCGATTCGTGCCAACCCAACAGACACTTTCGGAGATACCTGTAGTGTACCTTTATAGCCACCCAGTTACGTTGTGACGTTTGGCACACCCAAAGCACTCCTACGGTATCCGGGAGTTGCACAATCTCATGGTCTAAGGAAATGATACTTGACATTAGAAAAGCTTTAGCATACAAACTACACGATCTAGTGCTATGCTTAGGATTGGGTCTTGTCCATCACATCATTCTCCTAATGATGTGATCCCGTTATCAATGACATCCAATGTCCATGGTCAGGAAACCGTAACCATCTATTGATCAACGAGCCAGTCAACTAGAGGCTTACTAGGGACATGGTGTTGTCTATGTATCCACACATGTATCTGAGTTTCCTATCAATACAATTCTAGCATGGATAATAAACGATTATCATGAACAAGGAAATATAATAATAACTAATTTATTATTGCCTCTAGGGCATATTTCCAACAGTCTCCCACTTGCACTAGAGTCAATAATCCAGTCCACATCGATATGTGATTAACACTCAAGGTCACATCCCCATGTGACTAACACCCAAAGAGTTTACTAGAGTCAATAATCTAGTTCACATTACCATGTGATTAACACTCGATGAGTTCTGGGTTTGAACATGTTATGCTTGTGAGAGATGTTATAGTCAACGGGTCTGAACATTTCAGATCCGTGTGTACTTCACAAATCTCTATGTCATCTTGCAGATGCAGCTACTACGCTATATTTGGAGCCATTTCAAATAACTGTTCTACTTGGAGCTATTCTAAATTGTTGCTCCATTATACGTATCCGGTATCTCTAATCAGAGCTTATCCGGATAGGTGTTAAGCTTGCATCGGCGTAACCCTTTACGACGAACTCTTTTACCACCTCCATAATCAAGAAAATTCCTTAGTCCACTAGTTACTAAGGATAACTTTGACCGCTGTCCTGTGATCCATTCTTAGATCACTCTTGTACCCCTTGACTGACTCATGGCAAGGCACATTTCAGGTGCGGTACACAGCATAGCATACTGTAGAGCCTATGTCTTAAGCATAGGGGACGACCTTCGTCCTTTCTCTCTATTCTGCCATGGTCGAGCTTTAAGTCTTAACTTCATACCTTACAACTCAGGCAAGAACTCCTTCTTTGACTGATCCATCTTGAACACCTTCAAGATCATGTCAAGGTATGTGCTCATTTGAAAGTACCATTAAGCGTTTTGATCTATCCTTATAGATCTTGATGCTCAATGTTCAAGTAGCTTAATCCAGGCTTTCCATTGAAAAACACTTTCCAAATAACCCTATGTGCTTTCTAGAAATTCTACGTCATTTCTGATCCATAATATGTCAACAACATATACTCATCAGAAATTCTATAGTGCTCCCACTCACTTCTTTGGAAATACAAGTTTCTCATAAACTTTGTATACACCCAAAATCTTTGATCATCTCATCAAAGCATACATTCCAACTCTGAGATGCTTACTCCAGTCCTTAGAAGGATTGCTGGAGCTTTGCATACTTATTAGCATCTTTCAGGATTGACAAAACCTTCCGGTTGTATCACATACAACCTTTCCTCAAGAAAATCATCGAGGAAACAATGTTTTGACATCCTATCTGCAAGATTTCATAAATAATGCAGTAATCGCTAATATAATTCCAACAGACTCTTAGCATCGCTACGAGTGAAAAAGTCTCACCGTAGTCAACTCCTTGAACTTGTCGGAAACTTCTTAACGACAAGTCGAGCTTTCTTAATGGTGAAATTTACCATCATTGTCCGTCTTCCTTTTAAAATCCATCTGCACTCAACAGCCTTACGACCATCGAACTGTTCTGCCAAAGTCTACACTTTGTTTCCATACATGGATCCTCTCTCGGATTTTATGGCCTCGAGCCATTTATCGGAATCCGGGCCCACCATCGCTTCTCCATAGCTCGTAGGTTCATTGTTGTCTAGCAACATGACTTCCAAGACAGGATTACCTACCACTCTGAAGTAGTACGCATCCTTGTCATCCCACGAGGTTTGGTAGTGACTTGATCTGAAGTTTCATGATCACTATCATAAGCTTCCACTTCAATTGGTGTAGGTGCCACAGGAACAACTCATGTGCCCTGCCACACACTAGTTGAAGAGACGGTTTAATAACCTCATCAAGTCTCCACCATCCTCCCACTCAATTCTTTCGAGAGAAACTTTTCCTCGAGAAAGGACCCGATTCTAGAAACAATCCCTTATTGCTTTCGGATCCGAGAAGGAGGTATGCCCAACTGTTTTGGGTGTCCTATGAAGATGCATTTATCCGCTTTGGGTTCGAGCTTATCAGCCTAAAACTTTTTCACATAAGCGTCGCAACCCCAAACTTTTAAGAAATGACAGCTTAGGTTTCTCTAAACCATAGTTCATATGGTGTCATCTCATCGGAATTACGTGGTGCCCTATTTAAAGTGAATGTGGTTGTCTTTAATGCCTAACCCATAAACTATCGTGGTAATTCGATAAGAGACATCATGGTATGCATCATATCCAATAGGGTGCAGTTATGATGTTCGGACACACCATCACACTATGGTGTTCCAGGCTGTATTAGTTGTGAAACAATTTCCACAATGTCTTAATTCTGTGCCAAACTCGTAATTCAGATATTCATCTCTATGATCATATCATAGATATTTTATCCTCTTGTCACGACGATCTTTCAACTTCACCCTGAAATTACTTGAACCTTTCAATAATTCAGACTCGTGATTCATCAAGTAAATATACTCAACATCTACTCAAATCATCTGTGAAGTAAGAACATAACGATATCCACTACATGCCTCAACACTCATTGGATTGCACACATCAAAATGTATTACTTCCAACAAGTTGCTTTCTAGTTCCATTTTACTGAAAACGAGGCTTTCAGTCATCTTGCCCATGTGGTATGATTTGCATGTCTCAAGTGATTCAAAATCAAGTGAGTCCAAACGGTCCATTTGCATGGAGTTTCTTCATGCATATACACCAATAGACATGGTTCGCATGTCTCAAACCTTTCAAAACAAGTGAGCCCAAAGATCCATCAACATGGAGCTTCTTCATGCGTTTTATACCGATATGACTTACGTGGCAGTGCCACAAGTAGGTGGTACTATCATTACTATCTTTTGGCATGAACATGTGTATCACTACGATCGAGATTCAATAAACCATTCATTTCAGGTGTAAGACCATTGAAGGTATTATTCAAATAAACAGAGTAACCATTATTCTCTTTAAATGAATAACCGTATTGCGATAGACATAATCCAATCATGTCTATGCTCAATGCAAACACCAACCTTGATGGTAGAGGGAGCGTACGATATTTGATCAACCTTGGAAATACTTCCAACACATATCGTCATCTCACCTTTAGCTAGTCTCCGTTTATTCCGTAGCTTTTATTTCGAGTTACTAACACTTAGCAACCGAACCGGTATCTAATACCCTGGTGCTACTAGGAGTACTAGTAAAGTACACATCAACACAATGTATATCCAATATACTTCTATCGACCTTGCCAGCCTTCTCATCTACCAAGTATCTAGGGTAATTCTGCTCCAGTGGCTGTTCCCCTTATTACAGAAGCACTCAGTCTCGGGTTTGGGTTCAACCTTGGGTTTCTTCACTAGAGCAGCAGCTGAATTGCCGTTTCATGAAGTATCCCTTTGTTCCCTTGCCCTTCTTGAAACTAGTGGTTTCACCAACCATCAACAATTGATGCTCCTTCTTGATTTCTACTTTCGCGGTGTCAAACATCGCGAATATCTCAAGGATCATCATATATGTCCCTGATATATCATAGTTCATCACGAAGCTCTAGCATCTTGGTGGTAATGACTTCGGAGAACCATCACTATTTCATCTGGAAGATCAACTCCCACTCGATTCAAGCGATTGTTGTACTTAGACAATCTGAGCACAAGCACAACAATTGAGCTTTTCTCCTTAGTTTGCAGGCTAAGAAAATCGTCGGAGGTCTTATACCTCTTGACGTGGGCACGAGCCTAAAATCCCAATTTCAGCCCTCGAAACATCTCATATGTTTCGCGATGTTTCAAAACGTCTTTGGTGCCTCAACTCTAAACCGTTTAACTGAACTATCACGTAGTTATCAAAATGTGTATGTCAGATGTTCGCAACATCCACAGACAACGTTCGAGGTTCAGCACACTGAGCGGTGCATTAAGGACATAAGCCTTCTATGAAGCAATGAGGACAATCCTCAGTTTACGGACCTAGTCCGCATAATTGCTACTATCAACTTTCAACTAAATTTTCTCTAGGAACATATCTAAACAGTAGAACTGAAGCGCGAGCTACGACATAATTTGCGAAGACCTTTTGACTATGTTCAGGATAATTAAGTTCATCTTATGAACTCCCACTCAGATAGACATCCCTCTAGTCATCTAAGTGATTACATGATCCGAGTCAACTAGGCCGTGTCCGATCATCACGTGAGACGGACTAGTCAACATCGGTGAACATCTTCATGTTGATCGTATCTACCATACGACTCATGCTCGACCTTTCGGTCTCTTGTGTTCCGAGGCCATGTCTGTACATGCTAGGCTCGTCAAGTCAACCTAAGTGTTTCGCGTGTGTAAATCTGGCTTACACCCGTTGTATGTGAACGTAAGAATCTATCACACCCGATCATCACGTGGTGCTTCAAAACGAGAACTTTCGCAACGGTGCACAGTTAGGGGGAACACCTTCTTGAAATTTTAGTGAGGGATCATCTTATTTACTACCGTCGTTCTAAGTAAACAAGATGCAAAAACATGATAAACATCACATGCAATCAAATAATAGTGACATGATATGGCCAATATCATATAGCTCCTTTGATCTCCATCTTGGGGCTCCATGATCATCATCGTCACCGGCATGACACCATGATCTCCATCATCATGATCTCTATCATCGTGTATTCATGAAGTTGTCTCGTCAACTATTACTTCTACTACTACAGCTAACAGTTAGCAATAAAGTAAAGTAATTACATGACGTTTATGTTGACACGCAGGTCATAAATAAATTAAGACAACTCCTATGGCTCCTGCCGGTTGTCATACTCATCGACATGCAAGTCGTGATTCCTATTACAAGAACATGATCAATCTCATACATCACATATATCATTCATCACATCCTTTTGGCCATATCACATCACATAGCATACCCTGCAAAAACAAGTTAGACGTCCTCTAATTGTTGTTTGCATGTTTTACGTGGCTGCTATGGGTTTCTAGCAAGAACGTTTCTTACCTACGCAAAAACCACAACGTGATATGCCAATTGCTATTTACCCTTCATAAGGACCCTTTTCATCGAATCCGATCCGACTAAAGTGGGAGAGACAGACACGCGCTAGCCACCTTATGCAACTAGTGCATGTCAGTCGGTGGAACCAGTCTCACGTAAGAGTACGTGTAAGGTCGGTCCGGGCCGCTTCATCCCACAATGCCACCGAATCAAGATTGGACTAGTAACGGTAAGCATATTGAACAAAATCAACGCCCACAACTACTTTGTGTTCTACTCGTGCATAGTAACTACGCATAGACCTAGCTCATGATGCCACTGTTGGGGAACGTAGCATAAATTCAAAATTTTCCTACGTGTCACCAAGATCTATCTATGGAGTCATCTAGCAACGAGGGAGGAGTGGATCTACATACCCTTATAGATCGCGCGCGGAAGCGTTCAAGAGAACGGGGTTGATGGAGTCCTACTCGTCGTGATCCAAATCACTGATGATCCTAGCGCCGAACGGACGGCACCTCCGCGTTCAACACACGTAAGGAGCAGCGACGTCTCCTCCTTCTTGATCCAGCAAGGGGGAGGAGAGGTTGATGGAGATCCAGCAGCACGACGGCGTGGTGGTGGAAGTAGCGGGATTCCAACAGGGCTTCGCCAAGCGCTGCGGGAGGAGGGAGATGTGTCATGGGAGGGAGAGGGAGGCGCCAGGGCTTTGGTATAGTTGCCCTCCCTTCCCCCCACTATATATAGGGCCAAGGGAGAGGGGGAGGGCGCAGCCTTGCCCCTTCCTCCAAGGAAGGGTGCGGCCAAGGGGGGGGAGGAGTCCATCCTCCCCAAGGCACCTCGGAGGTGCCTTCCCCTTTTAGGACTCTCCCCTCCTCTTGTCCCTTTGGCGCATGGGCCTCTAGGGGCTGGTGCCCTTGGCCCATGTAGGCCAAGGCGCACCCCCTACAGCCCATGTGGCCCCCGGGGCAGGTGGCCCCACCCGGTGGACCCCCGGGACCCTTCCGGTGGTCCCGGTACAATACTGGTGACCCCGAAACTTGTCCCGATGGCCGAAATAGCACTTCCTATATATAATTCTTTACCTCCGGACCATTCCGGAACTCCTCGTGACGTCCGGGATCTCATCCGGGACTCCAAACAACTTTCGGGTTACCGCATACTAATACCTCTATAACCCTAGCGTCACCGAACCTTAAGTGTGTAGACCCTACGGGTTCGGGAGACATGCAGACATGACCGAGATGACTCTCCGGTCAATAACCAACAGCGGGATCTGGATACCCATGTTGGCTCCCACATGTTCCACGATGATCTCATCGGATGAACCACGATGTCAAGGACTTAATCAATCCCGTATACAATTCCCTTTGTCTAGCGGTACGATACTTGCCCGAGATTCGATCGTCGGTATCCCGATACCTTGTTCAATCTCGTTACCGGCAAGTCTCTTTACTCGTTCCGTAACACATCATCCCGTGATCAACTCCTTGATCACATTGTGCACATTATGATGATGTCCTACCGAGTGGGCCCAGAGATACCTCTCCGTCACACGGAGTGACAAATCCCAGTCTCGATTCGTGCCAACCCAACAGACACTTTCGGAGATACCTGTAGTGTACCTTTATAGCCATCCAGTTATGTTGTGATGTTTGGCACACCCAAAGCACTCCTACGGTATCCGGGAGTTGCACAATCTCATGGTCTAAGGAAATGATACTTGACATTAGAAAAGCTTTAGCATACGAACTACACGATCTAGTGCTATGCTTAGGATTGGGTCTTGTCCATCACATCATTCTCCTAATGATGTGATCCCGTTATCAATGACATCCAATGTCCATGGTCAGGAAACCGTAACCATCTATTGATCAACGAGCCAGTCAACTAGAGGCTTACTAGGGACATGGTGTTGTCTATGTATCCACACATGTATCTGAGTTTCCTATCAATACAATTCTAGCATGGATAATAAACGATTATCATGAACAAGGAAATATAATAATAACTAATTTATTATTGCCTCTAGGGCATATTTCCAACAGATCATTGCCTTGGATATCTTCATGATTATCCGCTTTCCTGTCAATTGCCCAACAGTAATTTGTGTACCCACCGTATGTTATTTTCAAGAGAGAAGCCTCTACTGAAATTATGGCCCCCGGGTCAATTATCTATACCAATATAAAAAGACCCAAAGGGGCAGATCCAAACTATCACAACCGTCAAATCATATTATCTAGCGGTTGAAATCGCTCCAATGTTGAGCACCAAACACGTTTAACGCTCTAATTACCCACCACTGCCATTGGTTATAAACACGTTTTGACTCAATGATATCCCATGAAATCTGTCATGTAATTATTATCCTACCATTCCCGCGAAAAAGTAATTGATATCTTACCGAATACCAATGTGCAATAGATATATCTTACCTAATATAATGTGCAACTAATATCCTACCTAATATAAACCCTAATATAAACGTGCATTGCACGTACATTATTACTGGTATAGTAAAATTCAAAAATACCTTGCTACAATTTTATTTACTTATTTTTATTTTGTGTTTTTGTGCTATCTATCTATCTATCATTACAAGATTTGATCCTTGCGATTAACCACCAAGGGATTGACAACCCCTTGTTTGCATTGGGTACATGTACTTGTTATTTCGTGTGTAGGTAGTGCTAATGAGGTGTTGCGTGGTTCTCCTACTGGATTGATAACCTTGGTTCTTAATTGAAGGAAACTAAATACTTATCTCCACTGTACTGCATCATCCTCTCCTTTTCGAGGAAATCCCAACGCAGCTAACAAGTAGCATGAAGAATTTCTGGTGCCGTTGCCGGGGAGACATCATCACATCTATCAAGTACCATCACATAAACATTCATCTCCTTAAATTCACATTATTTTTCATTTGCCTCTCATTTTCACCTTCCCCTACTTCTAAAATGTTTTCAGATTTTTTTTCATTTGCCTTTTTGCTTGTTTTCTTGCTTTGTCGCTATTACCAACATTACTATCCCTCCTTTTTCTCTAGACTTTGAGGTTCTTTACTTCAAACAAAAGCAACGAGAGAATTTGAAATATGCTTGGTATAGAATGATGGAATATTATCGTATTTGCACTACAAGAGGGGATATGAAAATTTGCTTCAAAATTTTCATGTAGGGCTCACCATGCCTAATAGACAACTTCTGGATTTTGCTACAAAAGGGAATTTTATTGAATGTGATTCCATCATTGCTTATGAAGTAGTGGCAGGAATAGTGGGAACCCCCTCCTCCACAAAAGTGATTTACTTACACTCAAGAGGGAATTTAAATCTTGGAAAAAATAGGTGGTATGCACAAAAATTGGTTGAGTTGCAAAATCTAGTGAACCTCTCAAAAATATTAGTGGGAATCTCAACCTCACGAATACATTGATTACTCTTTGCAATAAGCGTTAGATGCCTTAGATATACAAATTGCTTGATTTTCTGAAAATAATGGGAAACGTAAAGAACCTCTAGGGTTTGAGAAAAGCCCCATCAAAATTGCAAAAACGAAGGATGACAACACTTGAAAATATGCATTACGCCTAGCTAGGGGCGTAAAAACGCTAGTTGGGAGGCAAGCCAATAGTTATCTTAATTTTTATAGTTTTTATCTGTTTTTTGGTGTGCACATAATCATGCTACTGTTATGGTTGCGTTTTTGTGTTTTAATTAGTGTTTGTGCCAAGTAAAGCCTTTGGGATGATTCTGATTATAGTTGCTTTGATTCTGTGCAAGAACAGAAACTTTTGTGTCGAGTAGCAGAATTGTTAAAATTTTCTGGGGCGTGATAAAATTCTGAATTTTTTACACATAATTTATATACTAATTTCCCACGTTGTCCAAATATTTCAGAATTTTTGGAGTTATAGAAGTATGGTCATTGTTCGAATTATTACAGAATGTTCTGTTTTTAACACGTTATGTTTTTGTTGCGTTGTTTGCTTGTTTTGATGAATCTATGGATTGTATCAGGGGGTATATGAAGGAAATATGCCCTAGAGGCAATAATAAAGTTGATATTTACATTTCCTTATATCATGATAAATGCTTATTATTCATTCTAGAATTGTATTAACCGGAAACTTGATACATCACTACAAAAAAAGACACATCCGTGACACTTTGGGCCGAACGAAATTTTTTTCTGTCATACATATGACACTTCTATGACGATAATTGTGACAAAACCCGGTATCATCATAGATGTGGTGGGCTCCGACTTCTATGACAAAAAATCATGACAGAAAATGGGCTTTTCGTCCTGGGCGGGCCCGAGACGCAACCGCATGACATTCTTTGGGCCGTCCATGATGAAAAAAACCATGGTAGAAGCGAGGGGGAGGAAAATTTCGGGGAGTTCCCGATTACGGTGGGAGGTCGGGGGCCGAGCGATGCGCGTTTCTCTCGTACACGTACGCGCGTGTGTGCGAGGCGTTGGCTCTAACTGAACCCGAGCGAGGCGTTGGGCTCTAACTGAACCCGAGCGATTGCACTACAGGCTATGCGTTACTGAACACGAGCGATCGATCGACGGCTGTTAACTGAACCCGATCGAGCGATTCCTTCGCTACTGCTGCTAACTGAAGCCGATTGATGGGATGAACAGTGAGCGTTGCGGGGGGGGGGGGGGGTTGGATGAACAATGAGCGGTGGCGTTGCCTTTGGATGAACAGGACCCCGTGGTGTGGTGGAGGGTTGGATAAACAGTAGCCTGTGGAGGGGTGGATGAACAGGACCCCATGGTGTGGAGGGCTGGATGAACGGTAGACGGTGGAGGGGTGGTTGAACAGGACCCCGTGGTGTGGAGGGCTGGATGAACAGTAGACGGTGGAGGGGTGCCCGTGGAGGGGTGGTTGAACAGGACCCCGTGGTGTGGAGGGCTGGATGAACAGTAGACGGTGGAGGGGTGGTTGAACAATAGCCGGTGGAGTAGCGCGCGGTGGAGGCTGGATGAACAGGAGCCCGTGGAGGCTGGAGGAGGTCGACGGTGGAGATGAACAGTATCCCGTGGAGTCCCATTTTGCGGTACGCCACACCCCTCCCGATGAACAGGACCCCCATTTCGACCGTAGCGCTCCAACACAAGTCCGTTTCGTCCGTTTTGCGGTACGCCACACCCCTCCCGTTGAACAGGACCACCGTTTCGACCGTAGGAGGTCCGTTTCCTCCGTTTTGCGGTACGCCAGACCCCTCCCGATGAATAGGATCCCGTTTCAAACGTGGCCGGTCGAACACAAGGTCGTTTCCTCCGTTCTGTGGTACGTCATGCCTCGTTTCCATCGCCTGTTCCGTCCAAGCCCTCCCGATGAACACGACGCATTCCGTTGCCTCCCCATGAACACGACACATTCCGTTGCCTCCCCATGAACACGACGCATTCCGTTGCCTCCCCATGAACACGACAACGCTGTTTCTCCGTTTCGACCCAGCCATGTACACGAGCCCTGGCCGTACGTATGCGCGAGTAGGCGTTCGAGACCCCGCCGTATGTACACATATGTGGCCGTATTTCTTTCTTGCACCCTGACCGCTGTACGCACGTGTAAATGCTACGTGCGCGCATCTACTACGACACGTGCGCGCCTCTACTACAACACGTGCGCGCCTCTACATCGACCAGTATGTACGTACACGTTTGCGACCAGAATGACAATGCTACGTATGCTTCGACCAGGTGGGTCCCGACTGTCAGGCACTTCCTTGCCTGCGAAGATGTTGCTGGTCGGTCCCAGCAGTCAGGGGGAGAATCGGTTTTTTTGCCCGGACGCACTTCCTTGCGTGCGAAGATGTAGCTAGTGGGTCCCAGCAGTCAGGGGTAAACGTTTTTTTCGCGAAATACAGTGGCCCGTCCGGTGGGTCCCAGCTGTCAGGTGGAGGAATCAGTATTTTCCGCGTAATAAGGAGGCACTTCCTTGCTGCGGCCGTGGACCCAGCTGTCAGCCTCTCCACGTATAGTCCACGTCCGATGGAAGTCGTTTCTTGACCACGTTGACCACGCCGCACCGAGAGCACCAGGGCGGTGGACGACGGCGAGGCCTAGGAAGGGGACAACACGGAGGCAGGGAAGACTCGACAGTTGTTTCCCACGCGGAGGGGAGTACGACTGTACGAGGGTTTACTGATTCGTGTGCCGTCGCCGGAGGATAACAGCAGGTGTGGGTGAGTAGAGGGATGGCTAGGCCAGCGATGGGAGTACGGTCGGGCGGTGAGGCCTGCGCGGCAGCACAACCGGCCGCGAGCAGGAGGGAGCAGGCGGTCACGCCGGCGCTTGTTTGAGTGGCTGGAGCAGGAAGGACGACGGCCGTTGGATGGACATCCAACAGTCAGTGCTTGTGCGTCAACCTTTTTTTAGGAAAGCCTCAAATCTGTGGAAAACTGCATACAACCCATCTGCCATTATTTCTAATAATTTACAGCCCATTTGCTAATTCTTAAGGTTTTTTTGGATCCCATATTCTTTTTGTTAGCATTACAACCCATATTGTGGCAACGGTTAAAAAATTATACGAAATTTTGCATATTTCGGTGCAGTCCGAACTGTTTTTAATCCTGAAATTTTGACTCACATTCAAACTGATTTTAAAAATAAATGTATATCAATATAAATCCAATAAATTCTCCACGCATAAAAATTAATGTAATTTAAAATCTTAAAATGAAAAAAAGATATTTGAAACTAATTGCCGGTTTGATGCGTTTTAAAAATGTACAACCCATTTCTCATTACTGATGGGCCATTTTCTCGGCCAGCCGAATGAAAGCTCTCCTCGTCTTGAAAGATTTGCAGCCCAATAGGCCCGACAAAGCGACTTACTTGGCAAATCACAAAAAAACTGGGATGTGGCCGTGGACCCAGCTGTTAGCCTCTCCACATACAGTACTCTTCCGATGGAAGTCGTTCCTTGACCACGTTGACCACGCCGCGTGGAGAGCACCACGGCGGTGGATGACGGTGAGGCCTAGGAAGGGGACGACACGGTAGTGGAAGCCCGCGCGGAGAGGACTACGAGGGTTCACTGGTTCGGCTGCGGTGTGAGGCTGCCGTCGCCGCAGGGCCTGGCCAGCGGTGGGAATAGTAGGGGCGGTGAGGCCTCTGCGGCAGCACAGCCGGCCACGGGAGGGAGGAGCATGCGGCACGACCGGCGCTGATTTGGGCGGCTGGAGCAAGAAGACCAGAGGTTGAAGAAGCACTACGGCCGTTGGATGGACATCGTACGGTCACTAGAGTTAGAATCGTTCATATTGACTAAGTTGACGAAGCCCTTCATCCCCATCAACTTAGTAGGCCCACAAGTCAGCCTCCCAGCAAGGTGGGTCCCAGCTAGCCGGGGGAGTATTCATTTTTTTGTGCGTAATAAGGAGGCACTTCCGGTGGGTCCGAGCTGACAGCGGGGGGAACGTTTTTTTGCGAAATACGGTGACCCGTCCGGTGGGTCCCAGCAGTCAGGGGGAAAAGTTTTTTTCCGCAAAATACTGGTGGCCCATCCGGTGGGTCCCCGCTGTCAGGTGGAGGAATAATTATTTTCCGCGTAATAAGGAGGCACTTCCTTGCGGCTGCCGTGGACCCAGCTGTCAGCCTCTCCATGTACAGTACTCTTCCGTGGAAGTCGGTCGTTGACCACGCCGCGCCGAGAGCACCAGGGCGGTGGACGACGGCGAGGACTAGGAAGGGGACAACTCGGAGCCGGGGAAGACGCACCAGTGGATGCCCACGCGAAGAGGAGTATGAGGGTTCACTGGTTCGGCTGCGGTGTGAGGCTGCTGTTGCCGCAGAATAACAGGGGGTGTGGGTGAGTAGAGGGATGGCCTGGCCAGCGGTGGGAGTAGTAGGGGGCGGTGAGGCTTCCGCGGCATCACAGCCGGCCACGGGAGGCAGGAGTACGCTGTTGGGGAACGTAGTAATTTCAAAAAAATTCCTACGCACACGCAAGATCATGGTGATGCATAGCAACGAGAGGGGAGAGTGTTGTCTACGTACCCTCGTAGATCGGAAGTGGAAGTGTTAGCACAACGCGGTTGATGTAGTCGTACATCTTCATGGCCCGACCGATCAAGCACCGAAACTACGGCACCTCCGAGTTCTAGCACACGTTCAGCTCGATGACGATCCCCGGACTCCGATCCAGCAAAGTGTCGGGGAAAAGTTCCGTCAGCACGACGGCGTGGTGACGATCTTGATGTTCTACTGTCGCAGGGCTTCGCCTAAGCACCACTACAATATTATCGAGGACTATGGTGGAAAGGGGCACCGCGCACGGCTAAGAGAACGATCTTAGAGATCAACTTGTGTGTCTAGGGGTGCCCCCTGCCCCCGTATATAAAGGAGCCAACGGGGGGTGCGGCCGGCCCTAGGAGGAGGCGCGCAGGAGGAGTCCTACTCCTACCGGGAGTAGGACTCCCCCTTTCCCTAGTTGGATTAGGACTTGGGGAAGAAGAGAGGGAATAAAGGAAAGGGGGGGAGGGGCGTGTGGCAGCCCCTAGGCCTCCTCTCTTCTTCCTCCACTAGGCCCATTAAGGCCCATTAGGTTACCGGGGGGTTCCGTAACCTCCCGGTACTCCGGTAAAATGCCGATTTCATCCGGAACACTTCCGATGTCCAAACATAGGCTTCCAATATATCAATCTTTATGTCTCGACCATTTCGAGACTCCTCGTCATGTCCATGATCACATCCGGGACTCCGAACTAACTTCAGTACATCAAAATATATAAACTCATAATGAAACTGTCATCGTAACGTTAAGCGTGCGGACCCTACGGGTTCGAGAACAATGTAGACATGACCGAGACATGTCTCCGGTCAATAACCAATAGTGGAACCTGGATGCTCATATTGGCTCCCACATATTCTACGAAGATCTTTTATCGGTCAGACCGCATAACAACATACTTTGTTCCCTTTGTCATCGGTATGTTACTTGCCCGAGATTCGATCATCGGTATCTCAATACCTAGTTCAATCTCGTTACCGGCAAGTCTCTTTACTCGTTTCGTAATACATCATCTCGCAACTAACTCATTAGTTGCAATGCTTGCAAGGCTTATGTGATGTGCATTACCGAGAGGGCCCAATGATACCTCTCCGACAATCGGAGTGACAAATCCTAATCTCGAAATACGCCAACCCAACATGTACCTTTGGAGACACCTGTAGAGATCCTTTATAATCACCTAGTTACGTTGTGACGTTTGGTAGCACACAAAGTGTTCCTCCGGCAAATGGGAGTTGCATAATCTCATAGTTATAGGAACATGTATAAGTCATGAAGAAAGCAATAGCAACATACTAAACGATCGGGTGCTAAGCTAATGGAATGGGTCATGTCAATCACATCATTCTCCTAATGATGTGATCCCGTTAATCAAATGACAACACATCTCTATGGTTAGGAAACATAACCATCTTCGATTAACGAGCTAGTCAAGTAGAGGCACACTAGTGACGTTTAGTTTGTCTATGTATTCACACAAGTATTATGTTTCCAGATAATACAATTCTAGCATGAATAATAAACATTTATCATGATATAAGGAAATAAATAATAACTTTATTATTGCCTCTAGGGCATATTTCCTTCAGTCTCCCACTTGCACTAGAGTCAATAATCTAGATCACATCGCCATGTGATTTAACATCAATAGTTCACATCACCATGTGATTAACACCCATAGTTCACATCGTCATGTGACTAACACTCAAAGGGTTTACTAGAGTCAGTAATCTAGTTCACATCTATATGTGATTAACACCCAAAGAGTACTAAGGTGTGATCATGTTTTGCTTGTGAGAGAAGCTTAGTCAATGAGTCTGCCAAAATTCAGATCCGTATGTATTTTGCAAATTTCTATGTCTACAATGCTCTGCACGGAGCTACTTTAGCTAATTGCTCCCACTTTCAATATGTATCCAGATGAAGACTTAGAGTCATCCGGATCAGTGCCAAAAACTTGTATCAACGTAATCCTTTTACGACGAACCTTTTGTCACCTCCATAATTGAGAAACATATCCTTATTCCACTAAGGATAATTTTGACCGATGTCTAGTGATCTACTCCTAGATCACTATTGTACTCCCTTGCCAAAACTAGTGTAGGGTATACAATAGATCTGGTACATAGCATGGCATACTTTATAGAACCTATGGCTTGAGGCATAGGGAATGACTTTCATTCTCTTTCTATCTTCTGCCATGGTCGGGCTTTGAGTCTTACTCAATTTCACACCTTGTAACACAGGCAAGAACTCTTTCTTTGATTGTTCCATTTTGAACTACTTCAAAATCTTGTCAAGGTATGTACTCATTGAAAAAACTTATCAAGAGTCTTGATCTATCTCTATAGATCTTGATGCTCAATATGTAAGCAGCTTCACCGAGGTCTTTCTTTGAAAAACTCCTTTCAAACACTTCTTTATGCTTTACAGAATAATTCTACATTATTTCCGATCAACAATATGTCACTCACATATACTTATCAGAAATGCTGTAGTGCTCCCACTCACTTTCTTGTAAATACAGGCTTCACCGCAAGTCTGTATAAAACTATGTGCTTTGATCAACTTATCAAAGCATATATTCCAACTCCAAGATGCTTGCACCAGTCCATAGATGGATCGCTAGAGCTTGCATATTTTGTTAGCACTTTTAGGATTGACAAAACCTTCTGGTTGCATCATATACAACTCTTCTTTAATAAATACATTCAGGAATGCAGTTTTTGTTTATCCATTCGCCAGATTTCATAAAATGCGGCAATTGCTAACATGATTCGGACAGACTTAAGCATAAATACGAGTGAGAAACTCTCATCGTAGTCAACCCCTTGAACTTGTCAAAAAACTTTTTGCGACAATTCTAGCTTTGTAGATAGTAACACTACTATCAGCGTCCGTCTTCCTCTTGAAGATCCATTTAATCTCAATGGCTCACCGATCATTGGGCAAGTCAATCAAAGTCCATACTTTGTTCTCATACATGGATCTCATCTCAGATTTCATGGCCTCAAGCCATTTCGCGGAATCTGGGCTCATCATCGCTTCCTCATAGTTCGTAGGCTCGTCATGGTCAAGTAACATGACCTCCAGAACAGGATTACCGTACCACTCTGGTGCGGATCTCACTCTGGTTTACCTACGAGGTTCGGTAGTAACTTGATCTGAAGTTACATGATCATCATCATTACCTTCCTCACTAATCGGTGTAGTAGTCACAGGAATAGATTTCTGTGATGAACTACTTTCCAATAAGGAGCAGGTACAGTTACCTCATCAAGTTCTACTTTCCTCCCACTCACTTCTTTCGAGAGAAACTCCTTCTCTAGAAAGGATCCATTCTCAGCAATGAATAACTTGCCTTCAGATCTGTGATAGAAGGTGTACCCAACATTTTCTTTTGGGTATCCTATGAAGATTTACTTCTCCGGTTTGGGTTCGAGCTTATCATGTTGAAACTTTTTCACATAAGCATTGCAGTCCCAAACTTTAAGAAACGACAGCTTAGGTTTCTCGCCAAACCATAGTTCATACGGTGTCGTCTCAACAGATTTAGATGGTGCCCTTTTTAACGTGAATGTAGCTGTCTCTAATGCATAATCCCAAAACGATAGTGGTAGATCGGTAAGAGACATCATAGATCGCACTATATCTAATAAAGTACGGTCATGACGTTCGGACACACCATTACACTGTGGTGTTCCAGGTGGCGTGAGTAGTGAAACTATTTCACATTGTTTTAACTGAAGGCCAAACTCGTAACTCAAATATTCGTCTCCGCGATCAAATCGTAGAAACTTCATTTTCTTGTCATGATGACTTTCCACTTCACTCTGAAATTCTTTGAACTTTTCAAATGTTTCAGACTTATGTTTCATCAAGTAGATATACTCATATCTTCTCAAATAATTTGTGAAGGTCAGAAAATAACGATACCCGCCATGAGCCTCAACACTCATCGGATCGCATACATCAGTATGTATTATTTCCAATAAGTCAGTTGCTCGCTCCATTGTTCCGGAGAACGGCGTTTTAGTCATCTTGCCCATGAGGCATGGTTCGCAAGCATCAAGTGATTCATAATCAAGTGATTCCAAAAACCCATCAGCATGGAGTTTCTTCATGCGCTTTACACCAATATGACCTAAACGGCAATGCCACAAATAAGTTGCACTATCATTATTAACTTTGCATCTTTTGGTTTCAATATTATGATTATGTGTATCACTACGATCGAGATCCAACGAACTATTTTCATTGGGTGTGTAACCATATAAGGTTTTATTCATGTAAACAGAACAACAATTTATTATCTTACTTAAATGAATAACCGTATTACAATAAACATGATCAAATCATACTCATGCTTAACGCAAACACCAAATAACACTTATTTAGGTTCAACACTAATCCCGAAAGTATAGGGAGTGTGCGATGATGATCATATCAATCTTGGAACCACTTCCAACACACATCGTCACTTCACCCTTAACTAGTCTCTGTTTATTCTGCAACTCCCGTTTCGAGTTACTAATCTTAGCAACTGAACTAGTATCAAATACTGAGGGGTTGCTATAAACACTAGTAAAGCACACATCAATAACATGTATATCAAATATACTTATGTTCACTTTGCCATCCTTCTTATCCGCCAATCACTTGGGGTAGTTCCACTTCCAGTGATCAGTCCCTTTGAAGTAGAAGCACTTAGTCTCAGGCTTAGGACCAGACTTGGGCTTCTTCACTTGAGCAGCAACTTGCTTGCCGTTCTTCTTGAAGTTTCCCTTCTTCCTTTTGCCCTTTTCTTGAAACTAGTGGTCTTGTCTACCATCAACACTTGATGTTTTTCTTGATTTCTATCTTCGTCGATTTTAGCATCACGAAGAGCTTGGGAATCGTTTCCGTTATTCCTTGCATATTATAGTTCATCACGAAGTTCTACTAACTTGGTGATGGTGACTAGAGAATTATTTCAATCACTATTTTATCTGGAAGATTAACTCCCACTTGATTCAAGCGATTGTAGTACCCAGACAATCTGAGCACATGCTCACTAGTTGAGCGATTCTCCTCCATCTTTTAGCTATAGAACTTGTTGGAGACTTCATATCTCTCAACTCGAGTGTTTGCTTGAAATATTAACTTCAACTCCTGGAACATCTCATATGGTCCATGACGTTCAAAACGTCTTTGAAGTCCCGATTCTAATCCGTTAAGCATGGTGCACTAAACTATCAAGTAGTCATCATATTGAGCTAGCCAAACGTTCATAACGTCTGCATCTGCTCCTTCAATAGGTCTGTCACCTAGCGGTGCATCAAGGACATAATTCTTCTATGCAGCAATGAGGATAAACCTTAGATCACGGATCCAATCCGCATCATTGCTACTAACATCTTTCAACACAATTTTCTCTAGGAACATATCAAAATAAACATATGAAAGCATCAACGCGAGCTATTGATCTACAACATAGATATGCTAATACTACCAGGACTAAGTTCGTGATAAATTAAAGTTCAATTAATCATATTACTTAAGAACTCCCACTTAGATAGACATCCCTCTAATCCTCTAAGTGATCACGTGATCCAAATCAACTAAACCATGTCCGATCATCACGTGAGATGGAGTAGTTTCAATGGTGAACATCACTATGTTGATCATATTTACTATATGATTCACGCTCGACCTTTCGGTCTCCGTGTTCCGAGGCCATATCTGTTATATGCTAGGCTCGTCAAGTTTAACCTGAGTATTCCGCGTGTGCAACTGTTTTGCACCCGTTGTATTTGAACATAGAGCCTATCACACCCGATCATCACGTGGTGTCTCAGCACGAAGAACTTTCGCAACGGTGCATACTCAGGGAGAACACTTATACTTTGATAATTTAGTGAGGGATCATCTTATAATGCTACCGTCAATCAAAGCAAGATAAGATGCATAAAAGATAAACATCACATGCAATCAATATAAGTGATATGATATGGCCATCATCATCTTGTACTTGTGATCTCCATCTCTGAAGTACCGTCATGATCACCATCGTCACCGGCACGACACCTTGATCTCCATCGTAGCATCGTTGTCGTCTCGCCAATCTTATGCTTCCACGACTATCGCTACCGCTTAGTGATAAAGTAAAGCATTACAACGCGATTGCATTGCATACAATAAAGCGACAACCATATGGCTCCTGCCAGTTGCTGATAACTCGGTTACAAAACATGATCATCTCATACAATAAAATTTAGCATCATGTCTTGACCATATCACATCACAACATGCCCTGCAAAAACAAGTTAGACGTCCTCTACTTTGTTGTTGCAAGTTTTACGTGGCTGCTACGGGCTTAGCAAGAACCGTTCTTACCTACGCATCAAAACCACAATGATAGTTTGTCAAGTTGGTGCTGTTTTAACCTTCGCAAGGACCGGGCGTAGCCACACTTGGTTCAACTAAAGTTGGAGAAAATGACACCCGCCAGCCACCTGTGTGCAAAGCACGTCGGTAGAACCAGTCTCGCGTAAGCGTACGTGTAATGTCGGTCCGGGCTGCTTCATCGAACAATACCGCCGAACCAAAGTATGACATGCTGGTAAGCAGTATGACTTATATCGCCCACAACTCACTTGTGTTCTACTCGTGCAAATAACATCAACACATAAAACCTAGGCTCGGATGCCACTGTTGGGGAACGTAGTAATTTCAAAAAAATTCCTACGCACACGCAAGATCATGGTGATGCATAGCAACGAGAGGGGAGAGTGTTGTCTACGTACCCTCGTAGACCGGAAGCGGAAGCGTTAGCACAACGCGGTTGATGCAGTCATACGTCTTCATGGCCCGACCGATCAAGCATCGAAACTACGACACCTCCGAGTTCTAGCACAGGTTCAGCTCGATGACGATCCCCGGACTCCGATCCAGCAAAGTGTCGGGGAAGAGTTCCGTCAGCACGACGGCGTGGTGACGATCTTGATGTTCTACTGTCGCAGGGCTTCGCCTAAGCACCACTACAATATTATCGAGGACTATGGTGGAAGGGGGCACCGCACACGGCTAAGAGAACGATCTTAGAGATCAACTTGTGTGTCTAGGGGTGCCCCCTGCCCCCGTATATAAAGGAGCCAAGGGGGGGTGCGGCCGGCCCTAGGAGGAGGCGGCAGGAGGAGTCCTACTCCTACCGGGAGTAGGACTCCCCCCTTTCCCTAGTTGGATTAGGACTTGGGGAAGAAGGAAGAGAGGGAAGAAAGGAAAGGGGGGGGGGGGCGCCCCCCTCCTTGTCCAATTCGGACTTGGGGGGGGGGGAGGGGCGTGCGGCAGCCCCTAGGCCTCCTCTCTTCTTCCTCCACTAGGCCCATTAAGGCCCATTAGGTTACCGGGGGGTGCGGTAACCTCCCGGTACTCCGGTAAAATGCCGATTTCACCCGGAACACTTCCGATGTCCAAACATAGGCTTCCAATATATCAATCTTTATGTCTCGACCATTTCGAGACTCCTCGTCATGTCCGTGATCACATCCGGGACTCCGAACTAACTTTGGTACATCAAAATATATAAACTCATAATGAAACTGTCATCGTAACGTTAAGCGTGCGGACCCTACGGGTTCGAGTACAATGTAGACATGACCGAGACACGTCTCCGGTCAATAACCAATAGCGGAACCTGGATGCTCATATTGGCTCCTACATATTCTACGAAGATCTTTTATCGGTCAGACCGCATAACAACATACGTTGTTCCCTTTGTCATCGGTATGTTACTTGCCCGAGATTCGATCGTCGGTATCTCAATACCTAGTTCAATCTCGTTACCGGCAAGTCTCTTTACTCGTTCCGTAATACATCATCTCGCAACTAACTCATTAGTTGCAATGCTTGCAAGGCTTATGTGCATTACCGAGAGGGCCCAGAGATACCTCTCCGACAATCGGAGTGACAAATCCTAATCTCGAAATACGCCAACCCAACATGTACCTTTGGAGACACCTGTAGAGCTCCTTTATAATCACCCAGTTACGTTGTGACGTTTGATAGCACACAAAGTGTTCCTCCGGTAAACGGGAGTTGCATAATCTCATAGTCATAGGAACATGTATAAGTCATGAAGAAAGCAATAGCAACATACTAAACGATCGAGTGCTAAGCTAACGGAATGGGTCAAGTCAATCACATCATTCTCCTAATGATGTGATCCCATTAATCAAATAACAACTCTTTGTCTATGGTTAGGAAACATAACCATCTTTGATTAACGAGCTAGTCAAGTAGAGGCATACTAGTGACACTCTGTTTGTCTATGTATTCACACAAGTATTATGTTTCCGGATAATACAATTCTAGCATGAATAATAAACATTTATCATGATATAAGGAAATAAATGAAAACTTTATTATTGCTTCTAGGGCATATTTCCTTCACACGCGTCACGATCGGCGCTGGTTGGGTGGCTGGAGCAAGAAGACCAGAGGTTGAAGAAACACTACGGCCGTTGGATGAACATCGTACGGTAACAGGAGCTAGAATCGTTCATATTGACTAAGTTGACAAAGCCCTCCATCCCCGTCAACTTGGTAGGCCCACAAGTCAGCCTCCCACTATGCTGGGTTCTAGCTGGCAGGGGGAATATTCATTTTTTTGTGCGTAATAAGGAGGCACTTCCTTGCATGCGAAGATAGCTGGTGGGTCCGACATGTCAGCAGGGGCACTTTATTTCGCGAAATACAGAGGCCCTTCCGGTGGGTCCCAGATGTCAGGTGGAGGAATCATTATTTTGCGCATAATAAGGAGGCATTTCCTTGTGTGCGGCCGTGGACCCAGCTGTCAGCCTCTCCACGCACAGTCTACTTCCAATGGTGTCGTTCGTTGACCACGTTGACCACGCCGCGCCGAGAGCATCCAAGGTGGTGGACGACGGCGAGGCCCCGGACAGCAACGAGCCGGAGATGGGAAGACATGGGAGTAGAGTCGCAGACAGAGAGGTGTACGAGGGTTAACTGGTTCTAGTGCGGTGTGGTTCGACAGTCGGTGGAGAAGAACAGGAGGTGTGGAGGGGTGGAGGGATGGCCTGGCCAACGGTGGAGTAGCGCTTCATAGCGAAGCGTGCTAAGCAGAGCTGCTAGCAGCAAGAGGCGGGAGGTGGTCCCGGCAAGGAAGAAGACGAGAGATTGAAGATGGATGCCGGTCGTTGGATGTAAATCCAACGGCTAACATGTCAGAATCATTTGTTGACTAAATTGACAACGACTTGCATTGGCTTCGACCTATTGGCCCACATTTCAGCCTCCAAAAATGTGGCACGTATTCAACCCTTTTTTCCATAATTTACAGTCTTTTTTTGCGCAATAGAATTTACAGTCAATTTGATCTTTTTTTTGAATTACAGCCATTAGCTGGGCTGGGTGAACAAATAATGTAGTGTCCATGCGGCCCGTTTATTTTATTTCCTAAAAAATTACAGGCCATTTGCACTTTCTCGAAATACACGATTTTGCCGGGCTGATTCTAAGTATAATGTTGGGTTGGGCCAGTAATGTTATCAAAAAATAAAAAGGGGCTGAGCATTTTGTTATAAATATATTTAAATAATAAGTGATATTATTACATTCGTCCTTAAATCTTACCAAGCTTTTGTACACAATCACTAGGATTTTTGTGCCAAAACAATCCAGGATTTTATTTGTTAAGAAATTATTTTTATAAGTTAATAAGATGTGGGATATTGTTTACTTACATATGTAAGTATCTGTTAAATATATGATGACAATAAAAGTAATATATAATAACATATAAAATATATTTTTTAGAAAAACAGGGAGCATCTCCCCGGTTCCATTGCTGAGAACGAAACCACAACATATTCTGATACAGCAGCTCAAAGAGCAGTTCGAAAGAAAAGGTAGAAAATCTGCAAACTAGGGGGTGGATGAACAAGTTCTCTGAATAACACAAATCACCCGAGCGGTGCCAAAGGCAGAGCGGATAGAGCACTCAAATGACACAAGGAGGGTCCAACGAAGCCTTCATGGTCTTCAGCAGAGGGGCCGTGTCAGCCTGCGGCGACCAGTAAGCAAGCGGAGACACCGGGCTGGAAGGCGTAGCATGGTGGATGTCCCTCTTTTTCGGCGCCAGGTGCCCATCATCTTCATCAGAGATCTTGAGACGAGCCCACGGGTCCAGCTCCGGAGCAGGTCGAGCCTTATTCAGCCACAAGTGATCGCCAACGGTTTCTGGAGGGATCTTGTTAGGGTTTCCACGAAGCTCATCAACTTGTCCTTGTCTGATCCGGAGGAGAGAATCGCCCAGTTCCTCACCATGTTCCTGATCAACCTCAAGACCTGCGGAATGGAAATCCAGGAGGTGTTACTGAAAATCATAGCATTTCTATATTTTCAGAGGCACCAAAGGACAGCTGAGCTAACAGTGTTTAAAACTGAGCATTCTTTTTGTAGCAATCCAGAATCTGGCGACAGATTCAAAGGATGGGCCAATCTGACTAATGAAATATTCCTCAATGTGGGCCCAGAGATGTTTAGCAACTATACATTCAAAAAATAGGTGATAACAAGACTCTTGTTCAAAGCAGTAAACACAATCAAGGGGTTTGATGATGTGTCTCTTCCTAAGGTTATCCCTAGTCATCAATTTGTTTTTGGAGAGAAGCTAGAGAAATACATGAATTTTAGGGGGAACTCTCAATTTCCAGACAGCAGGGATAAACACGGGTTGAACCCCTCTAAAGTTGATAACATGATAGAGGGAGCTGGAGGAATACTTCCCCTTATTGTCCAGCTGCCAAATCAGGGCATCCGGCTCGGGAGTAAAGGTAATGCTTTTGGCAATTTCCTCCAACTGGAACCATTGTTCCATGAGACTATCACTAAAGTTCCTTCTAAAAGGGAGTTTTAGGCATTGACCGTCCCAAACTTCATTGACACTTTTGTTAAGCTCATTGCGAACAGAGTAAATAGGCCAAAATTGGACTGCTAGGGGGATGTGCCAAACCAAGTATCTTCCCAGAACCTGGTTCTGCTCCCATCCCCTATGTTCCATCTGTAGCTAAATTTCATAGCATGCATAATAGATTTTAATCCTTTCCAGAATCTAGAGGTCTTAGGGTTGGAGGAAGGGACAAAAATATTAGGTTTATTTCCTAGGTATTTATGGGCAATAAGAAGCTTCCAGGGTTTGAGGTATTCCTCATAGAATCTTTTAATCCAAGATCCTAGAAGACATATGTTAATTTCTTGGAGGTTAGGTATGCCTAGGCCTCCAAAATCTTTTTTCATAGAGACTAGGGCCCAATTAGCAAGGTGTAGCTTCCCATTTCCCTCAAAATCATTCCACAAGAAATGAGACATCTGAGAATTGATGAGGCTCACTACCCATTTAGGGAACTTGAAGAAGGAGAGGAGATACACTGGAATGCTAGCCAAACAAGCTTGTATGAGGATCAATCTACCTCTGTAAGAGAGAAGTTTGCCCCTCCACCCAGCAATCCTTTTAATGATTTTATCCAGAAGGGGTTGAATATCCTCTCTCCTTAGTTTATCATAGTGGAGAAGGATACCTAGGTACTTAATGGGGAAGTTACCTTTATTACAGACTAGAATAGAGAGGAAGTCAGCTAACTCCTGATCATCCATGTTGATAGGGATGAGTTCACTTTTAGAGTAGTTGATTCTCATGCCTGAGACTTGTTCAAACCAGGTTAGAACAGTTTTCAGATTGCTAGCATTTGTGGAGTCATTGTCTAAGAAAAGGATGGTATCATCTGCATATTGAAGGCAGATGATGCCACCAGGGCAGACCTCAGGACAGAGCCCTGCAATCAGACTATGATCAGCAGCTTTGCTCAACATTTTAGTAAGAACATCCACTACTAAATTAAACAAAAGCGGGGAGATGGGGTCACCTTGCCTAAGGCCTTTACCAGCAAGGAAAAAAATCACTTTCACAGTTATTTAACTTGACCCCAACAGACCCCCCATGAGTAAGTTGCTGGATCCAACTCTCCTCTATGAAAGGCTTGGAAAAGATCTAAGAGATCATTTTTCACCAAGTCCCAAAAATGTTGGTAAAACAAGAAGGGAATCCCATCAGGACCAGGAGCCCCATCAGGATAAGAGCTAAAAATGACTTCCTTCACCTCTGTCTCTGAAAAAGGGGCTTCTAGCAGCTCATTTTCAGCAGGAGAGACTTTTTCAGAAGGAGAGAAAAAATTGTTTTGTAGAGAGAACCCAGAAGGTCTTTATAGAAGTCACTAGCCACTTTCAGCATCTCATCTACCTCAGTAACAGGGCCATTAGGGCCATCAAGGGAGTGAATGAGGGTTTTCCTCCTCCTCTGGTTAGCTACTGCATGGAAGTAAGCAGTATTTCTATCACCCTCCTTAATGTTCCTATCTCTAGACCTTTGTTTGACTTTAATTTTTTCTTGAAGCCAAATTTTCTTGAGCTCTCCATGGACAAAGTTTAATCTATTAGTCTCAGCCTCAGAGAGGTCAATGGTTTCTGCCTTAATATCTAGAGAATCAAACTCAAGGAGGAGAAGCCTTTTGTATCTTCTAAGATTAGCTTCCTCATTGGAGTTCCACCCTTTGGTAGTTCTTCTAAATCTCCTGATTTTGATCCGCCAATTTTCTAGGGGGTAGCTGCTCCCAGTAGGCTCATTCCAGATTTTCCTGACTAGCTCAGTAAAATCTTCTCTAAGCAACCACCACTTTTCAAATTTAAAACTATTGCTCTTTGAAGTTTGGTTAAGACCAGAGTACCAGAGCAAAGGAGTGTGGTCACTACCACATCTGGGTAGAGCTCTACAACTAGAAAGGGGAAAGAAACTATCTAATTCTGTGTCACAGAAAATTCTGTCAATGGTGGACATAATCCTGGAGCAGCACTTCCAACATATCTAGCAGAACTGTGGGTTTTCCTTCTGACAGGGCAATTCTCAACTTTATGGGTAACCATTTTGCAGATAAAACAACTCTTGGGCTTGACGCATTTATCCAAATGATGCCCTGGTTCCCCACAGTTGTAGCAGATCACCTCAGAGTATGCCATAAGGCCCGAAGCAGGGGCAGGAGCAGTTTTCTGGATGTCCTATCTCTTCTTTTGCTGATTCTTGCCTTGATATTTTCCAATGATCTGAGAGTCAGAACCACCAGCAGATTGATCTTGGGCAATTATAGGAGCCTGCCCAGATTGTGCCCCCATTTGGGGCAGAGGTGGGCCGTATCATTGCCCAACCGGCACTCCCCCCATTGTGATAGGGGAAATTCATCGGAGTTCCTGGTTCCTTCTCATCCTCCAGCCAGATGTTGTCTCTCAGGAAGCAGAAATAACCACCAGACAGCTCAATTGAAGCAGATTGCAAGCCTAATTTCAATCTTCTGCAGGTTTGGGGGAGAGGTAAGGTAGGGGATCCACCTGCTCCGGCTCCGGTGGCATGCTGGTGGGCAGGAGTCCAGTCAGGCATTCCCATCTCGCAGCACGGCGTGGATCTCCTGAATTCACTTCTCCTTTCGCCCATCGAATGAACGCAATCGGCGGCTCACTGGGGTGGGGCATCCTGTGCTTCTCCGAGAAATCTCCTTCGAAGTAGATCCGCGGGGCTAGATTCAGCAGCTCCCAATCCACATGATCCTTGCACATCCGAGCATACCTGCGCGAGTGAGAGAACGGATTCGGTCCCTCCTCGGCTTCCTCCCTCGCAGCTTCCTCCTCTGCTTCCCTCCATTCGCGCGTGCACTGGGTCTAGGAGAGAGCGTCGTCGTGGATCCGCATCGCCCGCTCCCTCCATCTCCTCCCTCGAGTCTCCCGCAACACCGTCGGTGCGACGGAGTCGAGCGGCTGGAGCATCCGCAGGAAGGCTTTGTAGACATGTGGGAGATGCATCTTGTACATCTGCCTGTCTTCCAGCCATTCCCCCGTGGATATGGCTGGCGAATCCATGGGGCACGCGAGCGGACTTGCTGAGGGGGGCAGGCGCACCCGGAGTCAGGAGGCAGGGGTGGCGGCGAGATCTATTTGCCAATTACTCCCTCCTTTTAGGTTTATAGGGCTCAATTCAAAAATCTCACCAACCAAGGTAGATGATGAATGGTAGAATACTTTTTGTAGTTTGCAAAAGAACCTAATTAATGCACTTGTTTTCCTCAAAAAATTATGTTTATCAATGCATAAATTGCAATGCATGCATGCATAAAGTACATGCATTGGTCAATTTTCTCTTAATACTTGCATGCAATGATTTAATGCACCTTGGAATCTGAACATGTGATGGAAAACAACCAAATTGAGACTTATAAAATGGAAAAACTAAAATTTTGAGATAAGCCCTATAAACCGAAAAGGAGGGAGTATGTGAACTAAACAGTCAACATACAAAATAATTTAAATATATATAATATAGTTAGAAGGGAAACATAAGTTGGACCTGGCGTTCCTATTCTTATATAGAAAAATAGAACAGACCTCTGCGTTTTCTTCAAAAAATACATAAATTGGGCTACCAAAAATAAAACCTCGGATGGGAGGTCCATAGGCCGGTCGATACATGACAGCCCTAAGAAAATACAAACAGGCCGATGGACCTCCCATCCGAGGTCGTGGGCTGCGCATGTTAAAAATGAAAGCCTAGATGGGGCAACCCAAAACCACATCCAACACTTGCCAAAACTTCGTCCCTCGTTTTCTCCGTGTTTCGTACACTCGACATTGTGTGGGCATTTTGACTGTGCATCATATGAAGATGTGCTATGCATGAATGTTGATCAGCATGATGTTAACTGGCTGGTAGTTCCATTTTCGACCATGAATAAAACTTCCAACATGATGTTAACCCTGTTTGAAAAGGCTGTGTTAATATAAATGCTCTGCTTCTGAAAGTTGCAGTTTCTTATCTGAAACTGAACTTGCTGTTTCTTATCTGAAACTGAAACTTGCAGTTTCTTCTCTGAGAATCACATTGTCTGCACTTTTATACTCCTATGAAACTACATTTTTTAAGTGCTAAAAATAGATCTCTAGAATTCATAAAATACTTTATATGCTCAATACTGCAAATCTGAAATTCAAAAGACATTCATATCTGAAAGTACTCTCAAAATACACAACACAAAACACAATTCACAACCTGCAAATACTGACAACCCTAAGCTCCTCCTGACAATTCACAACCTGCCCGACTATTGGGCTGGGGGGCAGCCCCCTCCTATTCCTCGGCGGCAGACAGCTGCCCCGTGAGATGATGTGAATGGCGAGGGAGACGATGGCGGGGAAGCGTCATCGGGCCAACTGCTTTTCTCCTCTTGCTGTTGGGTTCGGTCGACGAAGACTCCATCGGCTCGCTCTGGCAGGACACCCTCACAAACGGCACCCTGTAGATGCTCGATCCTTCAATCTCTGGTGGATGCTCCATATGGGATCGATACTCCCACCACCGCTCCCTCACGGTCGGATTTGGTGAATCTGTTTGCTCCATGGCCCAGAGGAGCAGCTCTATGTACTCCGGCGCGACTCCCTCCAGGAGTATCGCCGCCTTTTCGCTCTGTTGCAGATATTTGGCCATGGATGTCGCCATCGCCGCTAGTTGGTCCTTGTTGTCAAACTAAGACTGTATCTCCAACATCCTAGCTAGCTTCACAGGGTCGCCGTCTGCGATCCTCATGTATCGGTTGTACTCCTCCATCGATCTACTTCTCCACAGCACCTTCACTCGCCGACGGTGGTTTTTGAATGGAAGAGGAGAGGAGCAGCGCTGGTTTTGGATTAGAACGGGAGAGGAGCGACGCTGGTTTTGGACTGGAACAGGAGAGGAGGGGTGGTGGTTTTGAAATGGAAGAGGAGAGGAGCGGCGCTGCATTTAGATTGGAACAGGCGAGGAGCGGCGGTGGTTTAAGAGGAGAAGAGCGGAAGAGCGGCGCTGGTCTTGGAAGTATTTTTTTTGTTGTTTCGCGTATTTTGGGTCAAAGTTTGACCACGTACTGTATTTGACAAGCAAAATGTGAATGCATGTCACCAAAAATTGTATCGTTTGGTTCGTATCTGAATGTACTTTCAAATTATACTCCCTCCATTTTTGTATACAAGGCCACAAACTCATATTACAGGTACCAAGGTAAAAATCAATGCTATGTTTAAGTCAATGTTGCAAGCTAGATTGTCACCTTGATTGTCATTTTAGTTAATGTGTTTTTCTCTCCCAAGCACAACAAGACAACCCTCTTACTCCTCATTGGTTTATTAATGTTGGGAATGCAAGCTAACCTTCTCACTCCCGCATGCACACAAGGGATATTAATGTCCTCGGGTGCTAGTACGAGGCAAACGCCATCAATTTTGCCTCGATTAATGTTAGTGGCCTTGTATAGTTGCAAATTGTAATTTTGATAGTGGCCTTGTATACAACGTATAACATATATTTTATGTGCGAAAATCATGGTCAATTATGACCCAGAATAAAAGGGAGACTAGTTAATGTGGGGTCGCTTTCTTAATTGAAGGGTAAATTGATTTTGATTTTGATCCAGTCACAGCGCGCCGGCCCTCTCGTCCAATCCTAAATCGCTGCTGCATGCTCCGCTCCCTCTTCTCCATTGCAAAACCACCACCTCTCCTCTCCATCATCTCCATTCCAAAACCACCGTCTCGCCTCTCCCTATTCTCTATTGCAAGACCACCGTCTCTCCTCCGTTTTCTAGACGCTTTGCTCCATGGCGCGGGCGCAATCCATGGATACAAAATTAGTATACTGTATACTATTGAAAATTTGAGGGCGGGGGTTTTCCTGCGCGGTAGGCGGCGGGGCAGTTCTGCCTAGTCGGTTCGACAGAGACGCGAGAAGACAAGGGAGTAGGCTGCTGCAAACGTAGGGCTGTGTGATTTAACAGCGAGTTACCGCTGGACAGGTGGGGCCCCATGATTTGACTTGCCATTATCATTTTAACTGCGGCGCTACGACCGGTGTGAGTCTCCCAGATTCCTAACCACCTCCATACAGGTGCCTCTCCCAATGCTCCACCATGTCGTAGAGGCTGGCTCTTGCATGAGAGCCCACTTCTCCACTTTTTCCTTGCCTCTCTTTCCTCCACATATGCAAAAATGCCATGTAAAGCGCACTATTGTACTTACTTTTACTTGCTCCTATAGGTGCTTAAGCTTGCCACATAGGCATAAAGTCTGATGTGGCAAGTTAATCAAGAAGAGAGAGACTAGTTTGGTGACCCAAGGAAGAAACGGTGCTAAGCGCGTGTACCTAGGTGAAAGACAATTTTGAGTCTATAGCTAATTAAATGAAGCAAACTTAGCAACACCATTTCATTGGAAGAGGTCACTCCTTGGCAAATGCAATAAATACACGCGCTTAGCACCGTTTCTTCCTTGAGTACGAAGAAAGAGATAGAGAGGAGTAAAAAAATACACTTATAGCCAACCTTGTTGTAGTATGAGTGACTAAGTGATGACTATGTATGACATGCCAACATCAGATAGCCTAACGCATCGTGTTAAATCTCCAAGGGCGCGACCGCGCGAGCGACGCGACGGTCGTGGTAGGCGCGACCATGATACGGGCTGCTGGCAGCCCTTGGATCTGAGATCAAACGGTCGCATGCTAAGTTGCTGAAAATTTGCAGAATAACCCTCCAGGATAGGATATTCACCCATAGGTCTAGAATCACGCCATGCAATCGTTCGATCTCAGATCCAAGGGCTCTCGAAAGCCCGTATCATGGGAGAATGGAAAGCCACTACCCTGCCGTTCGCTCCTACTCATCCCCGCATGTCCTTCAATACTACGGCGGTTCGCTCCTAGTTGTCCCATCCATTCACATTACGGTAGTTCCACTAATCCTAACCCTCCTCCCAAATCCATGGCGTCCCAAATCTCCACGATCAGCGGTGAGTACAAGGTTAGAACCATCATCGGCGATGAGTTCGACGACATCTACACCCGTTCTTCCGCGACGGTGAAAGGATGCCTTTCTCGCTTCAGATGCATGTTTGAAAACTCAGATGATGAGTGGGTCGCTGGGCTAGATGTTGAGTACACCACAGTCCTGGGACGAGAGAAGGATCTAAAGGACGAAGAGAGGAAGAAGCCCGCCGTGATCCAGGTTTGCGTACATAACGTTTGCTTGGTCTACCACATATGCCATGCCGACGTTGAGTGCCAGGATTTTAAGAAATTCCTCGAGAGCAACCTAGTCAAATTCGTTACTGTAGACTTTGGTAACGACAAAGAAGTCCTGCATCGGATAGGCCTCTTTGTAGGCAACACCTTCGACCTCCAGAAGAATCGGCTGGTGTCCTCTCGTCAGCCTTCAATGTTGACCCTGGCAGGAGCCATGGTTCATCCTTCGTATGGTAAACTGGAGAAACCTCATTACACGTTTCATCGTCATGCATGGCAGCAGAATGTACTAGATATAGACCACATCCACTACGCTGCAATGGATGGCTACCTTTGCTTCAATATCTACAAGGGTTGGATGAAGAGCAACAGCCAAGCGTGCGGTTCAAGCAAATAAGTATCGGCCAAGAGGAAGAGGGACAAGGACGAAGTCGAGGATGTGGACAAGGACTCCGAGTAAGGTGGCAGTGTCGTTGCTCATGGTGGTTCTAATGCAGTGTCTACCGGAATAGTTGCAAAGTTTAATTTCAGGCGTGCTTAATTTAATTTGAGGGGTGTGTTGTGCTGAGCCCCCAGCAGAACTATGTTATGTTTCTTCTCGTTACTTTAACTCTTCAGTACGTACATACTAGTATTTCTTACATTTCATCTTTTAGTTGGTATAGTACTACCACTCGTTTCTTCACATTATATACGTACAATATATATGGCAACATCATATAGCCAGCAATTTAGTTGTCAAAGAATTTCAGGGTGCTTAGTTTTGTCAAAGAATTCCAGGATGCTTAGAGGGTGCTTGGATCCAAGGGACTTATTTTAGTCTGACTAAAAATAGTCTCTTTAAGAGGCTAAAGTTCCAAGCACCCCTGACTAAAGAGGGGCTAAAACTAGTCTTGAGACTAAAAATTTTTAGTCAGGGGTGCCCCTACTAAAATGTGGATTAGTCCTCTCTCTACTCATTTAACTCCTCTCATTTAACACAGGCGAGTTCTGGATTGGAGGGTTTGGAGGATAATAAATGCTCATTAACTTGATTTTAGCCTTTTTAGTATTTGGATCCAAGCATGGGTGAGGCTAGCATGTTTTAGTCCCACTACTTTTAGTCATGAGACTAAAATGTATCCAAGCACCCTCTTAGTTTTATTTGAGGGGTGGGTTGTGCTGGATATAATTATTATGACTAGCCTTTTTAATAGTACTATATGCATAATTTGGCGACGAGCGCTCTCTATATGTACCACCTTTTTTTAATTTCAAGTTTTGCTCCATGGCGCAATCCATCGATACTACTGCTGTACAAAAGTATACATTTTTTAAAAGGCTAGAGGGCGGGGCAGTCTAGCTTGGTCGGTCTCACGAGAGGCGAGGGCCTTTGTGATTTGACGGCTCATTACTGCTGGAAGGCGGGGCCTTGTGATTTGACTGCTCGTATAAATGCGCCGACGACCTGATCGAGGAGGAGCAAAGAACCGTGCGGTATACTCAAGTTTTCTAATGGAGTAGTACTGCGACGAAGGAGCACGAAACACGGCAACCCAGTGCCATATGGTGATAAAAAATGATCTAATTTGCTAGTCATCTCATTGTTAGCATTGTTCTATTCATTCCCTCAAAAAAACATTGTTCTATTCATGCCTCGCAGAGAACATGACACGTGCGGCGAAACACCCGAAGAAAAAGATGAAACACATGAGCAAAAGAAGAAGGAAGATTATCACCCCAAATGATCTAATTCGCCGCGGAGTCGTAACTGCTTCTTCATTGCCTCCACGACCTCCATCTCCTTGCGCGTCTCCTCCACCATCTTCATCATTGTGTCCATGACGCGGCATTTCTTGACGCGAGCCTTCATCATCTATTCCACGGCCATATTACGTACCTTGATAGCAGCCGGGTGCTCGATGCGGAGCTTCGCCAACTCTTCCTTCTGTTCCATGGCGAGGGCCTACATCATCTTCATCGAGGAACTACTATTCTCATGCAGCTTCTTCCAGCCGGTGTTCTTCTCCTTCAACACGTCGATCTCGTGGCAGAGCTTCGCATTGTCCTCCCGAAGTCGCAGGATTTCGCCGGTCGCCTTCTTCTCCGAGGCAATGCTCTTCTTCAGCAGCATCACCAAGCCGGCGGTCAACTCCCCCTGCTGATTGAGCTCAGCGGGCATGTCATCGAGGCTCTCCTTCAGCAACTCCATTAAGCCTTGGATGAACTCCTTCTGCTTATTGAGTTGATCGGGCATGCCGTCGAGGGATAACGACTCCAGCTCCGCCGGCTCGGCATGTTCGCCTCCGCGGCTAGGGCACTCCTGGGAGCACTACAAAAAAAAGACACATCCGTGACATTTTGGGCCGAACGAATTTTTTTTATGTCATACATATGACACTTCTATGACGATAATTGTGACAAAACCTAGTATCATCATAGATGTGGTGGGCTCCTACTTCTATGACAAAAAATCATGACAGAAAATGGGCTTTTCGTCCTGGGCGGGCCGGAGAAGCAGCTGCATGACATTCTTTGGGCCGTCCATGATGGAAAAAACCGTGGTAGAAGCGAGGGGGAGGAAAATTTCGGGGAGTTCCCGGTTACGGTGGGAGGTCGGGGGCCGAGAAATGCGCGTTTCCCTCATACACGTACGCGCGTGTGTGCGAGGCGTTGGCTCTAACTGAAACCGAGCGAGGCGTTGGGCTCTAACTGAACCCGAGCGATTGCACTGCAGGCTACGCGTTACTGAACCTGAGCGATCGATCGATGGCTGTTAACTGAACCCGATCGAGCGATTCCTTCGCTACTGCTGCTAACTGAAGCCGATCGATGGGATGAACAGTGAGCGTTGTGGGGGGGGGTTTGGATGAACAGTGAGCGGGGGCGTTGCCTCTGGATGAACAGGACCCCGTGGTGTGGTGGAGGGCTGGATGAACAGTAGACGGTGGAGGGGTGCCCGTGGAGGGGTGGATGAACAGGACCCCATGGTGTGGAGGGCTGGATGAACAGTAGATGGTGGAGGGGTGGTTGAACAGGACCCCATGGTGTGGAGGGATGGATGAACAGTAGACGGTGAAGGGGTGGTTGAACAGTAGCCGGTGGAGTAGCGCGCGGTGGAGGCTGGATGAACAGGAGCCCGTGGAGGGGTGGTTGAACAGGACCCCGTGGTGTGGAGGGCTGGATGAACAGTAGACGGTGAAGGGGTGGTTGAACAGTAGCCGGTGGAGTGGCGCGCGGTGGAGGCTGGATGAACAGGAGCCCGTGGAGGCTGGATGAACAGGAGCCCGTGGAGGTTGGAGGAGGTCGACGGTGGAGATGAACAGTATCCCGTGGAGTCCCGTTTTGTGGTAAGCCACACCCCTCCCGATGAACAGGACCCCCGTTTCGACCGTAGAGCTCCAACACAAGTCCGTTTCCTCCGTTTTGCGGTACGCCACACCCCTCCCGATCAACAGGACCCCCGTTTCGACCGTAGGAGGTCCGTTTTCTCCGTTTTGCGGTACGCCAGACCCCTCCCGATGAATAGGATCCTGTTTCAAACGTGGCCGGTCGAACACAAGGCCGTTTCCTCCGTTCTGCGGTACGCCAGGCCTCGTTTCCATCGCCTGTTCCGTCCAAGCCCTCCCGATGAACACGACGCATTCCGTTGCCTCCCCATGAACACGACGACGACGCTGTTTCTCCGTTTCGACCCAGCCATGCACACGAGCCCTGGCCGTACGTATGCGCGAGTAGGCGTTCGAGACCCCGCCTGTATGTACACATATGTGGCCGTATTTTCTTTCTTGCACCCTGGCCGCTGTACATACGTGTAAATGCTACGTGCGCGCCTCTACTACGACACGTGCGCGCCTCTACTACGACACGTGCGCGCCTCTACATCGACCAGTATGTACGTACACGTTCGCGACCAGAATGACAACGCTACGTATGCTTCGACCAGGTGGGTCCCGACTGTCAGGCACTTCCTTGCCTGCGAAGATGTAGCTGGTCGGTCCCAGCAGTCAGGGGGCGAATCATTTTTTTGCCCGGACGCATTTCCTTGCGTGCGAAGATGTAGCTAGTGGGTCCCAGCAGTCAGGGGAAACGTTTTTTTCACGAAATACAGTGGCCCGTCCGGTGGGTCCCAGCTGTCAAGTGGAGGAATCATTATTTTCCGCGTAATAAGGAGGCACTTCCTTGCTTCGGCCGTGGACCCAGCTATCAGCCTCTCCATGTATAGTCCACGTCCGATGGAAGTCGTTCCTTGACCACGTTGACCACGCCGCGCGGAGAGCACCAGGGCGGTGGACGACGGCGAGGCCTAGGAAGGGGACGACGCGGAGCCGGGGAAGACGTGGCAGTTGATGCCCACACGTAGAGGAGTACGAGGGTTCACTGGTTTGCTGCGGTGTGAGGCTGCCGTCGCCGCAGAATAACAGGGGTATGGGTGAGTAGAGGGATGGCCTGGCCAGCGGTGGGAGTAGTAGGGGCA
The DNA here is from genome assembly GCF_056163025.1 of Triticum urartu. Taxonomy (NCBI): domain Eukaryota; kingdom Viridiplantae; phylum Streptophyta; class Magnoliopsida; order Poales; family Poaceae; genus Triticum; species Triticum urartu. The sequence goes on along the minus strand of NC_141876.1, from coordinate 494,772,623 downwards.
GTGAGGCCTTCGCCGCATCGCAGCCGGCCACGGGAGGCAGGAGCACGAGGCACGACCAGCGCTGGTTTGGGCGGCTGGAGCAAGAAGACCAGAGGTTGAAGAAGCACTACGACCGTTGGATGGACATCGTACGGTCACTGGAGCTAGAATCGTGCATATTGACTAAGTTGACAAAGCCCTCCGTCCCCGTCAACTTAGTAGGCCCACAAGTCAGCCTCCCACCAAGGTGGGTCCCAGCTAGCAGGGGGGTATTCATTTTTTGAGCGTAATAAGGAGACACTTCCTTGCGTGCGAAGATATAGCTGGTGGGTCCGAGCTGTCAGCGGCGGTAATGTTTTTTTTCACGAAATACAGAGGACCTTTCGGTGGGTCCCTGATGTCAGGTGGAGGAATCATTATTTTGCGCGTAATAAGGAGGCATTTCCTTGCGTGCGGCCGTGGACCTAGCTGTTGGCCTCTCCATGTACAGTTCACTTCAGATGCATGTCGGTCATTGACCACGTTGACCAGGCCGCGCCGAGAGCACCAGGGCGGTGGACGACGGTGAGGCCTAGGAAGGGAACGACACGGAGGCAGGGAAGACTCGGCAGTTGTTTCCCATGTAGAGGGGAGTACGACTGTATGAGGGTTTGCTGGTTCGTCTGCCGTCGCCGGAGAATAACAGCAGGTGTGGGTGAGTAGAGGGATGGCTAGGCCAGCGTTGGGAGTATGGTGGGGCGGTGAGGCCTGCGCGGCAGCAGAGCCGGCCGCGGGGAGGAGGGAGCAGGCAGTCCCGCCGGCGCCTGTTTGAGCGGCTGGAGCAGGAAGAGCAGAGATTGAAGAAGCACGACGGCCGTTGGATGGCCATCCAACAGTCACTGCTTGTGCGTCAACCTTTTTTTAGGAAAGCCTCAAATCTGTGGAAAACAGCATACAGCCCATCTGCCATTATTTCTAATAATTTACAGCCCATTTGCTAATTATTAAGGTTTTTTTGGAGCCCATATTCTTTTTGTTAGCATTACAGCCCATATTGTGGCCACGGTTAAAAAATTATACGAAATTTTGCATATTTAGGTGAGGTCCGAACTGTTTTTAATCCCGAAATTTCGACTCACATTCAAACTGATTTTAAAAATAAATGTATATCAATATAAATCCAACAAATTCTCCATGCTTTAAGATTAATGTAATTTAAAATCTTAAAATGAAAAAAAAGATATTTGAAACTAATTGCCGGTTTGATGTGTTTTAAAAATATACAACCCATTTCTCATTACTGATGGGCCATTTTCTCGGCCAGCCGAATGAAAGCTCTCCTCGTCTTGAAAGATTTGCAGCCCAATAGGCCCGACAAAGCGACTTACTTGGCAAATCACAAAAAAACTAGGATGTGGCCGTGGACCCAGCTGTTAGCCTCTCCACATACAGTACTCTTCCGATGGAAGTTGTTCCTTGACCACGTTGACCACGCCGCGAGGAGAGCACCACGGCGGTGGACGACGGCGAGGCCTAGGAAGGGGACGACGCGACAGTGGAAGCCCGCGCGGAGAGGACTACGAGGGTTCACTGGTTCGGCTGCGGTGTGAGGCTGCCATCGCCGCAGGGCCTGACTAGCGGTGGGAGTAGTAGGGGGCGATGAGGCCTCATCGGCAGCACAGCCGGCCACTGGAGGCAGGAGCAGGCGGTCTCCCTGGCGCTGGTTTGGGCGGCTGGTGCAAGAAGAGCAGCGATTGAAGAAGCAGTAGTACTGTTCGATTCAAATCCAACGGTTACTGCTGCTAGAATCGTTTGTTGACTAAGTTGACAAGCCCTGCGTACGCGTCAACTTAGTAGGCCCACAGGTCAGCCTCCCAACCGGTGCGCCCCAGATATCAGTGGGAGGAATCATTTTTTTCGTGTAATAAGGAGGCAGTTGGTTGTGTGTGGCCAGGCCAGCGGAGGGAGTAGGGTGGGCCGGGGAAGCCTGCGCGGCATCACAGCGGGCCACAAGAGGAGGGAGCAGGCAGTCCCGCTGGCGCTAGTTTAGGCGGCTGGAGCAGGAAGATCAGAGATTGAAGAAGCACGTCGGCCGTTGGATGGACATCCAACACTAACTGCTGCTAGAATCGTGTGTTCACTGACAAAGCCTTACGTAAACAAGTCAGCCTCGAAATCTGTGGTGTCTACAACCCATTTGCTATTATTTTTATAATTTTTACTCATTTTCTAATTCATATGGAATTTATTGCAGCCCGTTTTCCATTTTTAGAATTGCTGGCCATTTTCTGATTAGTACCAGGGTCAAAAAATTAACTAAATATGTGGGAAATTTTGAAAATTCGCAAATTTTTGCTGGGGAACGAAATATTCTTAATCCAAAAATTAATAGCCATACTAAAACAAATTTAAAAATAAATTAGTACTATGTCATGTTAAATCCAATGAAATACGTATAAGATATCAGTGAAGAACAAAAACAAAAAAAGAAATTTATATCCCATTTGCTATAAATTTTTATGGAATTTTCAACCCCTTTTGATATTACTTTTAACAGACATTGACCATACTCTTAAGCCAGGCCGGAATGCATCCCTCCTCGTCTTGAAATATTTGCAACCCAGTAATTCGGAGAAAACAAATAGGCCTAGCTTGGGTATTCTTCAAAAAGAAATACTGGGCTACCTATTTTCCCGAAGAACTGGTGCATGAGCATTTAGCTTTATTTATTTATTTACTTATTTATGTTTAGGGGACCATGAGCATATACCTGGGCCGGATTCATGTGAGAGCCTCCCTTCCAGTTAATTATGGGCTTCTCTATTGGGCCTTCATCAGTGGGCTGCATGTTATCAATAAGTGGAAATGTGTTCTGAGTTTCAAAAAAAAGTGTTCCGTATGATAAATAGTATGCGCTACGTACAGTACGGGGCACTAAAGGATCGAACCGTGCAACAACTTCCAAAACATTGTGTTTGTCGTTCTAACAACACATTTATTCAACCAACAGACAAAATATACTACTGATTGTACATTGAAAACAACAGCAGCAGCAACCAGGGCTGGGGGTGCAATAGAAGCAGTAAGCAGGCCAGAAGAGTGAAGACGCAGCTCTCTCTTCCAAACCAAACATTAGCCATCATTACAAAAGGGCTACCAAAAAAGAACAAGTGTATGCATCAAACTAAATAAAGATCCTACTACACCAAGTGTACGCATCTAACTAACTGGCTCAGTTAGACGTTACTATTTTTTTTCGAAATGGAGGCAAAAGAATTGCCTCGTCGATTAATTAAGAAGAAGAGAATTGCCTGGTTAATCTACGGAAAACCGGGCTAAAACCGAAGACGTTACTATTTATTAAGCTGCAGTGGAGTCGCAGATGGAGAGGAGTGGGAAACTTCACTGGTTCGGGTGCACGGTAGCACAGCCGCGGTGGTTAGAAGGGAAAACATAAATTGGACACGGCATTACTTTTATAAGAGACCTACGTTTTATACCCCACAGTAGGCATACTAACAAGTTCACACACAAATACAACAAAAAAGGTAAACATTCATATCAAACTCAGGTTCACAGGACACGTTCATATCCATAGCCAACATTCACAATCAACAACTCAAAAGATTCATATATACACAAGCTCAGCATATCTATGCATCCAAATGATTGATAGATCACACGACAATATTCATACATAATTTACAAAAAGATTCAGATATACGCATATTCAGTATGTTTATGCATCCAAATGATTGAGATCACATCCAATATGATCCATGGACGAACTTTAATTACCTAGGGTACATACTGGTAAATGGTGTTCAATCGGAGGTACTTCTTGCTAAAATTAGTTCTTGTATGAGTAAACTTTCGAGTACATAAGAGACATCACATACAATCTGAACTTTGCTGGTAGGTTTATCCTCAAATAGTGGCCTCGTGCCCAGGGAGGTTTGAGCAACTTGGCCACTACTTTCATCCAACCAATTTACTGGGTCATCTTGGTCCTGTATCTCGCCAAAATTCTACATTGAAGACGAGAAAGGAGGCGGTTGAGAAAATGAACCACCCAAATTTTTTGTGCAGTTCAACTGAAATGGAGCATCCTTGGCGTGCAGACTGATTAAGTGCCAGATGAATATACGCGTCAACCAACTTGTCTGGAATCTTTAGACTCCATGCCATATAGTTCGCTACCATATGTGCTGATAACCAAAAGGCACAAGTTGGGACCAAAGACTGGACTGCGTTTTTCTGGGCTATGCACCAAGCAATATTTTTGGCGTTCACTCTCCTAACACTTGGAGTTTGACAATTGGTTGACGCCAGTTGATACTCGAATGAATATAGGCACTTCTTGTCAACATCGATGCTTGTCTGAGTGAACTTTGGAGTACATAGCAGCAGCATAAGTACCTGTCCATCTGATCATTTTGTGCAGTTCTACTGAAATCACCCGATGTAATGATTTGCCTGCGAGTTCAGGCTCCAAATTAATCCTTTATGAAATCGGCAAACAGTAGCACAATACCAAATTACCAATACATATGACAGGCACAATAATCAGGATAAAGACCAGTACCAACCTGTGTGAGGTAGCATATCAATTACTATTTCCTTTGACTGGAAGCCGAGATAAGCCAAGCGACTGACAACAAAGGAAGAAAGCATGCGAAGTTTAGCAACTGACAGGAAAGGACGGAAGTTGTCGAGGCAATGAAGCACCCAAAGTTTTTGTGCAGTTCCACCAAAATCGAGCATCCATGTTGGCACATATATTGAGAGAGTGAGATTACTGTAATAGTGGGACTAGTTTATGAAACATACACTAACAAATAGAAGCACCCTCATTATCTTAATGGGTAAAGTTAGCAACATAGTAGTCTTGTTAAAGAGAGGTATTAGATTATTTAATCAGTGCCAATTAGCTCAACTCAACACTCAAAGCATTGCCATTTATCATAGGTTGCAAAACTTTAACGTGCAAAGATAAATGAGTTTCTCATGACAGTAGCACGATACAAATAGAGATGACAACAAACTAATATGGATGAAGGCCTTAGGCCCGTACCAACCTGAGAAAAAGCTTATTCATGTAGTCCCATAAGAGATGATAAAGCACTCACTGGAATCACACAATAGTATATTTTTTGTGCACTTCAAATGTATGGTTGAAATCACTCTTGTTTACCAGTGCTGAGATTATATCGAAAGATTATCAAGAACTTCCAGCATAGTTAAAGCACTGGCTGGGATACAGTTCATTGTATTGTCTTGTGTAGTTCCATTTAATGTATGATTGGCACAACATGATCCCTGTTTGCACAAGTAGGAACAAGGTGAAACCTTCATTAGCTTAGTGAGAAAGGATAGGAAGACATTAGCATATTACTCAACCAGTAGCATCAAATTCATGATGGACAATACGCAAAACATTGCCTCATTGAACCAATGGCAATAAATTGACATGCAAAACAATAGCACTATTATGTCATGACACTAATAATATTCCCTCCCTGATCCACCACATGATTCACCTCCATAGACAAACATACACACGTACATGATTCAACATAGGGTCCTACTAAAGATTTGTTTAACTCCAACAGGAAAATTAGGCAGTAATAATTAGTGGTACTTAAGTACTCCTAATTAATTAAGTGAGACAGCAGAAGTGGAAGGGCTCCCTGGAGGATCATCTCACATGTAAGGTAGTCATTGCTAGAGCCCTTGAATGGCCTCGACTGAGGCCTCTGGCTTCAGCAAGATCGCCTTGGCACTGTTTATTCTTCTTCTTCTTCTTCTTCTTCTTCTTCTTCTTCCTCTTCATGCTCTGTTTCTCTTTCTCCTCACCAATTGGTGAAACCAAGTACATGATTGGCCTTCTAATTCAGAATTGGTTTTGTCAGTGAGGGAGTACAAGTGTGCTAGTAAAAAACAGCATTATTTTCTCATGGCAGTCGGAAAATAGAGATGAACACATGCATTAAATATCATTCTTACCTAAAGGAAGGTTATGGCACCAGTATGGATGATGAGGATTGGAACACAGATCTCCCTTTGTGCAGTTCCACCAAAATGAACCAACTGTTCCATTCTGACATTCCAGTTAAACATCACAAAAGTCACTTCTTTTAAGAAGAGTTTTGTGCAGTGCACCAAAAGGTCACAACAGCAACCAGGTGAATTGGATATCCCTGTTTGCACAAAAAGGCATAGAGGAAACAGTCAGAGTCTCAAACAATTACAGGCAAAAACATTTGGCTAAACTTGTCATGGCTTATAACAGTGGGTGCACCAGCAGTCCAGCACCATGTACGTAAACAGGGGCATAAAGTGGTGATTCATAGTTTGTTGCCCCGAGAAACAAACATCCAAGAAACATATCTGGGTTGGTCCCATTTTTGTTCACTCTAGCCACCTACTCCTATGTGTGGATAGCAAATCTAGTCCTGGTCATACCACTGTGTACAACGTTACCCCTATATTTCCCTTTTCGACCAAGAGACCGGTTGGATGACCAGTCTGTACTACTTTCACCCCCTTTCCTTCCTGTTTGTACCAAGTCCGATGTACACACAGGCGGAGCTACGTGTATGGCTGAGGGGGCTGTGGCCCCCCCAAACCTGGTAGCTTTTGTGAAGAATTTTTTTAAGATGTCATAGATTGAGAAAAATAGGGACTTTTACCCCTTTATAAAGCCATATTTTTCCATTGCCCCTCCCAATGATCCTGTGCTAGCTCCGCCACTGGATGTACATACTAAATTCCCCCACCCCACTTTATTTCTTGTTTGAACCAAGTACTCCCTCCGTCCAGAATTACTTGTCATCAAAATGCATGTGTCTAGAACTAAAATACATCTAGATACATCCATTTCAATGACAAGTATTTTCGGACGGAGGGAGTACAAGATTCGACTCCATGAAGTAGCTTTACCTCTAACAATAGAAGAAAAAAATATGTGACGTTGGACCATCCGATTGAGAGGGGCTGAGAGGTAGAAAATGATGCACATGCAACGACGTAGCGAGCTGGGGAAGTAGAGCTAAGGCGGTTTCGAACGAAGATATACCTGAAGGTTGTCGGGATGTGGATAGGTGGGCGGCGGGAGGCCGGATCCGCCCACAGGCAACGACGAAGGGATCGGAGGACCTCCTGCGCCGGCGCTCGGCCAGAGATAATGGTGCGGCCGACAGTGGGTCTCCTCCCTCGGTGTCGATGATGGCCTAAACGCTGCCCCTCCTCTCCTTCACCGGCGGAGGGGGATACGTCCGGATCTGTAACCAGCGGTGAGGATAGAAAGCCAGTGTTTTTTGAAGGGAGAAAGACGGTGTTACTACCCCTATCTTGTTTAAATTTGGAGAGGATGAGAGTGTGTGAATAGAGCAACCCTTGCAAGCAAGCGCGGAGGCTCCGGCCTATATATACGTAGTGAGCAACCCTAGCAAGCAAGCAACCCCTATATTCGTCAACTCGTACAAGACCGAGAAATTTCATTACTACAACGCCCTCTCCCTCGCGGAATGAGCTCCGGTGCCTTAACTGCACCTGCCTTTGGCTGCATGACAGGAGGGCCAACCACCTGTTGGGCCCACCTGTCATGGACGCAAAGGCAGGAGCAGTAAGTTGAAGCTTTCGCCATCCCTCCCGCACGAGGTGGACGGACATGCAGCAGTGCATTCGATACTGTAGAAGTAGGAGTAATCATTATTGTTCGTCTTCTCGAAGAGGCGAAGAGCCAAGCGCAACCCGAACGTGGCAGTTGCGAACGCTCGCGTGGTGCGGTTCCTTGGAGTACTAGCCAGGCTCTTGCATGAGACAAAATTGCTATTGTTTAACAATTAAACCCCATTATCCATTGGTTGATACTCATTCTGCATAGGTCCACACGCTTAGCACCATTTCCTCCTGGGGTCACCAATGTTTATTTGCTAATTAATAGCATTGCATGCAATGAACTAGCCATTGCAAGTCATTAAAAGCATGCACACCTCTCATCTCTTATTGGTTGATATGTCAAGAAACAAGGTAGAATTTAATGCACCGCGCCTAAGTGTTTTGGGACTATTTGGTTTTCGTAAGGCTGGTCATAGTGGGGAGTAACTTAGACTAGTGTCATGCATATGACACTAGCCTAAATTACTACCTTCATAATGCAAAGTAACATAATAGTAGTATTTTAGATGGCTTCATTTATTAGCTTGTAGACTCATCTTATCTTGAAAAGCGCTATGTTACAGTAACATATTATGTTACCACCTCATTAATTACTTGCCACATAAGCAAAAAATTCTTGGAGTGCGCCATGTTACTAGCTAAGTTACTCCCACTATGGCTAGCCTAAGATGACTTAAACACCTAGACGGAGGGAGTAGTATAGCCCTGTAAACCGGAAAGGAGTATTTGCCTTTCTAGAGATTTCAACAAGTGACTAGACTACACCGTGTGCAGTACTCCCTCCCTTCTGGTTTATAGGGCTCAAATCTCAAATCTCATGAACCAAGGCATTTTGCGATTGGAGGAATGTATCTCGTACTTTACAAAACTACCCTAATTAAACTCATGCATTAATTACGTAGTTCTCTCGTTTTCCTCTCCGCCTTGGTCGCGGTGCACAATATTGAGCACTCCTATATGACTAGCCGCTCTATCTACATGCGAGACATTTCAAAGCATCCGGGCCCGCGTGCCATCCACCAAATCACAGCGAGGTGCTACAGTCGAGACTCACCTATAACCCCGGTGTGGCCGTCATGACCCATCATATCACAAAACCCACACCTTTACCAGCAGTGGTAAGGTGGCCCCAAGTTGGACTGGACGAAGCAACCATCATTTCACTGGAACACTCGTTCAAGCCCTTTCTTCCCTTTCTTGAAGAAAACCTCACTCTAGGCTACTCACTTCTGCCATTTTTCTTCTGTACCGACGAAGGAAAGGTGGGCGAATTAGTTATGCTGCTATATTTTCATTCCAAGAATCTTCTTTTTGCGAAGCACCGACCGATTCTCACATCCTATTCTTTTCCCATTTTCATTGCGATTGTGGTTTCCTTTCGATTGCTTTTTGTTTGTCAGTTCATTGATGGATCCTGGAGCACTAGGCAAAGAGTTGCCGGCGGACAACCCACTGGAGACAGCGATCTCCAGGAAGCGAGCACCGACCAATGAGTTGACCATGTTGGCGGGCCAACCCATGGAGACGAGGAACTCCAAGAAACAAGCGTTGGCCAAAGAGTTGAGGACGTTGGCGGACGAACTCCTCAAAGGAAGTTGGAAGAACGGCAAGGGCCCCACCATGCCTACCCCAGGAACTCTGATTGCCACCTATGTGAGGCTCAAGACCGAGTTTGAGGAGATAGTCGCTGTTGAGAAGCAGTATTCCCCTGGCAAGGTGATGGCCCCCTTCGAGGACAAGGAGATGGCCCCCGGAGGGATGAGATCCCCCGGTGAGCTGCACAAGGTAAAAAATAATGGCTTATTACCATAGTTGTGGTTTTTGATTATTTACAATGTGCTTGCTAATATGTTAGGGTTGTGCAGGTGCCGGTGGACATCCTTGATGATTCCGATGTCGTGGCCCGTCCTGTTGGCATCGCGCCAAAGATCGATTCCGATGCCGCTGTCCATCCTGTGGACATCGCCCCAGAGATCGATTCTGATGTCGCAGTCAGTCCTGCAGACATCGCCCCTGAAATCGATTCCCATGCCGCTGTCCATGCTATGGTCATTGCCCGAGAGATCGATGACAAGAAATAGTTGGCCGGGCTAATCCTTCAGGGTAGTTTGCATTGCCCTGTGTTTAATTACCAAAACGATGCGTGTTATCAAATCATCTTAGGGCTAGTGCACTATCTTGTGTGGGCGGATCTTGCTACTTTTGTTTGATAGTGAATCATGCGATGAATCATGCGAACCCTCTCCGAGTTATGGAAACAGATGTATCCTCACCAGATTTTGATGTAATATATGGCATGATTAGATGTAAGTTTGAACTGTTTATCATATCAGCAGGGCTTGTTTGATGATTCTTGGTGTTAGTAGGCTAGCTACTGTGCGAGCTATAGTACTTGCAAAACACTCACCGAAGAGAAACGTTGGGGCTGATGAGCTCGTGGCACGCTTATACTTATCCCTCGTCGATCGATCAATAGCCCTAGCTCCTAAAATTGTAGGCTTAGCGATCGATGACCTAGGCGGGCTAGTTTGGCCTAGTGGGTTTCAGTGATATGATGTGCAACACAAAATCATAGCAGTGCAGAGACGTACTCCCTCCGTTCCAAAAAAGATGACCTAGGCGGGCTAGTTTGCCCTAGTGGGTTTCAGTGATATGATGTGGTACAGTGCCGTCCAGTCTTCGCGTGTGGTAGCAGTATTGCGGGTATAGTAAGTTTTCTTGAAGAAGCGGAATTCAATGAAGTCATGATGGTTCCTTCGTCTGAACAACTTACAGTGGGAAAGGTTGGGCCTACGATACGACCGGGGTAGACCAGGATAATTTTGTGCATGGCAGGTGGACCAGGATGGTCGACGTCCCACATGTCGGCGAATGAAAGTATTCTTTCCGATATAGAGGACGAGCAACGAGTATTCATTGTATATTTTTGATGAAAGCTATTGTCTCCACTGTTACGACGGAGGAGTGTGAAACACGGCAGCCCAGTGAACTTGGCATGTGCACCACTCCCTCCTTCCTCATGTAATGCCCAGGTTACAGCTTTTTCTCATTTTCTCTCTATCTATTTCCTCTCAAATGTTTTTTACCTTTCTTTTTTTAAGACACAATTGTTTTTATGCCTTTTTTTTAGAATTATTTTTTATACCTAGGAGCACGTGTAGAGACGGGCTCTTGCAGAGCCCACTCCTTGACTCTGTCAATGCCTCTCTCTCCTCCACATAAGGAGTACTACTTGCTATGCATGCATGCGGCGGGCAGCTGGCGTCTTGAGGGGCCAGGGCGGTGAGAGCGGGCTCCGGAAGCGGTCCGGACTCTAGCATAATTTTGGTTTTTACAGTATTTCTTTCTCCATTGACAGGTAGGCCCGCGTAGATAGATAAAGAACACGAGCTGATGAGGCGCATGCGGACTGTTTGACTGGTCAACCAGACAAATACGGAGCTATACGCTGAGCCAGTGACCGTATAATCACCATATCTCGTATAAAATGATCAAAGTGAGCTATCAAGACAAGTTCGATGACCGCCAATGCATTTTACTCGGTAATAAATGACCAGGATTGAAGGGGAATCCAAATCTGCTTCATCTTCTGTCCTTGAGCTCTTGACAAACCAATGCACTATACGGTTGTCCGGCCACTCCACCCCAGAGCTCTCACCAAGCGTCGTTCATGCCACCGCGCCGCACACTAACCGGTAAGGCAGCGATGGCATCCCGCCGCATCAAGTTCCTCGCCGCCCACGACTGCACACAAAATGGTAGGGAAGCGATGGCATCCCGCCATGCCGAGTTCATCGCCGCTCGCGACCTCACAACTATGTGGGAGGAATTTGAAGATGCCAAGGCCGAATGGGCGGTAGAGCAAGAGGCGGCCAAAGCCGCACAGAGGGAGCGGAAAAGTCAGAAAGCACTCGAGAAAAGAGAGGCCCACCGCCGCAAGAAAGAAAAGGACGCACGCACTGCTGCGGAGAGGTCGGCGGTGATCCAAGCACGGTGGGGTGTCGCCGACAAAGCCGGGAAGGAGAACGACGGCGTCTGGCCAGCATGTGAGAAGTAGTAGTACTAGTAGTTAGTGTGTGTGTGTCTGAGTACGAGCATGTACCAGTACTACTAGTTACTACTGTAGTTTTTAGAGCAAATTACCAGTACATTGGCCTAGACTAAATGGAAAAATTCCTATCCTAAGCATCAAATGGCATCTCTTTCTCTATAGGAATTGAGATGCATGTCATCTCACTTCCTATGATTTTCATATTCCTATCCTATGAACGAAAGGAGGCCTCTGTTGGAGTAACTACTTTAGCTAGCAGTACTGCTAGTACAGTAGTTTTCTTCAAGAAGCGGAATTCAACGAAGTCATGATGGTTCCTTCGTCCAAGAAACTTCAAAGTGGGAAGTGGGCCTGTGATTTGACGGCTCATTAGTCATTGTTGCTACGAAGCGACAACCTGGGTGACTCCCTTGGAGTTCTGCGTGCATGGCAAGTGGACCAGGATGGTCGACGTCCCACATGTTGGCGAACGGAAGTATTCTTTCCGATATCGAGGAGCAAGGAAACCGCATGGTATAGTATCACCGCTGATTGGTTCGCAAAAAAATAGTATCACTGCCGATTTATAATTATTTTTTATTTCTGATCAATGCTAGCGTTTCAACTCTTACGACGAAGGGTGCCAAACACGGCATGTGCTGGATGTCCCACACGTCAGCGAAAGGAGTGGGACATGAACAGCATGGTAGAGCCCAGCGTAAAAAAACAACGTGGTAGAGCGTCTCCACTTCTTCCACTTCTGGGTCGGAGACCACACGTAGTAGTACTTAGTGGTATGAACGATACAAAGTGCGACCTGGAGACAAAGACACGTCTAGTTGGAAGGTCTCGGGGCGTACACGTAAACAAATATAAAAGTTAATATGTGCCTCCAACTAATATAGTAGTAGTAGAGTACTTAGGCACATACTCCATAACATCACCGTGCATTGCACATACAACATTTAGTGGTAGTACGTAGTAAGAGAGAAATGCCGCCCAAGAGTTCCCTTCTCGACCTACTTTTGGGTGTTTGGTAGAGTGTATGGAGGGTGCATGAGTCCACACTAGTTTAGCACAAATACACTAGAAGCATGCATGAAGAGGGGTGTTGAGTTGAGCATGCATGAAGAGGGAACAACTATGCTGAGACGAGAACGCAACCAAACACACCCTACATGCCACGCATGTTAATACCATTTGTGCCTTTCTACTTCACTTACTGCGCTACATTACTCAGGTTCGTACGTCCACTCCTGGGTACATGTTCGCTCGTAGTTCCAACCCCACATGTTCTTCATATAGATGGAACTATCCTTGCATAACACGTGCACCTTGATGCTAGATGTCTCGCGTGTTGGCAAAAGGATGAACAAAGCTCACGTAAAAAATAGAGTGGAAGAACATAGATTCCGGACGACCGAGAAGGAGCAAGGAACCTCGTGGTGGAGCGTCTGCACTCATAATATTTAATATTATTCAGCGATATAAAATTAACCAATCATCTCCACAGTGGACTGGAAGAGTACGAAACACGACAGCCCAGTGTAGTATCATACTAGTACATGGCTAACCCACGCTATCACCATATTTCTTGGCTTCCGTGCGACACCTATCTCTAGTAATCCAGCAGCCTGTATCGCTTCTCCCTCCTCGTCTCTATCAAAGTGCGGCGGGCTGGCGTTTCTGCCGTCTATTGAGGTCGGTTAACTATCACATGTTAGCGACATGCCAAGAGCATTCTAAAAAAATTCCTTCCACATTCCGTTTTCAAAAAGAAAAAAAATCCTTTCACGTATGAATTTTCCTGTATGCTTTGAGCAACTTGCATGTCCTATACTTCTCCTGTTTGATACTCTAACTTAGCTAGAGGTTAGACTAACTCATGACTAGCCCTGAACTAACTGTAGCCAAAGGGGTGTTTGGGTGACAGGGTTAGATTGACAATAAATGCACTTCATGGAGAGAGAAAAGTGATTTTTCAGTGGTCCCAATGAGAACTATCTCCAGTTAGCACCTCTTGGGTGGGATAGTTTTTTTGGTGGGTTCGGTGCAACTTGCTCCAATTTAAACCCTCATGCTTGGATAGTTTAGGGCTATTTGAGCCCCAACTAGCTCAAACTAACTCTAACCCATGGATCCAAACAGGGCCTATGGCCAGTCTCGACGCGGAGCAGTCGTGTGCATCGGGAAACGGCGCTCTCTCGGCCGTCGCGCCACTTCAAAGCCGGCGCCAGTGAGAGGTCGCCTCCGCTCTGGCCGGGCATTAATGCGGCACTGACGCTCCAGGGGGACATTGGCCGTTTCACGCGGGAAGCGCGCGCTGGCAAGGGAGTATAGGTTTTGAACCATTTTAGGTGTAGTACTGGTAGTTTGCAAAACTACTCAATTATTGCACTCAGTTTCCTAAGAAATTGTCGTAAAAACATTACTCCACAGTCCGCTTCCCTTCTCCTTTCTCTTCCACCGCCCGCGCACGTCCGTGGGAAGCGACCGGTCAACCCTTATATAGGAGTGCTAGCACAAAAAGATGCATGCATGACCACTAAAATTTCCATATTAAAGCGCCGCTCCGGCGGGAGTATGGCGTATGTTGTTACCTTCGGCCGGCCCATGGCTACCGGGCGACGGTGACCAGAGAAGAGGCAGCGGGAGGGGAATGAATGCAGCTACTGTTTGGGTTCGCCTTCCGGCTTAAATAAATGCGCAGCATCACGTGTACCCGCGGGTGCACAAATTATAACATACGTGTCTGCTTAAGTGGGCGTCACGTAACTGGTGTGTTAGTGAGAGAGATTCTGAGAGAAAGAGTGCGTGTGTGCGACTCTACTCTTCGGACATGTACTCAACCTTTTGCATCGGGATATAAGTATAATGGTATTTACTTTAGCTAGTGATTTACGTGGCCATGTTAACATGGTTGTGTCAAAAAAATGTCACTTCCTGCTCGTGATTTGCGTTATATAATTACAAGCAAGATTCTTGTGCATTGCACGGAACATCAATATGCATTTTTTACAGAACACCTGTTGTGATTGACCCATGCAGGAGTAATCCCATTTGTAAAAACTAGTCATATCTCAAGAATTTTATCGGAAAACTGGTATCTCGAGAATGTCATCGAAAAAATGAAAGATGAGAGATAAGGCGAGGAAGAGTGGAGCGTGGTGGTGACTGGTGGTCGGAATGGGTGGAGGCATGGGGGTGGACGGTGCCGGCAGGCGGCAGCGGCCACCATGCATGCTAGATTGTTCCAGAGACTTATTCCTTTTTTAATTGCTGAGCAATGAGGTTGCGAGAGATAATGATGTGGAGAGAGGTGCCGGTATCTTTTGTAAAATTATCATAGTTTGCTTTCTATCCTCAGATATAGATCATACGGTCTGTATTACAAGATGGCAGGCACACCATCACCACCAACTCGTTTTTTATAAGGGTACAGATGATAAGTTTGCTGACTACTAAAGTAAAGTGTAATTTGTCCATGTTATGCAAGTAAATAAAGGTGATTGTTTATCATACAGGTAAGGTTGGATGAAGGGTGGTAGGAACAAATGCTCCGCCTAGAGCATGTGTGTGTGAGATGGAGTCTTAGTGTGTGTGTGTGAGAGAGAGAGAGAGAGAGGAGAGAGAGATGGAGTCTTAGTTTGTGTGTGTGTGAGAGAGAGGGAGAGAGATGGAGTCTTAGTGTGTGTGTGTGGGGGGGGGGGCGGGCGTGCGTGCTTGCGTGTGTGTGTGTTTGTGTGTGTGTGAGAGAGAGAGATGGAGTCTTAGTGTGTGTGTGTGTGTGTGTTGGGGGGTGCGTGTGTGTGTCGCGGGGTCCTCTGTGGCGGATATAATTTAAGTGTGCATGGCTTTCATCATAGAGAGGTGATGTGTATGGCAGAGGCCACCAACGATGGGGTGCAAGAGAGAAAATGCCCGTAGAGAGGGGAGAGAAGGTGTGTGCGTGTGAGAGGAGTCGACTTCGAGAGAACGTGTTTGTTCGAGAGACACCGAGGAAGATTACTATATATTGATGGTGCATGTAGGCGGGAATTAAACTAAGGGATGGTCTTATTGGTTTCGGGGATATAGGGGAAGAGTGAGAGGCGGGGGGGGGGGGGGGGGGGGGTAGCTAGAAGGAGATTGTTAAGTGTGACTGTGTGTTTTACCCATCCAGGCGGAAGTTATGTGCACAAAAGAGGAGAACGATTTGATGTGGCGTTAGGATTGAGGGTAATTAACTACGTATGGAGACATAGAGACCTTGAACGTGCATGTGTGAGAGGTATACATGTATACGTGGGATGTGTGTGTGCGCGCGCGCGCATGATCGAGATAAAAGAAAGAAGACATAAATCATAAGATCAAGGACATGGGAGAGACGGATCGGTATGACAATATGCATGCATGTGAGAATGCATGGAAGAAGTCCCGACAATTGAGCATGTGTTTTTGTCTTTAAGAGATAGTGGCGTGGGCTGGAGCATGCATCTATGGCGAGCAGAGGGAGTGAGGCGCAACGATTGTGCAAAAGAGACCAACCTATAAATGCATATGTATGGAGAGATATATATAGTGTGGGTGATAGGAAGCAAGACTCCGTGCGAGAAAGAAATGTTGACGGAGAAACTACAGATAGATACAGAGATGGAGATGCTAGCTAGAGGGACATCCACTAGTTTGGGTGTTGGAGATGACCGTCGGGTGGTTCAAAGGGTGAAGTTATATATGTGTGTGAGAGGGCACTTGACTGCATGTAGAGAGAAACATATGTAGTGTGCGTGATAGGAATCAAGAGTGAGGGCGAGAAATAAGGTTGATGGAGAAACAGATAAATAGAAAGATAAAGATGCTAGCTAGTGTGCGTTAGAGATAGGAGTCGAGTGGATCAGAAGGCTGGGTTATGTGTGTGGGTGTGAGAGAGATAGAGAGAGGGTGTGTGTGAGTCACATACAAACAGATATCAGAGAGAAATGAGATCCAGAGAGACGGAGTTTTGTGTCTGCGAGAGAGAAAGATATTTCACAACGAGAGTGATAGCTAGAGAGACATACGAGGGAACGCAAGATATCTCTAGGGAGAGAGGGTGTGTGTGAGCGACATACAAGAGAACAATGGAGAAATATGAGACCCTGAGAGACAGAGTTTGTGTTTGTGTGTGAGAAAGAGATATTGATGAGGAAGAGTCGTAGGTTCTCATATCTAAGGAGTGAAAGACCTCTCTGTATGAGGGGTGTGCGAGTGGCACACATGGGAATAGTAGAGAGAAATGAGACCCCAGGAGACAAAGTTTTGTGTTTGTGTGAGAGAAAGAGATTCCACATGGAGAATCATAGTTAGACACATAGCAGGGAGCGAGATATACTTAGAGAGAGATAGAGTGATGAAGGTCGAGGGAGAGAGTACCATCAGTGTGTTACAAAGATAAAACATCATTGTCGACATACAGGTAGCACAAGAGATACCTGAGAGACGATGAACGTGTATAGGTCCAGAGAGATAGTCCTATATAAGCATGAGTGATAGCTATATGAGACGAATATATGGATTAAAGGGGATTCAAATATTTAAACTGGAGATCACGACATCAATAATATCATAACGCAAATTGGTGTATCAAACATGCATACTCATTTGAATTTGGGCACACGTGTAATGTTATATAGTTTATCAATATTGGTGATCCATAGATTCTTCAATTACAAACAATGCATGGTTTATATGCAATTAATGTCAAAACAGGATTACACTATATGTTGCGTGTGTGAAACACATTATACATGTTTGAGAAGTCAAAAAAAACCCGCATGAAACACACATTAATTGGAGACAGTTAGCGAGGAATGCATACATTGGATTTCAACATAAAGTGGTTTCAAATATTTGAAAATCCAAATTGATGGATACAACCTTATGAATCTGAGATCATGCCATTTGTAAACCATATTTATGTATAAATGGTGTTGTGCTTTTGAAAGTATATATAAAAAATGATGTATATAGAATGTAATTCCAATTGAAAATGGATCCCGCCCGAAAAAAGTAATACAAACAGGATTCGAATTGAGTTGGCACGGTAAATGTGCACTCTGCAAAATTTGAACGAAGCGGGGAAAGTCGCAGTAACCGCCCGGAACCAAAATCTGCGAGATGGAAATCACTGTTGCCTATCCCTGCCACGCAAAGCCTATATGCTGGATTTCTATAGGTTTCGATAGGGGTAGGTTTGTAATTTCACCCAAACGTGACGTAACCGCCTCTCACCCGGATTCATACACGGTGGGCGCCAAAACACAGTGTGTCCTCGGCCGAAATCGACTCCCTCCCCGATTCATATTCATACACGGTGGGCGCCAAAAACAAACTCTCGTCGGCAAATATTCGCTGTATGCGAGATTACCGTCCTATCCCCGACCGACTAGTGTTGCTGTGATGTAGTAGAAATTTGAAACGGGGGCTAAGTTTGTAAATTTCCTCGCATTTGAGACAAGCGCGCCCTGAATACATGGTTCCCCTTCCTCTCTACCTCCCTTTTCCCCATTCGTACTCTGTGGGCGCAAAAACACCCTCTCCACCCCACCCTCCTCCGTCCGCCGCCGTCCGCCACCCCATCCACCGTCATCCTCCACCATGCCGGAGCTGATACCCCGACGCCGCTGTCCATTACAAGAGATCGACCTCTCTCATCCACGGCTTCGGACCGGGATCCTTGCATCCCGTCCTCTCGCTTCATCCCCGCCGTCATCCACCTTGCCGGCGCCGCTCCTACGACCGTCTCGTCCACCTCACCCCGCCGCCACCGTCTACCCTCCTAGATCTGCTTCCACGCCGCCGACAGCCATCGCTACTGCAGCACCGTCAAATTCTCAGCAGATGCCTACACGGCGCCGCACCAGAGGCGGTACTCTTTCGTATCTGCTCAACTTATTTATCGCAACAAGAAAATAGATCGCCACTGCTTTACTCTGATTTCTTGTCTTGGTTGCGAAGTTGCCTTTGTCCGGTTTGCACCATCAGATCTGCCATGGCACGCTCAACACCATACTCGCAATGCTTATGGTTTTCCCCTTTTATATTCCACACTAGTTAAATCACAGTAGACTAAATTTCAAAATTGGGTCAGTCGATTTTTCAGAGCTCGCCGGAGTTCGCCGGTGCGATCGAAGGGGCTCGGGTGGTTGTGGGGCCTCGCCGAACAAAGAAAACTCAACGCGGGTGGGGGTTGGGGTGGGGGTGGCGGAGGAACACAGGCGGTGGGGGCCAGTGGTCTGGCCGGCGGCCCGTGCGGTGTTCTGTATGGGAAGAATCAGAGACGAGGAAGAAGAAGGGTTAGGAGACGTAGGATCTTCATCCAACCGCCTGAAATGGTCGAGAGACAGCTAGGAGTTGCATTCTTAATGCGCTCTGGTTCATTATGTGTGGGCACTGCACAACCAACATTTTATTATCCAAAATCTGCTTGCTCTTCTTTACCATGTCCCTCTTCCGTTCTTGTTTAATATGTACTCTCTCCGTTCCTAAATACAAGTCTTTGTATAGATTCCACCATGGACTACATATGGAGCAAAATGAGTGAATCTACACTCTAAAATGTACCTGGATACATTTGTATGTGATCCATAGTGGAAATCTCTACCAAGACTTATATTTTGGAATGGAGGGAGTATGATAGTAGTACAATATGTTCCTTGCTGAAGATGAGCAGGGACATTTGCAGTGTAGAGGTCTATACGGTCGGTTGTGATGGACACTTTGAGCCTCTTTGATTCTTAGGATCTTGTAAACATGGGAATATGATTTGTAGTGGCCTGCCCACTTGAATCCTATAAGAATAGCAAGGAAATGCGGGGAGCTGTGTCGCCTTTGAGCGTTACATTGATATTAATAGTACCGCACCTTCACTTGAAGAGAGCTGGTACCCGAAGCTTTTCTAGCCGTACCGGCAATACTAGCACATATATTCCAGCAAGTTCCACTTTGCTGATTTTACTCTGATGCTTAAGGTTTTCCCGTTATATCTACACTATGATCTATGTAGCTGCTTTGTGTCGCACTAGCAGCAGTCCACTCTTGAAGCTAAACACTACAATGACTTACAAAATTGGCACCAAGGCATTGAGTGCCATTCTGGATGCAATGAAACTCATACGCTCCCCAACTGTTGATTCTTGTTCAGAATATCATCCTAATGACTATTCTAACCTTGAGGAGTCAAAGGCAGATGGCCTGTCATGTTCACCCATCAAGGTGCATGTTCTAATTTGGCAATGTTTTATTGATTGCGGGTATCTTGCATATGTTGTCTTGCATTTCTTCTACTTTGTTGCACCGCCATCTGCTTAGTTTACTCATCATATATGTCGAGATGCCATGCCCATCCATTATCAGTACATATTCCATCTATCATCATACCATGTTTTCCACTCAAATGTTGTTCTTGTGCATCAGACATCAAAAAGGAAGAGGGTGATTGCCGAACCTGAAGGAGCACCAGCAAAGTCCTTGAAAAACGTGGTGGTGCCAGAGAAATCAGACAACACCCCACTTATATTGGCTGTACAACCAGTGACACAAAACGTAGGACCGACTCCAGCAGATTATACCCATACTTCACTGGCCACACCACTAGCCCCACCACATAGGACCTGCACTCCAGCAAAAGGTATACCGATTTCATTTGCCATAGCACCAGTTGTACCACCTCCAGCAAAAAGTACAGCAAGTCCACCGGCCGAAGACCTATCCCAACTACAGAGACAGCCAATTCCTGCAGATTGGAACCCCATTCCATTTATTCCCAATTTCAAAGACAATGCTTTCAATGTTGTTAGGGACTACGTGCATATATTCCCATCATGGGAAGATTATTGTGAAGACAAACACCATTTTCACATCTTCCTGTCCAACTTACGTGTAAGTGCTATTATTCATGGCTATTATTTTCCTGTTTTCTGCTCATTGAACACATCAATGATTTACATTACATTGTTGTAACTAGGCGAGGGTCAATCTGGATAGTCATGACGAGCAAAGCTTGCTTGTGCTTTTCAAGGAAGCATTGCAGCAGTATCGGTGTTACCTGAGGAAATTACACTTTGATGGCAAGTCTATAAACGAATTTCCGGTGAAGTCTCCTGTGCTAAATTTAGAAGACATTGAATGTAAAAACCTTGTTATGCACTGGTCTCGTTCCCAGGATGAGGTACTGTCTATAAAATCACATGACAATTTGAACTTCTACTTTTCCGCATGTGCCTTACGGATCTTTTTTGCATGAAATCTGCTCGAAGAAGAATTCCGGTTTGACAAGAATGACATGATATCTCAAATATGCTGCCCGCTGCTTTGCTCTTGTTAGTACCTATTGTCCTGTATCACTGTACTTGCATACATACCTAGTTCATTATGTGACAGCAGTATGCATGATAGCTTGCTTATCAATTGTTCGCTCCAAATTATCTAATCTGTATGAATGGTTACATTAGTGTAGAATATATCCAATGCCAATGTTTTTTTAGCCCTGCATTGTTCTTGTAAGTACATGTTGTCCTTTATCACTGTACTTATAATGACAGGTAGTTGTTCATGTACCATCACTCTGCAGCTTATTTTCCTTTGCCCTCCATATTCTACACATCAGATCTATATTTACTCTTACCATAAGGTTGGTACTGAAGAAGTTTAGCTGTGCATTGCTCTTGGCTGTACCTTTTGCCTATATCGCTGCACTTACATTTATAGCTACTTGGTTATGTAGCATCACTCTTCATCTTATCTTAAATATTCTCCATTTTTCGTATATTATCACATCTATATTTACTCTTAACAAAATGTAGAATAAAGGCAATGCTTTTGAAGAAGATTCTGTGGTAAACTTCTTGAATTGCGCCCCCCATCAGCATGGACAAGGCCTTTATAGAGCCTGTCTTCACCACTAATGTAAGTTTTTCCATCTCAAGCCTTCAAACTTTGTTGTATATATTTTGTTAGGCATGACTGCAACAACTGTTTATTTTTGGTGTTTGCATCAAATTGCTTGTTTAAAGTTTATTATATGTAGTTCATAAACAAAAGTTTGTCCTTTCTCAATTTAAGTTTTCAGTTGCACAACCAAGTTCCTTCTTCATACCATGTAAATTAAACTATATAGAGCAAGTGATCTTTTTTTGCTGTCTGCTTGTGCTTTATTATCATAGTGGCGAACTTTGATGCCCAGTGGATGTAATATGTCGTAATTTCTTTATTGTATAGTATAGGTTTTTTTCTTATTCACGATGCTGCAGTTATTTTACTGTATATATATCCTGTCTTCGCAGTAAACCGGCCAAACCGTAAAATTACGGTACATAATCGGGCCGTCATGCAATCACGATGTAGGTTGGGCCTGAAACGTGCCGATCAGCTCACGGGCCGGCAGCAGCCCGAAATGAACCCCGGCCCATGATTGTGCGAATCAAATCATGGGCTTTTAACATGCCAAAATTGTCTGGGTCCTTGTTTGGCCCAATCAGATATCGGCTGCGAGCAGGCCGGATGCAAACTGGGCTGTAGTTAGGCCCAACTATATGACGGGCTTTTAATAGGCCGAAATTAATATAGGGCCGAAATGTTAAACGGGCCCTTAACAGACCAAAACTAATATCAGGCCGAATTACTAAGTGGGCCTTTAGCAAGTGGGTCCAAAAGCATAGTGTCCAGTTGACGGGCCAAATCTGATATGGGCCATAATTGAGCCCAAAGCCTCTTAAAGGGCCGGACCTGATCTGGGCCGTAATTTGGCCCAGAACGTGGTAGGATTTTAACGGGCCGGATCTTATATGGGCCACTATTAGGACCGGAGCGTGGTAGGCCATTAATGGACCGGATCAAATATGGCCCGGCATTTGGCCCAAAACATGGCAGCCAGTTAATGGGCCGGCCTACTAGGGTCCTCAAAATCTTGTGGGCCTACAACTCGGTCGGCCCATTAATGTCGGCGAAATCTCGTGGGCCTTTAGCTGGGCCGGCCCATTATGACCCGCAAGAATCTTGTGGGCCTTTACCTGGGCCGGCCCATTATGGCACAAAAAATCTTCTGGGCCTTTACCTAGGCCGGCCCATTATGGCCCGCAAAATCTTGTGGGCCTTTAGCTGGGCCAGCCCATTATGGTTTGCAAAATTTTGTGGGCCTTTAGCTGGGCCGGCCCATTATGGTCCGCAAAATCTTGTGGGCCTCTAGTTGGGCCGTGCCACGTGTCGACGTATCATAGGCGCCTTTTGTCCAGTGAGTGGATGACATCTGTCCCGACGATGAGCCGACACGTGTTTCCTCTAGCCAATGATGATTTTACACATGGAAAATCCCCATTGGTCGGGGCTGTTAACGGGTTATCGGATCCAAAACCCGACCCGATAGCTTAACGGCGTTCCGTTACGGTGGATGCCACGTGTCGGTCACCCTTGACGAAAGCACTTATGTGACGCATGATTTATCGTCATGGAAGTGGACACTTCTGTGATGATAATTTTGGTAATGTCATGGAACACTTCTACGACAGCACAGCTATGACTATCTTGATTCTGTCATAAATTTGTCATGGATGTACATGCATGACAAAAAAAGCGACCTACTGTGACAAACACGTATCATCACGGAAGTGTATTTTTTTTGTAGTGGAGCCATCGCCTGCCCGTGAGAGATCTTTTGAGGTCTCTGCGTGGCGGCGAGCCCTCTCTTTTTTTTCCGCAGCCTTGGTTGCCGCTCCCTTGTTACGAGTAGTTCTCGACCTAGAGCTCTGCTCACCGGCCATGGCAACGACGGACGAAGAAGAAGCACTTATGAGGAGGAAAGGTAGAGTGATTTTTGGTTAGGTAGTTCCCCTTTTTATAACCTAAGTACTAGCACTAGTACTAATACCTGCATAGTGGGAACACATTCAGGTTTGGTACGTACTACTAGTAGGTGTGAGAAGGCTTTCGAATATGATGGGAACAAGGTAAAGATTAATTGATGGTTTTGGTTTCGAGGCCCAAAACGACTCCCGATGAGTTTAGAGAAACATAAATTTCAAGTACTACACTGCTCAAATGCGTAAATATTATGTTACTATCAAAAATTGGCACAAAATACGAAGGAGACCAATGGAAGTACTACTAGCAACCCACGATTTAACTACTCGCATGCGTGCAGTGGAGTAATAATGTCTTTCTTCCGCCCTCACGTCCACTCAATTTGCATGCGCTGTATTAATTGACCATCAATGAAGTGAACGACTTTACATGCATCAAATTATCACATGGGGTGGATCTTGGTACAAAATTGTGTTTGCCCGTGTACCCACGTGTGCGTGCGAGGAATGAGTGCGTGCATGGTGTGCGTGCACATCTTCGCTTCGTGCATGTACCGCCAGTATGGCTCAGGGAGGACGAGTACATTCTTCTGGAACCAACAGCACGTCACTGTGATCAATCCACGCAAGGAGGTCACGACAACACCTACACATGTGCCACATGGCTTCATGAACTATAAGAGAGACACTGTGTAGCGTGCCATTGGTATTCTAATTTATGTGTTTTGCACATACTCGAAGTACTAGTAAGGTACACGTGCATTGCACGCATCAGATTTTGCAACCAAATTATGAATAAATACCACACTATAGCATGTAAGCTCTGAGTCATATATGCCTGATGTAGCCCTTTGTTTAATTCTTATAGTTCATCTCATTCAAAATCAATTAGTTTTTATAAAAAATCTAAGAACACGGGAATAGGAAAAACATGGGATTATAGTGGAATGTCGTCTTGAATCCTACAGGATTGTATGAGTGTTTGATTGTGCATAGAAAAAACATAGAATTATTTCAAAGAGGTTTGAGTGGATGGGATGTTTCCTATGAAATCTAGTGCAAATGAATCATATGAAAAAATTCCTATGGTTTACAATCCTACGAATCAATCAACCAAGATAGGAAAAATTCCTAATGATTAGAATCCTCCAAAATTCCTTTGAGAATCCTGTGAATCAAAGAAGCCCTTAATCTATTTTATGATTCATGGAATTGTGTGTTGTAAAGCATAAAGTAAAAACAAATAATGGCAATTCAACTAGAAAAAAGTTTGGGCAGTTATGATACGGAAGATTCTAGAACAAAAGAGAACCACTGTTGTTTTGAGGTTTGTGCATTATGCTTAAGTTCAACCATGGAGTCTGCTAGATTGTACATGTGGCAAAATCCGGTGGGGGGCTAGAAGATGGTGCGAGGGGCCGAGTGGAGGGAGACTATGAAGGAATGCACAAGTGCGAGATCGATATTTAGAGAGAGGGGGCTAACACATGCATTGATGCCGCAGTGGCGGAGCCATGAAAAATAAATGAGCTAGGGGGCCAAGCATTGCTAATCCTTTACGAGGAGGGTCAATTCATGAACTTAAACCATTTTAGCAGCAATTGTCTAATGATCACATTCATATTAGCCTTGATATATAGTGATGTTAGGGGGGAGGGGGCAGGGCCCTTACTGCCCCCTGTCTTCGCCATTGTGCACGCGTCTGAGAGATGAAGCAGAAGGCATGGATGATGATAGGGGGCCATAATTAATGTGGGTGTATTAGCTATATATGTTAATCCTATATAGAGAGGTATAGATTGATCGATGTGGAAGTGGGAAAGAGGGTGAGACCTCGCTGGATATATCAATTGATCGGTTTGTGTGGAAAACTATGAAAGACCTAGCTATATACACATGTACATAGAGGAACATCGATCGTTGCGCATGCACGCATGAGAGATAAAGAAAGCCCGATATGATGGAGAGGGGGATGTGTGTTGGTGCGTGCCTTCATGGGAGACCGACCTGAAGAAAAAGATTGCATGCGTGTGATAACCCACAAGTATAGGGGATCAATTGTAGCCTCTTTCGATAAGTAAGAGTGTCGAACCCAACGAGGAGCTAAAGGTAGAACAAATATTCCCTCAAGTTCTATCGACCGCCGATACAACTCTACGCACACTTGACGTTCGCTTTACCGGAAACAAGTATGAAACTAGAAGTACTTTGTAGGTGTTGTTGGATAGGTATGCAAGATAATAAAGAGCAAGTAAATATAAAGTAGGGGCTGTTTAGATGAAGACACAACTAAATTAATTTTGGTAAAGAGCTTTTGTCAACAAGAAGGTTATTTGTCCCTAGGCAATCGATAACTAGACCGGTAATCATTATTGCAATTTTATTTGAGGGAGAGGCATAAGCTAACATACTTTCTCTACTTGGATCATATGCACTTATGATTGGAACTCTAGCAAGCATCCGCAACTACTAAAGATTCATTAAGGTAAAACCCAACCATAGCATTAAAGCATCAAGTCCCCTTTATCCCATACGCAAACAACCTACTTCGGTCTGTGCTTCTGTCACTCACGCCACCCACCATAAGCAAATCACAAACATATTGCAACACCCTACAGCGGGAATCCCTCATGCTTGCGCGACATGGAGAGCACCATAGGACATCACCAATAACAAAACATACAACTCAAACCAATCACGATCATCAAATAGCCATTAGGACAAAATAGATCTACTCAAACATCATATGATAGCCATACATCATTGGGAAATAATATATAGCGTTGAGCACCATGTTTAGGTAGAGATTACAGCGGGTAAGAGAGAGGTTACACCGCTGCATAGAGGGGGGAAGAGTTGGTGATGATGGCGGTGAAGTTGTTGGTGAAGATGGCGGTGATGATGATGACCCCGGCAGCGCTCCGGCGCCACCAGAAGCAAGGGGGAGAGGGCCCCCCTTCTTCTTCTTCTTCCTTGACCTCCTCCCTAGATGGGAGAAGGGTTTCCCCTCTGGTCCTTGGCTCCCATGGCGTGGGAGGGACAAGAGCCCCTCCAAGATTGGATCTATCTCTCTGTCTCTCTCTGTTTCTGCGTTCTGTTCTGGCTCTGTTTCACCGTTTCGTGTATATATGGAGATCCGTAACTCCGATTGGCCTGAAACCTTCGCCGTGATTTTTTTTCCCGAAAATTAGCTTTCTTGCGGCAAAAGAAGAGCGTCAACCTCCTTACGGGTGGCTCTCGAGGGTAGGGGGCACGCACAGGGGGGTCAGGCGCGCCCCCCTACCTCATGACTACCTCAGGCACCGTCTCGCGTGGATTTTTCTTCCAAAATTTTCCAAATATTCCAAAAATAAGCTCCATCCGTTTTTATCCCGTTTGGATTCCGTTTGGTATGGATATTCTGCGAAACATAAAACATGCAACAAACAGGAACTGGCACTGGGCACTGGATCAATATGTTAGTCCCAAAAATAATATAAAAAGTTGCCAAAAAGTATATGAAAGTTGAATAATATTGGCATGGAACAATCAAAAATTATAGATATGACGGATACGTATTAGCATCCCCAAGCTTAATTCCTGCTCGTCCTCGAGTAGGTAAATGATAAAAAAGTTAATTTTTGATGTGGAATGCTACCAAGCATAATCTTGATCATATGTCTAATCATGGCATGAATATTAAGACACGAGTGATTCAAAGCAATAGTCTATCCTTTGACATAAAAATAATAATACTTCAAGCATACCAACCAAGCAATTATGTCTTATTGAAATAACATAGCCAAAGAAAGCTCATCCCTACAAAATCATATAGTCTGGCTATGCTCCATCTTCACCACACAAAATATTCACATCATGCACAACCCCGATGACAAGCCAAGCAATTGTTTCATACTTTTGACGTTCTCAAACCTTTTCAATTTTCACGCAATACATGAGCGTGAGCCATGGACATAGCACTATAGGTGGAATAGAATATGATGGTGGAGAAGACAAAAAGGAGAAGATAGTCTCACATCAACTAGGCGTATCAATGGGCTATGGAGATGCCCATCAATAGATATCAATGTGAGTGAGTAGGGATTTCCATGCAACGGATGCACTAGAGCTATAAATGTATGAAAGCTCAACAAAAGAAACTAGTGGGTGTGCATCCAACTCGCTTGCTCACGAAGACCTAGGGCACTTGAGGAGGCCCATCATTGGAATATACAAGCCAAGTTCTATAATGAAAGATTCCCACTAGTATATGAAAGTGACAACATAGGAGACTCTCTATCATGAAGATCATGGTGCTACTTTGAAGCACAAGTGTGGAAAAAGGATAGTAGGATTGTCCCTTTTTTTTATTTGGCCTTTTTTTATTTGGCCTTTTTTTGGGACAATGCTCTATTAATGATGATCATCACACTTTTATTTACTTACAACTCAATATTACAACTCGATACTAGAACAAAGATATGACTCTATATGAATGCCTCCGGCGGTGTACCGGGATGTGCAATGATCTAGCGTAGCAATGACATCAAAAAACGGACAAGCCATGAAAACATCATGCTAGCTATCTTACGATCATGCAAAGCAATATGACAATAAATGCTCAAGTCATGTTTATGATGATGATGGAAGGTGCATGGCAATATATCTCGGAATGGCTATGGAAATGCCATGATAGGTAGGTATGGTGGTTGTTTTGAGGAAGGTATATGGTGGGTTTATGGTACCGGCGAAAGTTGCGCGGTACTAGAGAGGCTAGCAATGATGGAAGGGTGAGAGTGCGTATAATCCATGGACTCAACATTAGTCATAAAGAACTCACATACTTATTGCAAAAATCTATTAGTCATCTAAACAAAGTACTACGCGCATGCTCCTAGGGGGATAGATTGGTAGGAAAAGACCATCGCTCGTCCCCGACCGCCACTCATAAGGAAGACAATCAATAAACACCTCATGCTCCGACTTCGTTACATAACGGTTCACCATACGTGCATGCTACAGGACTTGCAAACCTCAACACAAGTATTTCTCAATTTCACAATTACTCAACTAGCATGACTCTAATATCACCACCTTTATATCGCAAAACTATTGCAAGGAATCAAACATATCATATTCAGTGATCTACAAGTTTATGTAGGACTTTATGACTAACCATGTGAATGACCAGTTCCTGTCATCTCTCTAAATAGATATAAGTGAAGCAAGAGAGTTTAATTATTTCTACAAAAGGTATGCCCACACTCTAACAAATATAAGTGAAGCAAAATAGCATTCTAAAAATGGCGGTTGTCTAAGTAAAGAGAAATAGGCAATCCAAACTTCAAATGATATAAGTGAAGCACATGAAGCATTCTATAAAGCCATACTCAAAAGATATTAGTGAAGTGCAATGAGCATTCTATAAATCAACCAAGGACTATCTCATACCAGCATGGTGCATAAAAAAAATAAACAAGAAAACTAAAGCAAAGACGCTCCAAGATTGCACATATCGCGTGAACGAAACGAATCTGAAAACATACCGATACTTGTTGAAGAAAGAGGGGATGCCTCCCCAGCATCCCCAAGCTTAGACGCTTGAGTCTCCTTGAATATTTACTTGGGGTGCCTCGGGCATCCCCAAGCTTGAGCTCTTGCCTCTCTTCCTTCTTCTCACATCGAGACCTTCTCGATCATCGAACACTTCATCCACACAAAACTTCAACAGAAAACTCGGTAAGATCCGTTAGTATAATAAAGCAAATCACCACTATAAGTACTGTTGCAAACCAATTCATATTTTGTTTTTGCATTGTGTCTATTGTAGTATAACTTTTTCATGGCTTAATCCACTGATATAAATTGATAGTTTCATCAAAACAAGCAAACTATGCATCAAAAATAGAATCTGCCTAAAACAGAACAGTCTGTAGCAATCTGAACATTCACCATACTTATGGTACTTGAAAAATTCTACAAAAATTAGGAAATATAAAAAATTTGTATAGGAAGACAGTGCAAAAAGAATCAGAACCATTTGACGTTCCAGCTAAAAATGCAAAATCGCGCACTACAGCCAAAGTTTCTGTCCTGCACCGTACAAACCATCAAGCAAATGTAAACATCCTAAAGGCAAACCTTGGCACATTATTTTTATAATACAATGGAATTGTACAAGGGGATAATTATTTTTGTTGAAAAGTTTCTGTAATTAAGATTCACAAAGTTCCCATGGGCATGAAAAAGTTCAAGGACGTCCCCCATTTTCACAATGCTCGTCTCTATCACTTTCACTTTCCTTTTTGAAAAAGTTTTGGGTTCCCCTCTTTATTTTTGTTGTTTTTAAACTATATGCAAGCACTCAACAGAAATAAATGACTCTCTAAAACTTCCGGGTTGTCTCCCTGGCAGCGCTTTCTTTAAAGCCATTAAGCTAGGCATATAGTGCTCAAGTAATGGATCCACCCGGATCCCGAGGTATATCAAAGCCAATTTTAATTAACAATGATTTGTAATTTAGTAGTGAGCACAAAGCAACATATATCATGCAACAACGAAGTCTAACTCTCTTCCTATGCATCGGCATGTCATAAAAGAACAATTCGTGCACACAAAGTAAAGGCCAATGCATAGTATAAATAGTTTCTTGCAATTTTATTGTATTGGAAACATAGAGAGGTGGAGATATAGTTCCTCTCTCATAATAATTGCAAGTAGGAGCAGCAAGCACATGCATATTATATTCATCAAAATCATCATGTGCAACAGTAAAAGGCAACCCATCAATATAATCCTTAATAAGTGCAAACTTCTCTGATATAGTGTAGTCGGGAGAATTCAAAAAGATAATAGGACTATCATGCGTGGGTGCAATAGCAACAATTTCATGTTTAACATAAGGAACTATAGCAAGTTCATCTCCATAAGCATAATTCATATTGGCATCTTGGCCACAAGCATAGCAAGGATCATCAAAAAGGGATATTTCAAGAGAATCAACGGGATCATAACAATTATCATAGCAATCATCCTTCGGTAAGCACGAAGGGGAATTAAACAATGTATAAGTTGAAGAGTTACTCTCATTAGAAGGTGGGCACGGGTAGCTAATCCGCTCTTCCTCCATTTGTTCTTCGCTCTCCTCCTCATCTTTTTCATCCAATGAGCTCACAGTTTCATCAACTTATTCTTCCATAGATTCCTGCAAAATATTAGTCTCTTCTTGGACAGTGGAGACTTTCTTAATAAGCGCATTAATTTCGTAATTGTATTCATAATTCTCATAACAGTATTTCAGTATAGCTAGATTTTCAGGTCTATAAACAGCATCATCAAAATCTTCAAACTCTTTAAACATAGATTCAATTTCATAAGCACCCTTAAAAGCAACAAATTCTTCTATTTGTTCCACATCATAGTAATCATATATACCATTAGCATAAGAAGCTAACGTTTTATTATCATTAAATTCACATGAAAAGGGAAGGTGTGGAGCCTTCACCTTAGAGCAACAAGTATAATCATATCTCAAGCATAGTTGCCTAGCATACCAATTCAATATTTGAATTTGATCCCATAATAGTTTCCCTTTTTGTGTCAAGCAGTAATCCCTAAAGTATTCACGTTGATCCAACGTTACTCCCATTACATAATTGACTGGGGTTTTCTCAGGATTATTAAAGTAGTACATAATATCTTTCATATAATCAGCATCGAGGGTTTTAGGAGGTTCCCCATCTCCATGAGCAGAAAGTAGACCTAATTTTTTTGGTATTTCGTGTTCCATATCCATAACTAAAGATAGAGAACAACTAAGAACAGCAAATAAAAAGTACTTAGTGATAAAGCAAACAAGCACACACGAGAATATTCACCCCATGCTATTGCTCCCCGGCAACGGCGCCAGAAAAAGGTCTTGATAACCCACAAGTATAGGGGATCAATTGTAGCCTCTTTAGATAAGTAAGAGTGTCGAACCCAACGAGGAGCTAAAGGTAGAACAAATATTCCCTCAAGTTCTATCGACCACCGATACAACTCTACGCACACTTGACGTTCGCTTTACCGGAAACAAGTATGAAACTAGAAGTACTTTGTAGGTGTTGTTGGATAGGTATGCAAGATAATAAAGAGCAAGTAAATATAAAGTAGGGGCTGTTTAGATGAAGACACAACTAAATTAATTTTAGTAAGGAGCTTTTGTCAACAAGAAGGTTATTTGTCCCTAGGCAATCGATAACTAGACCGGTAATCATTATTGCAATTTTATTTGAGGGGGAGGCATAAGCTAACATACTTTCTCTACTTGGATCATATGCACTTATGATTGGAACTCTAGCAAGCATCCGCAACTACTAAAGATTCATTAAGGTAAAACCCAACCATATCATTAAAGCATCAAGTTCCCTTTATCCCATACGCAAACAACCTACTTACTCGGGTCTGTGCTTCTGTCACTCACGCCACCCACCATAAGAAAATCACAAACATATTGCAAACCCCTACAGCGGGAATCCCTCACGCTTGCGCGACACGGAGAGCACCATAGGACAGCACCAATAATAAAACATACAACTCAAACCAATCACGATCATCAAATAGCCATTAGGACAAAATAGATCTACTCAAACATCATATGATAGCCATACATAATTGGGAAATAATATATAGCGTTGAGCACCATGTTTAGGTAGAGATTACAGCGGGTAAGAGAGAGGTTACGCCGATGCATAGAGGGGGGAAGAGTTGGTGATGATGGCGGTGAAGTTGTTGGTGAAGATGGCGGTGATGATGATGGCCCCGGCAGTGCTCCGGCGCCACCGGAAGCAAGGGGGAGGGGGCCCCCCTTCTTCTTCTTCCTTGACCTCCTCCCTAGATGGGAGAAGGGTTTCCCCTCTGGTCCTTGGCTCCCATGGCGTGGGAGGGGCGAGAGCCCCTCCGAGATTGGATCTATCTCTCTGTCTCTCTCTGTTTCTGCGTTCTGTTCTGGCTCTGTTTCACCGTTTCGTGTATATATGGAGATCCGTAACTCCGATTGGCCTGAAACCTTCGCCGTGATTTTTTTCCCGAAAATTAGCTTTCTTGTGGCAAAAGAAGAGCGTCAACCGCCTGATGGGTGGCTCACGAGGGTAGGGGCACGGCTAGGGGGGTCAGGCGCGCCCCCTACCTCGTGACCACCTCGGGCACCGTCTCGCATTGATTTTTCTTCCGGAATTTTCCAAATATTCCAAAAATAAGCTCCGTCCATTTTTATCCCATTTGGATTCCGTTTGGTATGGATATTTTGCGAAACATAAAACATGCAACAAACAGGAACTGGCACTGGGCACTGGATCAATATGTTAGTCCCAAAAATAATATAAAAAGTTGCCAAAAAGTATATGAAAGTTGAATAATATTGGCATGGAACAATAAAAAATTATAGATACGACGGAGACGTATCAGCGTGCGATGGATAATGCCGACTGGTAGTGTGTGTGCATGCATGCACGAGAGAAAGTTAGTGGTACAATTATAAAGAGAAGACTACTGTGTGGGTGTAAAAGAATAGATGAATAGGTGAGGTCACAATCATTGTAAAGTTGAATTCAAATATTTGAATAAGAGATCCTGATGTTTGGAACCCATGCATGCATGAATATAACGGAGATCTGCGTGGTGTGGATTGGAAACGAGCATGTTGTAATGTATACACATTGAACAAGGTCAGACTGATTTGAATTTGAGATACCGATGACAGACATAATTTGGCCACGTCGCATCCGTGCATGGACACACTATTCTAATTGGAGATGATGGGCGGCTTTTGCATCACATATCTATATCTATACCCCTATATATATTATATTATATATATTTTTATATTGTGTGCGGGTAACTTTAACTTTGAAAGATGGTCGTTGGATGAGGTGAATCCGATGGTCCAAAGATGGCAAATTTGAGCACTACTGGCTGTTGGATATCATCTAGATTCCACCAGATTCCGCCACATGTATAATCTAGAAGACTCCATGGTTGAAGTTAAGCATAATGCACAAACATCAAAACACAAGCACTTCTTATTTGTTCTAGAATCTTCCGTATCAGAATTGCTCAAATGTTTTTCTACATGATTTGCCATTATTTATTTTTACTTTATGTCTTATGACGCACAATTCCATGAATCTTAAAATAGATTAGCTTTCTTATAGAAACTAGATGATTTTGAATGAAATGAACTATAAGAATTAAACGAACATCTACATCATGCATATATGACTCAAAGCTTGCATGCTATAATGTGGTATTTATTCATAATTTGGTTGCCAAATCTCATGCGTGCAATGCACGTGTAACTTACTCTAGTCTAAATGGTGTTTGTGTGTGTGTTGTGCGTGTTGAGGTGCAAATTGTCTTTTTTTGGGGTACACGTTAAGCTTGTTCTTCCGAAATTTGAAGTCGCGCCTTGTTATGCCGAAAATTCAAGCTAGCGTCTCTTTCTATCGTGCTGCGAAACTCCCGCCTCTTCAACCCGCGCCTTGTTAACCCAAAATATTTAAGATATAGCTTTGTCTCGTTGTGCTCAGACAACTCCCTCCATCTCAACCCACGCCTTGCTATTCCGAAATTACAACGCGCGCGAAAACTCCCACCTCATGTGAAATCCCGACATGCGAAATGCCCGTGGTACCCCTGAACCAAAAGAACTGCCTCAAATCGGTGGGGGTACTTTCGTAACTTACCCCACATTTCAGACAAGCGCGTCTCTGAGCCATGGTTCCCCACTGCCATCCCATCCGCCCACCCATTCGTACACCGAGGCCGCGAAAACCCGTGATGAAACCCCACACCCTGCTCCATCCGCCACCCAGCCGGAGCCTCTCCCCGATGACATCATCGATAGCAACACCTCGACGTCCCTCATCCACCGTACCGGATGAGGATCCGTCGTCGATCTCATCATCCCGCCGGTTCAGCCACCCCGTCCTCCACCTCCAAGGAGCTGCCCCGACGTTCCCCTCGTCTTTCGCGCCACCTCCATTCCCACACCGCCGTCTTCACCTGCACCACCGGAAGAGCATCATCATCACCATTTCCTCGGATAAAGCTACGGCCTAATCGACGCCACCAAAGATGTTGTACACTAATCACCGCATTTTCTTCTTGATTTGATCTCATGGTGCTGCTGGCGCTCGGTCCCGAGCCAAAACGGCGCGACTCCATCCACGGCGGCGTTGCCGGCCACTTCCTCCACGGCGTCGCTCCCTCGGCGGCGACGTCCACATCAGTAGGACCTGCTGCTGCTTTAGCTCTCGCTCGCGCTGCTGCTCTGCTCTTGCTCTCGGTCCTCTGCCTAGTCTGCTCTTGCTATTGCTCTTGCTCACGCTGCTGCTCTCGCTCTTGCTCTTGCTTGAGATGCTGCTCCGGTTTAGCTACACTTCACTCCGATGCCGCCTGGGTGAAGGAAGAACCAGCCGCAGCGGGGAGGGGGGCTCGCCGAAGAGGTACCCCACTATCTATCTTAGGGTTCAGGACGGGGCGGTGGTCGCCGGCGATGGCGGGGCGGTGGCAGGGCGGTGGCGTGGGGATCGCTGGAGAAAAAGCTCGGCACGGGGGGCCTAGAGGGATGGCCGGGGCGGCGGCGGACCAGCGGTGGGGAGTGTTTTCGGGGCGGACGGGGCGACGCACCACCGGCCGCGGGCGGCTGGGGGCTGCTGTTTGGCCGGCTTAGGGGGGTGGAGGTTGAAGATGAACCGCAGACCCTTGATTTCGTATCCAATGGCTGCAAAATCGACTGACGAGAGATGAAAAAATCATTCATCCGACGTGTAGCCTCACCTTGCTAGTGCGTTCAGTTTCGACAGCAAAATTCAGTTTCGACAGTTAAGTTCAGTTTTGACAGTTAAGTTCAGTTTCGACAGTTAAATTCAGTTTCGACAGTTAAGTTCAGAGATGAGCAGCTGATGTATTTACATCTAGCACTTTGTGGTTATGTATTTTACGTCATGTATTGGAGATGCTATTAGAATTCCACTCAAGTTAACGTTGTTCGTTGTCTCTCTTGTCCTGCTTCAGCCCCGGCGTCGTACAACTCACCGGAGCTGCTCCATCAACGAAACCCTCCATCAAGCGGAGCAGTACCTCAGGCTCCATCTCCAGACGCCTAAGATCTTCTTCCCCTCCTCCGACAGCCAAGTCAGCCGGAGCATCCTCACCGGCCAACCCAATCACGCTGAGATCGACATGGCTTCGCCAAAGAGGTTGTACACTTGTTGCATCTCTTTTTTACTCTACATGTTATATATATTGTCCACTTAGCACTCGTAGTAACGGGAAATACAATTATTTTATCCTACTGTATGACAAGCAGTGAGGTACCAGGCAACTTAGCTATCCGTGATGGACTCTCTTGAATGCCATCATTATTTATCTCTACGCGTTTGAGCTGTGCATTTGTCGATGGGCCTGGGAGTTGAGCTAGTATGGCAGTGTCCTGGGTCCAAAGTAATAGAAGTAGCACAAAAACATTTTTTTAGTGTAGGATTTTCCTTTCTCAAGCCTGCCTACTAGAATCGCCAGTGCTTGAAAGGAAAAGTGAATGAAAAACATCGTAATTGGAAAGTTTCCTATGGTACTACTTTTCATGAATTTGGTGCAAAGGAATGGAGCAAAGGAAAATTGTAGGCTTTGTTCCTTTAGTGTCTCCTTGAAAGAAAAACCGTAGGAATTCTAATTTCCACTTCTCCTCCTTTTCATATTCCTATTCATCAAGCACAAGACTAAGAGATAGTAGCATAATAGCATTATAACCATACATTTTCTTGTGGTTTGACTTAATCTCACCATGCTTTTTTGCATCCTGTGATCTTCCAATTGTTGTGAATCAAACACCCAGATTGGCAGAAATCCTGTGTTTTTAAATTCTCTGTTTTGCACGTGCATTCCTATCCTATTCCTGTCTATTTCCTATCCCCGCATTGTTAGAATCCTCAAATTCAAACAAGCCCTTACTCAATTACTTCTGTTACAGATATGTGTCAAAGAAAACCTTGTGTGGTTTTTCCTGCTGCTGCGGCGCTGTGTTCCACCCCAGCTCAGCTGCTCCAACGACGGAAGGGTTCACCACAGCAGGGATCCGCTCTCCAGACTGTCTTTCACCGCCTCAGATCTTCTTCCCCGCTGCCGGCAGCCACGACAACTGCATTACCATCATCAACTGAGCAGATGACCTTGATGACTACACGGGTCCGCACGAGAGGTCGCACTCTTCTGTGTCTGCTTACGTTATGCATCGCTTAATATGATGACATGCTACAATATCATCATGTTCACCTATTAGACTCCGAGTTAGGTCCAAACTAATGCTGAAACTTGAGTTTTTAAATGGTTGTGGGATACATATTGGGGCAACAATCAGTACTATCTGTCTACTATCTGGTTAATCTCCGGTGCCTACTATGAGTTTCATGTTGGGTGAAAACAAACATTAAAGGAGCCATTATCTGTATTTTTTAACTAAAGCTATTATCTGCCTGCTATCATTGGTTTTGGGTCTATCCACAGTTTGCTACCATCACTCTGGATTTGTGCATGCACTCCTTACATAATCTCACTATGTTTTATTCCTATGCATGCCAGTTATTGTACACAATGGAACTGATCATGTAGAGCAAAAGAGACGAGCCTTGCGTGGCAATAAAATTTCATGCAGACGCCGTTCCATGGTGGGTGCAAAGGCAGCCCCCCTCCACCCATTTTAGATCGTAATCACAAGGAAGATAACTGTTATGAGGGGGATTCAGAAGTAGAAGACCACTCCTATTTACTCCATGAGGTCTTCGCTCTAACTTGGGATGCTGATGTTGGTAATATCATGCATATGGTGCCTTGCATTGCTTACTGTATACATTAAAGATGGCATCTGCTTAGTTTAGACATGCTTTGTGTCAATGCCATCTATTTAGTTTCTTTATCGTATATGTGAATCATGCAATGCCATCTTGTCTAGCCAGGCATCATATGTGTGAATTTTGCAATGCCACCCTGGTTAGCCAGTCATCTTATATGTGAATTATATCATGCCATCATTTTTTTATTACGTGTTAAATTTGTCAACAATTTTAGTACATTCAATTACTCTTCCTCTGCATCAGCCATTTGGCACGGTCATGGAAAAATCTGGAGTGGAAACAAGGTCTTCAGATCAGACAATGCTATCTGACGAAGCGCATGTCTTGCTGGTTACTGATAGCTCCTCAGAGGAGGATTCAGAGACAGATGACCAGTCATATTTCCCCCCCGAGGTGCATGCCCTAACTTGGCAGGGTTATGTTGCTCATATCGTGCGTATGGTATCTTGCATTGCTATGTCATTTGCTTAGTTTAGACATGCTTTGTGTGAATGCCACCTGTTTAGTGTCTAATTACCATATATGTGAATTATGCAATGCCATCTTGTTGCAAGACATTATATATGTGAATTATGCAATGTTATCTTGTTGCAAGGCATTATGTATGTGAATTATGCAATGCCATGCTATTTAGGTAAGTGTCATATATGTGAATTATATTATGCCGTCCTTTTTTTGTATTTCTCGTTGCTTTTGTCGACAATGTTTGTATATTCAACTGCTCTTCCTGTGCATCAGCCATTTGAATTGGTGATGGAGAAATCTGGAGTGAAAACAAGGTCTTCAGAGTAGACAATGCTACCTGCTGAAGCAGATATCTTGCTGGTTACAGATAGCTCTTCAGAGGAGGATTCAGAGGCAGATGACTAGTCCTATTATCCCCCTGAGGTGTATGATCAAACTTGGCAGGGTTATATTACTCATATAATGCATATGTTGTATTGCAATGCTTAGTTTTTACATCATATACACAATATTGAATGCCATCTCCTTAGTTGACACATCATATATGCGATTGCCATCTGCTCACTTCCTTAGTATATAAATCATATATTTGAATTATGTCATGCCATGATGTTTACATAGACAGCATGTATCTGAATTATGGCATGCCAACCCATTTTCTAAAGACATAATATAGTTATATCATCTCATCCTGTTTACATAGTCATCATATTTAAATTATGTCATTCTACCCGTGAATTATATCATGCCATCATGTTTCCATCGACGGCATGTTTGTGATTTATGGCATGCCAACCACTTTAATAGACACATCGTATAGTTATATCATGTCATCCTGTTTACATAGTCATCATGTTTTGAAGTATGTCATTCTATCCTGTTTAGTTAGCCATCATACATGTGAAATTGTGTCATGCTATCCTGTTTAATTAGCCATCATATATGTGAAATTATGTCCTGCTATTCTGTTTGCTTAGACAACATAAATGTGAATTATTTCATGCCTGTTTTCTTCCCTACTATCCATTGCACCTGTCTATCTTACAATGTCTGTACACTCAATTACTTTTCTTGTTTATCAGCCATTTCAATTGGAGGGAGTGATGGCAGTATCTGTGGGAGTAAAAACACGGTCTTCAGAAAAGATCGTGCTACCTGTCGATGCAGATAGAACCACGGTTGTACTTGCCCAAGAACCAGCCCCACCACACATAACCCACACTCATGCAGATTGTACCCCTACCCAGTTGGACAGAGAACTAGCTACACCCCTTCTAACCCCAACCCTAGCAGATAGACACCCAGTTCCCATTGACACAGCACCGTCTCCACCACAGAGCACCCAAACACGAGCAGTTAGTAAGGCAACTGCAGTGCCCAAATCACGAGGACCACCACTCCGAACCCGAAGTCAACGCTTAAAGCAGAAGAAGAATTGTTCTCAGGTCAGGTTCCGTAGCTATGGTTCATACTACTTTGCTCTTGCATCACTGTATTTATTGATACCAACTAATTTCAAATTTGAAGGATGCAATTGTAACTCCAATGGCGCAACAGGTATGTTTTAAACCTGTTTCTTCAACGTGTTTGGCTGTTTGCTGTTGTAACTTGCTCTATGTTGATTTCAGTTTCAATTGAATAAACAGTTATGTTCTCATGCCATGCACATTACAAGTGTTGTTATTGCTGTGTAGTTTCCCACACTTATATTTTGTCTATGCTGCTCTTAAGTAGATATGATTCGAACTGTATCTATCTTGATTTGGCAACATAAACTAGAATGATATAGACCATATAGTGACCATACTACATAGATATATGTTTGTTTCATGCTGTTATCCTGTCCACCTTACTACTGAACTGGTTTACCAAAATGAGTTTCATACACTACATTGTAAACCTGAGATGTGTTTGTTTGTTTCTCTTTTAGAACACGGATAAAATATTGGAGAAGAGTACCCTGTTATGCAATGGTAAAGGAAGTAATGCAGATAAGGTTCAAGATAGTGAGACATCCCTGTTGGTCTCCAAGAAAGCTGATAAAAACTATATTGAAGACACTGAGACAACCCCAAAGTCCTGTCTTGATGTAGTGTTCGAGTTACTGGCTACCACTGCTGGCACCAGCTCTTCGAACTCATTGCCTGAATCAGTTCGACTTCTTGAGTCTCAACTTCAAGTTGAAAGACATCGATCAGATGTTATGCGACAGGAAGCCGAAGGACTGAGGAAGTCCCTGCAGAATTCAGATGCATACTTTCTGGTGCAACAACAAGCGCTGGAGGACTTAAGCGCCAAACAAGAGAAAGTTAATAAGCTTGCTAAGCATCTTGCCAGCATTATGGGTACCCAGGATATTGTTTCTTGAGCTCTTCTGAAGTGGTTTCAGTTCTGGACTTGTTTTGCTGCGACGTTTATATGCTGCTGTGTTCCCTATATTTGCACTGGTGGCGAACTTTGATGCCCACTGGATGTAATATGTGTAATAGCCGTGATAGCCTAGTGTAAGTTGCTTGCTTATTTATTTCCTTGT
The DNA here is from genome assembly GCF_056163025.1 of Triticum urartu. Taxonomy (NCBI): domain Eukaryota; kingdom Viridiplantae; phylum Streptophyta; class Magnoliopsida; order Poales; family Poaceae; genus Triticum; species Triticum urartu. Next base: position 494,732,270 of record NC_141876.1, on the reverse strand, counting down.
TGCGTTGTTTATTTGTTTGCTTGTAGTCAGTGCAATTCTTTTTCCGCGGTTTGCTAGTGGCTGCAATAACCTATTTTTTAAAACTAGGCCACAATAACCATGGGCTAATATTTACTGTAGTGACACTGGGCCTCCTAGGGGCCGTAGAAACAGTGGGCCATCTACGGGCCGTATAAACAGTGGGCCTTCTACGGGCCGTAGAAATAGTGGGCCTTCTACGGGCCATAGAAACAATGGGCCTTCTACGGGCCGTATCATCAATGGGCCTTATACGGGCCGTATCATCAATGGGCCTTATACGGGCCGTATTATCGATTGGCCAAACATGGGCCAAACAGACCGCATTCTGGCCGTAAACGGGCTAGAGTTGGAATCGTCCGTTCATGGGCCGACCATAACAGGTGATGTCTACTACACAACCTTCTTCTTGTAGACGTTGTTGGGCCTCCAAGTGCAGAGGTTTGTAGGACAGTAGCAAATTTCCCTCAAGTGGATGACCTAAGGTTTATCAATTCATAGGAGGCGTAGGATGAAGATGGTCTCTCTCAAGCAACCCTGCAACCAAATAACAAAGAGTCTCTTGTGTCCCCAACACACCCAATACAATGGTAAATTGTATAGGTGCACTAGTTCGGTGAAGAGATGGTGATACAAGTGCAATATGGATAGTAGATAAAGGTATTTGTAATCTGAAATAATAAAAACAGCAAGGTAACTAATGATAAAAGTGAGCGTAAACGGTATTGCAATGATAGGAAACAAGGCCTAGGGTTCATACTTTCGCTAGTGTAAGTTCCCTCAACAATACTAACATAATTGGATCACATAACTATCCCTCAACAGGCAACAAAGAGTCACTCCAAAGTCACTAATAGCGGAGAATGAACGAAGAGATTATGGTAGGATACGAAACCACCTCAAAGTTATTCTTTCCAATCAATTCGTTGGGCTATTCCAATAAGTGTCACAAATAGCCCTAGAGTTCGTACTAGAATAACACCTTAAGACACAAATCAATCAAAACCCTAATGTCACCTAGATACTCCAATGTCACCTCAAGTATCCGTGGGTATGATTATACGATATGCGTCACACAATCTCAGATTCATCTATTCAACCAACACAAAGGACCTCAAAGAGTGCCCCAAAGTTCCTACCGGAGAATCACGACGAAAACGTGTGCCAACCCCTATGAATAGGTTCATGGGTGGAACCCGCAAGTTGATCACCAAAACATACATCAAGTGTTCTCAAATCTTTAAAGACTCAATCCGATAAGATAACTTCAAAGGGGAAACTCAATTCATTATAAGAGAGAAGAGGGGGAGGAGAAACATAAGATCCAACTATAATAGCAAAGCTCGCGATACATTAAGATCGTGCCAAATCAAGAACACGAGAGAGAGAGATCAAACACATAGCTACTGGTACATACCCTCAGCCCCTAGGGAGAACTACTCCCTCCTCGTCATGGAGAGCACCGGGATGATGAAGATGGCCACCGGAGAAGGATTCCCCCTCCGGCAGGGTGCCGGAACGGGTCTAGATTGGTTTTCAATGGCTACGGAGGCATCTGGCGCCGGGACTCCCGATCTATTGTGCTCTCTGGAAGTTTTACGATACGTAGGTATATATGGGTGAAAGGAGTACGTCGGTGGACCGAAGTGGGGTCATGAGGCAGGGGGGCGTGCCCCAGGGGGGTGGGCGCGCCCCCTACCCTCGTGAGCACCTCCTTCATCTTCCGACGTAGGGTCCAAGTCTATCCAGTAGGTTTCCTTCCAAAAATTACTTCTCCAGTTGATTTCGTTCTGTTTTGACTCCGTTTGATATTCCTTTTCCTCGAAACACTGAAATAGGCATAAAACAGCAAATCTGGGCTGGCCCTCCGGTTAATAGGTTAGTCACAAAAATAATATAAAAGTGGAAAATAAAGCCCAATATTGCCCAAAATAGTAGATAATATATCATGGAGCAATCAAAAATTATAGATACGTTGGGGACGTATCAGCATCCCCAAGCTTAATTCCTACTCGTCCTCGAGTAGGTAAATGATAAAAACAGAATTTTTGATGCGGAGTGCTACTTGGCATAATTTCAATGTAATTCTTCTTAATTGTGGCATGAATATTCAGATCCATAAGATTCAAGACAAAAGTTTAATATTGGCATAAAAACAATAATACTTCAAGCATACTAACTAAGCAATTATGTTTTCTCAAAATAACATGGCCAAAGAAAGCTATCCCTAAAAAATCATATAGTCTGGCTATGCTCTATCTTCACCACACAAAATATTTAAATCATGCACAACCCCGATGACAAGCCAAGCAATTGTTTCATACTTTTGATGTTCTCAAACTTTTTCAATCTTCACGCAATACATGAGCGTGAGCCATGGATATAGCACTATAGGTGGAATAGAGTGGTGGTTGTGGAGAAGACAAAAAGAGGGGAAGATAGTCTCACATCAACTAGGCGTATCAATGGGCTATGGAGATGCCCATCAATAGATATCAATGTGAGTGAGTAGGGATTGCCATGCAACGGATGCACTAGAGCTATAAATTTATGAAAGCCCAAAAGAAACTAAGTGGGTGTGCATCCAACTTGCTTACTCACGAAGACCTAGGGCATTTTGAGCAAGCCCATCATTGGAATATACAAGTCAAGTTCTATAATGAAAGATTCCCACTAGTATACGAAAGTGATAACATAGGAGACTCTCTATTATGAAGATCATGGTGCTACTTTGAAGCACAAGTGTGGTAAAAGGATAGTAGCATTGCCCCTTCTCTTTTTTTCTCATTTTTTTTATTTTTTTATTTGGGCCTTTTCTCTTTTTTATGGCCTCTTTTTTTGGGCTTCTTTGGCCTCTTTTTTTTTCATCCGGAGTCTCATCCCGACTTGTGGGGGAATCATAGTCTCCATCATCCTTTCCTCACTGGGACAATGCTCTAATAATGATGATCATCACACTTTTATTTTTCTTACAACTCAAGAATTACAACTCGATACTTAGAACAAAATATGACTCTATATGAATGCCTCCGGCAGTGTACCGGGATGTGCAATGATGCATGAGTGACATGTATGAAAGAATTATGAACGGTGGCCTTGCCACAAATACGATGTCGACTACATGATCATGCAAAGCAATATGACAATGATGAAGCGTGTCATAATAAACGGAATGGTGGAAAGTTGCATGGCAATATATCTCGGAATGGCTATGGAAATGCCATAATAGGTAGGTATGGTGGCTGTTTTGAGGAAGGTATATGGTGGGTTTATGGTACCGACGAAAGTTGCGCGGTACTAGAGAGGCTAGCAATGGTGGAAGGGTGAGAGTGCGTATAATCCATGGACTCAACATTAGTCATAAAGAACTCACATACTTATTGCAAAAATCTATTAGTTATCGAAACAAAGTACTACGCGCATGCTCCTAGGGGGATAGATTGGTAGGAAAAGACCATCGCTCGTCCCCGACCGCCACTCATAAGGAGGACAATCAAAAAAATAAATCATGCTCCGACTTCACCACATAACGGTTCACCATACGTGCATGCTACGGGAATCACAAACTTCAACACAAGTATTTCTCAAATTCACAACTACTCAACTAGCATGACTCTAATATCACCATCTTCATATCTCAAAACAATCATCAAGTATCAAACTTCTCTTAGTATTCAAAACACTCATAAGAAAATTTTACTAATCTTGAATACCTAGCATATTAGGATTTTAAGCAAATTACCATGCTATTTAAGACTCTCAAAATAATCTAAGTGAAGTATGAGAGTTCATCTATTTCTTCAAAATAAAACTACCACCATGCTCTAAAAGATATAACTGAAGCACTAGAGCAAATGACAAACTACTCCGAAGGATATAAGTGAAGATCAATGATATGCAAATATGTGAAGAATCTCTAACATTTAATAATTTCAGATCTTGGTAATCTATTCAAACAGCAAGCAAAGCAAAATAAAATGACATCTAAGAATAGCAAACATCATGTGATGAAGCAAAAACTTAGGATCAACCGATACTAACCGATAATTGTTGAAGAAGAAAGGTGGGATGCCAACCGGGGCATCCCCAAGCTTACATGCTTGAGACTTCTTGAAATATTATCTTGGTATGCCTTGGGCATTCCCAAGCTTGAGCTTTTGTGTCTCCTTAATTCCTCTCATATCACGGTCTCCCTAAATCTCAAAAGCTTCATCCACACAAAACTCAACAAGGACTCGTGTGATAAGTTAGTATAAACCATTGCAAAAACCTTATCATACTCTACTGTAGCAAATCACTAAAATTATTATTCAACATTTCATACTAAATGCATCTGCATATTTAATAGTCCTATCCTCAAATAGAATCATTAAAGAAGCAAACATATGCAAACATAACAGCAATCTGCCTAAACAGAATAGTCTGTAAAGAATGCTGCAACATCCATACTTCCCTAACTCCAAAAATTATGAAAGAAAATTCCTACTGTATTAAATTTATCAGATCTTAATATGAAAAAGGTTTCAACATTTTATCACATTCTGACTTTTCTAGGGAATTATTGCAACAGCGGTAAACTTTCTGTTTTCAAACAGCAACATGAAGACTTGTAACATAGGCATAGTAAAGACTATCAATGCCACTTTTATTGAAATAAAAGGTGAAAAACATTGTTATAAATAACATCAAGAAAATCCTAACAAAATAAATTGACGCTCCAAGCAAAACACATATCATGTGGCGAATAAAAATATAGCTCCAAGTAAAGTTACCGATGAACGAAGACGAAAGAGGGGATGCCTTCCGGGGCATCCCCAAGCTTAGGCTCTTGGCTATCCTTGAATATTACCTTGGGGTGCCTTGGCCATCCCCAAGATTAGTCTCTTGACACTCCTTATTCCATAGTCCATCGAATCCTTACCCAAAACTTGAAAACTTCACGACACAAAACTTAACAGAAAACTCGTAAGCTCCGTTAGTATAAGAAAATAAATCACCACTTCAAGGTACTGTAATGAACTCATTCTTTATTTATATTGGTGTTAAACCTACTGTATTCCAACTTCTCTATGGTTTATAAACTATTTTACTAGCCATAGATTCATCAAAATAAGTAAACAACACATGAAAAACAGAATCTGTCAAAAACAGAACAGTCTGTAATAATCTGGATCAAACGTATACTTCTGGAACTCATAAAATTATAAAATAAATTCTGGACCTGAGTAATTTATCTATTAATAATCTTCAAAAAGAATTAACTAAATATCGCTCTCCAAATAAAAATGGCAGTAATTCTCGTGAGCGCTAAAGTTTCTGTTTTTTACAGCATGATCATAAAGACTTCACCCAAGTCTTCCCAAAGGTTCTACTTGGCACAAACACTAATTAAAAGCATAAAACCACATATAAACAGAGGCTAGATGAATTATTTATTACTAAACAGGAACAAAAAGCAAGGAATAAAAATAAAGTTGGGTTGCCTCCCAACAAGCGCTATCGTTTAATGCCCCTAGCTAGGCATGATGATTTCAATGATGCTCACATAAAAGATAAGAATTGTAACATAAAAAGAGCATCATGAAGAATATTACTAGCACATTTAAGTCTAACATACTTCCTATGCATAGGGATTTTGTGAGCAAACAACTTATGGGAACAATAATCAACTTGCATAGGAAGGTAAAACAAGCATAACTTCAAAACTTTAAGCACATAGAGAGGAAACTTGATATTATTGCAATTCCAACAAGCATATATTCCTCCCTCATAATAATTTTCAGTAGCATCATGAATGAATTCAACAATATAACCAGCACCTAAAGCAATCTTTTCATGATCTACAAGCATAGAAATTTTATTACTCTCCACATAAGCAAATTTCTTCTCATGAATAATAGTGGGAGCAAACTCAACAAAATAACTATCATGTGATTGAAAATTAAGATCAAGATGACAAGTTTCATGGTTATCAATATTCTTTAAAGCATACGTGTCATCACAATAATCATCATAGATAGGAGGCATGCTTTCATCATAGTAAATTTGCTCATCAAAGCTTGGGGGGCAAAAAATACCATCTTCATCAAACATAGCTTCCCCAAGCTTGTGGCTTTGCATATCATTAGCATCATGGATATTCAAGGAATTCATACTAACAACATTGCAATCATGCTCATCATTCAAATATTTAGTGCCAAATATTCTAATGCATTCTTCTTCTAGCACTTGAGCACAATTTTCCTTTCCATCATACTCACGAAAGATATTAAAAAGATGAAGCGTATGAGATAAACTCAATTCCATTTTTTATAGTTTTATTTTATAAACTAAACTAGTGATAAAACAAGAAACTAAAAGACTCGATTGCAAGATATAAAGATATACCTTCAAGCGCTAACCTCCCCAGCAACGACGCCAGAAAAGATCTTGATGTCTACTACACAACCTTCTTCTTGTAGACGTTGTTGGGCCTCCAAGTGCAGAGGTTTGTAGGACAGTAGCAAATTTCCCTCAAGTGGATGACCTAAGGTTTATCAATCCGTAGGAGGCATAGGATGAAGATGGTCTCTCTCAAGCAACCCTGCAACCAAATAACAAAGAGTCTCTTGTGTCCCCAACACACCCAATACAATGGTAAATTGTATAGGTGCACTAGTTCGGCGAAGAGATGGTGATACAAGTGCAATATGGATAGTAGATAAATGTATTTGTAATCTGAAATAATAAAAACAGCAAGGTAACTAATGATAAAAGTGAGAGTAAAAGATATTGCAATGATAGGAAACAAGGCCTAGGGTTCATACTTTCGCTAGTGTAAGTTCCCTCAATAATACTAACATAATTGGATCACATAACTATCCCTCAACATGCAACAAAGAGTCACTCCAAAGTCACTAATAGCGGAGAACGAACGAAGAGATTATGGTAGGGTACGAAACCACCTCAAAGTTATTCTTTCCAATCAATCCGTTGGGCTATTCCTATAAGTGTCACAAACAGCCCTAGAGTTCGTACTAGAATAACACCTTAAGACACAAATCAATCAAAACCCTAATGTCACCTAGATACTCCAATGTCACCTCAAGTATCCATGGGTATGATTATACGATATGTGTCACACAATCTCAGATTCATCTATTCAACCAACACAAAGGACCTCAAAGAGTGACCAAAGTTCCTACCGGAGAATCACGACGAAAACATGTGCCAACCCCTATGCACAGGTTCATGGGTGGAACCCGCAAGTTGATCACCAAAACATACATCAAGTGTTCTCAAATCTTTAAAGACTCAATCCGATAAGATAACTTCAAAGGGGAAACTCAATTCATTACAAGAGAGAAGAGGGGGAGGAGAAACATAAGATCCAACTATAATAGCAAAGCTCGCGATACATCGAGATCGTGCCAAATCAAGAACACGAGAGAGAGATCAAACACATAGCTACTGGTACATACCCTCAGCCCCTAGGGAGAACTACTCCCTCCTCGTCATGGAGAGCACCGGGATGATGAAGATGGCCACCGGAGAAGGATTCCCCTTCCAGCAGGGTGCCGAAACGGGTCTAGATTGGTTTTCAGTGGCTACGGAGGCTTCTGGCGACGGGACTCCCGATCTATTGTGCTCTTTGGAAGTTTTACGATACGTAGGTATATATGGGTGAAAGGAGTACGTCGGTGGACCGAAGGGGGGCCACGAGGCAGGGGGGCGCGCCCCTACCCTCGTGAGCACCTCCTTCATCTTCTGACGTAGGGTCCAAGTCTATCCGGTAGGTTTCCTTCCAAAAATAACTTCTCTAGTTGATTTCGTTCCGTTTTGACTCCGTTTGATATTCCTTTTCCTCGAAACACTGAAATAGGCATAAAATAGCAAATCTGGGCTGGGCCTCCGGTTAATAGGTTAGTCCCAAAAATAATATAAAAGTGGAAAATAAAGCCCAGTATTGCCCAAAATAGTAGATAATATAGCATGGAGCAATAAAAAATTATAGATACGTTGGAGACGTCTCAACGGGCCATCGTTAATAGGCCGTATTTGATGACGCTATGAAAACGGTCCAATGTATACGGACCACAAACGGGCCGACTGTAACCACAGGCTGAATTTGGCCCACAAGTAGAAAATGACAGTAACGAGCCATAAGTAAACGAATGCTGGAAATGAGCCCAAGAATAAATGGGCTCTGAGAAGGCCGAAAGATAACATGGGCTGGAGACAGCCGAGCGGAATAACGGGTCGTTAATAGGTATAAAGTGATACACTATTCATTACGGGCCAGTTTCACCACGGGCCGTTAATGGGTGTAAAGTGATACACGGTTCATTACGGGCTAGTTTCACCACGGGCCGTTAATAGGCCAAGAGTTACATAGGGCCTCATATGGGCCGAAAGACGTCATGGGCCATACATGGGCCAGAAGTGAAAACGGGCTGGAATCATATTGGATGGCTCAGATGACGCTACTGGGCCTAATTCGAATAGGGCATAACGGGCCTTGGGTTAGCGGGCTATAAATGGGCTATATGCGAACATGCCGTTAACAGGCTTTCCATGGGCTGGCCCGCCACCTTTTGACCAAGTCAAACGGGCCAGCCTTTTCATAGGAATGGGCCTCTGTTGGGTCATGCCACGTGTCAACGTATCATAGGCGCCTTCTGTCCAATGAGTGGATGACATTTGTCCCGATGATGAGCCGACATGTGTTTCCTCCAGCCAATGATGATTTTACACGTGGAAAATCCCCATTGGTCAGGGCTGTTAATGGGTTATCGGATCCAAAACTCGACCCGATAGCTTAACGGCGTTCCGTTACGGTGGATGCCACGTGCCAGTCACCCTTAACAAAAGCACTTTTGTGATGCATGATTTATCGTCATGGAAGTGGACACTTCCGTGATGATAATTTTGGTAATGTCATGGAACACTTCTACGACAACACAGGTATGACTATCTTGATTCTGTCATAAATTTGTCATGGATGTACATGCATGACAAAAAATGCGACCTACTGTGACAAACACGTATCATCACGGAAGTGTATTTTTTTGTAGTGCATGCGTGGATACATAGACAAAACACAATGTCCCTAGTAAGCCTCTACCAGAATAGCTCGTTAATCAAAAATGGTTAAGTTTCCTAACCATAGACATGTGTTGTCATTTGATGAACGGATCACATAATTAGGAGAATGATGTGATGGACAAGACCCATCCGTTAGCTTAGCATAATGATCGTTAAGTTTTATTGCTATTGCTTTCTTCATGACTTATGCATATTACTTTGATTATGAGATTATGCAACTCCTGGATACCGAAGGAATACCTTTTGTGCTATCAAACATCACAACGTAACTGGGTGATTATAAAGATGCTCTACAGGTATCTCCGAAGGTGTTTGTTGGGTTGGCATAGATCGAGATTAGGATTTGTCACTCCGAGTATCAAAGAGGTATCTTTGGGCCCTCTCGGTAATGCACATCATAATAAGCCTTGCAAGTAATGTGACTAATGAGTTAGTTGCTGTATGATGCATTATGGAACGAGTAAAGTGACTAAACGGTAATGAGATAGAACTAGGTATGGATATACCGACGATCGAATCTCGGGCAAGTAACATACCGATGACAAAGGGCATAACATATGTTGTCATAACGGTTTGACCGGTAAAGATCTTCCTAGAATATGTGGAAACCAATATGAGCATCCAGGTTCTGCTATTGGTTATTGACCGCAGAGGTGTCTCGGTCATGTGTACATAGTTCTCGAACCCGTAGGGTCCGCACGCTTAACGTTCGATGATGATTTGTATTATATGAGTTATGTAATTTGGTGAGCGAATATTGTTCGGAGTCCCAGATGAGATCACAGACATGATGAGGAGTCTCGAAATGGCCGAGAGGTAAAGATTCATATATTGGGCGATGATATTCGGACACCGAAAGTGTTCCGGGGGTACCGGGTGCATATCGGGTCACCGGAAGGGGTTTCGGGCATCCCCCCGGCAACTACATGGGCCTTAATGGGCCAAGAGGGGGACAGAACAGCCCCTAAGGGGCTGGTGCGCCCCTCCCTTATGGGCTGGCCAAATTGGAGTAGAAAAGGGGAAGGAGGAAAGGAAAAAGGGAATAGGATTCCCCCTTCCCCCTCTTCCCTTCCTACTCCGAATAGGAATAGGAAAGGGGGGAGGCCGAATAGGGAGGACCCCAAGTAGGATTCCTCTCCTCCCCTCCAACCTATATATATGAAGGGGGGCACCGCTAGAACACAGAAGAACAATTGTTAGCCGTGTGCGGCGCCTCCCTCCACAGTTTACGCCTCCGGTCATATCTTCGTAGTGCTTAGGCGAAGCCCTGCATGGATCACTTCACCATCACCGTCACCATGCCGTCGTGCTGACGGAACTCATCTACTTTCTCAACACTTTGCTGGATCAAGAGTTCGAGGGACGTCATCGGGCTGAACGTGTGCAGAACTCGGAGGTGCCGTACGTTCAGTACTTGATCGGTTGAATCGAGAAGACGTTCGACTACATCAACCGCGTTATACTAATGCTTCCGCTTTCGGTCTATGAGGGTACATGGACACACTCTCCCCCTCTCGTTGCTATGCATATCCTAGATAGATCTTGCATGAGCGTAGGAAATTTTTGAAATTGCATTCTACGTTTCCCAACAGTGGCATCTGAGCCAGGTTTATGCGTAGATGATATGCACGAGTAGAACACAACGAGTTGTGGGCGGTGATCGTCATACTACTTACCACCAATGTCTTATTTTGATTCGGTGGTATTGTTGGATGAAGCGGCCCAGACCAACCTTACATGATCACGTTCATGAGACCGGTTCCACCGATAGATATGCAACTAGTTTTGCATAAAGGTGGTTGGCGGGTGTATGTTTCTCCAACTTTAGTTGAATCGAATTTGACTGTGGCCGGTCCTTGTTGAAGGTTAAAACAACAAACTTGATAAATCACCATTGTGGTTTTGATGCGTCGGTAAGAACAGTTCTTGCTAGAAGCCCGTAGTAGCCACGTAAAACTTGCAACAACAAACTAGAGGACGTCTAACTTGTTTTTGCAGGGCATGTTGTGATGTGATATGGTCAAGACATGATGTGATATACGTTATTGTATGAGATGATCATGTTTTGTAAAAGTTATCGGAAACTGGCAGGAGCCTTATGGTTGTCGCTTCATTGTATGAAATGCAAACGCCATGTAATTGCTTTACTTTATCACTATGCGTTAGAGATAGTTGTAGAAGAAATAGTTGGCAAGATGACCACAACGCTACCATAGAGATCAAGGTGTCAAGCCGGTGATGATGGAGATCATGACGGTGCTTTGGAGATGGAGATCAAAGGCACAAGATGATGATGGCCATAATATGGCACATATTTTGATTGCATGTGATGTTTATCTTTTATGCATCTATTTTGCTTAGTACAGCGGTAGCATTATAAGATGATCCCTCACTAAAAATTTCAAGGTATAAGTGTTCACCCTGAGTATACACCATTGCGACAGTTCGTCATGCCGAGACACCACGTGATGATCGGGTGTGATAAGCTCTACGTTCACATACAACGGGTGCAAGAAAGTTTTACACATGCGGAATACTCGGGTTAAACTTGACGAGCCTAGAATGTACAGACATGGCCTCGGAACACTGGAGACCGAAAGGTCGAACGTGAATCATATAGTAGATATGATCAACATAGAGATGTTCACCATTGAAAACTACTCTGAAAGTGAAACTATCCCTGGGTGGTTTTGGTAATTCCTAACAACATATAGCCCATTGAGCTAATGCTATTTCAAGATAAATATTTCAGGAAAGCTCAATGTTTGGCATGGCATGGATTAGAAAGTGGACCCCTCAAAATACTAAGAACACATGTTGGCTCAAGCTCAAGACTCTACATTTTATTTTTAGTGATCCAAGATCACATTGAGTCCATAGGAAAAGCCAATACTATTAAGAGGGGATGAGGTGTTGCTTAATGAGTTACTTGCTCAAAATTCTTAGTGATATGCTCCAAAACCCTCAACTACTTTCTCATATCCACATATGTCCCAAACCAAAAGTCAAACTCGGCCCCATCAAAATTTACTACCCGGCGCCATCGAGTTCACTTGACATAGCCACTGCCACAAACCCTAGTCATTTCGGTCTCACCGATAGGGATCTCGGTCTCACCGAGATGGGATTGCAACCTCTCTGTTTCCCTTCGTAACATTCCGGTCCAACCGAGATGAGCGATCGGTCCCACCGAGATTGCAATGCAAACTCTCTGTTTCCCCTTCGTAACGTTTCAGTCTAACCGAGATGAGCGAATCAGTCCCACCGAGTTTGCCTGACCAACTCTCTGTTTGCATATTACCAAAATTGGTCCCAACGAGTTTGTGTATTCGGTCTCACCGAGATTACGTTATGCCCTAACCCTAATGGAATCGATATCCCACCGAGTTGACATGTCGGTCCCACCGAAAATCCTAACAGTCACATTTTGAACTAAATTGGTCTGACCGAGTTTCATGATTCGGTCCCACCGAGTTTGGTGATTTGTGTGCAATAGTTAGATTTTGTGTGGAGGCTATATATACCCCTCCACTCACTCTTCATTCATAGAGAGAGCCATCAGAACATGCCTACACTTCCAACATACATTTTCTGAGAGAGAACCACCTACACTTGTGTTGAGGTCAAGATACTCCATTCCAACCACATAAATCTTGATCTCCAGCCTTCCCCAAGTTGCTTTCCACTCAAACCCTTTTTCCACCAAATCCTATCCTATGAGAGAGAGCTGAGTGTTGGGGAGACTATCATTTGAAGCACAAGAGAAAGGAGTTCATCATCAACACACCATCTATTACCTTTTGGAGAGTGGTGTCTCCTAGATTGGTTAGGTGTCACTTGGGAGCCTCGGTCAAGATTGTGGAGTTGAACCAAGGAGTTTGTACGGGCAAGGAGATCGCCTACTTCGTGAAGATCTACCCTAGTGAGGCAAGTCCTTCGTGGGCGATGGCCATGGTGGGATAGACAAGGTTGCTTCTTCGTGGACGCTTAGTGGGTGGAGCCCTCCGTGGACTCGCGCAACCGTTACCCTTCGTGGGTTGAAGTCTCCATCAACATGGATGTACGATAGCACCACCTATCAGAACCACACCAAAAATCTCCATGTCTACATTGCGTTTGCTCCCCCAAACTCCTCCCTTTACCTTCATATGCAATTGTTTTACATTCCGCTGCTATACTCTTAGAATTGCATGTGTAGGTTGATTACTTGACTTGTGCTAAGTTGCTAAAATCTGCTAAGACATAGAATTGGGAAAAGGCTAAATTTTTATTTGGTCAAGTAGTCTAATCACCCCCCTCTAGACATACTTTCGATCCTACAAGTGGTATGAGAGCTTTGGTCTCCATTTGCCTTGATTTCCATAGCTTTTGGTGATCATAGCCTTGGTTTCACAACCTAGGAGAGTATGGCGTCTAGCGAGGGAAATTACCACCGTAGAGGTCCTTACTTTGATGGTACTAATTTTGCTAGTTGGAAGCATAAGATGAAAATGCATATTCTTGGACATAACCCCACCGTTTGGGATATTGTGTGTATTGGCTTGCAAGGTGAATTCTTTGATCGAAGAGAACCAAACCGTGAAGCTACCGCGGAAGAGTTGAAGATGTTGCAATACAATGCTCAAGCTTGTGATATTCTCTTCAACGGATTGTGCCCCGAAGAATTCAACAAAATCAACCTTCTTGAGAATGCAAAGGAAAATTGGGATACTTTGATTGATATGCATTATGGTACCGACTCCGTCAAGGAATCCAAATTGGATGTGCTTCAAAGTCAACTTGACAAGTTCAAAATGAAGGATGGTGAAGGTGTCGTTGAAATGTACTCTAGGCTTGCTCTCATCACAAATGAGATTGCCGGCTTAGGAAGTGAAGAGATGACCGACAGATTCATCATCAAGAAGATCCTAAGAGCCTTGGATGGAAAATATGATACCATGTGCACATTGATCCAAATGATTCCCAATTACAAAGATCTCAAGCCAACGAAATTCATTGGAAGAATTGTTGCTCATGAGATGTCACTTAAGGATAAGGAAGAGCTCCACAACAAGTCAAGTGGTGCTTAAAAAGCCTCATGTGATGCTCCCACATCATCAAGTGAGAAACAGACCTTCAATGAAGAATTGAGCCTAATGGTCAAGAACTTCAACAAGTTCTACAAGATTAGAAGCAAGGAAAGAAATTCCAAGTCAAGGTCCTACAATGACAAAAGATCTTCAAGTCGTGAACGTAATTTCTAAAATTGTGGAAGACCCGGACACTACTCCAATGAGTGTAACACTCCCTACAAAAGAAGAGAAGATTCTCCCAAAAGAAGAAGTAGGAGATAAGAATCACCACCAAGAGAGAGAAGGAGTAGAGATGACCGTTATGAACGAAGAACATCACGGAGAAGCAAGGATTCAGAAAGGAGGGACAAGTCATCAAGGAGCTACACAAAACGAAGACATCAGGCTCATGTTGGTGAATGGGTATCCGGATCTGACTCCAACAATCACTCCGAGAGAAGTTATCACTCCGACTCCTAATATACTCAAGATGAAGGTGTTGCCGGTCTAGCACTTGTATCAACGAACTCCTATGACATATTTGACTCACCAAATGAAGGAATTGGAAGATGCTTCATGGCTAAAGGCCCAAAGGTATCACACCCCTAGTATGTTGATTTCAATAGTGATGAAGATGATTTGCTAGGTGATGATGATTTACTTGTTGGCAATTCTAGTGATAAAAACTATGATGAACTTACTATTAATCATGCTAATCAAGATATAACGAATGACAATGATAAGTAGGAGATTGAGCGTCTAACTAAAGAACTAAACACTCTTAAGTTAGCTCATGAAACTACCTTGGAAGATCATCGAGAACTTTTAAAGACTCATGAAAAGCTATGCTTGGAAAAGCTCAACCTTGAGCAAGAGCATGAGTTCTTAAAGGCAATCAATATGATCTTCGCAAGAAAAGTTCTTCTTACATTGCCATTTACTCTTGTCTACTTACACGCCTCAAGTTAAATCTAGCAACAAGAGTAAGAAAGATTCTTCTTCTAGTAGTAACAATAATCATGCTAAATCCAATGATGTTGCTTCTAGTAATTTTCTTGATTCCACTAATGGTTCTCTTAGCCAAGTTACCCTTGAGAAAGAAAATAGCTTATCGAAGGGAATTATAGGGAAAGGCGTTTACAAGAGTCTTGCCAGAAGTAAGCAATTTGAGGAAATTGCACGCAAGCAAGGAAGACACCGGAAGAATCAAGGTGTTGGTTTTGAACAAAAGTTCAATGCCAAGGGAGTTGAGTGGGAAGAAGATCAATACCCCAAGGCGAAGTTTGTTACCCAACAAGAGAAGTATGATCCTACTTCCTTCCAAGGAACACAAGCTCAAGATCTTCCACCACAAGACCACAAGCTAAAGGGCAAGGACAAGCTTCAAGAGGAGATTGATGCATTTGAAGAAGCCCCTAAGACATTGGTCAAGTGGGTTCCCAAGACTACATCAAGTTCTACTTCATCAAGTACGACTACAACTCCAAGGATTCCCTCAATATGGTGTGGATACCGAACAAGAAGAACTAGAGAGTTCTTGAGGGTGACTCCGCCAACATACTTCACTCATATCATTTTGGCAAGGACAAGTGCAAACAACTTCCATATCTTGCACTAGTTCAAGGAGTCACAAACCCTCTTGTTGGTAAGACAAGGGACAAGGTAACCTAATGCATTCATGGACATCATCTCATGTGAATATCAGGGCCGGGCCGGCAAAATCTGGGGCCCTGTGCGAAATTCAAAATTGGGGCCCTATCTTACTAGAAAAAATTAAGCAGATACCAATTGAAGATTATGAGTCAATGTTTGGCAATTAGACGAACCGTCTAACTCACCTAGTCTTGTGTCCCGTCCGGTTGAACTGCTATGCTCTGATCTTCAACTGAGGAGGCAAGCAGTGGCGGAAAGCAAACCCCCGGACATATTTTTTCTAGTAACATAGATAAATTTTGGCAAGTTGTTACTACCCAAAAATACCTCATAACATTCCCAAAAAATACCCATTCTAAAACATACAAAATAAAGCTCAGTTGCTCAATAAATCTAGAGTTTAAACTCAATTGGTAATGATCCAAAAAGTAGATAAACATGGAAAATTGCAAATAATAATAAAGGGATGAAAAGAGTACCAAATCAATTGTTTGCTTCATCCATAGCTCCCATAACCAGATCAATAGTAGAAGAAGAACCAATACCTTCAAGGCATCAAAAGTATAATTTCATAAGAAAATGCATAATCATCAAGTGAAATAATTATCATTAGTATAAATTGAAATATTTACCATTCGGTTGATATAAAAACCATTTGCGAGACCTTTAAGGTTGTATGATTTTAGGTTAAGATGTATGCTTCTGTTCAAGCATTTTCATTTTAGAATTAGTTATATATTTATTAATATTCACTCTTCAAATATAAGTGCCAATATCCTAATTTTTCAGTGTCATTGTTGACTAGAAACCTACAGTTTACATATTTATTCAGCCTAATATGCATCTGCTGACCACAACACCACTAAATTAGCTCTGCATCTGCATGTACCGTAATGCCTTGGCTTTCCATCGTTCTTCTAATGGATCCAAATCGACCTATCTTCAAGCACGCACCTCCTTGGGAATTTCCTTCGAAAATCAATTAGTTCCAACCATACCGTTGAAGATCATCTTCTGCACAAGGGAACATGAAGGCATAGGCACTTAGGCAGGGGCCACCGGCGGCCTCGGCTGGGGCAGATGGAAGCACGACGGAAGCAGGGCGAAGCGGAGGTTGGGCTTGCCGGCTCGTGGAAGGCCGTGGGTCTAAGCGCACTGGTGCAGCACGGCCAGGGCATGGCTGATGGGTTGGGAGGGGGCGGCCGGGGAGCGGGAAGACATCTCTGGCGGCTGGCGGCGGACTGGCAGCAGTAGGTCGCGTCGCCTCCCTCCAGTCCAGTGCGTTAGGTCATTTGGTGCGTACCGCAGGAGTAGGACGGCTTGGCATGGGCTGTATGTTGGGCCGCTGAAGCCAGCGCCATCCATGCCCCAGCAGCATACATAATCACATGCCTATACAAAAATTTGGGGCCTCCAAAATTTATGGGCCCTGTGCGGGCCGCACAGTCTTCACAACTATGGGCCCGGCCTTGGTGAATATCACTCTATGTCTATGGATATCCTTATTTGTTCCTTGTGGGACTAAACCGTGTAGGTATTGAAAGTGCAACTCACTCCAAAGGATTGCTCTGAATGATCTACATCAACTTTGAGCACCTACATCTTCAACACCTACATGAAGTCATCATAAAAAAAACCCAAGGTTAGTTCATACCTCCAAGGGGGGATATCACATCTAGGGGGAGCTTTACTCTAATCAATTGAGCTAAAGCAGCTCTAACGATGTGAACACAACAATGCATTATGTAAAAGTGGTAACCCCACTTGTGCTTAAACGATGAGTATGACCTACGATCAAATGTTCTCATTTCACTTCTCAGTCAATATACTCATATATAGATGACCTAGTCATCGCCAAATTGCTTGATAGATGCTAGAGTGATTGTGCATGCTTTGCCACATATTTCATTTGCCATCTTATTGTGTGAGCATGTTGGTTGCATAGTTTACTCATTTGAGGACATCCATTTGTTGCTTTGATTGTTTGGCTTTTTCTCTTTTGCCAAATGGATGGACAAGAATGCCTAAGGACTTCCTCTAGATATATATGCTTTTCTCGTCTCAAACTCTACTCATGCTACATCACAAAGTTTGATCAAGTCATATTCGAACCACTCTGTGTGAGGAGCACTCGGAGTCCCCGACTCGTCATAGACTTAAACTTCCAAAACCTCTTTGTGCATTCGGTATGACCGAGTCATCCATTCGGCCACACCGAGATCACTAAGTTGATCTAAGTTTTCAACCTCGGTGCAACCGATTTGAACTTTTCAGTCACACCAAGTTGCAGTAACCGCTTGCGACTCTGCATCTCGATGCCACCGAGTTGTTCCACTCGGTCACACCGACAGGGTCGGGATATATATACCCATGGGTGAGATTTTGGAATCTTCTTCAAACTCCTCAGCCCGCGCGTGTGTCCTGCTCTGCCTCCTCGGGTCTCTGGATCGTCTCCTCGCCACCAACGACCTCCCGCCGCAGGTTTCCATCACCGTCAACGGAAATCTGCTCCGCCATTATCGTTGTAGCGAACTCCCGCCGAACTAGGGTATGGGTTCGACCCTTGTGCTATTCTTTTACCTCTGATTCATAGCACATTGTTTTGCCATGATCCTTACCACGTATGCAAACACTTTATCCACTAAAAACATCCTTTAGGTTAGATTTGATTTGAAAATTTAGGGTTAGGTCTCCGCCAAACTCATCTCGGACCGACCGAGTTGTACAAATCGGTCTCACTGATTTGGCTTAGGCCATAGCACTTGCAACTTTCGGTGTGACAAAAAACTGCAAATCGGTGTGACCGAGTTCGATTCTCCGTGAAACCCTAGCAGTCTCGATGCCACCGAACTGTGACTCGGTCTGACCGAGTTCACTAGTTTAGGTTCCAAAAGCTGCTTCGGTATCACCGAGTTTACAAATCGGTAGCTCTGAAATGCTTTCTGTGGAGAACTAAAACTAAGTTTTTGAGTCATCTGTTTTGCAAAAACTCTGCACTTTGTGATGCTCATCCACTCTATCTCATCTACATCTATTCACAGGGTCTGCTATTAGTGAGTTTGCTAAGATGTCTGATCAGAGTGACAGTCAGAACAAATCTGAGGAACATGTGCAGCTGAGTGAGGGTTCAGATCCCTCGAGCACTTCTGATGATGGCAGGAGGAGCACTCCCAGCAACTTGCCCAAGGCAGCCACTAGAGCAAGGAAGAAGAAAACCTCAGAATCTGAGGATGAGGATTATGTTGCCACTAAGGAGGAAGTAAGCTCCAAGAAGAAGGTGCTGAAAAAGGAGTATGGCACACCTGCTACAACTTTTTGATGTTCCTCAGAAGTTCAAGGTCATGAGTCTGATTGTAGAGACAATCAAGAGGACTGCTGCTGACCAGAAGAGAAGCTGTGGGTATGCTCCACACATTCAGGAGCTCATCAACTCCAAGATAGGCACAGGAACATATCTATTTGATAAGGAGCATCTACCCCTGCATCCTGAATTTGAAGATAACACAGTTGTGATGAATGAGGAGGAACCATCTTCAATACAAGCCAAAGCTAAGGCAGAGAAAGATGCAAGGATGCCAAGTGCAGAAGAAGCATCTCAAGTGTTCCTCAAGTCAAAACAAGATCAATTAGGCTATCTGATTCAAGCTACACTGAGGATTGAGAAGGGCTTGGCCACCCTGACTCAGAATCAGGAAAGCCTGGAGAGGATTGTTGAGACAAAATTCTATGATCTTGACCTCGAGGTAACTGAGATACAGACTGCCATTGAGCAGCTTCAGGAGGAAGCACAAGAGAGGAGAGGGAGGCAACTACTGATGCATTCCAGCGAGTGCCAAGGAGTCAGAGGTTTGCTGCCGTGCCAGTGACAGATTCTAGAGCTACAGCATCAGCACCAGCAGCTACAACTCCAGTGCCACCTCCAGCAGCCACTCCATGAGCTCCAACTACATCGATAGATGCCTTCGTCCTTGGAGTTCTCTCTACACCACCTCCCGAAGACCAAGCCTGAGAGACACATAGCACTATGCATATTTGAACTTTTTGGTAATTTTTTGCCAAAGGGGGAGAAATATGTATAGATCATAGGCTTCGAGAGAGTGTTTTGCGTCTTTGCCTTTGGTTGAACTTTTTATTGTGTGAGATACTTTATGTCCTTGTGTGAGATACTTATGTGATCATGTGATTGATCATTTGCTACCTTAATGCTTGTTTAGATGATACTATCTTTTATATCCATATATGACCATTCACTTGCTTGGGGATGAGTGCATGCTTTTAACTTCTATCATTTTGAGCGCTCCACCAAGATGTATGTGACATGGAAGAGTAACCCATGATCCTAATCGATTGTGCATTTGCATTCAAAAGAAAATTTTAAATAATGCACAAATTTAGGGGGAGCTCTTGCTTATCACATACTTCTCAAAGCGACGATGTTTTTCCATCTTATTATCATTTGTCGAAGCTTTGATCTATATGTTGTCATCAATTACAAAAAAGGGGGAGATTGAAAGTGCAACTATCCATGGGTGGTTTTGGTAATTCCTAACAACATATAGCCCATTGAGCTAATGCTATTTCAAGATAAATATTTCAGGAAAGCTCAATGTTTGGCATGGCATGGATTAGAAAGTGGACCCCTCAAAATACTAAGAACACATGTTGGCTCAAGCTCAAGACTCTACATTTTACTTTTAGTGATCCAAGATCACATTGAGTCCATGGGAAAAGCTAATACTATTAAAAGGGGATGAGGTGTTGCTTAATGAGTTACTTGCTCAAAATGCTTAGTGATATGCTCCAAAACCCTCAACTACTTTCTCAAATCCACATATGTTCCAAACCAAAAGTCAAACTCGGCCCCACCGAAATTTCCTACCCGGCGCCACCGAGTTCACTTAACATAGCCACTGCCACAAACCCTAGTCATTTCAGTCTCACCGATAGGGATCTCGGTCTCACTGAGATGGGATTGCAACCTCTCTGTTTCCCTTCGTAACGTTTCGGTCCAACCAAGATGAGCGATCGGTCCCACCAAGATTGCAATGCAAACTCTCTGTTTCCCCTTCGTAACATTTTGGTCTAACCGAGATGAGCGAATTGGTCCCACCGAGTTTGCCTGACCAACTCTCTATTTGCCTATTACCAAAATCGGTCCCACCGAGTTTGTGTAATCGGTCTCACAAAGATTACATTATGCCCTAACCCTAATGGAATCAGTACCACCGAGTTGACATGTCGGTCCCACCGAAAATCCTAACGTTCACATTTTGAACTAAATTGGTCTGACCGAGTTTCATGATTCGGTCCCACCTAGTTTCGTGATTTGTGTGTAACAGTTAGATTTTGTGTGGAGGCCATATATACCCCTCCACCCACTCTTCATTCATAGAGAGAGCCATCAGAACATGCCTACACTTCCGACATACATTTTCTGAGAGAGAACCACCTCCACTTGTGTTGAGGTCAAGATACTCCATTCCAACCACATAAATCTTGATCTCTAGCCTTCCCCAAGTTGCTTTCCACTCAAACCCTCTTTCCACCAAATCCTATCCTATGAGAGAGAGCTGAGTGTTGGGGAGACTATCATTTGAAGCACAAGAGCAAGGAGTTCATCATCAACACACCATCTATTACCTTTTGGAGAGTGGTGTCTCCTAGATTGGTTAGGTGTCACTTGGGAGCCTCCGTCAAGATTGTGGAGTTGAACCAAGGAGTTTGTATGGGCAAGGAGATTGCCTACTTCATGAAGATCTACCCTAGTGAGGCAAGTCCTTCATGGGCGATGGCCATGGTGGGATAGACAAGGTTGCTTCTTCGTGGACCCTTAGTGGGTGGAGCACTCCGTGGACTCGCGCAACCGTTACCCTTCGTGGGTTGAAGTCTCCATCAACGTGGATGTACGATAGCACCACCTATCGAAACCACGCCAAAAATCTCCGTGTCTACATTGCGCTTGCCCCCCCAAACTCCTCCCTTTACCTTCATATGCAATTGTTTTACATTCCGCTGCTATACTCTTAGAATTGCATGTGTAGGTTGATTACTTGACTTGTGCTAAGTTGTTAAAATCTGCCAAGACTTAAAATTGGGAAAAGGCTAGATTTTTATTTGGTCAAGTAGTCTAATCACCCCCTTCTAGACATACTTTTGATCCTACATACTCCATCTCACGTGATGACCGGACATGGTTTAGTTGATATGGATCACATGATCATTTAGATGACTCGGAGGATGTCTATCTAAGTGGGAGTTCTTAAGTAATATGATTAATTGAACTTAAGTTATCATAAACTTTGTCCTGATAGTATTTGCATATCTATGTTGTAGATCAATAGCTTGCATATAGGTGCCATGTTTTATTTTTGATATGTTCCTAGAGAAAACTAAGTTCAAAGATGACAGTAGCAATGATGTGGACTGGGTCCATGATCTGAGGATTATCCTCGTTGCTGCATAGAAGAATTATGTCCTTGATGCACCACTAGGTGACAAACCTATTACAGGAGCAGATGCAGACGTTATGAACATTTGACAAGCTCGATATGATGACTACTTGATAGTTTAGTGCACCATGCTTTACGGCTTAGAACTGGGACTTCAAACACGTTTTGAATGCCATGGAGCATATGAGACGTTCCAAGAGTTGAAATTGGTATCTCAGACTCATGCCCATGTCGAGAGGTATGAGACCTCTGACAAGTACTTTGCCTACAAGATGGAGGAGAATAACTCAACTAGTGAGCATATGCTCAGAATGTCTGGGTACTACAATCACTTGAATCGAGTGGGAGTTAATCTTCCAGATAAGATAGTGATTGACGAAGTTCTCTAGTCACTATCACCAAGTTACTAGAACTTCGTGATGAACTATAATATGCAAGGGATGACGAAAATGATTCCCAAGCTCTTCGCGATGCTGAAATCGGCGAAGGTAGAAATCAAGAAATAACATCAAGTGTTGATGGTTAACAAGACCACTAGTTTCAAGAAAAAGGGCAAAGGAAAAGAAAGGGAACTTCAAGAAGAATGACAAGCAAGTTGCCACTCCCATGAAGAAGCCCGAAGCTAGACCTAAGCCTGAAATAGAGTGCTTCTACTGCAAAAGGAATGGTCACTGGAAGCGGAACTACCCCAAATACTTGGCGGATCAGAAGGATGGCAAAGTGAACAAAGATATATTTGATATACATGTTATTGATGTGTACTTTACTAGTGTTCATAGCAACCCCGGGGTATTTGATACCGGTTCAGTTGCTAAGATTAGTGACTCGAAACAGGAGTTACAAAATGAACATAAACTAGTTGAGGGCGAAGTGGCAATGTGTGTTGGAAGAGATTCCAAGGTTGACAAGATCACCATCACATACTCCCTCTACCTTCGAGATTAGTGTTGAACCTAAATAAATTTTATTTGGTGTTTTCATTGGGCATGAATATGATTGGATCATGTTTATTGCAATATGGTTATTCATTTAAGTTAGAGAATAATTGTTGTTCTGTTTACATGAATAAAACCTTCTATGGTCATACACCCAATATGAATGGTTTATTGAATCTAGACCATAGTGATACACATATTCATAATGTTGATGCCAAAATATGCAAAGTTGATAATGATAGTGCAACATATTTGTGGCACTGCCGTTTAGGTCATATTGGTGTAAATCGCATGAAGAAACTCCATGCGGATAGACTTTTGGAATCACTTGATTTTGAATCATTTGATGCTTGCGAACCATGCCTCATGGGCAAGATGACTAAAACTCCGTTCTCCGGAACAATGGAGTGAGCAACTGACTTGTTGGAAATAATACATACCGATGTATGTGGTCCGATGAGTGTTGAGGCTCGTGGCGGGTATCGTTATTTTCTGACCATCACAGATGATTTGAGCAGATATGGGTATATCTACTTAATGAAACACAAGTCTGAAACATTTGAAAAGGTTGAAACAATTTCAGAGTGAAGTGGAGAATCATCGTAACAAGAAAATGAAGTTTCTACAATCTGATCGTAGAGGCGAATATTTGAGTTACGAGTTTGGCCTTCATTTAAAGCAATGTGGAATAGTTTCACAACTCACACCACCTAGAACACCACAGCGTAATGGTGTGTCTGAACATCGTAACCGTACTTTATTGGATATGGTGCGATCTATGATGTCTCTTACCGATTTACCACTATCATTTTGGGGTTATGCATTAGAGGCAACTGCATTCACGTTAAATAGGGCACCATCTAAATCCATTGAGACGACTGATACGTCTCCGTCGTATCTACTTTTCCAAACACTTTTTGCCCTTGTTTTGGACTCTAACTTGTATGATTTGAATGGAACTAACCCGGACTGACGCTGTTTTCAGCAAAATTGCCATGGTGTTGTTTTATGTGCAGAAAACAAATATTCTCGGAATGACCTGAAACTCCAAGGAACATCTTAGAAAAAACAATAAAAAATCCTCGCCAAAGATGAAGATCAGGGGGCCCACACCCTTCTCATGAGGGTGGGGGGCGCCCCCCCTATGGCGCGCCCCCTACCTTGGGGGCCCCCTGGATGCCCTCCGACGCCAACTCCAACTCTATATATTTGCTTTCGGAGAGAAAAAAATCATAGAGAAGAAATCATCGCGTTTTACAATACGGAGCCACTGCCAAGCTCTAAAACCTCTCGGGAGGGCTGATCTGGAGTCCGTTCGGGCTCCGGAGAGGGGGATTTGTCGCCATCGTCATCATCAACCATCCTCCATCACCAATTTCATGATGCTCACTGCCGTGCGTGAGTAATTCCATCGTAGGCTTGCTGGACGGTGATGGGTTGGATGAAATTTATGATGTAATCGAGTTAGTTTTGTTAGGGTTTGATCCCTAGTATCCATTATGTTCTGAGATTCATGTTGCTATGACATTGCTATGCTTAATGCTTGTCACTAGGGCCCGAGTGCCATGATTTTAGATCTGAACCTATTATGTTTTCATGAATATATGTGAGTTCTTGATCCTATCTTGCAAGTCTATAGTCACCTACTATGTGTTATGATCCGGCAACCCCGAAGTGACAATAATCGGGACCACTCCCGGTGATGACCATAGTCTAAGGAGTTCATGTATTCACTATGTGCTAATGCTTTGTTCTGGTTCTCTATTAAAAGGAGGCCTTAATATCCCTTAGTTTCCAATAGGACCCTGCTACCACGGGAGGGTAGGACAAAAGATGTCATGCAAGTTCTTTTCCATAAGCACGCATGACTATATACGGAATACATGCCTACATTACATTGATGAATTGGAGCTAGTTCCGTGTCACCCTATGTTATGACTGTTACATGATGAACCGCATCCGGCATAATTATCCATCACTGATTCGGTGCCTACGAGTTTTCCATATACTGGTTCTTGCTTATTTACTTTCCCGCTGCTACTGTTACAATCACTACAAAATACCAAAAACATTACTTTTGCTGTCTTTACTTTTGTTGCCGCTACCACCACTATCATATTACTTTGCTACTAAACACTTTGCTGCAGATACTAAGTTTCCAGGTGTGGTTGAATTGACAACTCAGCTGCTAATACTTGAGAATATTCTTTGGCTCCCCTTGTGTCGAATCAATAAATTTGGGTTGAATACTCTACCCACGAAAGCTGTTGCGATCCCCTATACTTGTGGGTTATCAAGACTAATTTCTGGCGCCATTGCCAGGGAGCATAGCTCTATTCTTTGAGTCACTTGGGATTTATATCCGCTGGACACTATGAAGAACTTGAGAGATCCAAAAACTAAGATCTATCCCTCAACTACGAGGGGAGGTAAGGAACTGCCATCTAGCTCTGCACTTGATTCACCTTCTGTTATGAGTAAGTTTGCGACACCTACACCTGCTTCTGCTATTCGTTCTGATATGTCGCATGTTATTGATGATGCCACTTCTGCTATGCATGATACTTATGATGAAACTGCTTCTATGCCTGATACTACTGTGCCCCTTGGTGAATTTCTTGATGAACAAATTGCTAGGGCTAGAGAAAAAGAAATTATTGAATCTGAATACGATGATGATAGTGATGATGAAAATATGCCTGTTATTCCCGAGGGTTATCTTTTTGATATGGAATCTTCTGCCGCTATTTTTGCTTGCAAAGATAGATATGAGCTTAAGAGGTTATTAATTAAATGGAACAAAGAATCACTTAGAGATAAAATGAGACCTGACCCTGCTTTTGCTACTTCACCTATATGTGTTCCTGATAAGGATTATGAATTCTCTGTTGATCCTGATATAATTACTTTGGTTGAATCTGATCCGTTTTATGGCTATGAATCTGAAACTGTTGTGGCACATCTTACTAAGTTAAATGATATAGCTTCCCTATTCACTAATGATGAGAGATCGCGTTACCTCTATATACTCAAAATATTTCCGTTCTCATTAAAGGGTGATGCTAAGATATGGTTTAATTCTCTTGATCCTGGTTGTGTGCGTAGTCCCCAGGATATGATTTATTACTTCTCTGCTAAATATTTCCCTGCTCATAAGAAACAAGCTGCTTTGAGGGAAATATACAACTTCGTGCAAATTAAAGAAGAGAGTCTCCCACAAGCTTGGGGGAGGCTTCTCAAGTTGCTTAATGCTTTGCCTGATCATCCTCTTAAGAAACCTGAAATACTTGATATCTTTTATAATGGACTAACCGATGCTTCCAGAGATTACCTGGATAGTTGTGCTGGTTCTCTTTTCAGGGAAAGAACACCGGATGAAGCTGAAATTCTATTGAATAATATGTTGACAAATGAAAATAATTGGGCACCTCCTGAGCCAACTCCTGCTCTAATTACTGAGCCTATTTCTAAACCAACTCCGAAGAAGAGAGGTGTTTTATTTCTCAGTCCCGAAGATATGCAAGAGGCAAAGAAATCTATGAAAGAAAAAGGTATTAAAGCTGAAGACGTTAAGAATTTACCTCCTATTGAAGAAATACATGGTCTTAATTCACCGTCTGTTGAAGAAACATATGATCTCAATTCTTTATTCACTGAAGAACCTCCTGATCCCGATATCCCGACACAGGTAGTAAAGGTAAATTCTCTCTATAGATATGATAAAGCTGAAGTCCCTCCTACTAAAATTGCTAGTCAGTGCTTGGATGAGTTTGATAACTTTATTGTTAAGCAAGACGACTTCAATGCTTATTTTGGTAGAAAATTAAAAGAAAATGCTTATATGATTAGACGCTTGGGTGATTATATGGCTAATATGAAAGGTGAACTTAAACTTGTTAGCAAACATGCTTCTATGGTTACCACTCAAGTAGAACAAGTACTTAAGGCTCAAAAAGAAGTGCTTGATGAAATGAATATTAAGAAAAATGATTATGCTGTTAGAGTGGCTACTAGAACTGGTAGAATGACTCAGGAACCTTTGTATCCTGAAGGCCACCCTAAGAGAATCGAGCAAGATTCTCAAAGAAATAATATTGATGTTCCTAGTTCTTCTAAGAAGAAGAAGAAGAAAAATGATAGAACTGTGCAAACTTCTAGTGAACCTATTACTGAACCACCTGATAATCCAAATGATATTTCTATGTCTGATGCTAAAACACAATCTGGTAATGAACATGAACCTAGTAAAAATATTGATAATGACGTTCATGATGATGCTCAACCTAGTAATGATAATGATGTAGAAATTGAACTTGTTGTTGATCTTGATAACCCATAATCAAGGAATCAACATTATGATAAAAGAGACTTTGTTTCTAGGAAACTTGGTAAAGAAAGGGAACCTTGCGTTCAGAAACCCATGCCTTTTCCTCCGAAACCATCCAAGAAAAAGGATGATGAGGATTTTGAGCGCTTTGCTAAAATGATTAGGCCTATCTTTTGCGTATGAGATTTACTGATGTGCTCAAAACAAATCCTTATGCTAAATATATGAAGGATATCATTACTAATAAAAGAAAGATACCGGAAGCTGAAATTTCCACCATGCTTGCTAATTATACTTTTAAGGGTGGAATACCAAAGAAACTCGGAGACCCCGGAGTACCTACTATACCTTGCTCAATTAAAAGAAATTATATTAAAACTTCTTTATGTGATCTTCGAGCCGGTGTTAGTGTTATGCCTCTCTCTTTATATCGTAGACTTGACTTGAATAAGCTGACACCTACTGAAATATCTTTGCAAATGGCTGATAAATCAACTGCTATACCTGTCGGTATTTGTGAGGATGTGCCTGTTGTGGTTGCAAACGTTACTATTTTAACGGACTTTGTTATTCTTGATATTCCCGAGGATGATAGTATGTCTATTATTCTTGGAAGACCTTTTCTTAATACTGTAGGGGCTGTTATTGATTGCAATAAAGGCAATGTCACTTTTCATGTTAATGGTAATGAGCATACGGTACACTTTTCGAGGAAACAACCTCAAGTTCATAGTATCAACTCTATTCAAAAAATTCCATCGATTATATTTGGAGGTTTTGAATTCCCTCTTCCTACTGTCAAGAAGAAATATGATATTCTTATTATTGGGGATGTGCATATCCCCGTTGAGGTAACTTAGTATTATTCGAAATTTCTCCGGTTTCATGATTATCGGAATGAGTTTGTTAACAAGACTTGATCAACCTTGTTAGTGGATTCTTTTTGACGAGCATGAGATGGATGAAACTAGAAGCACAAAACTTCTGTACCCCACTTTTACTTTCTGTTATTTATATTAAATAAAGTAAAAAATAGTATTTTCAGTCTGTTTCCTGGCTTATCCGTGCAATATAAAAATATCCCGAAAATAAAAGTCCTCAGAATGCCATGCCAATTTAATATGATTTTTTTGGGAATATTTGAGGATTTACTGTGCAAAAATTACCGCGGGAGGAGCTGCCACCTGGTCACGAGGGTGGTGGGCGCCCCCCCTATAGGGTGCGCCCCCTGCCTCGTGGGCCCACGGTAGCCCTCCTCCACTTATCCCAGCACCCATCTTCTTCCTCTATCTCACACAAACCCGAAAAACCAACTCAAGCACGAGTTCCAACCACTTTTGCTGTGATTTTCGATCTCCTTGCTCATAGCACCTCTCACAAAACTGCTTGGGGAGATTGTTCCTTGGTATGTGACTCCTCCATTGGTCCAATTAGTTTTTGTTCTAGTGCTTTATTTTTTGCAAATTTGTGCTGCATAGGTGACCATGTTCTTGAGCTTGCATGTCAAATTTATATGGTTCCAAGTAGTTCTAATGCTTGATATAGGCTCTAGGCACTTGTAGGAGTAGTTGCTATCAATATTATTGAGTTTGGTTTACTTTTATTTTGAAGTTACTAAAAATTTCAGAATTTTTCAGAGAAAAACAATATGTTCAGGAAGATGTTCCAAGGTGGTTCCTCTAAGAAGCAAGTACCCAGGATTGCTATGCGCGATGCTGACGAGGATCCACCAAGAGACGCTCCAGTACGACCCTGCGAATGGCCGTCGGAAAATTTTATGGACCGTGCGGGAATTAAAGAAGAATTCAAATCATATTTGCGCAATGCCGGTCTGGAGGATTTTGAGGCTAACAAATGCCCCCAGTATCAAGATCTCACAAGTTCATTTGTGAGGAGGTTTGAGTATTCATCTTCGCGTAATTCTCCTTCGGTCATGTTTGATCTCTATGACAAATCTTATACCGTGGACTTAGAGGATTTCACTTCTGCTTGCGAACTTCCATCATGGGGCAGTATTAGGGATCCCCCTAAATCTGAATTTAGAAACTTTCTTGCTAGTATAACTGTGGGGGAATCCAGAGATATAACGCAGGCTACCATAGGGAGCATTCACTTTCCTGCTATACATTATTTTGCTCTTTTCATCGGTAGATGCATAAATGCTAAGGATGAAGCATGTCACATGTGTGTCGCTGATCTCAGCATTCTTAGGAGTGCTGTGTTAGGAGACCAATCTTATCATATGGGAGCCATTGTAGCTCGTAGGTTGCATCATAATAGACATAATGGAGATTTCTTTGGAGGAATTTATGCAACCCGCTTAGCTAATTTTCTTGAAATAGACATTCGTGAGGGTGATATGGAGTTGCCTCCTGCATATTTAGATTATAACTCTATGGCTTCGCACCAGTTTGTCGAGAGGCCTGAATCACCTCTCTTATATCGGTTAATTTTTGATAAACGACGTGTTTTCCGTATTACTCTCCCTGCTCCTGCCTTCTTTGATTCACAGACAAAAGGAAGATATGTTATTACCAGAGAGGAGGCAGAAGAGTACGAGAGGAGAGCGGAGGAAGCTTGACTCCACGTTGTAGCACAGCAGGCGATAACCGCTACACATCAGTATGATCCCAACTATTCTTCCTCATCACAGTACGGCCCCAACAAATATTATTATGGATATCCGCCAGGCCAGCCATGGCCATAGACCAACTTAGGCCAAAATCCTAAGCTTGGGGGAGTACGTATTTCTCACCGACATTACATTTATGCTCACACACACTCATTGCTAGATGTCGGTGCTCATACTTTTTCACTGTAATATCCATGCTAGTTTATTTTCTTTTTCCTGCTTTCTTCTTGTGTGTTTGTTAAACCTTAAGAAAAAAAAACAGTAGTAGTTTATTTTTCTACTGTAGTAGTAATAATTAAAAAGAAAACCCAAAAATATTTCCGGTTCTTATTTTGCTTGTTGGGAGCTTTCCCATGTAAATAGTTTTATTTCTTTCCTTTTCTTTGGGGGTTGGTAGGAGAAGACCATAATGAAATTGTTGAAGTGGCTCTTATATGCATTATCGTTGATTTAACCGAGAGCCCATATTGCCTTGTCCTCTCCTGTTTATTGAATGCTCGCAGATTCCAGCTTAGTCCAATGCACGTGCAGTCTTATTATTATTCACACCGTTCGGTCATGCAAGTGAAAGGCAATTATGATGATATATGATGGGCTGACTGAGATGAGAAAAGCTGGTATGAACTCGACCTCTTTTGTTTTTGTAAATATGATGAGTCCCTCGTTCTTGATTCAGCTTATTATGAATAAACATTCTTGCAATGACAATTAGAGATCATAGTTGCTTGTGCCATGCTTAATTAGCTATGAGTTATAATGATTTACCTTGTGTGCCAACATGCTATTGAGATGATTATGATGTGGTATGATGGGGTGGTATCCTCCTTTGAATGATTTAAGTGACTTGACTTGGCACATGTTCACGCATGTACTTGAAACAAAATCAACATAGCCTTCACGATATTTATGTTCATGGTGGATTATATCCTACTCATGCTTGCATCCAATGTTTATTAATTTTAATGCATGTACATGGCTGTTGTCGCTCTCTAGTTGGTCGCTTCCCAGTCTTTGGCTAGCCTTCACCTGTACTAAGCGGGAATACTGCTTGTGCATCCAATCCCTTAAACCCCAAAGTTATTCCAGATGAGTCCACCATACCTTCCTATATGCGGTATCTACCTGCCGTTCCAAGTAAATTTGTATGTGCCAAACTCTAAACCTTCAAATAAACATTCTGTTTTCTATGCTCGAAAATCTCATGTATCAATAAAGGCTGTCCTTATCTTCAGTGTTAGGCGGGTTATTCTCAAGAGGAGTGGACTCCGCTCCTCACTCACGAGAAAATGGCTGGTCACCGGGATGCCCAGTCCCATGCTTTATGCAAACTAAATCAAAATTAATTGCAAACAAAACTCCCCTTGGGACCCGGTGTATGTTGGTGGCACTCGTTGTTTCGAGCAAGCCATGGATTGATGCTTGTTGGTGGAGGGGGAGTATAAACTTTACCATTCTGTTTGGGAACCGCCTATAATGTGTTTAGCATGGAAGATACCGCCATCTCTTAGTTGTTACATTGACAAGGAAAGTATACCGCTCAAAATACAATTTATCCCTATTTCAGAACCGAGCTCTGGCACCTCTACAAATCCCTGCTTCCCTCTGCGAAGGGCCTATCCATTTACTTTTATGTTGAGTCATCACCCTCTTATTAAAAAGCACTAGCTGGAGAGCACAACTGTCATTTGCATTCATCACTGTTAATTTATATTGGGCATGACTATGATTGGATCTCTTTTACCATGAATTACAATGTCTAGTCAGTCCTTGATCTTTAAAGGTGCTCTGCATTTATGTTTTGCGGTCTCAGAAAGGGATAGCGAGATACCATCTTGTTATATCATATTATGATTGTTTTGAGAAAGTGTTGTCATCCGAGATTTATTATTATGACTTGCTAGTTGATTATGCTATTGATATGAGTAATTGTGAGACCTGAGAATTATTGCAAATGTGGTTAGTTATGATCTATGCTGAAAACTTGAAAACTGGCTTGACATAGTTACAACAACAAGAGCAAACAGAGTTTGTAAAAGTTTTTCTTTCTTTCAGTTTGTCAACTGAATTGCTTGAGGACAAGCAAGGGTTTAAGCTTGGGGGAGTTGATACGTCTCCGCCGTATCTACTTTTCCAAACACTTTTTGCCCTTGTTTTGGACTCTAACTTGTATGATTTGAATGGAACTAACCCGGACTGACGCTGTTTTCAGCAGAATTGCCATGGTGTTGTTTTATGTGCAGAAAACAAATATTCTCGGAATGACCTGAAAATCCATGAAACATCTTAGAAAAAACAATAAAAAATCCTTACCAAAGATGAAGACCAGGGGGCCCACACCCTTCTCACGAGGGTGGGGGCGCGCCCCCTACCTCGTGGGCCCCCTGGATGCCCTCCGACGCCAACTCCAACTCTATATATTTGCTTTCGGAGAGAAAAAAAATCAGAGAGAACAAATCATCGTGTTTTACGATATGGAGCCACCACCAAGCCCTAAAACCTCTCGGTAGGGCTGATCTGGAGTCCGTTCGGGGCTCCGGAGAGGGGGATTCGTCGCCGTAGTCATCATCAACCATCCTCCATCACCAATTTTATGATGCTCACCGCCGTGCGTGAGTAATTCCATCGTAGGCTTGCTGGACGGTGATGGGTTGGATGAGATTTATCATGTAATCGAGTTAGTTTTGTTAGGGTTTGATCCCTAGTATCCATTATGTTTTGAGATTGATGTTGCTATGAATTTGTTATGCTTAATGCTTGTCACTAGGGCCCGAGTGCCATGATTTTAGATCTGAACCTATTATGTTTTCATGAATATATGTGAGTTCTTGATCCTATCTTGCAAGTCTATAGTCACCTACTATGTGTTATGATCCGGCAACCCCGAAGTGACAATAATCGGGACCGCTCCCGGTGATGACCATAGTTTGAGGAGTTCATGTATTCACTATGTGCTAATGCTTTGTTCCGGTTCTCTATTAAAAGGAGGCCTTAATATCCCTTAGTTTCCAATAGGACCCTGCTGCCACGGGAGGGTAGGACAAAAGATGTCATGCAAGTTCTTTTCCATAAGCACGTATGACTATATACGGAATACATGCCTACATTACATTGATGAATTGGAGCTAGTTCTGTGTCACCCTATGTTATGACTGTTACATGATGAACTGCATCCGGCATAATTATCCATCATTGATCCGGTGCCTATGAGTTTTCCATATACTGGTTCTCGCTTATTTACTTTCCCGCTGCTACTGTTACAATCACTACAAAATACCAAAAACATTACTTTTGCTGTCTTTACTTTTGTTGCCGCTACCACCACTATCATATTACTTTGCTACTAAACACTTTGCTGCAGATACTAAGTTTCCAGGTGTGGTTGAATTGACAACTCAGCTGCTAATACTTGAGAATATTCTTTGGCTCCCCTTGTGTCGAATCAATAAATTTGGTTTGAATACTCTACCCTCGAAAGCTGTTGCGATCCCCTATACTTGTGGGTTATCAACGACACCGTATGAACTGTGGTTTGGCAGAAACCTATGTTTTCATTTCTTAAAGTTTGGGATTGCGATGCTTATGTGAAAAAGCTTCAGGCTAATAAGCTCAAGCCCAAATCGGAGAAGTGCGTCTTTATAGGATACCCAAAAGAAACTATTGGGTACACCTTCTATCACAGATCTGAAGGCAAGATCTTTGTTGCTAAGAATGGATCCTTTCTAGAGAAGGAGTTCCTCTCGAAAGAAGTGAGTGGGAGGAAAGTAGAACTTGATGAGGTAATTGTACTTTCTCTCGAATTGTAAAGTAGCTAATCACAGAAAACCGCTCCCATGATGCCTACACCAACTAGAGATGAAGCTAATGATAATGATAATGAAAACTTCGGATCAAGTTACTACCGAACCTCGTAGGTCAACCAGAGCACGTTCCGCACCAGAGTGGTATGGTAATCCTATTATGGAAGTCTTGTTACTAGACCATGACGA
The DNA here is from genome assembly GCF_056163025.1 of Triticum urartu. NCBI lineage: Eukaryota > Viridiplantae > Streptophyta > Magnoliopsida > Poales > Poaceae > Triticum > Triticum urartu. The sequence continues at coordinate 494,698,135 of NC_141876.1, read as the reverse complement.
ACCTACGAACTATGAGGAAGCCACGATGAGCCCAGATTCTGATAAATGGCTTGAGGCCATGAACTCTGAGATAGGATCCATGTATGAGAACAAAGTCTGGACTTTGGTTGACTTGCCCAATGATCAACAAGCCATTGAGAATAAATGGATCTTCAAGAGGAAGAAGGACACTGATGGTAGTATTACTATCTACAAAGCTTGACTTGTGACAAAAGGTTTTTGACAAGTTCAAGGTGTTGACTGTGATGAGATTTTCTCACTCATAGCGATGCTTAAGTCTGTCCAAATCATGTTAGCAATTGCCGCATTTTATGAAATCTGGCAAATGGATGTCAAAACCACATTCCTTAATGGATTTCTTAAAGAAGAGTTGTATATGATGCAACTAGAAGGTTTTGTTGATCCTAAAGGTGCTAACGAAGTGTGTAAACTGCAGTGATCCATCTATGGACTGGTGCAAGCATCTCGGAGTTGGAATATACGCTCTGATGAGGTGATCAAAGCATATGGTTTTATACGGACTTATGGTAAAGCCTGTATTTACAAGAAAGTGAGTGGGAGCTCTGCAGCATTTCTAATTTTATATGTGGATGACATATTGTTGATTGGAAATGATGTAGAATTTCTGGATAGCACAAAAGGATACTTGAATAAGAGTTTTTCAATAAAAGACCTCGGTGAAGCTACCTATATATTGGGCATCAAGATCTATAGGGATAGATCAAGACGCTTAATTGGACTTTCACAAAGCACATACCTTGACAAGATTTTGAAGAAGTTCAAAATGGATCAGTCAAACAAAGAGTTCTTATCTATGTTGCAAAGTGTGAAGTTGAGTAAGACTCAAAGCCCGACCACGACAGAAGATAGAGAGAGAATGAAAGTCATTCCCTATGCCTCAGCCATAAGTTCTATAAAGTATGCCATGCCGTGTACCTGTAACATCCCAAATTTTCAATTTGGAATGTTATACATTAGATCATCATTGCATATCATGTTTTATTGCATTTTGGCTTGATCCTAGAAATTCTACGCAACTCAAGGACCCACGGAGAGAGTTGGGAATTTCGTTATTTTCATATTTGTGTTTTCTCAAATTTTGAAAAGAGGATCGTTTGATTTTAATTATTTTCTCTTCAAATATTTCTTTTATAAAAATAAAAGAGAGAGGATAAAATGACTTCCTCAAAATAAACAAATATTGGAGATTTAATATTAAAATCAAATAAGATTTTTATTCAGAGTTTTATTGCTATTTTATTTGAATTAGGAAAAAATTGCGTTTTTCAAAATTGCATTAGAGCCCCAAATAAATGTTCACCTTGTCCGGTAGATTTTTAGAGGACGGGTAAAATTTATTTCAGGATTTTTAGAGTCTGTTTAGTATTTCTTTTCTTTGTTTTTCTGCGCGGAATAATTAAAAAAAAGGAAACTGACTCTGGGCCGTACCCAAGCGGGACTCCGCCGGGGGGCTTTATAAGCCGGGACACCGCAGCCCACCGCGGCCAAACTCGCGCCCCGCCGCCCGAACCCTAGCCCCGCCCAATCCGCCGACGCCGTGAGCCACCGCTGCCGCCGCCCGCCGCCGTTCGTCGGACCTCACCGGAAGTAGTCGCAGCCGCCTTGGTTTTCGCGAGAAAACCGATCGGTTTTTTCGAAACCCTAGATCCGTTTTTTATATCTGGTTCGGTTTTTTTGGTTTAGTTATTTAGCGGACGTTTATCCGTACGTTCGATTTAACGAACGGTTTTCGTCCGTTAGTCACAGACAGTGAATGTTCGTTCGTTAGCCCGTTCGTCATTTTTTTCTTTTTCTCGGATTTTTCACGATTATTTTCTATCATGATTTCCGATCCGATTTTCGTTTTAGTGAATCTTTTCACTGGTTTATCGGAATCAGACGATTCAAGCACCTAGGATGTCCTGAAGCGAAGAATAGAAACGACAATGGAAGCTCTGGGAAGAAGCCCAACCCTTTCAATAGGGGACAAGTGAAACACGTTAACATGGAGGAGATTGAAGCCCAGCCGGATCCAGTAATATGTAAGTTTTTGGTTAAGTCATTTACTGCAGTCGTTCTTTTCGATACTGGTGCATCGCATTAATACATATCAAGGGGATTTGTGGATAAGTATAAGTTGCCCACTAGAGTTCTTAAGACACCCATGCTATTAACCTCACCCGGAGCCGAGTATATGGCAAGCAGTGGATGTTTCCAGTTGCCATTAACCATAGGTAGTCATGTTTTCCCTTTTGACTTGATAGTCTTGGAGTCGCAAGGTTTGGATGTGATTCCGGCTATGGATTGGCTATCGATGTATGGAGGAAACATCGATTGTGCCAGTAAGTCAATTTTGCTCGCCACCCCCGAAGGAAGAAGGATCAAGTATGTATCCCGGCATGTGCTGATTAGGACTCAAGTAAATTCCTTATCAGGAGTTGTACAGGAGGAAGTACCAGTGGTGAAGGATTTCCCGAATGTATTTCCTGAAGAGTTGCCAGACATGCCACCGGATAGAGGCATCGAGTTCTTGATTGAGCTTTTGCCAGGCATAGGGCCAATATCTAAGAGACCGTACAGGATGCCCACATAGGATTTAGAGGAAATTAAGAAGAAGATTAAGGAGTTACTGGATAAAGGATATATTCACCCAAGCTCATCACCTTGGGGATCGCCAGTACTTCTAGTGGAGAAGAAGGATGGATCGTTAAGGATGGTTGTTGATTATCGAGGATTGAATGAGGTGACGATCAAGAACAAGTACCCACTGCCTATGATCAATGATTTGTTTGATCAGCTGCAAGGAGCTAAGGTGTTTTCCAAGATCGATCTGCGATCAGGGTACCACCAACTGAAGATTCGAGAGCAGGATATACCTAAGACAACTTTTACCACAAGGTACGGGCTATATGAGTATACCGTTACGTCATTTGGCCTGACTAACGCACCTGCCTATTTTATGAACATGATGAACAAGGTGTTTATGGAGTTTTTGGATAAGTTCGTTGTGGTGTTCATAGATGATATTCTGGTCTACTCTAAGAATGAAGAGAAGCATAAAGAGCATTTGCATTTGGTACTTGGGAAGCTCAGAGAACATCAACTATACGCCAAGTTCAGCAAGTGCGAGTTTTGGTTGAAGGAAGTTGGATTCCTTGGATATGTTATATCCGGAGAAGGAATAGCGGTAGACCCCACCAAAGTTGTCACTGTGGCAAATTGGGAGGCGCCCACGTCAGTTGGAGAAATTCAGAGTTTTCTTGGACTCGCAGGATACTACCGGAGGTTCATTGAGAATTTCTCAAAGATTGCAAAGCCTATGACTGAGTTGTTGAAGAAAGACACCAAGTTCAAATGGACTGAGGAATGTGAGGATAGTTTTCAGGAGTTGAAGAAACGCTTGGTGACATCACCAGTGTTGATCCTGCCAGATCAACGCAAGGATTATGAAGTGTATTGTGATGCTTCTCGTCGAGGACTTGGAGCAGTGCTTATGCAGGAAGGAAGAGTTGTTTCCTACGCCTCACGACATCTTAAACCCCATGAGTTAAATTATGCCACGCATGATTTGGAGTTAGCAGCCATAGTACATGCATTGAAAACTTAGAGACATTTTCTCATCGGAAACCATTGTGAAGTATACACGGATCACAAGAGTTTGAAGTATATCTTCACGCAGAAGGAGTTGAATCTCAGACAGAGGAGATGGTTGGAACTCATTAAGGATTATGATATGAAGTTGCATTATCATCCCGGAAAGGCTAACGTAGTAGACGATGAGTTGAGCCGCAAGAGTCATGTCAACACCCTCATGACCGGAGAGTTACCTAAGGAGTTAGCAGAAGACCTTCGTGAGCTATGTTTGGAAATAGTTCCGAGAGGTTATGTAGCAGCTTTGGAGATTCAATATACTTTGATGGATAAGATCAGAGAAGCTCGGAGGACGGACAAGGAGATTGTCGAGATAAAGGAAATGATGAGCAAAGGAAAAGCCAAGGGATTTCGTGAGGATGAGCACGATACCTTATGGTTTGAGGACCGCACATATGTGCCAAATGATCAGGAGATCAGGAAGCTGATTTTACAAGAGGCCCATGATTCGCCATATTCAATTCACCCAGGAAATACCAAGATGTATCTAGATTTGAAGGATAGTTTTTGGTGGACCGGAATGAAGAAGGATATTGCGGAGTATGTAGCAGTTTGTGATGTATGTCAGAGAGTGAAGGTAGAGCATCAGAAGCCAGCAGGATTGCTACAACCATTGCCGATACCCGAATGGAAGTGGGATATGCTAGGCATGGATTTTATCACGGGATTACCCATGACTCGTTCAGGCTATGACTCGATATGGGTTGTAGTCGATCGTTTGGCGAAAGTAGCTCATTTCATCCCAGTGAAGACCACTTACACCAGTGCTAAGTTGGCAAAGATATACATGACCAGGATCGTATGTTTGCATGGAGTTCCAAGGACCATTGTATCAGATAGAGGAACCCAGTTTACCTCAAAGTTTTGGAATCAGTTGCATGAAACTTTGGGAACCAGGCTAGAGTTCAGTACAGCTTTTCACCCGCAGACGGATGGACGGACTGAGAGAGTCAATCAAATTTTGGAGGACATGTTGAGAGCTTGTGCACTAGATTATGGATCTAGTTGGGATGATAATTTGCCTTACGCAGAGTTCTCTTACAACAACAGCTATCAAGTCAGTTTAAGGATGGCCCCTTTTGAAGCATTGTACGGAAGGAGGTGCTGGACACCATTGTTGTGGGATGAAGTTGGAGACCGACAATTGTTTGGACCAGATTTGATTAAAGAGTCTGAAGAGAAGGTTAAACTGATTCGCGATAGACTCAAGGTAGCCCAGTCCCGGCAGAAGAGTTATGCGGATTCTAAACGCAAGGAGACCATTTACGAAGTCGGAGACAGAGTGTATCTTCGTGTATCTCCACTTCGAGGAGTGAAGCGCTTTGGAGGTAAGGGAAAGTTAGCACCACGTTTTGTGGGACCATACAATGTTTTGGAACGTATGGGAGAAGTTGCTTACAAGCTGGAATTGCCCGAAGGGTTGTCAGGAGTTCACGATGTGTTCCATGTTTCCCAGTTGAAGAAGTGCCACGCAGAGATGGATGATATCCCTCTGAGAGATACAGTGCCACTGGAAGCAATACAGTTAGATAGCAATTTGACCTACGAGGAGAAGCCAGTCAAGATTCTTGATTTTGCCAGCCGAGTCACACGCAGCAAAGATATCAAGTTTTGCAAGGTTCAGTGGAGTCACCATACCGAAGATGAAGCCACCTGGGAACGAGAGGAAGACCTACGAAAAGATCACCCTCACCTATTTTCTAGCCAACCCGAATCTCGAGGGCGAGATTCATCTTAAGGGGGGTAGGTTTGTAACATCCCAAATTTTCAGTTTGGAATGTTATACATTAGATCATCATTGCATATCATGTTTTATTGCATTTTGGCTTGATCCTAGAAATTCTACGCAACTCAAGTACCCACAAAGAGAGTTGGGAATTTCGTTATTTTCATATTTGAGTTTTCTCAATTTTTGAAAAGAGGATCGTTTGATTTTAATTATTTTCTCTTCAAATATTTCTTTTATAAAAATAAAAGAGAGAGAATAAAATGACTTCCTCAAAATAAAGAAATATTGGAGATTTAATATTAAAATCAAATAAGATTTTTATTCGGAGTTTCATTGCTATTTTATTTGAATTAGGAAAAAATTGCGTTTTTCAAAATTGCATTAGAGTCCCAAATAAATGTTCACCTTGTCCGGTAGATTTTTAGAGGACGGGGAAAATTTATTTCAGGATTTTTGGAGTCCATTTAGTATTTCTTTTCTTTGTTTTTCTGCATGGAATAATAATAATAAAAAGAAACCGACTCCAGGCCGTACCCGAGCGGGACTCCGCCTGGGAGGCTTTATAAGCCGGGGCACCGCAGCCCACCGCAGCCAAACCCGCGCCCCGCCGCCCGAACCCTAGCCCCGCCCGATCCGCCGCCGCCGCCTCGCCTCGCCGCCGCCGCGCGCAGCGCCGCCGCCGCCGCCCCGCCGCCGTTCGCTGGCCTCACCGAAGGTAGTCGCCGCCGCCGCCTCAGTTTTTGCGAGAAACCGATCGGTTTTTTTCGAAACCCTAAATCCGTTTTTTAGATCCGGTTCGGTTTTTCCGGTTTAGTTATTTAGCGGACATTTGTCTGTACGTTCAATTTAACGAACAGTTTTCGTCCGTTAGAAACAGACAGCGAACATTCGTTCGTTAGCTTGTTCGTCAGTTTTTTTCTTTTTCTCAGATTTTTCGCGATTATTTTCGATCATGATTTCTGATCCAATTTTCGTTTTAGTGTATCTTTTCGCTCGATTATCAGAATCAGGCGATTCAAGCGCCTAGGGTTTTGTCTCGAAGCCCTCTTTCTGTTTAACCAACTTAAACAAGTTTTTGCTACTGTAAAAATTGACTTTAGTCCAGATTAGTAATTGGAGCTTGTTTCTTTTGCAATTTGAGTTTCGTTGCTTCGTTTGATTTGATTCTTTTTGCAAACCAGAGTTCTTAAGTTGAACTTCCTGGTTAGATATTTTTATTTGAGTTTTACCCGTGCTTCTTGCTTGATTGCTTATTGTATACTTGTTTGATTGCGATAGAGTGCCCGGAGTGCGAAGCGTGCTACTACGAGTCTCTAGGTTTCACGGATCATCAGCAAGGCAAGTAACACTTTGATCATACCTCTTTACTACCCAGTTTTTATTGCATTAGATCAACCCTTACATAATTGCATGGTTAGGATCTGAATAAATTGTGGGTTGGGAAGTAGATGAGGTAGTACCTATTCACCTGTTTTATTATCAAACCCTGGGAGTTACTTCTACGTTGCTTATATTGCTGCTATGCTAGTAGACGTGGTTTGGGTTTGGGTGTATCCATGACAGATGTGATTTGTTAATTAATGGTTAACTTAAGGTGGCAACTTTAATACACATCTGGGTGGATTGAGGCACCTGGGGAACCCAGTGATTGCCTGTATTTTTGGAAATCCCGGGGTACCGTGTGATTTTCCTATGGACTGCCACCCAGGCTCAAAGGGATCATAAGATTATTCATGCTGGAAACTTCCGTGTGCAGCCACATGCCATTATGGGCTCTGGCATAGTTGAGTAAGTTGTGGGAAACCTTTCCATGACGGGCTAGCAGATGTAGGGGTTTGTAGGTGTACCGACCTATCTATCGGTTAAGGGGACCTCTTCGGAAAGACTGTGTCTTGGTCATCTGTTTCTCAAACATTATGCAGTGCGAGAAATCCAACGGAGGAGATCGAGTCTTGGGCCAGATTCCTCCTGGTTATGAACATGATAAAGGACTGCCGCAAGGAAGACGCAATTTTATTCTTCTGCAATAATTGCACGGACAAGGGAATCCTCAACGCCATAAGTCGCCGTGATATTACACGCTGCGCTGACTTGGCCTCCATAGTACGAAAATACTATGCGATGGAAAGCGCCTGGAAAACCGAAATAAAATTTTGGGACAATCCGGCCCTGAATACAAACCCAGTCCGAAACAAAAGGGTGCATCATCGCCAGACACCCGGGTTCAATACCAAAAAGCAAAAGCCCTCTACAGGGCACGGAAACGTACTGGAAGGATGGCTTAATGGACCCTGTAAAATCCACAGTGCAGTGGGCACCACACCAACTCACAGCCTTAGAGCATGTTGGATACTCCGGCAGGGGGCAAAAATTGGCGAAGATCTTCTAATTCCAGAAGCCACAGAAAGCCACCCCAGAGAAACCAGTATGGTATTAACAGTCTTCGAGACTTTCGCATCAAATAATATGCGAAAAAGAACACTCCGCGGCCTTGCCGAAGTCTACCAAGTAGCAACAATAAACCCATGGAGTGACACGGCTATTACTTTTAACGCCAGTGATGAACCTAAATTCCGAACAGCCTGAGCACCAGCCGCATTGGTCCTCGGTCCAATAGTTGACGACTTTCGTCTTACCAAGGTACTCATGGATGGCGGCAGCGGATTGAACCTCATTTATGAGGAAACCCTTCAAAAAATGGAAATAGAATGGAACCGCATCGAGCGAAGCAGCACAACCTTTAGAGGAATAATCCCCAGTCGGGAAGCGTGCTGTACAGGAAAAATCACACTAGATGTGGTGTTCGGCACGCCGGATAATTACAGGTCCGAAGAGGTCACGTTCCAGGTGGCCCCGTTCAGTAGCGGATATCACGCTCTGCTAGGGCGGGAAGCATTTACAGTCTTCCAAGCAATACCCCATTACGGGTACATGAAGCTCAAGATGCCCGGGCCTAACGGAATCATCACTCTCGTTAGTGATCCGGACATAGCACTCCGCACCGAAAACAAGACAGCCGCACTGGCCCTCGAGGCGCTATCTGAAGCCCTAGCGGCTGAGGAACTGACTGCGCTGCGCTCCATGGTAAATAGGGATGACGTGATACTCGATAAAACATCCAAGTCCACCTCCTTTAAACTGGTGGACGACATAGTCAAATTCCAGGTCCATCCAATAGACCCCAATAAAACAGCTTCCATCGAGGCACAGTTAAACCCTGACGTAGACGCCGCACTATGAGAGTTCCTACGAGAGAACTGGGACATTTTCGCCTGGCACCCTTTAGACATGCTAGGAATCCCACGCAGGCTGGCCGAACACAGCTTAAATATCCTAAAAGGATTCAAGCCAGTCAAACAGGCTCTTCGGCATTTTTCTGAACCTAAGAGACAAGCCATGGGAGAGGAACTAGCCAAGCTATTGGAGGCCGGATTCATCAAAGATATAAAACATCCGGACTGGCTAGCAAACCTGGTGATGGTACCAAAGAAGGACAAATCCTGGCACCTGTGCGTTGATTTCAAAGACCTTAACAATGCTTGCCCAAAGGATCCCTTCCCTCTCCCCCGCATCGATCAAATTATCAACGCTACAGCAGGACACGATTCGTTGTGTTTCCTCGACGCATACTCCGACTACCATCAAATAAAGATGGCAGAGTCAGACCAAGCCGCAACGGCATTCATCACACCATACGACCCATTCTGCTTCAACACAATGCCCTTCGGGCTCAAAAACGCCGGCGCAACATATCAGCGCATGATTCAGACATGTCTGGCAAACCAGATCGGCAAAACAGTGGAGGCATACATAGATGATGTGGTCGTTAAAACAAGACATGTCGAATCTCTAGTAGACGACTTGAGGCTAACATTCGATAACCTCCGAACATACGACATCAAGCTCAAGCCGGCAAAATGCGGTTTCGGCGTTCCAGCCGGAAAGCTCTTGGGCTTCATTCTATCCGGTAGAGGAATTGAAGCAAATCCAGCCAAGATCCGAGCTCTGTCACAATTGGATATCCCGAAGGACCTCAAACAAATACAAAAATTAACCGGATGCGTGGCGGCTCTAAGCCGCTTTATCTCTCGCCTAGGAGAAAAGGCCCTCCCCCTTTACCGCCTCCTTCGGCGCACCGAACACTTCGAGTGGACGGATGCAGCCATGACCGGACTCGACGAAATAAAAGCCATCTTGGCAACAAACCCAGTCCTGGCCGCGCCAAACATTGGCGAACCAATGCTATTATACATTACAGCAACCCATCAGGTCGTAAGCGCAGTGCTTGTCGTCGAACGAGAAACGGACGGACACAAATTCCCCCTTCAAAAGCCGGTCTATTACGTGTCCACTGTCCTTACTCCGTGCAAGTCACGGTACCCGCATTATCAAAAGATTACATACGCGGTATTTATGGCATCCCAGAAGCTGCGACACTACTTTCAAGAGTGCTTAATAACAGTAGCCTCGGAAGTGCCACTTAACGATATTATAAACAACCACGACGCGACGGGCCGGATTGCAAAATGGGCCATTGAGCTCCTCCTGTTTGACATAACTTACAAGCCACGGCAAGCTATCAAGCCGCAAGTTTTGGCCGACTTCATCGCAGAATGGACGGAGGCCGAACTCCCTAAAGAGTACGGCACATATTCAAACTGGGTCACGCACTTCGACGGCTCCAAAATGTTGGCCGGTCTAGGGGCTGGCGTCGTTTTGACGTCCCCCACAGGAGACACAGTTCAATATGTACTCCAGATAATGTACACAGACTCCAACAACGCAGCCGAATATGAGGCCCTTTTACATGGTCTCCGGATGGCAGTATCCATGGGCATTCAACGCGTAGAGGTGCGCGGGGACTCGAACCTCGCAATATCCCAAATGAATGGAGACTTTGATGCCAAGGATCCAAAAATGGCAGCTTATCGCAACGCCGTCCTAAAAATGTCAGCTCGGTTCGAAGGGCTCGAATTTCACCATATAGCCCGGGAAAATAATCAGGAGGCAGATGTCCTAGCACGCATCGGTGCAAAACGCGATGTAGTCCCCCCCAACATCTTCTTGGAAAGGTTGTTCAAGCCGTCCATAGTATGGGAAGGGGAACCTGGCAATAACAGCCCGGACCCAACCGCACTGCCCGACACCGAACACTCTGACATAATTGGAGGCTCTGCCAATGAAATAACACCTTCAGCCCACGTATTAATGGCCGTCATCGCCCCGTGGACAGAACCATTCCTCGCCTACCTTACCAGGCAGGAACTCCCTGAGGACCAAAATGAGGCACGCTGCATAGTGCGGCGATCTAAAGCCTATAAAGTCCATGAGGGAGAGCTTTATAAGAAAAGCACTACCGGAGTCCTTCAAAGGTGCATCTCCGAAGAGGAAGGGCGGAACCTCCTGGCGGAAATTCATGCCGGACTCGGCGGACATCACGCTGCAGCTCGGTCCCTTGTAAGCAAGGCCTTCCGTACAGGCTTTTATTGGCCGACGGCCCGGGCAGACGCCCAGGACTTTGTCCAACGATGCGTCGGTTGCCAGATTTTTGCAAACCAAAGCCATATGCCACCCACCGCCCTCCAAACTATCCCCATCACTTGGCCCTTTGCGGTCTGGGGGCTTGACATGGTTGGACCCCTTAAAGGAAGAACCCACAAGAAAAAAATACTTACTGGTCATGGTGGATAAGTTCACCAAATGGATAGAAGCCAAGCCTGTTAAGACGGCCAAATCCGGATCGGTGATAGACTTTATATCCGGGGTTGTACACCGTTACGGCGTCCCCCACAGCATCATCACTGATAACGGCACGAATTTTACGGCCGATGAGGTAAAACTCTGGTGCAAAAACATGGGCATCAAGCTCGATTATGCTTCCATCTATCACCCACAAACCAACGGCCAGGTCGAACGTGCAAATGGTCTTATCATGAGCGGCATCAAACCCAGATTAGTGCGGTCCCTTCAGGAATCTAATACGCACTGGGTAGAGGAGCTCAACTCCGTACTCTGGGGGCTGCGGACCACGCCGAATCGCACCACCGGATATACACCATTCTTCATGGTGTACGGCGCGGAGGCAGTTTTGCCCTGCGACATAATTCATGACTCACCTCGAGTGCGCATGCATGAAGGAAGAGAAGCCAAGCTCGATCGGCATGACAATTTGGATGCCTTGGAGGAAGAGCGTGACGTGGCAAAAGCCCGTTCTGCATTCTATCAACAGCAGGCTCGAAGATACCAAAGCAGAGAAGTACGGGCCAAAAATTACAACATTGGCGAATTAGTTCTACGCCTGCCGGACAAGAAAAAGGATAAACTCAAGCCCAAGTGGGAAGGTCCCTTCGTAATCGACCAAGTCCTAACTGGTGGAGCGTACCGCCTGCGAGATGCATCGGATAACCGACTCGAGCCGAACCCATGGAACGCAGCCCGTCTACGAAGATTCTATGCCTAGCGCCGAACTCTGTGTTCGTCTCCTTCCTCTGTCCATTTTTATATACTTTCTGTCTTACATTTCTCTCCTTCTCCTCTCTCTCTTATAGCCTTTAAAGGCTCATAAAGTGACGCGCTATCCGCGCTCACTAAACCGGGGGGCTTCTTTAAACAGAAGCTTATTTATACGGGCTTCATGCCCAACACATGTGTCATACTTCCGCATGTACCTTTTATTCGCCATTATATGCATCGATATGACTTAAGTTCTGGCCAAGCTGGGTTGCCTGGCTCCTGTGCTTACCCCTACGTTCCCGATTGTTCGGCTAGGTGGTAAAGGGAGCACCTCTGCGATTGTTACTGCCGGGTCAGCCGGATGTGTACCTCAGACTGGGTGAAGCCGAAAGCTAGCATTCTTAAGGGAATATTCGGTCGGTGAACTAAAGATGATCTTTTCTTTCACTTATTTATCTATACGCCCCTAGATGTTTTTCCCGCGTCTCTTTTCACAGAATGGACATGCACTTTAGGGCATGCCTCCCAGGGAAAGGAACCCCTAACGGAACTATTCTCCCTGGAAGATGTTTCTTACTAACCATGTAATATAACATAACTAGTTGGGCACTTGTCTGTTCAAGCACTAATGACCCCTACGCCTAGTCTCCATGCATACCCCGATTCTTATATAACCACGAGGGTATTCAGACACACTCCGGACCGTCAAGTCCCGAGGTTGAAGCGAAAAGGTCGGCCATGACAAACAATCTACAATCCGGCTAGAAGGCATTACACATGTCAATTAAAATTACATAGTCAATCTGACTGATTGTATTCCTCTTCAATACCATTTAACAGGCTGTCTAGTTTACAGTCCTGTTGGGAATACTTTGCCGCCAACTCTACTTGGCCGTATACTATGCTCACAGGGATCTCCTTCCCATCGGGCCGTATGGGTCCGACCTCGGCCGTGTGGTTTGGGTCAGCCTTCGTGTACTGCGTCTTCACCATGGCCCAGGCCTCCCTGGCGCCTTGACGGCAGGCTGACATCTTCCACAATCGGAAGTGCCGCCGCACTCCCTTCAGCTTCTCTAGAAGCTCTCCAAGGCCTTCGGGCATGGAGATGGATGGCCACAAGGCCTGGGCGACGCCTTGCATCACCTGCCGAACTCGCTCGTGCAGTTGTGAGAGCTCGGGAAGAAGGTCACCTGTAGAACCGGGCATTTCCTTTGCAGGACGACCTGTCAGCATACCTACAGACATTACTCTGTTAGTCGACTTCCTCGCCGAACTCTTTTTTCAAAGTTCGTTTAAGCACTTACTATATATGCCACGTCGAAGCCGCTGATTCTCCTTAACGGAGTCCAACAGCTGGGCACGAACGTCCTTCAGTTCAACGCCCAGCTTGGTGTTGGCATCTTGGAGATCGTTCTTCTCCCGCCTCACCTTTGTCAGCATGCTCTCACCAGCCTTTAGCTGGCGTCGGAGTTATCGCACTTCCGGATTTAATCCGGTGCCATCTGCAATTTCATTTGTCAGATTTGCACCCACGCCGCACTTCGCAAAATACTTATCTTTCGAAGCGTATATTAACAGAGGGGGTCTGCTTGGGCTCCCCTGCTGCGGCTAGTGCGGCCTCAAGTTGAGCTTTGCACTCTTCCAGCTCCTGGGATAGTAGGGTATTCTTTTCTGTAAGAACCTGCATAACAAATGATCCTTAAAACAGTTATCCTAACTGTTTCAAGTCTCGGGGGCTACTGGTATATATATATATAATTACCAAAATTTTCTTACCCGTATGTCTTTCACATACTGCTCCGTGGCTCTGGCTAGACCATTTTGAGCGGCACGGAGGTACGCGTCTCCCGAATTGAAGGCATCCAATGCCTCTTGGGAGAAACAAGCGTCGCGAAGAACTGTCGGCGATGCCTGTGGTTCATGGCACTCTCCACCTCGGAATTGGTGGCAGACAGCCTGTCCGCATCCTCCGTCGGAGGAGCGTCCGGTGCACGCCTCGTGTTCGCCTCCGCTTCCGGACCAGGCTTTGGAGCCTGGCTGGTGGAGGCGCGATTGGCAGCCTCTCCGGATATAGTCCGGCGAGGTCTCTTCGTCCTGAAGAGAGCACGAGCGTTAATATGCCTCGAAGGAATAACACCTGGGAATAAGGTGGCATGCTATACCTTTGCGCCGGTGCCTCAGTTCGGACCACACTTCTTTTCAGCTCGCGGGGCCTCGCCGCCCCTCGTTGGCTAGTCGCCGCAGGCTCGGCCTCCCGTCTCAAGGACCTCCCCTGCAAAACACAGTTGTCATACGACAATCGAAAACACGCGAGGACAGATCCCTTTTCAAAGTGTCGGGACTTCGGTCTCAGTTACCTGTGAGGCTGGGAGTAGCCCTGGATAATTGGCCGTAATGGCCACCAAGGCGTTGTCCTTGCTCAATTGATGAAACACTCCATCAATCAGCTCCACAGATAAGTTCGGATCCTCTTGAGAGGCCGGGTCAAGGGACCGTCCCGGATCCTCGGTTGTGGAGGAGGGCTGTTTATTTCTTTAACAGCCTGGCGTAGTTCCTGCGTTGAAGTCGTTAGACTGAAAATTTAACAATGGGAATATAAAACGTATGGGCAAGTAAAAGTGTCCACTTACCCAACTTGGGGGATTGTACATAGAGAATCCACCCCGTGGGTTTACGCGGAGAAATTCCTCCTCTTCTCCCTTGTACAAAGCGGACAAGGTCTTTATTAGAGCGGCAGCCGAATCCGGCCCCTTACGGCCGTAGCGGGTGGCGTCGTCCTCCCCGTTGAAGTCCCACATGGGGTGGCCTCTATACTGAAGCGGCTGCACCCCTCGCATGATGCATGCGGCCATGACCCCGATCATGGTTAGTCCGGAATGAGCTAACAATCTTATCCGGCCCATCAGGTAAATAACGTCCCTGTCACTTTCCCTCTGAGGGCTCCGTGGACGCCAGCTTAGGCGCTTCTTTAGGGGAGCACTGTCGAACTCAGGGAGGCCGATCCGGACAGGATCCGGCAGCGGGACGTCCTCTATATAAAACCATTCCAAAGGCCAGTCTTCGGACGCCTTCTTTGGGGTTCCGGATAGATATCCGGTCCCGGTGATGCGCCACACTTCAGCTCCGCCCACTTGATATATTGACCCCTCCTTAGAGCAGGGCACAAGGCAGAATAGCCTTTTCCACAGTGCGAAATGAGCCTCGCAGCCCAGGAATAGCTCGCAAAGGGCTACGAAGCTCGCGATATGCAATATGGAGGCAGCCGTGAGGTTGTGCAGCTAGAGGCCATAGAACTCCAGAAGCCCCCGGAGAAACGGATGAATTGGAAATCCGAGCCCTCTTATTAAGTAAGGGGCAAGGCATACCCGCTCTCATTTGGAGGGATTGGGGGCGCTCTCCGCTTGCTCTCCGCCATTATAGGTGGCAAGTCTGGCTCGAACCGGGACCATATAGGCCGGGGGGAGAAATCCCTTGGTCTGGAGCGTTACTAGCTCGCTGTGCGGGATGGAGCACCTCTTCCAATTTCCAGGCTAAGGGCTAGAAGGGCGAGAGGAGGAGCTGCGGCGGACGGCCATGATGGAATGGACCTCTGTCGGATACACTCTGATGAATACTCACGGACGGGAGAAGGTGTGGTTTGGATCTAAATCCTCATCCCCTTAAATAGGCGGCTCATTCACGCGGCTAGGGGTGTAAATATAAAAACACCCTGACTTTTCGTATTCGTTTGACACGTGGAAAATGGCCATTATTGGGCGTAGAAGCCAAGGAGCACTACATTTACAAGAAACCGGACACTGTTCAACAGGTACACGGAATTTGGAGAAGAACCCGCCTTGCAATGTCAAAGACAATTTGCGCGCCAGACTCATCGTCATTGAAGCCTGGTTCGGGGGCTACTGAGGGAGTCCTGGATTAGGGGGTGTCCAGATAGCCGGACTATACCTTTGGCCGGACTCCTGGACTATGAAGATACAAGAATGAAGACTTCGTCCTGTGTCCGGAAGGGACTTTCCTTGGCGTGGAAGGCAAGCTTGGCGATACAGATATGTAGATCTCCTACCATTGTAACCGACTCTGTGTAACCCTAGCCCTCTCCGATGTCTATATAAACCGGAGAGTTTTAGTCCGTAGGACGAACAACAATCATACCATAGGCTAGCTTCTACGGTTTAGCCCCTCTGATCTCGTGGTAGATCTACTCTTGTACAACCCATATCATCAATATTAATCAAGCAGGACGTAGGGTTTTACCTCCATCAAGAGGGCCCAAACCTGGGTAAAACATCGTGTCCCCTGCCTCCTGTTACCATCCAGCCTAGACGCACAGTTCGGGACCCCCTACCCGAGATCCGCCGGTTTTGACACCGACATGGGGAAAAGTGCACAAACCTCTGCAGAGTGTACAAACTAATCATGGTTAGCCGTGTCCCCGGTTATGGACATCTTGAGTATCTAGTTCTTGGATTATCATGTGGATCTCATCACTCCTAATTATAATTTGATTGGTTTATTAATTACTTTTAATTGGGATTGAGATGGGGTTTACCATTCTCAATATTTTTTTGAACAAACTTTGTAGTTAAATAAAATATATTCCTTTATAGTAGGAAAAAATTGGCTTTTCGCAAACCTATTAACCATACAGCCTCCACCAGCCATATATGCATGTAGTGATAGCTTTATTATGTTCATTACTCTCTTGTGTTACACTGCCAGCATATTCCATGTGTTGACCCGTTTTCGGGCTGCAACTTATCATGTTGCAGACTTTTCAGACGACGAGTAAGGAGCCTTAGGTCGTGGTCTTTCACTCAGTAATGCCATTGGAGTTGATGGACTCACTTTATCTTCCAAGCCTTCCGCTGTTATCGTTTTAGATGGCCTTAAGCCATATTTATTGTAATAAGTTCTCTTTTGAGACATTCGATGTAATAAGTGTGTGATTGCTACTCTGTTATAAATCCTCAAGTACTGTGCGTGTCAGCATTACCGATCCAGGGATGACACTGATGCACAGAGATCAGACTGTTTGAGGTCTGGTCGCTACAGTACCATACATATCATGTACCTTGCCATGAGTTTGGCAAGGGGTACAATAGTGATCCAGGAGTAGATCGCTGGACAACGGTCAAAATTATCATTAGTTACCTAAGAGGACTTAGGAAATATTTCTCGGTTATGGAGGTGATAAAGAGTTCATTGTAAAGAGTTGCATCGATACAAGCTTTTACACCGATCCAGATGACTCTGAGTCTCAATTCTGGATACATATTGAAAGTGGGAGTAATTGGCTAGAGTAGCTCCATGCAGAGCATTGTAGACATAGAAATTTGCAAAATACATATGGATCTGAATATGGCAGACCCGTTGACTAAATCTCTCTCACAAGCACAACATGATCACACCTTAGTACTCTTTGGGCATTAATCACATGGCGATGTGAACTAGACTATTGACTCTAGTAAACCCTTTGGGTGTTGGTCACATGGCGATGTGAACTGTTGGTGTTAAATCACATGGAGATGTGAACTAGATTATTGACTCTAGTGCAAGTGGGAGACTGAAGGAAATATGCCCTAGAGGTAATAATAAAGTTGTTATTTATATTTCCTTATATCAGGATAAATGTTTATTATTCATGCTAGAATTTTATTAACCGGAAACTTGATACATGTGTGGATACATAGACAAAACACAGTGTCCCTAGTAAGCCTCTACTAGACTAGCTCGTTAATCGAAGATGGTTAAGTTTCCTAACCATAGACATGTGTTGTCATTTGATGAATGGGATCACATCATTAGGAGAATGATGTGATGGACAAGACCCATCCGTTAGCTTAGCATAATGATCGTTAAGTTTTATTGCTATTGCTTTCTTCATGACTTATGCATATTCCTTTGACTATGAGATTATGCAACTCCCGGATACTGGAGGAATACCTTATGTGCTATCAAACGTCACAACGTAACTGGGTGATTATAAATATGCTCTACAGGTATCTCCGAAGGTGTTTGTTGGGTTGGCATAGATCGAGATTAGGATTTGTCACTCCGAGTATCAAAGAGGTATCTTTGGGCCCTCTCGGTAATGCACATCATAATAAGCCTTGCAAGTAATGTGACTAATGAGTTAGTTGCCGTATGATGCATTATGGAACGAGTAAAGTGACTAAACAGTAATGAGATAGAACTAGGTATGGATATACCGACGATCGAATCTCGGGCAAGTAACATACCGATGACAAAGGGCATAACATATGTTGTCATAACGGTTTGACCGATAAAGATCTTCCTAGAATATGTGGAAACCAATATGAGCATCTAGGTTCCGCTATTGGTTATTGACCGGAGAGGTGTCTCGGTCATGTCTACATAGTTCTCAAACCCGTAGGGTCCGCACGCTTAACGTTCGATGACGATTTGTATTATATGAGTTATGTAATTTGGTGACCGAATGTTGTTCAGAGTCCCGGATGAGATCACGGACATGACGAGGAGTCTCTAAATGGTCGAGAGGTAAAGATTCATATATTGGACGATGATATTCAGACATCGGAAGTGTTCCGGGGGTACCGGGTGCATATCGGGTCACCAGAAGGGTTTTCGGGCATCCCCCCGGCAACTACATGGGCCTTAATGGGCCAAGAGGGGGACAGACCAGCCCCTAAGGGGCTGGTGCGCCCCTCCCATATGGGCTGGCCAAATTGGAGTAGAAAAGGGGAAGGAGGAAAGGAAAAAGGGAATAGGATTCCCCCTTCCCCCTCTTCCCTTCCTACTCCGAATAGGAATAGGAAAGGCGGGAGGCCGAATTGGGAGGACCCCAAGTAGGATTCCTCCTACTTGGGGCGCCCCCTTGGCCGCCTCTCCTCTCCTACAACCTATATATATGAAGGGGGGAACCGCTAGAACACAGACGAATAATTGTTAGCCGTATGTGGCGCCCCCTCCACAGTATACGCCTCCGATCATATCTTCATAGTGCTTAGGCGAAGCCCTGCAAGGATCACTTCACCATCACCATCACCACGCCGTCGTGCTGATGGAATTCGTCTACTTATTCGACACTTTGCTGGATCAAGAGTTCAAGGGACGTCATCAAGCATAACGTGTGCAGAACTCGGAGGTGTTGTACATTCGGTACTTGATCTGTTGAATCGATAAGATGTTCAACTACATCAACCGCGTTATACTAATGCTCCCGCTTTCAGTTTATGAGGGTACGTGGACACACTCTCCCCCTCTCGTTGCTATGCATCTCCTAGATAGATCTTGCGTGAGCGTAGAATTTTTTTGAAATTGCATGCTACGTTTCCCAATAGTATAAGCCATGGTGAAGTTAGAATACGGTAGGTATAATGCAATAATGAAATATGAATGGGTTTACAACAGTACCTAAAGTAATGATTTGCTTTGTTATACTAACGGATCTCACAAAGGTTTTTGTTGAGTTTTGTGTGCTTAAGTTTTCAAGTTTTGAGTGAGATCACGATGGATGAAGGAATAAGCAGTGGCAAGATCCTAAGCTTAGGGATGCCCGAGGGGCCCAAGGTAATATTCAAGGACTCGCAAGCATCTATGCTTGTGGATGCCCTGGAAGGCATCCCCTCTTTCTTGTACCAACTATTTACTTGGAGCTATATTTTTTATTCATCACATGATATGAGTTTTGCTTGGAGCATCATGTATTATATGAGTCTTTGCTTTGTTTTATTTTTAGTTTGACACAATCATCTTTGCTGAACACACCTTTTTGAGAGGGACACATATTATTCATGTTTTATTAGAATACTCTACGTGCTTCACTTATATCTTTTGAGCTAGGTAGTTGCTCTAGTGCTTCACTTATATTTTTTTAGAGCACGGTGGTGGTTTTATTTTAAGGAAATAATTGCACTCTCGTGCTTCACTCATATCTTTTTGAGAGTCGATAATAGCAATGGCAATTAGTACGGGTTATGAATTTTGTCTTAATATGATAGGTATTCAAGAGGGATATAATAAAAACTTTCATGTAGATCACTGAATATGATCAGTTTGATTCCTTTCAATAGTTTTGCGATATAAATGTGGCAATATGTGGGTTGTGCTAGTAAGTAACTATGGTCTAGTAAGAATATTGGTGTTATGGATTGTGATTACCGAAGCATTCACGTATAGTCTGTTGTTATGCTATCAAGTTGGAGCATGATTTATTATTGATTGTCTTCCTTTATGAGTGGCGGTCGGGGATGAGCGATGGTCTTTTCCTACCAATCTATCCCACTAGGGGCATGCGTAGCAGTACTTTCCTTCGAGCGCTAATAAGCTTTTGCAGTAAGTATGTGAGTTCTTTATGACTAATGTGACTCCATGGATTATATGCACTCTCACCTTTCCGCAATTTGCTAGCCTCTTTGGTACCGTGCATTGCCCTTTCTCACCTTGAGATGCAGTGCAAAATTCACTGGTGCATCCAAACTCCGTGATATGATATGCTCTATCACACATAAGCCTCCTTAATTATATCTTCCTCAAAACAGCCACCATGCCTACCTATTATGGCATTTCCATAGCCATCCGAGATATATTGCCATGGAACTTCCACTGTTCCATTATTATGACACATATCATCATTGTCATATTGCTTTGCATGATCATATAGCTGACATAGTATTTGTGTCTCAACCATCATTCATCATTTTTATACATGTTATGCTAGATCATTGCACATCTTGGTACACCACTAGAGGCATTCATATAGAGTCATATTTTGTTCTAGTATCGAGTTGTAAGTAAATAGAAGTGTGATGATCATCATATTCATTATTAGATCAATGTCTCAAGTGAGGAAAGGATGATGGAGACTATGATTCCCCCACAAGTCGGGATGAGACTCCAGATGAAAAATAAAAAGAAAAGAAAAAGGCAACAAAGAGCCCAACAAAACTAGAGAAAAAATGAGAAAAGAAAAAAATGAGAGAAAAGGAGAGAAGGGGCAATGTTACTATCCTTTCCACTCTTGTGCTTCAAAGTAGCACCATGTTTTTCATATATAGAGAGTCTCCTATACTTTCATTTTCATATAACTAGTGGGAATTTTTCATTATAGAACTTGGTTGTATATTCCAATGATGGGCTTCCTCAAATACCCAAGGTCTTCATCAGCAAGCAGGTTGGATGCACACCCACTTAGTTTTCTTTTTGAGCTTTTATACACTTATAGCTCTTAGTGCATCCGTTGCATGGCAATCCATACTCCTGGCATTGACATCAATTGATGGGCATCTCCATAGCCCGTTGATTAGCCCCGTTGGTGCGAGACTTTCTCCTTTCTTGTCTTCTCCATATTATCTCTATCACCATGCTCTATTCCACTCATAGTGCTATATCCATGGATTGCGCTCATGTATTGCATGAGAGTTGAAAAAGCTGAAGCGCGCGTTAAAAAGTATGAACCAATTGCTCGGCTTATCATCGGGGCGGTGCATCATAAATACTTTGTGTTAAGAAGATGGAGCATGGCAAGGATATATGATTTTGTAGGGATAACGTTCTTTCACATTGATAATTTGAAAGACATGATTGTTTGTTGGTATGACTTATTATTATTGTTTTTATGGCAAACTATAGACTATTGCTTTGAATCATTCAAATCTTAATATTCACGCCACAAAGGGGAGATTACATGATGAACATGATAGATAGCATTCCACATCAAAAATTCCATTTTTATCATTTACCTACTCGAGGACGAGCAAGAATTAAGCTTAGGGATGCTTGATATGTCTCCAACGTATCTATAATTTTTTATTGTTCCATGCTATTATAGTATCAATCTTGGATGTTTATTATGCAACTTTATGGAATTATATATCATATTTTGGGACTAACCTATTAACCTAGTGCCCAGTGCTAGTTGTTGTTTTTTTTGCTTGTTTTTGGATTTTCAGGAAATCAATATCAAACAAAGTCCAAACAGAGAAAAAACTTTGGATTAATTTTTTATGGACCAGAAGAGACCCTAGAAGGTTTGGGAGAAGACCTGACAAGCCATGAGGGAGTGACAAGCTCAGGAGGTGCCCCCAGGGGGTGGGCTCCTCGTGGAACCTCTTGACCTAATTCCGCCTCTATAAATTCTCAAATATTTTCTTGACATCAGAGAGCCACCCGAAATACTTTTTCCCTCGCTGCAAGTTTCTGTTCTCGTGAGATCCCATCTGGAAGCCTTCCCTGACACTCTGCCATAGTGGGGATCTGCCACGGATGGGCTCTACATCAACCTTGCTACCCTTCCGATGATGTGTGAGTAGTTTACCACAGACCTATGGGTCCATAACTATTAGCTAGATGGCTTCTTCTCTCTCTTTGGTCTTCAATACATTGTTCTCCTTGATGTTCTTGGAGATCTATTTGATGTAATCTCTTTTTGCCGTGTGTTTTTTGGGTTCTGATGAATTGTGATTTTATGATCTTTCTTCCATCTTTGATGGCATTTTTCCAAATAAGTCAATAAATTCTTACCATATAAGTCCATAACAATTGGATGGAATTTTTCTCCCATCTTTGATCTTTCTTCTAAGTAATATTTTATTTGATAAGTCAATAAATTTCTTGATAAATAAGTGCTTAATAATAAGATGGCTGGTAAATCGTGACATTTGCATACAGAAACCTACTAAGTTTCAGCGCACCAATATAATAATGGATGTGCAATCACGAGCTAATGTATTATAATGTTTATACTCACATTGCAACGCACATGCAATTATCTCGTACCCCCTCCATCCCAAAATAAGTGTCTCAACTCTAGTATAACCTTAGTGCAAAATTGTATTAAAGTTGAGACATTTATTTTGGGACAGAGGGGGTATTAAAAAAAGAGTTACGTTCTTTTTCTACTAGCAGAACACTTCGTCAATCGTGTCTATCTTCTCCCATCCATTCATCGACTTTTTTCATCCAACCAGTTTTTAGTCCCATCACACCCTTTTTTACACCTACCCTGTTTGCTGATCAATTAGTTTAATCACTCATTTGCATCAATTCCACATTAATGTACTTACCACACATGTACTTACACAATCATGGACATGATTTAATAAAGATTTATTTACACAGTCATGGACAGGATTCGATAAACATTTATTTATAAAATTATGCGCAAGTTTTCATAGTAATTTGTTTATACAATCACATTAATATGACACATAAATCATGAGCTAATATACTAGAGTATTTATATCCTGTTGCAACACACGAGCATTGTCCTAGTGTACCTAAATGACCTAAAAATTTATGTTAAAATGGTCAAAACAGGCCTAAAAAGGAAAAACATAAAAGGATCGTGTTGTGCCGGCCTTAAGGCCTAACTTTAAGGACCGACCTTGTTTGGTTGCAGGTCGAAGGCCGGCCTGACACTTTTATTCGCGTGCCCTGTTGGGCACATGCTAGGCTGAAATGTTGGGAAACATAGTAGAAAACTAAAATTTATGTCCTACTATCACCAGGAACACTCTGAAGATTGATTAGAGATTTAGATCAGATCGTTACCAACTTCGAGTTGCGGCGGAAGAAGACTTGGTGTAGATCGTTCTTGAAGTCCCTCGAATCGTTCACGAACGATCCCTTGAACTTGATGAAGACCGTCGATGAAGTCCCTCGAACCATTGACGAACGATCCCTTGATCTTGATGAAGATTGCTGATTAAGTCCCTTAAACATTTCATAGACGATGCCTCGAATTGAAGCCTGAAAGCACGACCTCTCTACAGATTGCACTCGTACGGTCTTCACGGTCGGGCAACGCTTCGCCCTCTAGAGATAATTGTTAATAGAGAATCATAGGGAGAATATTAGGACCACACCGGGCTTCTAATTATGAAGACTAGAGAGGATTAGATCTAGCTCTAATTGATTCAACTAGAACTACAGGAGGCTCCAAAACTGCTGTGTCCAAAAGTGCCCAAATCCTCTAGTATATATAGGTTGGAGGAGGGGAGAGGGGGCACGACAGGGGGGAACGTTCCCCCCTTGATCCATCCATAGGAGGGGAATCCCCTTCATTTTGGTCTCCCGCTTCCTTCTCCCAGAATAAAGGGGGTGCCACTGATAACCCACAAGTATAGGGGATCACAAAAGTTTTCGAGGGTAGAGTATTCAACCCAAATTTATAGATTCGACACAAGGGGAGACAAAGAATATTCGAAGGTATTAGCAGGTGAGTTGTCAATTCAACCACACCTGGAGATTAATTATCTGCAGCAAGTAATCAGTAGCAAAGTAATATGATAGTTTTGATAGTGGTGACAACAACAATAGTAACGGTAACAGTGATAGCAGTAGTAACGCAACAAAATCAATAAGGATAAATTCGTAGGCATTGGACCGGCGACTTGTTGGATGATATTCATCATGATACAGTTATAACCTAGGGTGATACGGCACTAGCTCCAGTTCATCGATATAATGTAGGCATGTATTCTGTAAATAGTCATACATGCTTTATTAAAAGAGCTTGCATGACATCTTTTGTCCTACCCTCCCGTGGCAGCGGGGTCCATATTGGAAACTAAGGGATATTAAGGCCTCCTTTTAATAGAGAACCAGAACAAAGCATTAGCACATAGTGAATACACGAACTCCTCACACTACGGTCATCACCGGGAGTGGGCCCGGTTGTTGTCACTCCGGGGTTGCCGGATCATAACCGTAGTAGGTGACTATAACTTGCAAGATTGTATCTAAAACATGGATATAATGATGAATTCATAAACGGTTCGGATCTGAAATCATGGCACCCAGGCCCAAAGTGACAAGCATTAAGCATGGCAAAGTCATAGCAACATCAATCTAAGAACATAGTAGATAATAGGGATCAGGCCCTAACCAAACTAACTCGATTACATGATGAATCTCATCCAACTCCTCACCGACCAGCGAGCCTACGAATGAATTACTCACTCCCGGTGGGGAGCATCATGGAATTGGCGATGGAGATTGGTTGGTGATGACGAAGAACGAAGATCCCCCTCTCCGGAGCCCCAAACGGACTCCAGATCTTCCCTCTCGAGGAAGAACAGGGTTTGGCGGCAGCTTTGTCTTGTGGATCGCGATAATTCTTTCTCTTTGATTTTTTTCTAGAAATATGTGAATTTATAGTCTTAGGGGGGTCGTCAGCGGGGCCATCAGGTGGGTACAACCCACCCGGGCGCACCAGGAGAGGGGAGCGTTCCCTGGTGGGTTGTGCCCACCCAGGTGCCCTTCTCCGGCAGGTCTTGACTCCAGAAATTCTCTTTATTGGTATAAAAAATCCTCAAAAAGTTTTGTTCCATTCCGAGAACTTTTATTTCTGCACAAAAACAACACCATGGTAGTTCTACTAAAAACATCGCCAGGCCGGGGTTAGTTTCATTCAAATCATGCAAATTAGAGTCCAAAAAAGAGGAAAAGTGTGAGAAAAAGTAGATACATTGGAGATGTATCAACTCCCCAAGCTTAGACCTTTGCTTGTCCTCAAGCAAGTCAGTTGATAAACTGAAAGTGAGAAAGAAAAACTTTTACGAACTCTTTTGCTCTTGTTTGCATAAATAAGCTTAAACAACACCCAGGTTTTCAGCCAGCATTATAACTAACCATGTTGACAATAACTCCTAAAGATTATAATGATTCTTATCAATGACATAATCAGCTAGCGAGCAATAATAATAAGATATCTCAAACAGCAACACGTTGTCAAAACAACCATGATATAATATGACAATAATGGTATCTTGCTAGCCCTTTCTGAGACCGCAAAACATAAATGCAGAGCACCTCCGAAGTTCAAGCAACAACTAAATATTGTAATTCATGGTAGAAAAGATCCAGTCATGATGCACCCAACATCAGCTATACACAATGCATAAATCATGACCGCTGTGCTCTACTCAGTTTCTGGAGCTTGTTTATAGAAGGTGATGATACAACATAAAAGTAAATAGATAGTCCCTTCGCAGAGGGAAGCAGTGATTTGCAAAGGTGCCATAGCTCAATTTTTAAAACAGAGATAAATGATATTTTGAGACATGCACCCTTCTCAATCACTTCACGACCATCAGTTATCAACATCTTCCATGCTAAGCACACTAGTGGCGGTCCCCAAGCGGAAAGTAAAGGTTTTGACTCCATTGGGAGTTTTTGTTTGATTATGTAAGAGATGAACTCTTTTTCGTATTTTGCAGTTTGGGACTGGGAACCCCTATTACCGCCCATTTCCTCATGCGATGGCGAGTGAATAAACACTCGACCTGAGGATAGCATACTTAGCACGGAAGATATCGACCACCTCCTGCCGTTCCATGAACGATCCAGGCACACAAAACAGATAATTTTTTTAGAAGTTTTTAGAGGTGGCACAGGCAAATTTACTTAGGACGGCAGGGTAATACCGTATATAGGTAGGTATGGTGGTCTCATCTGGAATAACTTTGGGTTCAAGGTTTTTGATGTACAAGCAGAGTTCCCACTTAGTACAGGCAAAGGCTAGCAATTTAAGACTGGGAAGCGGCCATCTAGAGAGCAACAACAATCATGACCAGGCAATATGCATAAGTAACATTGGACACTAGCATGAGTAGGATATGAACACCATGAACATAAACATTATAGAGACGTTGGTTTTGATTCAACTACATGCATGAACATGTACCAAGTCAAGCCACTCGAACATTCAGAGGAGGATACCATATCATCATACTACATCACAATCATTTTAACGCTATGTTGATATCCAAGATAAATCATTATCCACTCCCAGCTACTTATGCATGGCATGAGAAACTATAATCTCTAATTGTCATTACAAATGTGTTTAATCATAACGGGCTGAATCATGGGCACTAGGTTAAACATATTTACACAGACAAGAAAAGTCGAGTTCATACCAGTTTCTCTTTGCCATGGCCAGCTCATCGAATATCGTCATTATTGCCTTTCACTTGCACGACCGATTGATATGAAAATAATAATAGTGCAAGAGTGGCATGGACTAAGCTGGAATCTGCAAACATTTTATTCAATAGGAGAAGACAAGGTAAAATGGGCTCTTATTAGTTCAACAGTTATTCATATGAGAGCCACTCAACATTTTCATCGTGGTCTTCTCCTCGGTACAACTCGAATAAAAGAAAAGAAATTCAGAGAAACACACTGAAATATTTTTGTAGTTTTTGGTTCTCTTTAGCAAGCAAACAAAAATGAGAAAAACTATTTACACAGGAAAGCTCCCAACAAGCAAAAGAAGAACAAGGAAATCTTTTTGGATTTTCTTTTTAGAGCTACTACTAAGCATGCATAGAAAGTAAATTACTACAGCTAATTTTTTAGTTTTTCTAAAGTTTTTTTCAAACACACAAGAAGAAAGCAAGAAAAATAAATCTAAGCATGGATGATACAATGAAAAAGTGTGAACACCGACAGATAGAATGATATGTGAACATGAATATAGTGTCGGTGAGAAACACGTACTCCCCCAAGCTTAGGCTTTTGGCCTAAGTTGGTAGTGAATCAGTAGCCTGGAGGGTAGTAGTCGGTGTGGTAGCTCAAGGAGGCTTTTGGGGTGGAGGCCTCAGCACGCCGCGCCGCTAACACTGTTGCGTTGTGAGCTCGGTCCTCGCTCTCAAGAACAAAATATCTTTCCTTTCTGTGATAATCAAAGAGAGCAGGCACATGCAAATATGTGTCCACAACATGTGATTGGTTAAACAACAAATTATAAGTGAAGTTATCAGCCCTTCTCGAGACAATCTTATGCTCTTTTAGAGCATCAAAATCTAAATATCGAGTGGGTAGGATAGGATCAAAGGCCAAAGATGAAACACCCAGTCCTCGTGCTAAACGTGTGGCATAAATTCCACTATAGAACCAACCACTTTTGGCGTTATGCTGAAGTCTACATGCAACAATCGCTCCAAGGTTATATTCCTTTCACTAGTGAGAGCGGTGTGAATGAGGCTCAAGTCTGGCGAACAAAGTATGCTACAGTCTTGCTTGCCTACTATGCATTTCCTGTTAATAATGCAAGGTACTGAATTGCGGGAAAGTGAATGCTCTTTATTCTTCCTTGCCTTACTCCCCTATTTTCACCATAACAAAGGCTAGTCAAGAAGGTCTCATACTCAGCATTTGTTGTCTCATCAAGCGAACCCCAAAATGGAAGTTTGCAATGGTAAGCAAAATTTTCTAGTGTAATAGTAAATGGTTCATCATAAAGCATAAACGACACCGTAGACTCACGTGGGAAATATTTAAATCCTTTGACAAATGATTCAGTGAGAATATGGTGTTGTTCACACTTATCTGAGAGGTAGGGACCGAGACCGGCATTATGAACTGATACGTCTCCAACGTATCTATAATTTTTGATTGCTCCATGCTATATTATCTACTGTTTTGGACTATATTGGGCTTTATTTTCCACTTTTATATTATTTTTGGGATTAACCTATTAACCGGAGGCCCAGCCTAGAATTGCTGATTTTTGCCTATTTCAGTGTTTCGGATAAACGGAATATCAAACGGAGTCCAAACGGAATAAAATCTTCGAGAACGTGATTTTCTCACCGAACGTGATCCAGGAGACTTGGACCCTGCTCCAAGGAACAAAAGAGGCGGTCACGAGGGTGGGGGGCGCGCCCCCTGCCTTGTGGGCCCCTCGTTGCTCCTCCGGCGTACTTCTTCCTCCTATATATACACACGTACCCCCAAAGGATCAGAACAGGAGCCAAAAACCTAATTCCACCGCCGCAACTTTCTGTATCCACGAGATCCCATCTTGGGGCCTGTCTCGGAGCTCCGCCGGAAGAGGGCCGTCATCATGGAGGGCTTCTACATCATCCTAGCCCCTCCGATGAAGTGTGAGTAGTTTACCTCAGACCTTCGGGTCCATAGTTAGTAGCTAGTTGGATTCTTCTCTCTTTGAATCTTAATACAAAGTTCTCCCCCTCTCTTGTGGAGACCTATTCGATGTAATCTTCTTTTTGTGGTGTGTTTGTTGAGACCGATGAATTGTGGGTTTATGATCAAGTCTATCTATGCATAATATTTGAATCTTCTCTGAATTCTTTTATGTATGATTGGTTATCTTTGCAAGTCTCTTCGAATTATCCGTTTGGTTTGGCCAACTAGATTGGTAGTTCTTGCCATGGGAGAAGTGCTTAGCTTTGGGTTCGATCTTGCGGTGTCCTTACCCAGTGACAGAAGGGGCAGCAAGGCACGTATTGTATCGTTGCCATCGAGGATAACAAGATGGGGTTTATTTCATATTGCATGAATTTATCTCTCTACATCATGTCATCTTGCTTAAGGCGTTACTCTGTTTTTAACTTAATACTCTAGATGCATGTTGGATAGCGGTCGATGAGTGGAGTAGTAGTAGTAGATGCAGAATCGTTTCGATCTACTTGTCACGGACGTGATGCCTATATACATGATCATGCCTAGATATTCTCATAACTATACTCAATTCTGTCAATTGCTCAACAGTAATTTGTTCACCCACCGTAGAATACTTATGCTCTTGAGAGAAGCCACTAGTGAAACCTATGGCCCTCGGGTCTATTCTCATCATATCAATCTCCATCACTTTAATCTTGCTTTGCTTTTTTACTTTGCCTTCTTTTTGCTTTGCATCTTTATACCAAAAATACCAAAAATATTATATCTATCAGATCTCACTCTCGTAAGTGACCGTGAAGGGCTTGACAACCCCTGATCGCGTTGGTTGCGAGTAGCTATCGTTTTGTGCAGGTACGAGGGACTTGAGCGTGGGCTCCTACTGGATTGATACCTTGTGAGGGAGTCCTGGATTAGGGGGTGTTCGGATAGCCGAACTATACCTTCAGCCGGACTTCTGGACTATGAAGATACAAGATTGAAGACTTTGTCCCGTGTCCGGAAGGGACTTTCCTTGGCGTGGAAGGCAAGCTTGGCGATACGGATGTTCGGATCTCCTTCCATTGTAACCGAATCTATGTAACCCTAACCCTCTCCGGTGTCTATATAAACCGGAGGGTTTTAGTTCGTAGGAAAAGATACACATCAACAATCATACCATAGGCTAGCTTCTAGGGTTTAGCCTCTCTGATCTCGTGGTAGATCTACTCTTGTACTACCCATATCATCAATATTAATCAGGCAGGACGTAGGGTTTTACCTCCATCGAGAGGGCCCGAACCTGGGTAAAACTTCGTGTCCCTTGCCTCCTGTTACCATCCGGCCTAGACGCACAGTTCGGGACCCCCTACCCGAGATCCACCGGTTTTGACACCGACATTGGTGCTTTCATTGAGAGTTCCTCTGTGCCGTCGCCGTCAGGCCCGATGGCTCCTACGATCATCAATGGTGATGCAGTCCAGGGTGAGACCTTCCTCCCCGGGCAGATCTTCGTCTTTTGCGGCTTCGCACTGTGGGCCAATTCAATTGGCCATCTAGAGCAGAACAAAAGCTACGCCCCTGGCCGTCAGGTCAGATTCGGAAATCTAAACTACACGGCTGACATCCGCGGGGACTTGATCTTCGGCGGATTCGAACCACCACCGAGCGTGCCGCATTGTCACGACGAGCATGATCTAGCTCTGCCGCCGAACAGTGCCCTGGAGGCCTCACCCGCATCGGCTCCGACCCTTAGTTCGGAGCCAACTGCGCCGATCGAGGATGGGCGGTTGGACGCCACCTCGGGGGCTGTGATCCCAATGGTGGTTGAGCCGAACACCAGCCCCGTACTCTGCGAGACTCGTGACTCCACGGAGCCGGATTCTTCTCCGGACTCCGAACCCTCCGCGCCCCTGCCGATCGAATCCGATTGGGCGCCGATCATGGAGTTCACGGTCGCGGACGTCTTTCAGCACTCGCCTTTCGGCGATATCCTGAAAACACTGATGTCTCTCTCTTTATCAGGAGATCCCTGGCCGGACTACGGTCAGCAAGGTTGGGGTACAGACGATGAAGAAATTCAAAACCCACCCACCACCCACTTTGTAGCCACTGTCGACGACTTAACCGACATGCTCGACTTCAACTCCGAAGACATCGACGGTATGGACGCCAATGAAGGAGATGATGAAGAACCAGCGCCTACTAGGCCCTAGAAAGCCACCTCGTCATATGACATATACATGGTGGACACCCCAAAAGAGGGAGAGGGCGATGGAACAGCGGAGGATGACCCCTCCAAGAAACAGCCCAAGCGTCGGCGTCAGCAGCGCCGCTCAAAATCCTGCCAACACAAAAACAGTGATTCCAGCACGGGAGATAATAATACTCCGGAGAGTGTCGAAGAAAACCCCCTCCAGCAAGGTTTAGCACAGGAGGATGGAGAAACCAGCCCTCATGAGAAAGCGGCAGACAGAGAGGTTGAGGACGATAATTATATGCCTCCCTCCGAAGACGAGGCAAGCCTCGACGACGACGAATTTGTCGTGCTAGAGGATCCCGTTGAGCAAAAGCGTTTCCAACGCAGGCTTATGGCCACGGCAAGAAGCCTCAAGAAAAAACAGCAACAGCTCCGAGCTGATCAAGATTTGCTGGTTGACAGATGGACCGAAGTCCTTGCAGCCGAAGAGCATAAACTCGAACGCCCCTCCAAGAGTTACCCAAAGCGCAGGTTGCTACCCCAATTAGAGGAGGAAGCACTTGATGCGGCCGAACGGCCACCTCGTGGCCGTGACAGAGAGGCCTCCCGGCCCTCCACTCAAGCCGCACCCCATACCAAGGCACGAGAATATGCGCCGGACTTACGAGACATGTTGGAGGACAAGGCAAGGCAAACACGATTGATCTACGGATCGCGTGGGCACCTCACGGCTCAAGACGGTAACCATCACGCCGGCCACAAATTCGGCAGGGCCGAACACAGTAGACAAAACTCATTGGAGCTACGTCCTGATATCGCCCAGTACAGAGGCGCCGCACACCCACTGTGCTTTACAGACGAAATAATGGATCATCAAATCCCCGAGGGTTTCAAACCCGTAAACATCGAATCATACGATGGCACACCAGACCCTGCGGTATGGATCGAGGATTATCTCCTTCATATCCACATGGCCCGCGGCGACGATTTTCACGCCATCAAATACCTTCCACTCAAGCTTAAAGGACCAGCTCGGCATTGGCTCAACAGCTTGCCAACAGGATCAATCAGTTGTTGGGAGGACCTGGAAGCCGCATTCCTCGACAATTTCCAAGGCACTTATGTGTGACCCCCAGACGCCGATGACCTAAGTCACGTAATTCAACAGCCAGAGGAATCGGCCAGGCAATTCTGGACACGGTTCCTAACAAAGAAAAATTAAATAGTCGACTGTCCGGACGCTGAGGCCCTAGCAACCTTCAAGCACAATATCCGTGACGAGTGGTTGGCCCGGCACCTTGGACAGGAAAAGCCGAAATCTATGGCAGCACTCACGACACTCATGACCCGCTTTTGCGTGGGAGAAGACAGTTGGCTTGCTCGTAGCAACAATATGACCAAGAACCCTGGTAGTTCGGACACCAGGGACATTAGTGGCAGGTCGCGTCGCAACAAGCAGAAGCGCCGCATTAACGGCGACAATGCTGAGGATACGGCAGTTAATGCCGGATTCAGAGGCTCTAAATCTGGTCAGCGGAAAAAGCCATTCAAAAGGAATCCTAGGGGCCCGTCCAGCTTGGACCAAATACTCGACCGCTTGTGCCAAATACATGGCACCCCCGAAAAGCCGGCCAATCACACCAACAGGGATTGTTGGGTGTTCAAGCAGGCAGGCAAGTTAAGCGCCGACAATAAAGACAAGGGGCTGCATAGCGATGACGACGAGGAGCCCCGGCCGCCGAACAACAACAGACAGAAGGGCTTCCCCCACAAGTGCGGACGGTGAACATGATATACGCCACCCACGTCCCAAAAAGGGAGCGGAAGCGCGCATTAAGGGACGTATACGCGGTAGAGCCAGTCGCCCCAAAGTTCAACCCATGGTCCTCCTGCCCGATCACCTTTGATCGAAGAGACCATCCCACTAGCATCCGTCATGGCGCATTTGCCGCATTGGTTCTAGACCCAATTATTGATGGATTTCATCTCACTAGAGTCCTCATGGACGGCGGCAGCAGCCTGAACCTGCTTTACCAGGACACAGTGCGAAAAAGGGGCATCGATCCCTCGAGGATTAAGCCCACCAAAACGACCTTTAAAGGCTTAATGCTAGGTGTAGAGGCCAACTGTACAGGCTCAGTCACACTTGAAGTGGTCTTCGGATCCCCGGATAATTTCCGAAGCGAGGAATTGGTCTTCGACATAGTCCCATTCTGCAGTGGCTATCATGCACTACTCGGACGAACCGCATTCGCCAAATTCAATGCGATACCGCACTACGCATACCTTAAGCTCAAGATGCCAGGCCCTCGTGGAGTAATAACGGTCAATGGAAACACCGAACGCTCCCTCCGAACGGAGGAGCACACGGCGGCCCTTGTAGCGGAAGTACAAAACAGCCTCTCCAGGCAGTTCCCCAGTCCGGCCATTAAACATCTGAACACCGTCAAGCACGCCCGGAGTAACCTACAACAAGACCGCCTGGCATGTTCCGAGCAGGCGTAGCAATGCGGTCCTAACCCCAACCCTAGCAAAAAGGCGATGTGGTACTTTGCGTACATAATTACGCTCTAGAAATACCATGGGCATAGGGGGAGGGGCACCATCACGGCACGCCCAAAACACGCCTTAAACCGCACCAGGGGCTGCCGATTTTTTTACTTTTCTCTTACTTCCAGGACTCTACTCTTCGGAAGGCCTATTCGGCAGTTCAATTGCCGCACAAACTATGCAAGAACCAGGGAAGCAGACAAGCCATGCCGCATTACGGAAATCCCAGGTGGTCTCTATCACGAGCAGTATACCTGTTTCGCATACTATTTCGCAGCTTGCCCCTGGAGCAGACATGTTAAATAGTCCAACTTTTCGTTTATCGCATTACTTGTATCGTTCTGCTTTGATCGCGGCTATTTTTAATAAACAATGCATAGCTTTTGTCTATTTTTGCACTATCTTTTTATAAATAAATGTTCCTTAACGACATGTTGCACCCGTACAACTTGGTACGGTCAAAATACGCCAGGGGCTTTTAGCACCCCTCAATATGGTGTGAGAAGTCCGAACACTTTCACAAGTGCGGCACCCCGAACTTATAGCATTATATGCATCGGCTCCGAATCATGTCTTGGGTCAATAGTTGGGTTTTCCCGGCTCCTATGTTTTGGTGCCTTACGTTCCGCTATATCGGCTAAGGTAGCACTAGGAGAACCACTACGATTGTGCCCCAGTTGAGCTGGGCCGAGCACCTCAGTGGAGAAAGCTAAAACTGACTGTCATGATGAAGCGAGAGCTGGTCGCTGTTCGAGAGGTTTTTTCGAGTCCCTAAAGACTTATGCCGCTTAGGGCGACGAGTCGGCTCTGTCCGGCCAAGGCGTGGATACCACCCCGAACTCGGTCTTCCGAATACTAGGGGCTTCGCTGAAATTTAAAATTATAGAATTGTATGGCTAAGTGAGAGTGTTCACGCATTATAGTCCGATTGCCTCGTTCGTCGGGCTGAGCGCCTCCCTCGAAGGACCCAAACATGGGAAAAAGAGCGCCCAGATTTATCCCCGAACACCCCAGCACTAGTGGCAAGGGGGCAGAAGCCGATGACTCACCATCTCTCAGTATTGATAAACAGCCGCACAGAAGGTAATATTTTAAATTCAAGCAGCATTGCTCAGCGCATATGAACAAGTTTTTAGCGCACAGGACAAAAACGAGCGAGTTTTACTCAAAAATTACATCCCTAGTACATTCATCCGCCACAAGGCGGGCACCCTTCAGAACATCCTTATAGTAATTTTCAGGCTTGCGATGCTCTTTCCCCGCTGGTGGCCCGTCCTTCACAAGCTTCTCCGCATCCAGCCTGCCCCAGTGCACCTTAGCACGGGCAAAGGCCCTACGGGCACCTTCAATACAGACGGAGCGCTTGATGACTTCGAGCCTTGGACAGGCCTCCACCAGCCGCCGCACCAGCCCGAAATAGCTCCCAGGCAGAGCCTCTCTAGGCCACAGCCAAACTAGGAGGCCCTTCATGGCCTGTTCGGCCGCCTTGTGGAGCTCGACCAGTTGCTTCAGCTGGTCGCTCAGGGGCACGGGGTGTCCGGCCTCAGCATACTAAGACCAGAACACCTTCTCTGTCGAGATGCCCTCCTCGGCTCGATAGAATGCGGCGGCATCGGATACACTCCGGGGAAGATCTGCAAATGCCCCTAGAGAGCTCCGAATTCGTGTAAGTATCAAGTAACTCACGTTTATGTGTTTACTTTGCATGAAGAATGCCTTAACCGCCGCTATTTTCTTCACCTCATCTAACTCCTGGAGGTTCTTCTGGGATTCGGCCTTGGCAGAGTTGGCATTTTCAATAGCCGCCACGAGCTCGGACGCTCGCGTCTTCGAGTCAAGCTCCAAACTCTCATGTTTCTTCATGAGAACCTGGAGCTCTTGCCGCACCTTGCCAACCTCGGCCTCATACCTCTTCCGCTCGGTGCGCTCCGCGGCCGCACTCTTCTCGGCCTCGAGCAGCGCTTGCTTAAGGGTCGCCACCTCAGATGTGGCCCCTACAATAGCCATGTTAATCCTGTCATTTCTTGCAATTGCACCTTTTTTATATATATATTCAACCAAGGTATTTCTTACCTTCCTTCTCCCCGAGCTGCTTCTTGGCACGCCCGAGCTCTTGCTCGGACTTCTCGAGGCTCTGCTTCAGCGTGTCCACTTCTGCAGTGAGTACGACGGACGCCAGCAGAGAATCCTGCACACGCATATTGACTCCTTTTGTTAGACTCCTGTGAATTTTTTGATCCTCTATTCGGCTTTTCTTCCCGAACGCCCAACAGAGCATCAGGGGCTACTGTCTATGCGGTAATATTACTTACACATTATTTACTTACCTCAAAGCCTGTCAAAAGGCTAGTACAAGCTTCAGTCAGTCCGCTCTTGGCGGACTGAACCTTTTGGACCACCGCACTCATAATAGCGCGGTGCTCCTTGTCGATGGAGGCGCCTTGGAGCGCCTCCAACATATTGTCCGGCGCCTCCAACATATTGTCCGGCGCCTCCGGGTGGACGGGGGTCGCCGGCACGGT
The DNA here is from genome assembly GCF_056163025.1 of Triticum urartu. Classification (NCBI taxonomy): domain Eukaryota; kingdom Viridiplantae; phylum Streptophyta; class Magnoliopsida; order Poales; family Poaceae; genus Triticum; species Triticum urartu. The sequence goes on along the minus strand of NC_141876.1, from coordinate 494,662,140 downwards.
GGACTTGCTCCTCTTGGAAGGAGGTCCCCCACCGGAATCCAAGACCCTTGAAGGTTCCGGAGCGGTGTCCGGCCTAGAGCCGGACTTGGAGCCCTGGGGGGTTTCATCCCCTTTACTCCTGGAGTCCGGGAGGTCGCCTTGCGGCGCCTCCGGGACCACCTCCTCCCTGCTTGGAACCTGTTGGGACAACGCCTCGGTGTCGTCCATAGGGCGGGGGGAGGAAGCCGTCGGAAACGAGTTCACATCCGATGAGTCCAGTGAGCCGCTCGACGACGCGTCGAGCCGGTCTTTGGGTGGGCTGCATAAGCATATTCGACATAAGGGAAAGTTGTGCCATAAACGAATACTATGAATTACTCCGGTATCCGGATACTTACGATTTTGCCAGGGGCTTGGCCCTAGGCTGCCACTCCTCTCCACCGTCGTCGGCGTCGTTGGAGTAGTCCGGGGGAAGGGTTTTCTCCTTCTTGGATCCTCCGGGCTCCTCAGAGAGGGCGGCCTTCCTTTTCTTCTCTTCTCCCGCTGGAGGGGGAGAGGTCTCTTCTTCCTCCTCCTCGTCTTCATGAGAGGAAGGCGCTTCGGGACCGTCGGATGATGAATCCGACACCTCCTGGCGCTGGGCACTCTTTCGAGTCCCCATGGCCGTTTTCGTGGCCTTCTTCTCCGGCACCACATAGGGCGCCAGAACCAGCAGCTTCGCCAAGCGAGCGTCCGCTGGGCCTTCGGGCAAAGGAGCTGGACAGTTGATCTGTCCGGACATCACCTCCCAATCCTGTCAAAGATAAGGGAGCTTAGATCCCACATAGAGTCAAACTATGAAAAACTGATACCCTGTAAAAGGACGAAAATAGCTTACCGCATGAGCGTGATGCTGAGTACTGAATCCGCGATCCTCGGTAGCGGATGCGGGAGCCTCGGCGCCTTTGAAAAGCATCCTCCAGGCATCTTCGTATGTCGTGTCGAAGAGCCTGTTTAGAGTTCGATGCTGCGCCGGGTCGAACTCCTGCAGGTTGAAGGCCCGTCGTTGACATGGGAGGATCAGGCGGATGAGCATAACCTAGACTACATTGACAAGCTTGAGCTTCTTGTCCACCGGGGTTTGGATGCATGTTTGGAGTCCGGTCAGCTCTCCTTTTTTACCCCAAGACAGGCCTGTCTCCTTCCAGGAGGTGAGCCGCGTAGGGGGGCCGGATCGAAACTCAGGGGGTGCGACCCATTCGGCGTCGCGCGGCTCGGTGACATAAAACCACCATGATTGCCACCCCTTTAGGGTCTCCACAAAGGATCCCTCGAGCCACAGGACGTTGGCCATCTTGCCAACCATGGCACCGCCACACTCCGCCTGGCTGCCACGCACCACCTTTGGCTTGACGTTGAAAGTCTTAAGCCATAGGACGAAATGGGGGCGGATGCGGAGGAATGCCTCGGACACGACGATAAACGCCGAGATGTTGAGGACGAAGTTCGGGGCCAGGTCGTGGAAATCTAGGCCGTAGTAGAACATGAGCCCCCAGACAAATGGATGCATATGGAAGCCCAGTCCGCAAAGGAAATGGGGGAGGAATACCACCCTCTCATGGGGCCTAGGAGTGGGGGTGAGCTACCCCTTTTCGGGAAGCCAGTGCGCGATGTCGCTAGCTAGATATCCGGCCTTCCTCAGCTTTTTGATGTGTCCCTCCGTGACGGAGGAGACCATCCACTTGCCTCCCGCTTCGGACATGACTAGATAAGGTTGAGGTGGTAGTGCGGACTTGGGCGCTGGAGCTCGAGTGCGCAAGAATGGATAGGCGAAGGAGGAAGAAGGTGTGGGTGAAAAGGTGGATCCTTATCCCCTTATATGGGTGGACGCAACTACATGTCCCCACCAGCCTGGTAAAACTCGCTTATCTCCAAGCGCCGCAATCAAAGGCGCGGTTGGGTTACCCACGCCCGTATTCATGAGAATCCCGGAATAAGGGGACACGATCTCTGCTTTGACAAGACGTGCCAAGGAAACCGCCACGCATGACGCGCTGAGGTGGGATAATGAAACGACTCGGATAAAAGCTTGGCCGTGGTGTGTCGCACTACGGAATACGTCAGCAGATTAGATTTGTGTAAATATTATTCTCTCTATGGCAATATGTGGAAAACTTATTTTGCAGAGCCGGACACTATCTTTGTGTTTAAAATCTTCTATAAAGTACTTGGAGGAGGAACCCGCCTTGCAATGCCGAAGACAATCTGCACGCCGGACTCGTCGTCATTGAAGCCTGGTTCAGGGGCTACTGAGGGAGTCCTGGATTAGGGGGTGTTCGGATAGCCGAACTATACCTTTAGCTGGACTTTTGGACTATGAAGATACAAGATTGAAGACTCTGTCCCGTGTCCGGAAGGGACTTTCCTTGGCGTGGAAGGCAAGCTTGGCGATACGGATGTTCAGATCTCCTACCATTGTAACCGACTCTATGTAACCCTAACCCTCTCCGGTGTCTATATAAACCGGGGGGGGTTTAGTCCGTAGGAAAAGATACACATCAACAATCATACCATAGGCTAGCTTCTAGGGTTTAGCCTCTCTGATCTCGTGGTAGATCTACTCTTGTACTACCCATATCATCAATATTAATCAAGCAGGACGTAGGGTTTTACCTCCATCAAGAGGGCCCGAACCTGGGTAAAACTTTGTGTCCCTTGCCTCCTGTTACCATCCGGCCTAGACGCACAGTTCGGGACACCCTACCTGAGATCCGCCGGTTTTGACACCGACACCTTGGTTCTCAAAAACTGAGGGAAATACTTACGCTACTCTGCTGCATCATCCCTTCCTCTTCGGGGAAAACCAATGCAAGCTCAAGACGTAGCAAGAAGGATTTCTGGCGCCGTTGCCGGGGAGTCTACGCAAAAAGTCAACATACCAAGTACCTATCACAATCCCTATCTCTCGCATTACATTATTTGCCATTTCCCTCTCGTTTTCCTCTCCCCCCAATTCACCCTTGCCGTTTTATTTGCCCTCTCTCTCTCTCTCTATCCTCCCTCTCTATTTTCCTCTTATTACCCGTTTGCTTTTGTTTGCTCGTGTGTTAGATTGCTTGCTTGTCGCGATGGCTCAAGATACTACCAAATTGTGTGACTTCACCAATACCAATAATAATGATTTCCTTAGCACTCCAATTGCTCCTCTTACCGATGCTGAATCTTGTGAAATTAATACTGCTTTGTTGAATCTTGTTATGAAAGATCAATTCACCGGACTTCCTAGTGAAGATGCCGCTACTCATCTGAATAGCTTCGTTGATTTATGTGATATGCAAAAGAAAAAAGATGTCAATAATGATGTCGTTAAATTGAAGCTATTTCCTTTTTCGCTTAGAGATCGTGCTAAAGCTTGGTTTTCGTCTTTGCCTAAGAATAGTATTGATTCATGGAACAAGTGCAAAGATGCTTTTATCTCTAAGTTTTTCCTCCCGCTAAGATCATCTCTCTTAGAAACGATATTATGAACTTTAAACAACTTGATCATGAACATGTTGCACAAGCTTGGGGGAGAATGAAATTAATGATACATAATTGCCCTACTCATGGTTTGAATTTGTGGATGATCATACAAAATTTTTATGCCGGATTGAATTTTGCTTCTAGAAATCTTTTAGATTCGGCCGCGGGAGGCACTTTCATGGAAATCACTTTAGGATATGCTACTAAACTCCTAGATAATATTATGGTTAATTATTCTCAATGGCATACTGAAAGATCTTCTAATAAAAAAGTGCATGCGATAGAAGAAATTAATGTGTTGAGTGGAAAGATGGATGAACTTATGAAATTATTTGCTACTAAGAGTGTTTCTTCTGATCCTAATGATATGCCTTTGTCTACTTTGATTGAGAACAATAATGAATCTATGGATGTGAATTTTGTTGGTAGGAATAATTTTGGTACCAACGCTTATAGAGGGAATTTTAATCCTAGGCCATATCCTAGTAATCCTTCTAATAATTATGGGAATTCCTACAACAACTCTTATCGAAATTATAATAAGATGCCCTCTGAATTTGAGAATAGTGTTAAAGAGTTTATGAATTCACAAAAGAATTTTAATGCTTTGCTTGAGGAGAAATTGCTTAAAGTTGATGATTTTGCTAGAAACGTTGATAGAATTTCTCTCGAGGTTGATTCTTTAAAGCTTAGATCTATTCCTCCTAAGCATGATATGAATGAGTCTCTCAAAGCCATGAGAATTTCCATTGATGAGTGCAAGGAAAGAACCGCTAGGATGCGTGCCTCCAAAGATGCCTTTATTAAAGCGTGTTCTTCCAATACCTATGAAAATCAAGATGAAGATCTAAAAGTTATTGATGTGTCTCCTATTAAATCTTTATTTTGCAATATGAATCTTGATGAAACTTAATATGATCTTCCTTCACCTAGAAGGCGTTCTAAAAATTCAGAGTATTTAGATCTTAATGATGAAATTGATGAAAGTGGGATTGAAAGAAATAAAAATCTAGATGTTGCTAAACCCACTATATTGGATTTCAAGGAATTAATTATGAAATTTGCTCTTTAATTGATTGTATTTCCTTTTTGCAATCCGTGCTAAATTCTCCACATGCTTATAGTCAAAATAAAGCCTTCACCGAACATATTGTTGATGCCTTGATGCAATCTTATGAAGAAAAACTTGAGTTGAAAGTTTCTATCCCTAGAAAACTCTATGATGAGTGGGAACCAACTATTAAAATTAAAATTAAAGATCATGAGTTTTTATGCTTTGTGTGATTTGGGTGCTAGTGTCTCTACTATTCCCAAGACTTTGTGTGATTTGCTAGATTTCCGTAATTTTGATGATTGCGCCCTAAACTTGCATCTTGCGGATTCCACTATTAAGAAACCTATGGGAAGGATTAATGATGTTCTTATTGTTGCAAATAGGAATTATGTGCCCGTAGATTTCATTGTTCTTGATATAGATTGCAATCCTTCTTGCCCTATTATTCTTGGTAGACCTTTCCTTAGAATGGTTGGTGCAATTATTGATATGAAGGAAGGGAATATTAGATTTCAATTTCCATTAAAAAAGGGCATGGAACACTTTCCAAGAAAGAAAATAAAATTACCATATGAAACTATCATGAGAGCCACTTATGGATTGCCTACCAAAGATGGCAATACCTAGATCTATCCTCGCTTTTATGCCTAGCTAGAGGCGTTAAACGATAGCACTTGTTGGGAGGCAACCGAATTTTATTTTTATTCCTTGCCTTTTTCTCCTGTTTAGTAATAAATAAATTATTTAGACTCTGTTTTGGTTGTGTTTTTTGTGTTTACTTAGTGTTTGTGCCAAGTAGAACCGTTGGGAAGACTTGGGGAAAGTCTTGTTGAACTTGCTGTAAAAAACAGAAACTTTAGCGCTCACGAGAACTGCTGTCATTTTTATTTGAAGAGTTATATTTAGTTAATTATTTTTTCAGATGATTAATAGATTAATTCCTCACGTCCAGAAATTTATTTTAGAATTTTTGGGGTTCCAGATCTTGCGCTATCTACAGATTACTACAGACTGTTCTGTTTTTGTCAGATTCTATTTTTCGTGTGTTGTTTGCTTATTTTGATGAATCTATGGTTAGTAAAATAGTTTATAATCCATAGATAAGTTGGAATACAGTAGGTTTCACACCAATATAAATAAATAATGAGTTCATTACAGTACCTTGAAGTGGTCTTTTGTTTTCTTTCGCTAACGGAGCTCACGAGTTTTCTATTTTGAGTTTTGTGTTGTGAAGTTTTCATGTTTTGGGTGAATTCTTTTGATGGATCATGGAATAAGGAGTGGCAAGAGACTAAGCTTGGGGATGCCCATGGCACCCCCAAGATAATCCAAGGACACCAAAAAGTCAAAGCTTGGGGATGCCCCGGAAGGCATCCCCTCTTTCGTCCACTTCCATCGGTAATTTACTTGGAGCTATATTTTTATTCACCAACATGATATGTGTTTTGCTTGGAGAGTCTTGTATTATTTGTGTCTTCGTGTCTTAGTATACCACAATCATGCTTGCTGTACACAACTTTTGAGAGAGCCATGCATGAATTAAAATTTGATAGAATACTCTATGTGCTTCACTTATATATTTTTGAGCTAAGTAGTTTTGCTCTATGTGCTTCACTTATATCTTTTGAGCTAAGTAATTTTGCTCTATGTGCTTCACTTATATCTTTTGAGCATTATAATTTTTCTCTGTGTGCTTCACTTAGATCTTTTAGAGCACGGTGGTGGATTTGTTTTAAAGAAACTATTGATCTCTCATGCTTCACTTAAATTATTTTGAGAGTCTCTTAATAGCATGGTAATTTGCTTAATAATAATATGCTTGGTATTCAAGATTTGTGAAACTTTCTTTTGATTGTGTTGAATACTAAGAAAAGATTGAAGCGTGATAATTGTTTTGAGATATGGAGGTGATAATATTAAAGTCATGCTAGTTGAGTAGTTGTGAATTTAAAGAATACTTGTGTTAAGGTTTGTGATTCCTGTAGCATGCACGTATGGTGAACCGTTATGTAACGAAGTCGGAGCATGATTTATTTATTGATTGTCTTCCTTATGAGTGGCGGTCGGGGACGAGCGATGGTCTTTTCCTACCAATCTATCCCCCTAGGAGCATGCACATAGTACTTTGTTTTGATGACTAATAGATTTTTGCAATAAGTATGTGAGTTCTTTATGACTAATGTTGAGTCCATGGATTATACGCACTCTCACCCTTCCACCGTTGCTAGCCTCTCTAGTACGGCGCAACTTTCGCCGGTACCATAAACCCACCATATACCTTCCTCAAAACAGCCACCATACCTACCTATCATGGCATTTCCATAGCCATTCCGAGATATATTGCCATGCAACTTCCATCATCATCATATACATGACTTGAGCATTCATTGTCATATTGCTTTGCATGATCGTAAGATAGCTAGCATTATGTTTTCATGGCTTGCCCGTTTTTTGATGTCATTGCTACGCTAGATCATTGCACATCCCGGTACACCGTCGGAGGCATTCATATAGAGGCATATCTTTCTTCTAGTATCGAGTTGTAAGTAAATAAAAGTGTGATGATCATCATTATTAGAGCATTGCCCCAGTGAGGAAAGGATGATGGAGACTATGATTCCCCCATAAGTCGGGATGAGACTCCAGACATTACAAAAAAATAAAAGAGGCCAAAGAAGCCCAAATAAAAAAAGAGGCCAAAGAAGCCCACCAAAAAATAAAAAAAAATTAAAAAAGATGAGAGAAAAAGAGAGAAGGGGCAGTGCTACTATCCTTTTTCCACACTTGTGCTTCAAAGTAGCACCATGTTCTTCATATAGAGAGTCTCTTGAGTTATCACTTTCATATACTAGTGGGAATTTTCATTATAGAACTTGGCTTGTATATTCCGATGATGGGCTTCCTCAAATGCTCGAGGTCTTCATGAGCAAGCAAGTTGGATGCACACCCACTAAGTTTCAGTTAGAGCTTTCATACACTTATAGCTCTAGTGCATCCGTTGCATGGCAATCCCTACTCACTCACATTAATATCTATTGATGGGCATCTCCATAGACTGTTGATACGCCTAGTTGATGTGAGACTATCTTCTCATTTTTGTCTTCTCCACAACCACCATTCTATTCCACCTATAGTGTTATGTCCATGGCTCACGCTCATGTATTGCATGAAAGTTGAAAAGGTTTGAGAATGTCAAAAGTATGAAACAATTTCTTGGCTTGTCATCGGGGTTGTGCACGATGTGAGTATTTTGTGTGGTGAAGATGGAGCATAGCCAGACTATATGATTTTGTAGGGATAACTTTCTTTGGCCTTGTTATTTTGAAAAGACATGATTGCTTTATTAGTAGGCTTGAAGTATTATTGTTTTTATGTCAAATGATAGACTGTTGCTTTGAATCACTCGTGTCTTAATATTCATGCCATGATTAGACTTATGATCACGATTATGCTAGGTAGCATTCCACATAAAAAATTATCTTTCTTATCATTTACCTACTCGAGGACAAGCAGGAATTAAGCTTGGGGATGCTGATACGTCTCCGTCGTATCTATAATTTTTGATTGTTCCATGCCAATATTCTACAACTTTCATATACTTTTGGCAACTTTTTATACTATTTTTGGGACTAACATATTGATCCAGTGCCCAGTGCCAGTTCCTGTTTGTTGCATGTTTTTTGTTTCGCAGAATATCCATATCAAACGGAGTCCAAATAGAATAAAAACTGACGGAGTTTTTTTTGGAATATATATGATTTTTGGGAAGAAAAATCCATGCGAGACGATGCTCGAGGGGCCCACGAGGTAGGGGGGCGCGCCCCTGACCCTCGTGGCCATCCCGTAAGGCGGTTGGTGCCCTTCTTTTGCTGCAAGAAAGCTAATTTCCGGATAGAGATCGTGTCAAAATTTCAGCCCAATCATAGTTACGAATCTCCGGGAATATAAGAAACAGTGAAAGGGAAGAATCAGAGAACGCAGAAACAGAGAGAGACAGAGAGACAGATCCAATCTCGGAGGGGCTCTCGCCCCTCCCTTGCCATGGAGGCCATGGACCAGAGGGGAAACCCTTCTCCCATCTAGGGAGGAGGTCAAGGAAGAAGAAGAAGGAGGGGGCTCTCTCCCCCTCGCTTTCGGTGGCACCGGAGTGCCACCCGGGGCCATCATCATCACCGCGATCTACACCAACACCTCCGCCATCTTCACCAACATCTCCATCACCTTCCCCCCTCTATCTACAGCGGTCCACTCTCCCGCAACCCTCTGTACCCTTTACTTGAACATGGTGCTTTATGCTTCATATTATTATGCAATGATGTGTTGCCATCCTATGATGTCTGAGTAGATTTTCGTTGTCCTATCGGTGGTTGATGAATTGCTATGATTGATTTAATTTGCTTGTGGTTATGTTGCTGTCCTTTGGTGCCCATCATATGATTGCGCGCGTGGATCACACCCTAGGGTTAGTTGTATGTTGATAGGACTATGTATTGGAGGGCAAGAGTGACAGAAGCTTCAACCTAGCATAGAAATTGATGCATGCAGGATTGAAGGGGGACCAATATACCTTAATGCTATGGTTGGGTTTTACCTTAATGAACATTAGTAGTTGCGGATGCTTGCTAATAGTTTCAATCATAAGTGCATAGAATTCGAAGTCAGGGATGACATGCTAGCAGTGGCCTCTCCCGCATAATACTTGCTATCGGTCTAGTAAAGTAGTCAATTGCTTAGGGGCAATTTCGCAACTCCTACCACCACTTTTCCACACTCACTATATTTACTTTATTTTTTCTTTATCTAAACAACCCCTACTTTTTATTTATGTACTCTTTATTATCTTGCAAACCTATCCAACAACACCTACAAAGTACTTATAGTTTCATACTTATTCTAGGTAAAGCGAACGTCAAGCGTGCGTAGAGTTGTATCGGTGGTCGATAGAACTTGAGGGAATATTTGTTCTACCTTTAGCTCCTCGTTGGGTTCGACACTCTTACTTATCAAAAACTGTTGCGATCCCCTATACTTGTGGGTTATCAGTACCACAACCACTTGACTGAACTGAGAGTTAATCTTCCTGATGATAGTGTCATTGACATAGTTCTACAATCACTGCCACCAAGCGACAAAAGCTTCGTGATGAACGATAATATGCAAGGGATGGATAAGACAATTCCCGAGCTCTTCGCGATGCTAAGAGCTACGGAGGTAGAAATCAAGAAGGAGCATCAAGTGTTGATGGTTAACAAGACCACTAGTTTAAATAAAAAGGGCAAAGGTGGGAAGGGGAACTTCAAGAAGAAGGGCAAGCAAGTTGCTGCTCAAGTGAAGAAACCCAAGTCTGGACCTAAGCCTGAGACTGAGTGCTTCTACTGCAAAGGGACTGGTCACTGGAAGCGGAACTGCCCCAAGTATTTAGCGGATAATAAGGATGGCAAAGTGAAAGGTATATTTGATATACATGTTATTGATGTGTACCTTACTAATGCTCGTAGTAGCGCCTGGGTATTTGATACTCGTTCTGTTGCTCACATTTGCAATTAGAAACAGGGGCTACAGATTAAACAAAGGTAATACGCGTAATACTTTGCTTATGAGTGGTGGTCGGGGACAAGCGATGGTCTTTTCCTACCAATCTATCCCCCTAGGAGCATGCGCGTAATACTTTGCTTTGATAACTTTTAGATTTTTGCAATAAGTATATGAGTTCTTTATGACTAATATTGAGTCCATGGATTATACGCACTCTCACCCTTCCACCTTTGCTAGCCTCTCTAATACCGCGCACCTTTCGCCAGTATCATACACCTACCATATACCTTCCTCAAAACGGCCACCATACCTACCTATTATGGCATTTCCATAGCCATTCCAAGATATATTGCCATGCAACTTTCCACCATCTAGTTCATCATGACACATTCATCATTGTCATATTGCTTAGCATGATCATGTAGTTGACATAAGTATTTGTGGCAAAGCCACCATTCATAATTTCTTCATACTTGTCACTCTTGATTCATTGCATATCCCGGTACACCGCCGGAGGCATCCATATAGAGTCATACTTTGTTTTAGAATCGAGTTGTAATCATTGAGTTGTAAATAAATAAAAGTGTGATGATCATCATTCAATAGAGCATTGTCCCAATAAAAAAGGAGAAAGGCCAAAGAAAAAAAGAAGGCCCAAAAAAAATAAAAAGGGGCAATGCTACTATCCTTTTACCACACTTATGCTTCAAAGTAGCACCACGATATAGCGAGTCTCATATATTGTGCTTCAAAGTAGCACCATGTCCTTCATATAGAGAGTCTCATATGTTGTCACTTTCATATACTAGTGGAAATTTTACATTATAGAACTTGGCTTGTATATTCCAATAATGGGCTTCCTCAAATTGCCCTAGGTCTTCATGAGCAAGCAAGTTGGATGCACACCCACTAGTTTCTTTTGTTGAGCTTTCATACATTTATAGCTCTAGTGCATCCGTTGCATGGCAATCCCTACTCACTCACATTGATATCTATTGATGGGCATCTCCATAGCCCGTTGATACGCCTAGTTGATGTGAGACTATCTTCCCCTCCTTTTTGTCTTCTCCACAACCACCATTATATTCCACCTATAGTGCCACAACCCCCTAGGGCGCGCCAGGGGGTGCTGGCACGCCCAGGTGAGTTGTGCCTACCTGGTTCACCCCCTCTGTTTATTTTTGCACCAAAAATTCTTAAATATTCAGAAAAAAATCATATAAAATTTCCAGGGCATTTTGAGAACTTTTATTTTTGGGTCATTTTTTATTGCACGGGAAATTCAAAAAACGAACAAAACGTAGCATTTTATTTTATTTAACTAATAAAAACAGAAAATAAAAAGTAGGGACGGAAAGTAGTGCTTACTAAATTCATCAACTTCATACCATTCAAAAATGATTCATTAATAAGGTTGATCAAGTCTTATTAACAACCACTTTCGGTTAGCATGAAACTGAAGAACTTTCATAAATCACTAAGCTACCTCTATGGGGATATGTATTTCCTCAACAATAAGCATTTCATATTTCTTTTTGACAGTAGGTAGAGGTATTTTAAAACTTCCAATAGTGATTGTCGGAGATTTTTCAATAACATTAATACCATTCACTTGGAATTGTTTCTTCAGAAAGTGCACCGTATGCTCATTGCCATTAATATGAAAAGTGACCTTGCTTTTATTGCAATCAATAACAGTCCCTGCAGTATTCAAGAAGGGTCTACCAAGGATAATCGACATGTTGTTGTCCTCGGGCATCTCAAGTATAACAAAGTCAGTCAAAATAGTAACATTAGCAACAACAACGGGCACATCCTCACAGATACCGATAGGTATGACAGTTGATTTTTCAGCCATTTGCAAAGATATTTCAGTAGGTGTGAGTTTATTCAAGTCAAGTCTTTTATATAAAGAGAAAGGCATAACACTAACACCAGCTCCTAAATCACACAAAGCAGTTTTCACATAATTCTTTTTGATAGAGCAAGGTATAATTGGTATTCCCGGATCTCCAAGTTTTTTAGGTACTCCATCTTTAAAAGTATAATTAGCAAGCATAGTGGAGATTTCAGCTTCAGGTATTTTTTTTCTTATTTGTAATGATGTCTTTCATATACTTTGCATAGGGAGGCATTTTCAAGATATCAGTCAAGCGAGTACGCAAAAAGACTGGCCACGGCATATCAGCAAAACGTTCAAATTCTTCATCATCATTCTTTTTAGTTGACTTTGGTGGAAAAGGCATAGGTTTTTAAACCCACGGTTCTCTTTCTTTACCGTGTTTCCTAGCCACAAAGTCTCTTTTGTCATATCTTTTATTTTTAGGTTGTGGGTTATCAAGATCAACAGGTGGTTCTATCTCAACATCATTATCTGGTTCTTTAACATTGTTTGGTTGAGTGTCTTTACTAACCTCATCATTATCTTTTTCATTAGGTGAGTGTTCATTACCAGATTGAGTTTCAGCATCAGAGATAGAAATTTCATTTTCATTATCAGGAGGTTTTTCTATTTCAGGTTCACTAGAAGTGTGCAAAGTCCTATCACTTTTGTTTTTCTTTTTATTTTTAGAAAAACTAGGTGCACTAGTGTTAGCTCTTTGTGAATCTTGTTCAATTCTTTTAGGGTGTCCCTCAGGATAAATTGGTTCCTGAGTCATTTTACCTCCTCTAGTTGCAACTTTAACAGCAAAGTCATGCATATTATGATTCATTTCATCAGGTAATTCTCTTTGTGATTTAGCAACTTGTTCTAATTGAGTTTGAGCCATAGAAGCATGGTTTCCAACACCTCTAAAATCATTCGATATTCTAAATAACAAGTCACTCAAGCAATCAATCATATCAGAATTGTATTTCAATTGTTTCATAACATTTGCATTGAAGTGATCTTGTTTTCTAATGTAGTTTTCAAACTCATAAAGGCATTGACAAGGATGCATATTATGAGGATTATCATTTTCATTAAACTTCATAAGAGAATTTACCTCTACCACCTTAGGCATTGGTGGTGTATTAATCCCATGTATTTCTTCAATAGGAGGTAAATTTTTAACATCCTCCACTTTAATACCTTTTTCCTTCATAGATTTCTTTTCCTCTTGCATATCTTCAGGACTGAGATATAATATACCCCTCTTCTTTGGATGGGTTTAGGCGGTGGTTCAGGAATAGTCCAATCATCATAATTTTTCAATATGTTATTCAATACTTCTTCAGCTTGAGCAATAGTTCATTCCCTGAAAACACAACCAGCACAACTATCTAGGAAGTCCCTAGAAGCATCGGTTAGTCCATTATAGAAGATATCAAGTATTTCATTTTTTAAGAGGATGATCAGGCAAATCATTAAGTAACCGGCAAAGCCTCCCTCAAGCTTGTGGGAGACTCTCTTCTTTAGTTTGAGGAAAGATAAATATTTCCTGTAAGGCAGCTTGTTTCATATGAGCAAGAAAATATTTTTCATAGAAGTAATAAGTCATATCCTGGGGACTATGCACACAACTAGGAGCAAGAGTATTGTTCCAAGATTTAGCATCACCCTTTAATGAGAAAGGCAATAATTTGAGAATAAAGTAATAACGAGTTTTCTCATTATGAGTAAAAAGGGTGGCTATATCATTCAACTTAGTAAGATGTGCCACAACAGTTTCAGTTTCATAACCATGAAAAGGACCAGATTCAACCAAAGTAATTAACTCTGGGTCAACAGAGAATTCATAATCCTTATCATCAATACAGATAGGTGAAGTAGCAAACTTAGGATCACATTTCATTCTAGCATTCAGAGATTTCTCTTTATACTTGTGTAGTAATTTCTCTACATCATCTCTATCATTGCAAGCAAGAATGTCTCTAGTTGCTTCTTCACTCATAACATAACCTTCCGGTATCTTAGGCAATTCATATCTAGGAAGGATAGTTCTAGCAGGTGTTTTAGGAGTTTTAGTTTCAAGTTCATCATCAGATTCAACAACATCAAGTTGTATAACTCTAGCAATTTGTTTATCAAGAAATTCACCAAGTGGCACATCATCATTATCAAGCAAGGTACTAGTATCATTCATAGTAGAAGTAGCATCATCAATAACTTGCGACATATCAGAATTTATAGCTTGTGGTGGTGTTGAAAGTTTACTCATAACATAAGGTGAATCTAAAGTAGAACTGGATGGCAGTTCCTTACCTCCCATCGTCTTAGAGGGATAAATCTTAGTCTTTGGATCCTTCATATTCTTCATAGTAATAATATGATAATAATCCCAAGTGACTCAACATATATAGCTATGCTCCCTAGCAACGGCGCCAGAAAAAGGTCTTGATAATCCACAAGTATAGGGGATCGCAACAGTTTTCCAGGGTAGAGTATTCAACCCAAATTTATTGATTCGACACAAGGGGAGCCAAAGAATATTTGAAGGTATTAGCAGCTGAGTTGTCAATTCAACCACACCTGGAGGTTTATTATCTGCAGCAAAGTGATTAGTAGCAATGTAGTTTGATAGTGATAGCAGCAATAGTAACAGTAACAGTGATAGCAGTAGTAACGCATCAAAATCAATAAGGATAAATTCGTAGGCATTGGATCGGTGACTTGTTGGATGATATTCATCATGAGACAGTTATAACCTAGGGCGATACGGCACTAGCTCCAGTTCATCGAAATAATGTAGGCATGTATTCCGTAAATAGTCATGCATGCTAACTTGCATGACATATTTTGTCCTACCCTCCCGTGGCAGCGGGGTCCATATTGGGAACAAAGGGATATTAAGGCCTCCTTTTAATAGAGAATCGGAACAAAGCATTAACACATAGTGAATACATGAGCTCCTCAAACTACAGTCATCACCGGGAGTGGGCCCGGTTGTTGTCACTCCGGGGTTGCTGGATCATAACCGTAGTAGGTGACTATAACTTGCAAAATCGGATCTAAAACATGGATATAATGATGAATTCATAAACGGTTCAGATCTTAAATCATGGCACCCGGGCCCAAACTGACAAGCATTAAGCATGGCAAAGTCATAGCAACATCAATCTAAGAACATAGTGGATACTAGGGATCAGGCCCTAACAAAACTAACTCGATTACATGATGAATCTCATCCAAGTCCTCACCGACCAGCGAGCCTATGAAGGAATTACTCACTCCCGGTGGGGAGCATCATGGAATTGGCGATGGCGATTGGTTGGTGATGACGAAGAACGAAGATCCCCCTCTCCAGAGCCCCAAACGGACTCCAGACCTGCCCGCCCGAGGAAGAACAGGGCTTGGCGGCGGCTCCGTCTCGTGGATCGCAATAATTCTTTCTCCCTGATTTTTTTTCTGGAAATATGTGAATTTATAGTATTAGGGGGGTCGTCAGCGGGGCAACCAGGTGGGTACAACCCACCTGGGCACACCAGGAGAGGGGGCGCGCCCTGGTGGGTTGTGCCCACCCAAGTGCCCCTCTCTGGCAGGTCTTGGCTCCAGAAATTCTCTTTATTGGTATAAAAAATCCTCAAAAAGTTTCGTTCCATTCCAAGAACTTCTATTTCTGCACAAAAACAACACCATGGTAGTTCTGCTAAAAACAGCGTCAGTCCGGGGCTAGTTTCATTCAAATCATGCAAATTAGAGTCCAAAACAAGAGAAAAAGTAGATACATTGGAGATGTATCAGGCATGTATTCCGTAAATAGACATACATGCTTATGGAAAGAACTCGCATGACATATTTTGTCCTACCCTCCCGTGGCAGCGGGGTCCATATTGGAAACTAAGGGATATTAAGGTCTCCTTTTAATAGAGAACCGGAACAAAGCATTAACACACGCTGAATACATGAACTCCTCAAACTACGGTCATCACCGGGAGTGGTCCCGGTTATTGTCACTCCGGGGTTGCCGGATCATAACACGTAGTAGGTGACTATAACTTGCAAGATCAGATCTAGAACATGGATATAATGGTGATAACATAAGCGGTTCAGATCTGAAATCATGGCACCCGGGCCCAAAGTGACAAGCATTAAGCACGGCAAAGTCATAGCAACATCAATCTAAGAACACAGTGGATACTAGGGATCAAGCCGTAACAAAACTAACTCGATTACATGATGAATCTCATCCAACTCCTCACCGACCAGCGAGCCTACGAAGGAATTACTCACTCCCAGTGGGGAGCATCATGGAATTGACGATGGAGAAGGGTTGGTGATGACGAAGAAGGAAGATCCCCCTCGCCGGAGCCCCAAACGGACTCCAGATCTGGCCTCCCGATGAAGAACAGTATGTGGCGACGGCTCCGTCTTGTGGATCGCGATAATTTTTTCTCCCTAATTTTTTCTGGAAAAATAGGATTTTATAGCGTCGGTTTCAGGGTATGCGGGGCCACCAGGTGGGCACAACTCACCTGGGCGCGCCAGGAGAGGGGGGCGCGCCCTGGTGGGTTGTGTGCTCACCCAGGTGCCCCCCTCTGGCGGGTCTTGGCTCCAGAAATTCTTATTATTGATATAAAAAATCCTTGCAAAGTTTCGTTCCATTCCGAGAACTTGTATTTCAGCACAAAAACAACACCATGATAGTTCTGCTGAAAACAACTTCAGTCCGGGGTTAGTTTCATTCAAATCATGCAAATTAGTGTCGAAAACTAGTGGAAAAGCATTAGGAAAAGTAGATACGTTGGAGACGTATCAACCACCTCCTATTGAGCCCAAGTGGCCCAATAACCTTTCAACTGCTTGGCCTTTTAAGGCTCGTTGATATTTAATTAAATATAAAAATCATCCTAACTATTATTAGAGCCTTTTATTATTAGTTTAACATCTACGTCAACATTTTCCACGTATATACTATATATTGGTACTACCTAGTAAACCCCAAAATCCTTACGGTGAACCCAAAATGCTTCCAGCCCCTCTCAAAACTATTTCAAATATTAACGAAAATATTTCCTTATTACTCCTGTCCTACTAACACTCGGCAGATCATGATTACCTTAAGCTTGTGACCCTACAGTTTTGGTAAAACATAAACATGAATAGAACCCCTTTCGTTCAATGACTGATACCGGAACCATGGACATCCATATCGATCCCTATGAGTACAATAATGACATTCAAGTGAACCTTTGGTTATCATGTGTTATTCCCTTTGCCTTGCGGTACTTTACAAAACCCGAGGTGAGATATATTGGTATCCTATTTAGTTATTCTCATGCTCACTATACAGGTCTCCTCGTTACCGGTTTTGTTCTTCTTTCTTGTTGACATGTTCCGGCATCCCCATGAACTAGTCAACTATGTCTGACCAGACGATGATGGATGCCATCACACGTAGAGTACCCTAAGAATATCTCTCCATGGTAAGTAGCAAATATCACTCTTGAGCTAGCTAGCCTCTTGTCAAATTTTTCGATGAACATATAAATTTTCGTTATCATCACTGTGTTAAAAATGACGTTTGAGCAACACCAAAGTCCATCGTACGGTAAGAAGAGACTATGATACTCTCATGGTCTTAGGAACTAAATCACACGCTAACTCTTAGTGTTATAACAATTGACTTGTGATGCTAATATCTCAAAGTATAAAAAACAAGTTTAGGTCGATTCAATATGATCATTCTTCTGACGTCATATTGTCAAAGTTGTTTTAGGACTATCATTATTCTTAACGATATCCTAAGATCCAGAAAACATGATCACCAACAACACTCGAGCTAGTCTTAAAGGTGAGACTATGAATCAGATTTTACCGTTTATCATTCGACACGTGCATATGAGTTGTCCGCTGAATCGCACATTCTAGGATCATAGCAGTTGTAGCATAGAATATAAACTCCTAATTATAAACATGGAAATATAATAATACAATATTATTGCCTCTAGGGCATATTTCTAATATACTGCCACTTCAACTAGAGTCAATAATCTAGTTAGCACATTTTCTTTTTACACCAATGGCAATCTGGTGTTAGTTCATGCTTTGCTGGTGGTATAGCCTTCATCTTCTCAAATCTAACAAGTTCGGATCCGAGTGTATCTTGGCATTCCTTGCATCTTTCATGCTTCCACAAAATTCATAATTTGTGTGGAACTAGATTTGTATGTCTTGAATCACTGGTAGGACCTTCGATTCCTCAGACTGAGCAATGGAACTATTATTCAGAATAGCGTTCCATTAGCACAAACTATCTAGAAGCCATACGTTCATAAATGAACTTTTGATTCATCACCCTCCAATGTTTCTTCTAAAGCAACAACATACTCATCATATTGTTATAGAATTCACCACAGTAACTTTCTTGGACCAATTCCAACTTACTTTGCCACCAATTATTGTATAATATAAAATATTTAATTGAATTTGAAAATTGCTTGGAGCACTAATGAAGATTTTATCGATGCACTACTTACAATGAGACTATATTGATGTAACTCCTTACAACAATCTCTTCATATTCTCCTTATGCGAGAAACATGCCATCTTTGCATTTAACAACATTTTCACTATTTTCCTATGTACATCCCGATTCAGAGAACCAGAGTCCCTCATGTTCCAGCCTAGAGTTCTATGTCTTCTAGAACACGACTATAGCTTGGTATAGAAAAACCACATTCTAATAAAGTACTCAAATGGTACACAGAGTTATAATACAATAATCTTGCTTAGCATGGTAGTACAATCATAGTGGTAGTGCTCGATTATTATGCCTATGGCCTGGTGGCTAATGGAACACTAGTAGGGTAGGGGTTATGACACAGCGGAAGGCGTGACATGGTGGGGCTTCAGTCCAAAGGGACACTCCATGGACACATTCTAGCTCTCACTCTCGATGTCCCTCTAGGGAACTTCTCCTGCATATGGCATGATAAGCCAGGTAGTACTTTGAATGTACTCGCAAGCTCACAAACAAACCAAAGGCAAGCAAGAAAGAACAAGGTACACAAATAAAGCAATAAGCATTGGTGCAGAGATGTGCTATACAAACGGTTTTTACCCCCTTTCCGTGATGGAGTTTTAAAACATCGCCTAGCTAGTCAGTGTGTGCGATAGGGGGGTCCTTCCCACACGACCCAGAAACCGTCGGTGATAGGCCCTCCGGTCACACACGCGGGGTAAAATGAGCTCGTGTGTGATCAGACGAGGCATCAGAGACAATTATACAGGCCCAATCGTTTCATCACACAAAATAAATCCCAGAGAAACGTTTCCGTTCGTATGTATATCACACAATTTTTTATGTGGGAACGTTTGTGCAAGGTGGCCTAACGCAAACAGTTCTCGGGCGGAAGCCATCTGTGATTGTTAATTGATCCAACACGCCTACTTTCTAGAAACCGTGTGGGTTGTTTGAGTTCATCGCCCACGGTGTTGTCAGAGAAACCATCTGCAATAGAAAACCCCAATAAGCATGGTAATTGGCCTATTATTGATAATCCATGTGGTAATCAAATTGACATTTCTTATAAAACACACCAGATATTTCAATATGTATAACGATAACCAGGATTTCATAATCGAATTACATCAGATAGCTTCAGCACTCAGTTACACCATATAGGGATATAGCTAGCTACGTCATTACACAACAACGCCAAGTTTCACATGCAATATCGAAAACCTTTGGAAAGTAGCATCATACACGGTAAATAGACAGATGAATCTCATCGGGGAAACTACAGAAGCGGAAGGTGAATATTGAGCCTTAAGTGACGTTGAATGTCCTTGCAACTTTAGGACGGTGGCTATGGATAATTGCCCGCCAACCTTCGTCTTCTTGAGGACGACTTCAATATTGTACCGTGGGTGTTGAATGAATACCTTCCTTGCCTCTTGACCATGCAGGTGGTTTCAGAGGTAATCATCTGTGAACTGCTTTGGAAAGTACTGAAAACAAAGATATTCATAAATCGTTGTTATAAATTTTGAAATGGCACAAGGGGAAAAACAAGGTAAAAGAGTTGTGTGATGTCTTGTTCCTTGTGGAAACAAAGATCTTGTTGTGATCGTCACAAGTTTCTTTATCCTAACAATTTTATGAGTTTCTTGACTTGACTGATATTCATGGACATCTCATTTCCCCATGTGCAAAATGGGTCAAACAGTGGGTCTAAGCCTCTGACAGCAAGACCTACATGTGCAAGACCAAATTGTAAGAAACATAAATATTAGAATGATTCCTGCAACTGCACAATAATGTGCTATTAGTGAAAGGACCATGCATGAGCAAACCTCGATGGTAAACCGCAGTGCCTCCCATTGTTTCCCTGCAACACATATAAGGAAGATCTTGATCGGGTTAACTGAGAGTTGCCATACTTGTGACGCCCCAAGACCGATGCTCCAGATGCCTTCCATTTATTCCCGTTGTCACCGTGTGTTTCAATTGCTTTGTTGCATTCATCATGTCATCTCTTGCATTGCATCATGTCGTCATGCCATCATATCATTAATTTTTGCAACTCAACTAAGAAAATCGTATGGATCTTTGGCCCATTTAAATCGAGGGATGTTCACAATGGTGACTTCTCTTTATAACTTATCCTCCCAATATTAGGGAGCTATTATAAAATATTCCAGTGATGTGGAATTACCTTTGACACACTTGCAAATAAAACCCAATGCCTTTTTTATCTCAATCCTTGGTCTCTGACTTGTCATCATATTCTTTTATCGTTTTATCGAGGCTCTTCCTAAATGTTCAACATTTTTGGAAACTTCAGATTCCTACTCCTTATTCAAACCAGTTGAATTAAATTCAAATGCATTTGAATTTAAATCTTGCAATCATGGCCATTCCTATTTTCTCGGAACAAGCACATTTTTGTGAGTCCGGGAAAATTATCCAGATGCGCAAATTATTTCCCTAACCTCCTCTTTCTTTTTCTTCTATTTAATTGTTTTCTGCTAAAGAAAATAAGAAGAAGAAGAGAGAGAGAGAGAGAGAGATAGCAGCTGCCAAGCCGGCCCCTTCCCCGCGGCCTCCCTAGGCCCAACATCCCCTAAGCCCAACCTAACCCTCCTAAAACCCTACCCCGCACCCTCTGCCCGATCCCCTCTCTCCCCTTCGTTCCTCCTAGCGCTGCTAGGAGAGCCCCACGCTCGATCCCCCATCCCTCTCCTCGCGCCCGATCCCCCAGCTCCTTCTTCCCCTCGGTCGATCTCCCGCTCTCCCTCACAGCGCCTAGAGTCTCGCCGGCCTTCGCCTGCCTCCCCTCACCGTCGCAACGGCCATTTCCGGCCGTGGTCCGCCCCGTGTGCCTCCTCGTCGTCCTGCCGCCCGCGCCTCCTTCTGCAGCAGGCCATGTAACATCCCAAATTTTCAATTTGGAATGTTATACATTAGGTCATCATTGCATATCATATTTTATTGCATTTTGGCTTGATCCTAGAAATTCTACGCAACTCAAGGACCCACGGAGAGAGTTGGGGATTTCGTTAATTTCATATTTGAGTTATCTCAAATTTTGAGAAGAGGATCATTTGGTTTTGATTATTATTCCTTCCTAATATTTCTAAAATAAAAATATATGAGAGGAGATCAAATGACTTCTCAAAGATAGATGAAATATTAGAGGAAAAATATTAAAATCAAATAAATGTTTTATTTGGATTTTATTGCAATTTTTTTTGCATTAGAAAAATTGCACGTTTTCAAAATTGCATTTTAGGGCCAAGAAAATGTTCATCTTGTTCCGAATATTTTATTTAGACGGTGAAAATTTGTTTTGGCATTTTTAGATTTTTATTTATTTTTTCTAGGATTTATTTTCGTCAGAACGTTATTTAAAAAAATCAGCGCCCGACTGGGCCGAAGCCCAGCCGAGCCGACCGGCCCAACCCCGCGCCACCGCCTCCCTCGCGCGCCCCGTGCCCGCACCGGACTCCGCCGGAGTCCGGGAGACCGCCGCCGCCTCGGGTTGCCCCTCCCCCAAGCCGACCCCGCCCCTCCCCCTCTTAAATACCGGCCGCCGCCGCCCCACCTCACCACCCAAGCCGCCGCAGCAGCAGCGCCCGCAGCCGCCGCCGCTGTGCCGCCGCATGTCTTGCACCACCGACGTGCCTCACCGTCGCCCCGCGCCGCCGCGCCGCACCACCCCGCCGTCGCCGCCACCCCGCAGCCCCACCTCGCCCTGCCGGAGCCGCCGCCTCGTCGCCGGAGCCGCCGTTCCGATCCGATTCGCCGCCGGTTTTTTTTCGGTTTAGGTAAAAACCGATCGGTTTTTATTTAAACCCTAGTTTTTTTAGATTAGTTCGGTTTTAGTCTTTTCGGTTTATTTATTTAGCAGACGTTCGTCCGTACGTTGGTTTTAACGAATGGTGTTCACTCGTTAGCCGCAGACAGCAAACGTTCATTCTTTAGTCTGTTCGTTATTTTTTCTTTTTCCAGGGTTTTTCCGTGATTATTTTTGATCGCGATTTCTGATCCGATTTTACTTTTAGTTTATCTTTTCGCTCGTTTATCTGAATCAGGCGATTCAAGCGCCTAGATCTTTGTCTCGAAGCCCTCTTTCCGTTTAACCAACTTGAACAAGATTTTGGTATTGTGAAATTTGACTTTAGTACAAATTAGTAATTGGATCTTGTTTCTTTCGTAGTTTGAGTTTCATTGCTCCGTTTGATTTGATTCTTTTTGCAAACCGGAGTTCTTAAGTTGAACTTTCTGGTTAGATCTTCTTATTTGTGTTTTACCCGTGCATCTTTGCTTGATTGCTTATGTATGCTATTGTTTATTTGCGATAGAACACCCAGAGTGCGAAGCGTGCTACTACGAGTCTCTAGGTTTTGCGGATCATCAGCAAGGCAAGTAACGCTTTGATCATACCCCTTTATCACACAGTGTCGGTGTCAAAACCGGCGGATCTCGGGTAGGGGGTCCCGAGCTGTGCGTTTAGGCCGGATGGTAACAGGAGACAAGGGAC
This sequence comes from Triticum urartu, assembly GCF_056163025.1. Taxonomy (NCBI): domain Eukaryota; kingdom Viridiplantae; phylum Streptophyta; class Magnoliopsida; order Poales; family Poaceae; genus Triticum; species Triticum urartu. The sequence goes on along the minus strand of NC_141876.1, from coordinate 494,639,162 downwards.
ACAATGTTTTACCCAGGTTCGGGCCCTCTTGATGTAGGTAAAACCCTACGTCCTGCTTGATTAATATTGATGATATGGGTAGTACAAGAGTAGATCTACCACGAGATCGGGGAGGCTAAACCCTAGAAGCTAGCCTATGGTATGATTGTTGTATGATGAAGTTCCTACGGACTAAAACCCTCCGGTTTATATAGACACCGGAGAGGGTTTAGGGTTACACAAAGTCGGTTACAATGGTAGGAGATCTTGAATATCCGCATCGCCAAGCTTGCCTTCCACGCCAAGGAAAGTCCCATCCGGACACGGGACGGAGTCTTCAATCTTGTATCTTCATAGTCCTGGAGTTCGGCTGAAGGTATAGTCCGGCTACCCGAACACCCCCTAATCCAGGACTCCCTCAGTAGCCCCCAAACCAGGCTTCAATGACGACGAGTCCGACGCGCAGATTGTCTTCGGCATTGCAAGGCGGGTTCTTCTCCAAATTCCGTGTACCTGCTGAATAATGTCCAATTTTCATAATGTAGCGCACCTTGGCTTCCACGCCCAATAATGGCCGTCTTCCACGTGTCAAACGAATGTGAAAAGTCGGGGTGTTTTTACATTCACACCCCTAGCCGCATAAACGAGCCACCTATTTAATGGGATGGGGCTTCAGATCCAAACCACACCCTCTCCTCTCCGCGAGTAATCATCAGAGCGCCTCCAGCAAAGGTTCATTCCATCATGGCCAGCCGTCGCAGCTCCTCCTCTCGCCCTTCCAGTCCTAAACCTGGAGACTGGGAGAGGTGCTCCATCCCGCACAGCGAGCTAGTGTCGCTTCAGGCCAAAGGATTTCCCCCTCAAGCCTATATGGTCCCGGTCCGAGCCGGACTCGCCACCTATAATGGCGGAGAGCAAGCGGAGAGCACCCCTAGTCCCTCCAAAGGAGAACGGGTGTGCCTCGTCCCTTATCTAGTAAGAGGACTTGGATTTCCAATCCATCCATTTCTCCGTGGGCTTCTGGAGTTCTACGGCCTCCAGCTGCATGATCTCACGCCCGCCTCTATATTGCATATCGCGGGCTTCGTCGCTCTTTGCGAGCTATTCTTGGGTGTTGAGGCTCATTTCGCGCTGTGGAAGAGATTATTCTGTCTGGTGCCCCGCTCTCAAGAGGGGTCTATATATCAAGTGGGCGGAGCCGAAGTGTGGCGTATCGCCGGGACCGGATATCTATCCGGAACCCCAAAGAAGGCGTCCGAGGACTAGCCTTCGGAATGGTTTTATATAGATGATGTCCCGCTACCGGACCCTATCCGGGTCGGTCTCCCCGAATTCAACAGTGCTCCCTTAAAGAAACGCCTGAGCTGGCGTCCGCGGAGCTCTCAGAGAGAAAGCGACAGGGACGTCCTTCGCCTGATGGGCCGGATAAGACTATTGGCTCATTCCGGACTAACCATGATTGGAGTCATGGCCGCATGCATTATGCGGGGGGTGCAGCCGCTTCAATATAGAGGCCACCCCATGTGGGATTTTAACGGGGAGGATGATGCCACCCGTTACGGTCGTAAGGGGCCAGCCTCAGCTGTCGCTCTAGTAAAGATCTTATCCTCTTTGTACAAGGGAGAAGAGGAGGAATTCCTTCGCATCAACCTGCAGGGCGGATTTAGTATGTACAACCCCCCGAGTTGGGTAAGTGAACAATTGTGCCTGCCCATCCGCTTTATATTCCCATGATTAAATATGTAGTCCAACGATTTCAATGCAGGAACTGCGTCAGGAAGTAAAAGATATAAACAGCCGTCCCCCACAACCCGAGGATCCATAACGGTCCCTCGATCCGGACTCCGAAGAGGATCCGGATATATCGGTGGAGTTGATTGACGGGGTGTTTCATCAGTTAAGCAAGGACAATACCTTGGTGGCCATTACGGCTGATTACCCAGGGTTAATCCCGGCCTCCCAGGTAACAGAGAGCGGAGTCTCATCCCTTTGAGAAGGAATCCATTCTCATGCATTTCAGTTTTCCTGACAACGACCGTGTTTTGTAGGGGAGGTTTCCAAGGCGGGAGGCCGAACCTGCGGCGGCTAGCCAACGAGGGGCTGCAGGGCCCCGTGGGGCAAAAAGGAATGTAGTCCAGACTGGGATGCCGGCGCAAAGGTATAGCGCATCCTCTTTTTCCCTGGTGTTATTTCTTCAGGGCATATTAACGTTCGTGCTATCTTCAGGACGAAGAGACCTCGCCGGACTACATCTGGAGAGGTTACCAACCGCGCCTCCACCAGCCGGGCTCCAACGCCTGGCCCGGAAGCGGGAGCGAACACGAGGCGCGCACCGGACGCTCCTCCGAGAGAGGATGCGGACAGGCTGTCTGCCACCAATTCCAAGGTGGAGAGTGCCATGAACCACAGGCGTCGCCGGACAGTTCTTCGCGGTGCTTGTTTCTCCCGAGAGGCATTAGATGCCTTCAATTTGGGAGATGCGTACCTCCATGCCGCTCAAAATGGTTTAACCAGAGCCACGGAGCAATATGTAAAAGACATATAGGTAAGAAAATTTTGGTAAATATATATGTATATACCAGTAGCCCCCGAGACTTGAAACAGTTAGAGTAACTGGTTTAAGGATCATTTGTTATGCAGGTTCTTATAGAGAAGAATACCGTACTGTCCCAGGAGCTGAAAGAGTGCAAAGCCCAACTGGAGGCCGCACTAGCCGTGGCAGGGGAGCCTAAAGAGACCCCCTCTGGTAAGATACACTTCGAAAGATTAATATCTTGCGAAGTGCGGCGTGGGTATGAATCTGCCAAATCATATTGCAGATGGCGCCGGACTGGATCCAGAGAGGCAACAACTCTTACGCCGGCTAAAGGCCGGTGAGAGTATGTTGACAAGGGTGAGGCGGGAGAAGAATGAGCTTCAGGATGCCAACACCAAGTTGGACGTTGAACTTAAAGATGTTCATGGCCAGCTGTCGGACTCTACTAAGGAGAATCAGCGGCTTCGACGCGACATATTTAGTAAGTGCTTAAGCGAATCTTTGAAACAAAAGAGTTCGGCGAGGAAGTCGACTAACAGAGTAATGTCTGTAGGTATGCTAATGGGTCGTCCTGCAGAGGAGATGCCCGGTTCTTCGGGTGACCTTCTTCCCGAGCTCTCGTGACTTCCGTGTGATAATCCTAAGGTCCGCCACCCAGGCTCAAAGGGGAACTGAGATATTTCATGCTAGAACTTCCGTGTGTAGCCACAAGCTATTATGGGCTCTAGCATAGTTAACTAAGTTGCATGACCTCTTTCAGTGGTAGGCTAGCAGATGTAGAGGGATGTAGGTTGGTACTGTCTACCCGGGGTTAGAGTTAATAATTCTGAAAGACTGTGTCGCGGTCATCCGTCTCTCAAACACCATGTAGTGCGAGAAATCCAACGGAGGAGATCGAGTCTTGTGGGGAAAAGTGCGCAAACCTCTGTAGAGTGTACAATCTAATCATGGTTAGCCATGTCCCCGGTTATGGACATCTTGAGTATCTAGTACTTGGATTATCATATGTATCTCATCAATCTAATTTAATATTGTTGGGTTGATAATTACTTTTAATTGGGATTGATTTGGAGGAACCTTCTCAATGATGTTTCAACTGCCATGATAGTTAAATAAAATCTATTCCTTTGTTGTAGGGAAAAATTGGCTTTTCGCAAAACTTTAACCATAGAGCCTTTCCACCAGCCAAATATGCATGTAGTGATAGCATTATTCAGTTCTTGCTCTACTGTGTTATATTGCCAGCATATTCCATGTGCTGACCCATTTTCGGGCTGCAATGTATTATGTTGCAGACTTTTCAGACGAGGAGTAAGGTTCGTTAGGTCATTGCCGTGCAGCTCAGCTATGCCGTTGGAGTTGATGGACTCACTTTATCTTCCAAGGCTTCCGCTGTTATCGTATTAGATGGCCTTATGCCATATTTACTGTAATAAGTTCTCTTTTGAGACATTCGATGTAATGAGTGTGTGATTGCTACTCTATTATAAATCCTTCGAGTACAGTGTGTGTCAGCATTACCGATCCAGGGATGACACTGAAGCATAGAGACTTGACCGTTTGAGGTCGGGTCGCTACAAGATGGTATCAGAGCACATGCTGAGTGTAGGACATGACCACTCAGCTAAATCCCTAGATCATTACTCTCTTCTCATTTCTGACTCGTCTCCATTTTCTACTCTTTAGGATGGGGGACGCAAGGAACAAGTCTGCACAACCGGATGAAGAAGCACCTTTTGGACGACACTTGAAGGAAGTCACTAAGTACCTGAACATTAGAATACCAAGCTTCACCGGGACTTACAACGCCACTTTACCAGAAGAGGAGTGATGGATGATTCAAGTTCAAGTTCCAGGAAGGACATTCATGCCAGTCACTAAGCCCATAAAGTTTTCCTTTGATGCACCAACCTGGAGTCTAGGAAAGAGTATGGCGGCCCACATCACCATGGGACGCATTGGAGAAGTTTACCATAAGGAGCTTAAGGATACTATCTACCAGATTTGTGGGCGCCGAGATGAGCAATGGGAGATGATCAGCACCCGGAAGGATAGATCAATCGCAACTTTCATCCAGGAGTTAAACCAACACATTCGTTGCCAGCAGAACCAGATGTGCGCAGGCATGATAGATTTGAAGAAGGCGATGACAAGGATCACGGAACTGGAGGAAGAACTCAAGGCTACTCGCAAAGATTATGAGGAGGAAATCGTCGTACTAGTGGAGAAGAATGACGATCTGGAAAGGAAGCTAGGAGTCTTCATGGGAGACCCCATGCCAGGAGGAGAAGACGATGAACCCAAGGAGATTCGTTCTGAGTACTACATCATCATCGACGACACCGACTCGGACTCCGACGATAGCGATGATGACTATGAAGACGAAGCTGGAGCAGACATCATGGAGTCTTCGACCGATCAATATTTCTAGTACACCACCACATCAGTAGTAGTATTCCACCATGTATATGGCATAGTCCGAGCACTTTTGTAATGATAGTTAGATCGATTGTATGCCCTTGCTTGATTGATTGAGTGATATGATTGTGTTTGTCTCATGTGCATATGGGTAGTGTTTCTCTCACTAGACCTCATTCTATTCTATTCTCTTCCCTCTAAACCCTCAGATGCCTCCGAGACATGACCCTGGATTTACCTTCCCACCGGAGCTCACTCAGTTGAACCAACAGCAGAATACACTGATATAGTTGTTAGTTCAGAATGAAGGCAACAACAACAACAACCCACCGCCACCACCACCGGTTGACAACTTAGCCCGCTTTCTAAGGTTGCAGCCGCCGGTGTTTTCCAGTAGCACCGAGCCGATAGTGGCAGATGATTAGCTCCGCAGGATTGGAAGGGAGTTAACCACTGCAGGATGTACAGATGCTGAGAAGGTGTGTTTTGCCGCACATCAGTTGGATGGACCAGCAGCCTCATGCTTGGAGAACTACACTGTCACCTACCCTATAGCCACTGTTACATGGGATCAGTTTCAGCAAGCATTCCGCACCGCCCATGTCTCAACGGGAGCTATGAGCATGAAGAAGCGTGAGTTTCGCAACTTGCGCCAAGGGAACCGTACTGTGGGGCAGTACGTGGATGAATTTAGTAAGCTGTCTCGTTATGCCCCTGACGATGTAGCCACAGATGCCGCGAAGCAGGAGAAGTTTATGCAAGGGCTGAATGATGAGATGAGCATGCAATTGATGGTGGCAACATTTAACAACTACCAGGAGTTGGTAGACAAGGCTCTTATGATTGAAGGGAAGCAGCAGCAAATTGAGAGCCAGAAAAGGAAGTATGGATAAGGAAGGTATAACTCAGGAGCTCAGCAGAAGCCTCGTCTAACCCTGAACTTGGGAGGACTTGTTCATAGCCATGGAGGTCATAACCACAACGGAGGGAGTTCGCATAACCACAATGGTTCCAAGAATGGGACTGGGAACGGAACAAGCAACAATCAGAACCGCTCCAATCCAGCCACACCCACCAAGAGAGACCTAAGTCACATTACTTGCTTCAAGTGATGGAAGACTGGACAATATGCCATGTTGGGGATAGTAGCAGAAATTTAAAATTTTCTACGCATCGCCAAGATCAATCTATGGAGTCATCTAGAAACGAGAGAGAGAGGAGTGCATCTACATACCCTTGTAGATCGCGAGCGGAAGCGTTCAAGAGAACGGAGTTGATCGAGTCGTATTCATCGTGATCCAAATCACCGATGATCCTAGCGCCGAACAGACGACACCTCCACGTTCAACGCACGTACGGAGCGAAGACATCTCCTCCTTCTTGATCCAGCAAGGGGGGGGGAGAAGTTGATGCAGATCCAGCAGCACGACGGCGTGGTGGTGGAAGCAGCGGGATTCCAGTAGGGCTTTGCCAAGCGCTACTTGAGGAGGAAGAGGTGTCACGGGAGGGAGAGGGAGGCGCCAGGGCTTAGGGTGTGGCTGCCCTCCCTCCCCTCCACTATATATAGGGGCTAGGGGAGCATTCCCCCTTGGAGATCCCATCTAGAAGGGGGCGGCGGCCCCTTGGGGGGCAACGGCCCCCTTAGGGTTTCCAACCAGGGGGGCGCATGCCCCCTCGGGGGGCAACGCCCCCTAGGGTTTCCAACCCTAGGCGCCTTGAGCCCTTGGGTGGGCCACACCTGCCCACCAGGGGCTGGTTCCCACGCTACTTCAGCCCATGGGGCCTCCGGGATAGGTGGCCCCACCCGGTGGACCCCCGGGACCCTTCCGGTGGTCCCGGTACAATACCGGTGACCCCCGAAACTCTCCCGATGGCCAAAACTGGACTTCCTATATATAAATCTTTACCTCCGGACCATTTTGGAACTCCTTGTGACATCCGGGATCTCATCCGGGACTCCGAACAACTTTCGGTTAACCGCATACTAATATCTCTACAACTCTAGCGTCACCGAACCTTAAGTGTGTAGACCCTACGGGTTCGGGAGACACGTAGACATGACCGAGACAACTCTCCGGTCAATAACCAATAGTGGGATCTGGATACCCATGTTGGCTCCCACATGCTCCACGATAATCTCATTGGATGAACCACGATGTCGAGGATTCAATCAATCCCGTATACAATTCCGTTTGTCTATCGGTACGATACTTGCCCGAGATTCGATCGTCGGTATACCGATACCTTGTTCAATCTCATTATGGCAAGTCTCTTTACGCTTTCCCGTAACACATCATCCTGTGAACAACTCCTTGATCACATTGAGCTCATTATGATGATGTCCTACCGAGTGGGCCCAGAGATACCTCTCCGTCATACGGAGTGACAAATCCTAGTCTCGATTCGTGCCAACCCAACAGATACTTTCGGGGATACCCGTAGTGTACCTTTATAGCCACCCAGTTACACTGTGATGTTTGGCACACCCAAAGTACCCTTACGGTATCCGAGGGTTGCACAATCTCATGGTCTAAGGAAAGGATACTCGACATTATAAAAGCTTTAGCAGACGAACTACACGATCATGTGCTATGCTTAGGATTGCGTCTTGTCCATCACATCATTCTCTTAGTGATGTGATCCCGTTATCAATGACATCCAATGTCCATGGTCAGGAAACCGTAACCATCTATTGATCAACGAGCTAGTCAACTAGAGCCTCACTAGGGACACGTTGTGGTCTATGTATTCACACACGTATTACTGTTTCCGGATAATACAATTATAGCATGAACAACAGACAATTATCATGAACAAGGAAATATAATAATAACCATTTTATTATTGCCTCTAGGGCGTATTTCCAACAGTCTCCCACTTGCACTAGAGTCAATAACCTAGTTAAATTGTGATGAATCGAACACCCATAGAGTTCTGGTGTTGATCATGTTTTGCACGTGGAAGAGGTTTAGTCAACGGATCTGCGACATTCAGGTCCGTGTGCACTTTACAAATCTCTATGTCTCCATCTTGAACATTTTCACGAATGGAGTTGAAGCGATGCTTGATATGCCTGGTCTTCTTGTGAAATCTGGGCTCCTTGGCAAGGGCAATGGCTCCAGTGTTGTCACAGAAGAGAGTCATCAGGCCTGACGCATTGGGAAGAACTCCTACGTCGGTAATGAACTCCTTCATCCAGATTGCTTCATGTGCTGCCTCCGAGGCTGCCATGTACTCTGCTTCACATGTAGATCCCGCCACGACACTTTGCTTGCAACTGCACCAGCTGACTGCCCCACCATTCAAAATATACACGTATCTGGTTTGTGACTTGGAGTCATCCGGATCTGTGTCGAAGCTAGCATCGACGTAACCCTTTATGACGAGCTCTTCGTCACCTCCATAAATGAGAAACATATCCTTAGTCCTTTTTAGGTACTTCAGGATATTCTTGACCGTTGTCCAGTGTTCCATGATGGGATTACTCTGGTACCTTCCTACCAAACTTACGGCAATGTTTACATCAGGTCTGGTACACAGCATGGCATACATAATAGACCCTATGGCCGAGGCATAGGGGATGACACTCATCTTTTCTCTATCTTCTGCCGTGGTCGGGCATTGAGCCATGCTCAATCTCACACCTTGCAATGCAGGCAAGAACCCCTTCTTGGACTGATCCATATTGAACTTCTTCAATATCTTGTCAAGGTACGTGCTTTGTGAAAGACCAATGAGGCATCTCGATCTATCTCTATAGATCTTGATGCCTAATATGTAAGAAGCTTCTCGAAGGTCCTTCATTGAAAAACACTTATTCAAGTAGGCCTTTATGCTTTCCAAGAGTTCTATATCATTTCCCATCAATAGTATGTCATACACATATAATATGAGAAATGCTACAGAGCTCCCACTCACTTTCTTGTAAACATAGGCTTCTCCATAAATCTGCGTAAACCCAAACACTTTGATCATCTCATCAAAACGAATGTTCCAACTCCGACATGCTTGCACCAGCCCATAGATTGAGCGTTGGAGCTTGCATACCTTGTCAGCATTCTTAGGATCGACAAAACCTTCCAGCTGCATCATATACAATTCTTCCTTAAGAAACCATTAAGGAATGTCATTTTGACGTCCATTTGCCATATCTCATAATCATAGAATGCGGCAATTGCTAACATGATTCGGACAGAGTTCAGCTTCGCTACGGGTGAGAAGTTCTCATCGTAGTCAACCCCTAGAACTTGTCGATAACCCTTAGTGACAAGCCGAGCCTTATAGATGGTTACATTACCATCCTTGTATGTCTTCTTCTTAAAGATCCATTTATTTTCTATGGCTCACCGACCATCGGGCAAGTCTGTCAAAGTCCATACTTCATTTTCATACATGGATCCTATCTCGGATTTCATGGCTTCAAGCCATTTGTCGGAACCTGGTCCCGCCATCGCTTCTTCATAGTTCGAAGGTTCACCATTGTCTAACAACATGATTTCCAGGACAGGGTTGCCATACCACTCTGGTGCGGAACGTGTCCTTGTGGACCTACGAAGTTCAGTAGCAACTTGATCTGAAGTTTCATGATCATCATCATTAACTTCCTCTCTAGTCGGTGCAGGCACCACAAAAACATTTTCTTGAGTTGCGCTACTCTCCGGTTCAAGAGGCAATACTTCATCAAGTTCTACTTTCCTCCCACTTACTTCTTTCGAGAGAAACTCTTTCTCTAGAAAGGATCCATTCTTGGCAACAAATATCTTGCCTTCGGATCTAAGGTAGAAGGTATACCCAATAGTTTCCTTAGGGTATCCTATGAAGACGCATTTTTCCGATTTGGGTTCGAGCTTTTCAGGTTGAAGTTTCTTGACATAAGAATCGCATCCCCAAACTTTCAGAAACGACAACTTAGGTTTCTTCCCAAACCACAATTCATATGGTGTCGTCTCAACGGATTTCAACGGAGCCCTATTTAAAGTGAATGCGGCAGTCTCTATAGCATAACCCCAAAAGGATAGCGGTAGATCGGTAAGAGACATCATAGATCACACCATATCCAATAGAGTGCGATTACGACGTTCGAACACACCATTACGCTGAGGTGTTCCAGGCGGCATGAGTTGTGAAACTATTCCACATTTCCTTAAGTGCGTGCCAAATTCGTGACTCAAGTATTCTCCCCCATGATCTGATCGTAAGAACTTGATTTTCCTGTCACGTTGATTCTCAACCTCACTCTGAAATTCCTTGAACTCTTCAAAGGTCTCAGACTTGTGTTTCATTAAGTAGACATACCCATATCTACTCAAGTCATCAGTGAGGGTGAGGACATAACGATAACCACCACGAGCCTCAACACTCATTGGACCGCACACATCAGTATGTATGATTTCCAATAAGTTGGTTGCTCGCTCCATTGTTCCGGAGAACGGAGTCTTGGTCATTTTGCCCATGAGGCATGGTTCGCACGTGTGAAATGATTCATAATCAAGAGACTACAAAAGTCCATCTGCATGGAGTTTCTTCATGCGTTTTTCCACCAATGTGACCAAGGCGGCAGTGCCATAAGTATGTGGGACTATCATTATCAACCTTACATCTTTTGGCATTCACACTATGAATATCTATAACATCACGTTCGAGATTAAATAAGAACAAACCATTGACCAGCGGGGCATGACCATAAAACATGTCTCTCATATAAATAGAACAACCATTATTCTCATATTTAAATGAGTAGCCATCTCGCATTAAACGAGATCCAGATACAATGTTCATGCTCAAAGCTGGTACTAAATAACAATTATTGAGGTTTAAAACTAATCCCGTAGGTAAATGTAGAGGTAGCGTGCCGACGGTGATCACATCGACCTTGGAACCATTCCCGACGCGCATTGTCACCTCGTCCTGCGCCAGTCTCCGCTTATTCCGCAACTCCTATTTTGAGTTACAAATATGAGCAACTGCACCGGTATCAAATACCCAGGAGCTACTATGAGTGCTGGTTAGGTACACATCAATAACATGTATATCACATATACCTTTGGTATTGCCGGCCTTCTTATATGCTAAGTACTTGGGGCAGTTCCGCTTCCAGTGACCGTTTCCCTTGCAATAAAAGCACTCAGTCTCAGGCTTGGGTCCATGCTTTGGCTTCTTCCCGGCAACTGGCTTACCGGGCGCGGCAACTCCCTTGTCGTCCTTCTTGAAGTTCTTCTTACCCTTGCCTTTCTTGAACTTAGTGGTTTTATTCACCATCAACACTTGATGTTCCTTTTTGATCTCCACCTCCGCTGATTTCAACATTGAATATACCTCAGGAATGGTCTTTTCCATCCCCTGCATATTGAAGTTCATCACAAAGCTCTTGTAGCTAGGTGGGAGCGACTGAAGGATTCTGTCAACGACCGCATCATCCGGGATATTAACTCCTAGCTGAGATAAGCGGTTGTGCAACCTAGACATTTTGAGTATGTGCTCGCTGACAGAACTATTCTCCTCCATCTTACAACTTTAGAACTTGTTGGAGACTTCATATCTCTCGACCCGGGCATGAGCTTGGAAAACCATTTTCAGCTCTTGGAACATCTCATATGCTCCGTGCTGATCAAAACGCTTTTGGAGCCCCGGTTCTAAGCTATAAAGCATGCCGCACTGAACCAGGGAGTAATCATCACTACGCGACTGCCAGGCGTTCATAACGTCTTGAGTTGCTGGGAAAACAGGTGCTTCACCTAGCGGTGCATCAAGGACATATGCTTTCTTGGCAGCTATGAGGATAATCCTTGGGTTATGGACCCAGTCCGTGTAGTTGCTACCATCGTCTTTTAGCTTGGTTTTCTCTAGGAACACGTTGAAGTTGAGGGAAACATTAGCATGGGCCATTTGATCTACATGACATATTGCAAAGTTTTAGACTATGTTCATGATAATTAAGTTCATCTAATCAAATTATTTAATGAACTCCCACTCAGATAGACATCCCTCTAGTCATCTAAGTGATACATGATCCGAGTCAACTAGGCCGTGTCCGATCATCATGTGAGATGGACTAGTCATCATCAGTGAACACCTCCATGTTGATCGTATCTTCTATACGACTCTTGTTCGACCTTTCGGTCTTCCGTGTTCCGAGGCCATGTCTATACATGCTAGGCTCGTCAAGTCAACCTAAGTGTATTGCGTGTGTAAATCTGGCTTACACCCGTTGTATGCGAATGTTAGAACCTATCACACCCGATCATCACGTGGTGCTTTGGAACAACGGACCTTAGCAACGGTGCACAGTTAGGGGGAACACAATTCTTGATATTTTAATGAGGGATCATCTTATTTATGCTACCGTCGTTCTAAGCAAATAAGATGTAAAAACATGATAAACATCACATACAATCAAATAGTGACATGATATGGTCAATATCATTTTGCTCCTTTTGATCTCCATCTTCGGGGCGCCATGATCATCATCGTCACCGGCATGACACCATGATCTCCATCATCGTGATCTCTATCATCATGTCTTCATGAAGTTGTCTCGCCAACTATTACTTCTACTACTATAGCTAACGGTTAGCAATAAAGTAAAGTAATTACATGGCATTTTCATTGACACGCAGGTCATACAATAAATTAAGACAACTCCTATGGCTCCTTCCGGTTGTCATACTCATCGACATGCAAGACGTGATTCCTATTACAAGAACATGATCAATCTCATACATCACATATATCATTCATCACATCCTTTTGGCCATATCAAATCACACGGCATATGCTGCAAGAATAAGTTAGACATCCTCTAATTGTTGTTGCAAATTTTGTACGTGGATGCTATAGGTTTCTAGCAAGAACGTTTATTACCTACGCCAAAACCACAACGTGATATGCCAATTTCTATTTACCCTTCAAAAGGACCCTTTTCATTGAATCCGATCCGACTAAAGTGGGAGAGACAGACACCCGCTAGCCACCTTATGCATCTAGTGCATGTTAGTCGGTGTAACCTGTCTCACGTAAGCGTACATGTAAGGTCGGTCCAGGCCGCTTAATCCCACGATGCCGCCGAATCAAGATAAGACTAGTAACGGCAAGTAAATTGGCAAAATCGACGCCCACAACAATTTGTGTTCTACTCGTGCATAGAAACTACGCATAGACCTTGCTCTGATACGACTGTTGGGGATCGTAGCAGAAATTATAAATTTTCTACGCATCACCAAGATCAATCTATGGAGTCATCTACCAACGAGAGAGAGAGGGGAATGCATATACATACCCTTGTAGATCACGAGCGGAAGCGTTCAAGAGAACGGGGTTGATGGAGTCGTACTCGTCGTGATCCAAATCATCGATGATCCTAGCGCCGAATGGACGGCACCTCCGCGTTCAACAGACGTATGGAGCGGAGACGTCTCCTCCTTCTTGATCCAGCAAGGGGGGAGGAGAAGTTGATGGAGATCCAGCAGCACGACGGCGTGGTGGTGGAAGCAGCGAGATTCCAGCAGGGCTTCGCCAAGCGCTACTGGAGGAGGAAGAGGTGTCACGGGAGGGAGAGGGAGGCGCCAGGGCTTAGGGTGCGGCTGCCCTCCCTCCCCTCCACTATATATAGGGGCTAGGGGGGCGCATGCCCCCTTGGAGATCCCATCTAGAGGGGAGTGGAGGCCCCTCGGGGGGCAACGGCCCCCTTAGGGTTTCCAACCAGGGGGGCGCATGCCCCCTCGGGGGGCAACGGCCCCCTAGGGTTTCCAACCCTAGGCGCCTTGGGCCCTTGGGTGGGACGCACCACCCCACCAGGGGCTGGTTCCCATGCCACTTCAGCCCATGGGGCCCTCCGGGATAGGTGGCCCAACCCGATGGACCCCCGGGACCCTTCCGATGGTCCCGCTACAATACCGTTGACCCCCGAAACTCTCCCGGTGGCCGAAACTGGACTTCCTATATATAAATCTTTACCTCCGGACCATTCCGGAACTCCTCGTGACGTCCGGGATCTCATCCGGGACTCTGAATAACTTTCGGTTAACCACATACTAATATCTCTACAACTCTAGCATCACCGAACCTTAAGTGTGTAGACCCTACGGGTTCAGGAGACACGTGGACATGACCGAGACAACTCTCCGGTCAATAACCAACAACGGGATCTGGATACCCATGTTGGCTCCACTACAAAAAAATACACTTCCGTGATGATACGTGTTTGTCACAGTAGGTCGCGTTTTTTGTCATGCATGTACACCCATGACGATTTTATGACAGAATCAAGATAGTCATACATGTGCTATCGTAGAAGTGTTCTAAGACATTACCAAAATTATCATCACAGAAGTGTCCACTTCCATGACGATAAATCGCGCGTCACAGAAGTGCTTTCGTCAAGGGTGACCGACACGTGGCATCCACCGTAACGGAACGCCGTTAAGCTATCGGGTCGGATTTTGGATCCGATAACCCGTTAACAACCCTAACCAATGGGAAATTTCCACATGTGAAATTTTGATTGGCCGAAGGAAACACGTGTTGCCTCACCGTTGGGACAGATGTCATCCACTCATTGGATAGAAGGCGCCTATGATAGGTCGACACGTGGCACGTCCCAACAGTGGCCCATTCCGGTGAAAAGGCCGGCCCAGTAAAAATTAGCAGGCCGACCCATATAAGGCCTACTTGTGTCAGGTCCATTTAAGCCCACGGCCCATACGACATGTGCTAATTCGGCCCGTCAATGGCCCGTTAAAGATTTGACACCATTGCAGCCCATCGTCAGTTCGAGCCCGTTAACAACCCGCTATATATTTGGGCTCAATATTGGCCCGATGAGATTTCGTCCTGTTAACAGCTCAATTAATGGATGGGCCAATTTTCAGGATGTACATCTTTCGGCCTTTTAGCGACCCATTTAAATGTTGGGCTAATTTCCGGCCCGGTGTGTCTTTCAGCCTGTTGACGGCCCATAAATCTGATGGGCCATTTGTAGTCGGACATGAGTTTCGGCCTTTTAGCGGCCCATTTAAGTGTTGGGCCAATTTCTAGCCCGGTGTCACTTTCAGCCTGTTGACGACCCATAAATCAGTTGGGCCATTTGTAGTCGGACATGAGTTTTGGCCTTTTAGCGACCCATTTAAGTGTTGGGCCAATTCCCGGCCCTGTGTGCCTTTCGGCCTGTTAACGGACCATAAATGAGTTGGGCCATTTGTAGTCGGACCTTAGTTTTGGCCTTTTAACGGCCCATGCCCTTCATGGTCCAATACTAGCCCGGTTTCTCTTTCGGCCTGCTAAAGGCCCACAACACAGTTGGGTCGTTTACAATAAGACCTGACTTTCGGCCTCTTAGCGGCCCATGCTCTTCATGGTCCAGTACAAGCCCGCTGTCTCTTTCGGCCTGCTAAAGGCCTACAATATAGTTGGGCCATAGGTAGCCCAAACTTAGTAACGACCTGTTAACGGCCCGTGAAATAAATTGGGGCCACCTGTTGCCCGCTTCGATGTCCGCCTGTTAACGACCCGGGAGGTAAGAGGGCCGACCATTAACTTTCGGCCTAGTAACGGCCCATTAACTTAATGGGCCCACTAAAGTTCGTTCATGTATTTAGGCCAAATTAGATAATTTGAGCCCATTACGACGAGAAATTATGCACAGGACCAAAACCGATCAAGCAAAGGTACAGCATACAGGGAATAACGTTGCACATCCATCATATATTACAGGAAATTACATCCACTGGGCAATCAAAGATTGATGCCAGTGCAAATAAATGAGCAGAACATAACCACCTACAAAGTCACAATCTGCAACCTCAGCACAGATGACGCCCATAAGCATGTGGGCAAGTTCTTGCTGCTTTGCTACACTGTCTCTGAAAACATTGATTAGTTGTTGTGTCGCACGACTCTGCACCTCTGATTCATCCACCATTTCCATCATTGCTTCAGCCATTGATTGGTTCACAAACATACATTTATTTCGTTGCATTCGGGATAGAGGATACTGAACAGATTCAGATGGCGATTTTGGCAGGCTTGTATTATTGATAGTTGAAAGTGCAACTATCCCTAGGTGGTTTTGGTAATTCATAACAACATATAGCTCATTGGGCTAATGCTATTCCAAGATGATTATTTCAGGAAAGCTCAATGATTGGCATGGCATGGATGTGAAAGTGGAACCCTCAAAATGCTAAGGACAAAGGATTGGCTCAAGCTCAAAAGCTCAAGACTCTTCATTTTATATTTTAGTGATCCAAGATCACATTGAGTCTTTAGGAAAAGCCAATACTATCAAGGAGGGATGAGGTGTTGCTTAATGAGCCTCTTGCTTCATGTGCTTAGTGATATGCTCCAAAACCCTCAACTACTTTCCCATATCCACATATGACCTAAACCCTAAGCCAAACTCGGTCCTACCGATTCTTCCTATCCGGCGCCACCGAGTTTCACTTGTCATAAGCCACTGCCAAACCCTAGCATATCGGTTCTACCGATAGGGATCTCGGTCTCACCAAGATGGGATTGCAAACTCTCTATTTCCCTTTCGTAATTTTTCGGTCTCACCGAAAGAGCAAATCGGTCCCACCGAGATTGCAATGTAAATTCAGTGTTTCCCCTTTGTAACTTTTCGGTCTCACCGAAAGAGCAAATCGGTCCCACCGAGTTTGCCTGACCAACTCTCTGGTTAGCTAATTACCAAATTCGGTCTCACCGAGTTTGTGTAATCGGTCTCACTGAGATTACGTTATGCCCAAACCCTAACCATATCGGTCCTACCGAGTTGCA
Source organism: Triticum urartu (assembly GCF_056163025.1). Classification (NCBI taxonomy): domain Eukaryota; kingdom Viridiplantae; phylum Streptophyta; class Magnoliopsida; order Poales; family Poaceae; genus Triticum; species Triticum urartu. Next base: position 494,622,457 of record NC_141876.1, on the reverse strand, counting down.
TGTCAGTCCCACCGAAAATCTCTAACGGTCACTAGGTGTACATTTTCGGTCCGACCGAGTTTGTTGATTCGGTCCCACCGAGATTGGAAAACTGTGTGTAACGGTTGGATTTTGTGTGGAGGCTATATATACCCCTCCACCTCCTCTTCATTCGAAGAGAGAGCCATCAGAACACATACACCATTCCAACTCATATGTTCTGAGAGAGAACCACCTACTCATGTGTTGACACCAAGATATTCCATTCCTACCATATGAATCTTGATCTCTAGCCTCTCCAAGTTGCTTTCCACTCAAATCTTCTTTCCACAAAATCCAAATCCTATGAGAGAGAGTTGAGTGTTGGGGAGACTATCATTTGAAGCACAAGAGCAAGGAGTTCATTACCTACACACCATTTGTTACTTCTTGGAGAGTGGTGTCTCCTAGATTGGCTAGGTGTCACTTGGGAGCCTCCGACAAGATTGTGGAGTTGAACCAAGGAGTTTGTAAGGGCAAGGAGATCGCCTACTTCATGAAGATCTACCGCTAGTGAGGCAAGTCCTGTGTGGGCGATGGCCATGGTGGGATAGACAAGGTTGCTTCTTTGTGGACCCTTTGTGGGTGGTTGCTTCTTCGTGGACCCTTCGTGGGTGGAGCCCTGTGTGGACTCGCGCAACCGTTACCCTTTGTGGGTGGAGCCCTGTGTGGACTCTCGCAACCGTTACCCTTTGTGGGTTGAAGTCTCCATCAACGTGGATGTAGGATAGCACCACCTATCCGAACCACGGGAAAAACATCCGTGTCTCCAATTGCGTTTGAATTCTCCGAACCCTTCCCTTTACATTCTTGCAAGTTGCATGCTTTACTTTCCGCTGCCAATATACTCTTTGCATGCTTGCTTGAATTGTGTGATGATTGCTTGACTTGTCCTAAAATAGCTAAAATCTGCCAAGAACTAAAATTGGGAAAAGGTTAAGTTTTTATTTGGTCAAGTAGTCTAATCACCCCCCTCTAGACATACTTTCGATCCTACAAGTGGTATCAGAGCTTTGGTCCCCATTTGCTTTGATCTCCATAGCTTTTGGCGGTCATAGCCTTGGTTTCACAACCTAGGAGAGTATGGCGTCTAGCGAGGGAAATTATCACCGTAGAGGTCCCTACTTTGATGGTACTAATTTTGCTAGTGGAAGCATAAAATGAAAATGCATATTCTTGGACATAACGCCACCGTTTGGGCTATTGTGTGTGTTGGTTTGCAAGGTGACTTCTTTGATGGGAGAGAACCAAACCATGAAGCTACCGCGGATGAGTTGAAGATGTTGCAATACAATGCTCAAGCTTGTGATATTCTCTTCAACGAATTGTTCCCCGAAGAATTCAACAAAATCAGCCGTCTTGAGAATGCGAAGGAAATTTGGGACACTTTGATTGATATGCACGAAGGTACCGACTCCGTCAAGGAATACAAGTTGGATGTGCTTCAAAGCCAACTTGACAAGTTCAAGATGAAGGATGGTGAAGGTGTCTCTGAAATGTACTCTAGGCTTGCTCTCATCACAAATGAGATTGCCGGCTTAGGAAGTGAAGAGATGACCGATAGATTCATCATCAAGAAGATTCTAAGAGCCTTGGATGGAAAATATGATACCGTGTGCACATTGATCCAAATGATGCCCAATTACAAAGATCTCAAGCCAACGGAGGTGATTGGAAGAATTGTTGCTCATGAGATGTCACTTAAGGATAAAGAGGAACTTCACAACAAATCAAGTGGTGCCTATAAAGCCTCATGTGAAGCCCCTACATCATCAAGTGAGAAAGAAGACTTCAATGAAGAATTGAGCTTAATGGTGAAGAACTTCAACAAGTTCTACAAGAGTAGAAGCAAAGATAGAAGCTTCAAGTCAAGGTCCTACAATGACAAAAGATCTTCTAGTCGAGAGCGAAACTGCTACAGTTGTGGAAGACCCGAACACTATTCCAATGAGTGTACGGCTCCCTACAAGAGAAGAGAAGATTCTCCAAAAAGAAGAAGCAAAGAATCACCACCAAGAGAGAGAAGGAGTAGAGATGATCATTATGAACGAAGATACTCACGGAGAAGCAAGGATTTGGAAAGGAAGGAAAAATCATCAAGGAGCTACACAAAACGAAGACATCAAGCTCATGTGGGTGAATGGGTATCCGGCTCCGACTCCGACAGCCACTCCGAGAGAAGTTATCACTCCGACTCCGAAGATACTCAAGATGAAGGTGTTGCCGGTCTAGCACTTGTGTCAACCAACTCCTACGACATATTTGACTCACCAAATGAAGGAATTGGAAGATGCTTCACGGCCAAAGGTCCTAAGGTAACACACCCCGAGTATGTTGATTTCAATAGTGATGAAGATGACTTGTTAGGTGATGATTTGCTTGTTGACAACTCTAGTGATGAATACTATGATGAAACGTCAATTAATCATGCTAATCAAGATAAAACGAATGACAATGATAAGGAGAAGATTGAGGCTCTAACTAAAGAACTAAACACTCTTAAGTTAGCTCATGAAACTATCTTCTAAGATCATCGAGAACTTTTAAGAGCTCATGAGAAATTATGCTTTGAAAAGCTCAATCTTGAGCAAGAGCATGAGTTCTTAAAAGCAATCAATGATGATCTCCGCAAGAAAAGTTCTTCTTACATTGCCAAGCGTTTACTCTTATCCACTTACATGCCTCAAGTCAAGTCTAGTAACAAGAACAAGAAAGATTCTTCCTCTAGCAGTAACAATGATCATGCTAAATCCAATATTGTTGCTTCTAGTAGTTCTCTTGATTCCACTAATGACTCTCTTAGCCAAGTTACACTTGAGCAAGAAAATAGCTTATTGAAGGGAATTATAGAGAAAGGAGTGTACAAAAGCCTTGCCGGGAGTAAGCAATTCGAGGAAATTGTGCGCAAGCAAGGAATGCACCGGAAGAATCAAGGTGTTGGTTTTGACCGAAAGTTCAATGCCAATGGAGTTGAGTGGGAAGAAGATCAATACCCCAAGACAAAGTTTGTTCCTCAACAAGAGAAGTATGATACTTCTTTCAAGGGGACACAAGCTCAAGATGATCTTCCACCACAAGACTACAAGCAAAAAGGCAAGGACAAGCTTCAAGAGGAAATTGATGCATTTGAAGAAGCTCCTAAGACCTTAGTCAAGTGGATTCCCAAGACTACTTCAAGTTCCACTTCATCAAGTACGACTACAACTCCAAGGATTCCCATCAAGATGGTGTGGATCCAAAAGAAGAAGAACTAGAGAGTTCTTGAGGGTGACTCCGCCAACATACTTCACTCTTATCATTTTGGCAAGAACAAGTGCAATCAACTTCGACATCTTGCACTAGTTCAAGGAGTCACAAACCCTCTTGTTGGTAAGACAAGGGATAAGGTAACCTAAAAGTTTTCATGGACATCATCTTGTGTGTGCATCACTCTATGTCTATGGATATCCTTGTTTGTTCCTTGTGGGACTAACCCATGTAGGTATTGAAAGTGCAACTCACTCAAATGGATAGCTCCAAGTGATCTAGATCAACATTGAGCATCCACATCTTCAACATCTACATGAAGTCATCATCGACGAAACCCAAGGTTAGTTCATCCCTCCAAGGGGGAATATCACATCTAGGGGGAGCTTTACTCTAAGACTTGAGCTAAAGCAACTCTAAAGATGTGAACACAATAATGCTTTATGTAAAAGTGGTAACCCCACTTGAGCTTAAACGATGAGTATGACCTATGATCAAGTGTTCTCACTTGACTCCTAAGTCAATATACTCATATATAGATGACCTTGTCATCGCAAATTGCTTGATAGATGCTAGAATTGGTTGTGCATGCCTTGCCACATATTTCATTTGCCATCTTATTGTGTGAGCATGGTGGTTGCATATTTTACTCATTCGAGGACATCCACTTGTTGTTTTGATCGTTTGGGTTTATTTCCTTTGCCAAGTGGATGGACAAGAATGACTAAGAACCTCGTCTAGCTATCTATGCTTTTCTCATCTCAAACTCTATTCATGCTGCATCACAAAATTTGATCAAGTCAGATTCGAACCACTCTGTGTGAGGAGCGCTCGGAGTCCCCGATTAGTCATAGACTTAAACTTCCAAAACCTCTTTATGATTCTCGGTCTGACCGATACCCCACTTTCGGTCCTACCGAGATCATTAAGTTGATCTAGGTTTTCGATCTTGGTGCAACCGATTTGAACCTTTCGGTCACACCGAGTTTCAGTAACTGCCTGCAGTTATGAATCTCGGTGCCACTGAGTTGTTCCACTCGGTCACACCGACAGGGTCGGGCTATATATAGTCACGGGCAAAATTTGGAAATTTCTCCGAACCCCTTCGCCCGCGCGATAGCCTGCTCTGCCAACATGGTCTCCGGATCGTCTTCTCGCCGCCAGCCGCCTCCAGTCGCTGGTCTCCGTCGCCGTCAACGGGAATTCTGCCCCGCCGTTGCCGCCGTAGCGAGTCTCCGCCGAGCTAGGGTATGGACTCGATCTCTGTGCTATTCTCCAATCCAATTCTCAGCACATTGTGATCATCATGATTCTTGCCACGATTGAAACACTCCTATCCAGTCAATACGCCCGTAGATTAGCTTTGATTCGAAAATTTTAGGGTTAGGTTTCCGCCGAAACCATCTCGGACCCACCGAGTTGAAAAACTTGGTCCCACCGAATTGGCTTATGCCATTGCACAAGTGAGACTCGGTCTGACCGAGAATTACTTATCGGTGTGACCGATTTTGGAACTCTGTGAAACCCTAGCAGTCTCGGTGCCACCGAACTGTGACTCGGTCCAACCGAGTTCACTAGTTTAGGTTCCAAAACTGCTTCGGTATCACCGAGTTTAAAAATCGGTAGATCCGAGATGATTTCAGTGGGAAACTAAAACTAAATTTTTGGATCATTCTTTTGCAAAAATCTCTGCATTTTGTGATGCTCATCTATTCTACCTCATCTATAAACTATTCACAGGGTCAGCAGTCAGAGCTTGCAGCATGTCTGATCAGAGTGACAGCCAGAACTTGTCAGAGAAGCAAGTGCAGATGAGTGAGGGCACTAGTCCCTCCAGCTCTTCAGATGATGGCAGCAGAAGTACCCCAAGCAATCTGCCAAAAGCTGCCAGCAGACAGAGGAAGAAGAGAACTTCTGATTCTGAAGATGAAGATTATGTGGCAGAGGAAGAGGCCACATCAAAGAGAGTTGAGCCAGCTCAAGGCACAAAGCCAGGTCTAAAGATCAAAAGGCCAGCAGGCAGGCAGCCTATGTCAAAGGCTAGAGCCTCAACTGAGAAGCCCACTCCCAAAGAGCCAGTTGCTGCAGAAGGCAAGAAGAGGAAGGAAAGGGTCAAGAAGACCGTAGCCAGAGTGCTTGGAAAAGCTTCCATTATGGAAGAGGAAGAGGAAGAAGAGGTTGCTGCACCAGCACCTAAGGCACCCAAGCTGATGGGTGATGCCATAAGATCAGGGGCTACTGCATCTAAGCCCAAAGCTGCCTCCAAGCCAAAACCAAAGAGGAATACAAGGAGCATTCCTGCAGCTGAGAAGAACAAGGCCCCAGTGCCTGAGACTGTTGCTGAAGAAGAGGATGAAGAGCAAGTTCTTAGAAAGCTCAAGCCCAAGATCCCAGACCACAATGATGCTCATCCTGTGGCTAAGGACATGAAGCTCAGGAGAGACTCGGGGCTGAGGAAGTGGAGAGAAGCAGATCCATATGCTTCAAGGAGAAGGACTGCTGTGGACTACAGATTTCACACCAAGGAGCAGCAAGATTTCTATGAGACAGTACTGCTTGACAAGAAGCCCATTGTTTGTGACATGAGATGGGTCGACTGGACTTACATGAAGGAAAATAAGGAACACTACCCTGGAGTGTATGACAGCTTTAGTGCTTGTGGAGTTGCTGACTTTGTTGGGCAGAAGCTCACAAAGTGGAATGAGGAGCTAATCATGCAGTTCTACTCCACAACACACTTCTACCCAGATGGAAGGATCACATGGATGTATGAAGGTACGAGGTACCAATCAACTGTTGAGGAATGGGCAAAGTTGATCAATGCCCCAGAGGAGCAAGCAGATGACTTGGACATTTATGCCAAGAAAAAGATGGATCATAACTCAATGTCCAACATGTACAAGGAAATTCCAAATGAAGCTCTTGACGCTTTCAAATTTGGCTCAGTGCATTATCTTCTGTTAGGGCTGCCAACCATCAATTGGATATTGAGGCACACATTATTGCCCAAGTCTGGAGATCACAAATGATCAGAGGCCATGCAATCAACTTGCTTCATGTATTTGATGTGCCACAGAAATTCAAGGTCATGAGCCTCATAGTAGAGACTATCAAGAGGACTGCAACAGATCAAAAGAGGACCTGTGGATATGCACCTCAAATTCAGGAGCTCATCAACTCTAAGATGGGCACGGGCATATATTTATTGGACAAGGAACACCTGCCCATCCGTCCAGATTTTGAGGACAATCAAGTTGTCATGACTGAGAATGAGCCATCGTCTGCCCAAGCACAAGCAAAGAAGGAGAAGGCAAGGAAGGAGAAAGCTGCCAAGATGCCAACTCAAGAAGAGGCATCTGAGTATTTCTTGAAGACCAAACAAGAGCAGCTTGGTTACCTGATTGCATCCACCCTGCGGATTGAGAAAGGACTAGCCACCCTAACTCAAAACCAGGCAAACCTAGAGAGAATCATGGAACAAAAGTTCTATGACTTGGATGTCAAGGTGACAGAGATTCAGACTGCAGTGGAGCAGCTCCAGGATGACATGCAGGAGAGGAGAGGCAGGACTACCACTCATGCCTTTGACAGAGTGCCACAAGGTCCGAGGTCGTCTACCGTGCCAGTTGCTGACACAAGAGCCACCACTTCTGCACCAGCTACAGCTTCAGTTCCACTAGCTCCAGCATCTACTTCAGCTCCAACTCCAGCGTCTACTTCAGCATCTACAGAAGCCTTCGTCCTTGGAGTGATCCAGACTCCACCACCACCAGAAGATCAAGCATGAGCGTCGATCTAGCACTATGCATTTTCTAGGAACTTTTCGGTAACTTGTTGCCAAAGGGGAGAAAAATGTATAGATCATAGGCTTCGAGAGAGAGAGTGTTGCTTTTCTCTCTTGCTTTATTTGGTGGTTTTTCGAACTTGTTTGCTTTTGAGTGCTTGAGATACTATGTCATTGCTTGTGAGACATTGATGATCATGTGTTTGGTCATAAGCTACACTTAATGCTTGCTTAATGCTATTATCTTATCTATCTTATGTGATCATTCACTATTCTTGGTGATGTGTGCATGTATTTCATTCTTATCATTTTAAGCGCTCCACCAAGATGTATGTGACATGGAAGAGTAACCCATGACCCTAACTCCTTGTGCATTTGCAGTCCAAAGCAAATTTTAAATATGCACAAACTTAGGGGGAGCTCTTACTTATCACATACTTCTCAAATCGACGATATATTTCACGCTTATTATCATTTGTCGAAGCTTTGATCTATATGTTGTCATCAATTACCAAAAAGGGGGAGATTGAAAGTGCAACTATCCCTAGGTGGTTTTGGTAATTCATAACAACATATAGCTCATTGAGCTAATGCTATTCCAAGATGATTATTTCAGGAAAGCTCAATGATTGGCATGGCATGGATGTGAAAGTGGAACCTCAAAATGCTAAGGACAAAGGATTGGCTCAAGCTCAAAAGCTTAAGACTCTTCATTTTATATTTTAGTGATCCAAGATCACATTGAGTCTTTAGGAAAAGCCAATACTATCAAGGAGGGATGAGGTGTTGCTTAATGAGCCTCTTGCTTCATGTGCTTAGTGATATGCTCCAAAACCCTCAACTACTTTCCCATATCCACATATGACCTAAACCCTAAGCCAAACTCGGTCCTACCGATTCTTCCTATCCGGCGCCACCGAGTTTCACTTGTCATAAGCCACTGCCAAACCCTAGCAATTCGGTTCTACCGATAGGGATCTCGGCCTCACCAAGATGGGATTGCAAACTCTCTGTTTCCCTTTCGTAACTTTTCGGTCTCACCGAAAGAGCGAATCGGTCCCACCGAGATTGCAATGTAAATTCAGTGTTTCCCCTTTGTAACTTTTCGGTCTCACCGAAAGAGCAAATCGGTCCCACCGAGTTTGCCTGACCAACTCTCTGGTTAGCTAATTACCAAATTCGGTCTCACCGAGTTTGTGTAATCGGTCTCACTGAGATTACGTTATGCCCAAACCCTAACCATATCAGTCCTACCGAGTTGCATGTCAGTCCCACCGAAAATCTCTAACGGTCACTAGGTTTACATTTTCGGTCCGACCGAGTTTGTTGATTCGGTCCCACCGAGATTGGAAAACTGTGTGTAACGGTTGGATTTTGTGTGGAGGCTATATATACCCCTCCACCTCCTCTTCATTCGAAGAGAGAGCCATCAGAACACATACACAATTCCAACTCATATGTTCTGAGAGAGAACCACCTACTCATGTGTTGAGACCAATATATTCCATTCCTACCATATGAATCTTGATCTCTAGCCTCTCCAAGTTGCTTTCGACTCAAATCTTCTTTCCACAAAATCCAAATCCTATGAGAGAGAGTTGAGTGTTGGGGAGACTATCATTTGAAGCACAAGAGCAAGGAGTTCATTACCTACACACCATTTGTTACTTCTTGGAGAGTGGTGTCTCCTAGATTGGCTAGGTGTCACTTGGGAGCCTCCGACAAGATTGTGGAGTTGAACCAAGGAGTTTGTAAGGGCAAGGAGATCGCCTACTTCATGAAGATCTACCGCTAGTGAGGCAAGTCCTGTGTGGGCGATGGCCATGGTGGGATAGACAAGGTTGCTTCTTTGTGGACCCTTTGTGGGTGGTTGCTTCTTCGTGGACCCTTCATGGGTGGAGCCCTGTATGGACTCGCGCAACCGTTACCCTTTGTGGGTGGAGCCCTGTGTGGACTCTTGCAATCGTTACCCTTTGTGGGTTGAAGTCTCCACCAACGTGGATGTAGGATAGCACCACCTATCCGAACCACGGGAAAAACATCCATGTCTCCAATTGCGTTTGAATTCTCCGAACCCTTCCCTTTACATTCTTGCAAGTTGCATGCTTTACTTTCCGCTGCCAATATACTCTTTGCATGCTTGCTTGAATTGTGTGATGATTGCTTGACTTGTCCTAAAATAGCTAAAATCTGCCAAGAACTAAAATTGGGAAAAGGTTAAGTTTTTATTTGGTCAAGTAGTCTAATCACCCCCCTCTAGACATACTTTCGATCCTACAATAGTGGAGAGTGTCTCAACCACTGCATCATAACATAAATTAGGACGGGAACCAAACAGATTAATCATGAGTTATTGCCATATTACCTGGCCTAGATTTACTGGAAAGAAACAATGGGGTTGCCTTGTTGTTTTCAGAGTTTATCTTATTATCTTCAGCTGTCTGCACAAAATTAACACACTAGCATTGCTATCATTGGCCAAGTCAGATAATAGGAAAGCTACATTGACACAACGAACGTTTGGGCAACTAGCCTACACCAAATTAACACAATATGGCACAACTATCATCAGCCAAGTAAGGTAATACGAAAGCAACATTGACACAATGAATGAATGGGCAACCAGAGAAGTACTACAATTCAGTAACATGCGTGATATGAGATAGTACATTCATGCAGCTCAGTATGCAAAACTACCAGGCAGTTTTCCTTACAAAAATCAACATTGGCGTCTTTAACATTTTGCTACAACTAATTTTAGATCAGATAAAGGTTAGATTCACGCCAATTAACAAAATACATGCTGATGTAAAAGTATAGTGATATACAATAGGTACTTACATCAGCATTGGAGCACAGAGAATTCCCGCAAGATATTTTCCTTGAATACGATCCCAATGGAGGAAGTCTTGTATCGTTTAACCTTATTTTCTAAAAGAGAGATGGGTAAGAAACATGTAGAAAATATGATCAGAATGCTATAAAATTTCATGATGCGAGGATACGCACACGCTTCTTAGAATGGAGTTGATATTCTTTTGCTGGACTAGAGCGGACTAGTTCTTTGGCCACTGGAATCTGCTTATTATCAATGGGAGTTGGGTTTCTCTGTGCTGGAGCAGTATCTATGAGAAATGGAGTTGGTTTATTATCTCCTGGCGTTTGGATATTTTGCAAAGACCTGGTTTGTAACCCTTCAGATTCTAACATAGGCGTCTTCCCCTTGCATGCCTTATATAGAAGAATGGTGATTCAGTTATAAAACATGCTACAGCAGAGATGGAATAGGTACTGAAGAATAGAAAGGCATGAAATATTGACATGTATTCCCTCCATTCGGAAATAAATGGATGGGTCTAGGCGTATTTCAGTTCTAGATACATACAGTTTTATCCATTTCTGCGACATTTAATCCGGACGGAGGGAGTATGATGTAAGAGCTAGGGATACGACAGGACAACAGAGTAAAAAAAACACTAAAAACCCACTGCAGAACCAAATTATTCAAACCCACTGATATGAGATAGTACACTCCTGCAGCTCATGATGCAAAACTACCAGGCAGTTTTCCTTGCAAAAATCAAAATTGTGGCCTTTAATCATACATTTTGCTACAACTAAATTTAGATCAGATAAAGGTTGGATTCACGCCGATTAACAAAATACATGCTGATGTAAAAATATAGTGATATACAACAGGTACTTACATCTACATTGGAGGACAGAGAATTCCTGCAAGAATCTTTCCTCATAAACGATACCATTGCAGAAATTCTTCTATCTATTAAGCTTATTTTCTAAAAGAGAGATGGGTAAGAAACATGTAGAAAATATGATCAGCATGCTATAAAATTTCATGATGCAAGGATACGCACACGCTTCTTAGAATTGAGTTGACATATTTTTGCTGGACTGGAGTGTTGGGTTTCGTAGTAATTTCAAAAAAATTCCTACGCACACGCAAGATCATGTGATGCATAGCAACGAGAGGGGAGAGTGTTGTCTACGTACCCAACGCAGACCGACTGCAGAAGCGCTGACACGACGTAGAGGAAGTAGTCATACGTCTTCACGATCCAACCGATCAAGCACCGAAACTACGGCACCTCCGAGTTCGAGCACACGTTCAGCTCGATGACAATCCCCGGACTCCGATCCAGCAAAGTGTCGGGGAAGAGTTCCGTCAGCACGACGGCGTGGTGATGATCTTGATGTACTACAGCAGCAGGGCTTCGCCTAAACTCCGCTACAGTATTATCGAGGACTATGGTGGCTGGGGGCGCCGCACACGGCTAAGGAATAGATCACGTGGATCAACTTGTGTGTTTCTGGGGTGCCTCTGCCTCAGCATATAAAGGACTAGAGGGGGGAGGCTGGCCGGCCAAGCTTGGCGCGCCAGGAGAGTCCTACTCCCTCTGGGAGTAGGATTCCCCCCCAATCCTAGTTGGAATAGGATTCGCGGAGGGGGAAAAGAGAGAGAGGGGGCGACCACCTCTCCTAGTCCTAATAGGACTAGGGGAAGGGGGAGGCGCGCAGCCCATGTAGGGCTGCCTCTTCTCTTTTCCACTAAGGCCCATCATGGCCCATTTAGCTCCCGGGGGGTTCCGGTAACCTTCCCGGTACTCCGGTAAAATCCTGATTTCACCCGGAACACTTCCGATATCCAAACATAGGCTTCCAATATCTCAATCTTTACGTCTCGACCATTTCGAGACTCCTTGTCATGTCCGTGATCACATCCGGGACTCCGAACAACCTTCGGTACATCAAAATGCATAAACTCATAATATAACTGTCATCGTAACCTTAAGCGTGCGGACCCTACGGGTTCGAGAACAATGTAGACATGACCGAGACACGTCTCCGGTCAATAACCAATAGCGGGACCTGGATGCCCATATTGGCTCCTACATATTCTACGAAGATCTTTATCGGTCAGACCGCATAACAACATACGTTGTTCCCTTTGTCATCGGTATGTTACTTGCCCGAGATTCGATCGTCAGTATCCAATACCTAGTTCAATCTCGTTACCGGCAAGTCTCTTTACTCGTTCCGTAATACATCATCTCACAACTAACATATTAGTTGTAATGCTTGCAAGGCTTATGTGATGTGCATTACCGAGAGGGCCCAGAGATACCTCTCCGACAATCGGAGTGACAAATCTTAATCTCGAAATATGCCAACCCAACATGTACCTTTGGAGACACCTGTAATGCTCCTTTATAATCACCCAGTTACGTTGTGACGTTTGGTAGCACCCAAAGTGTTCCTCCAGCAAACGGGAGTTGCATAATCTCATAGTCATAGGAACATGTATAAGTCATGAAGAAAGCAATAGCAACATACTAAACGATCGGGTGCTAAGCTAATGGAATGGGTCATGTGAATCAGATCATTCAACTAATGATGTGACCTCGTTAATCAAATAACAACACTTTGTTTATGGTTAGGAAACATAACCATCTTTGATTAACGAGCTAGTCAAGTAGAGGCATACTAGTGAAACTAAGTTTGTCTATGTATTCACACATGTATTATGTTTCCGGTTAATACAATTCTAGCATGAATAATAAACATTTATCATGATATAAGGAAATAAATAATAACTTTATTATTGCCTCTAGGGCATATTTCCTTCATGGAGCGGACTAGTTCTTTGGCCACTGGAATCTGCTTATTGTCAGTAGGAGTTAGGTTTCTCTGTGCTGGAGCAGTATCTATAAAAACTGGAGTTGGTTTATTATCTCTTGGTGTTTGGATCTTTTGCAAAGGCCTTGTTTGTAACCCTTCAGATTCTAACATAGTCGTCTTCCCCTTGCATGCCTTGTATAGAATAATGGTGCTTTAATTATAAAACATGCGACAGCAGAGAGATGGAATAGGTACTGAAGAATAGAAAGGCATGACATATTGACATGTATTCCCTCCATCCGGAAAAAATGGATGGGTCTAGGTGTATTTCAGTTCTAGATACATCCTTTTTATCCATTTCGGCAACATGTAATCCGGACGGAGGGAGTATGGTGTAAGAGCTAGGGATACGACAGGACAACACAGCAAAAAAACACTAGTTGAATGTAAAACTGTATGCTAGCGGAATACGTACAGAAATAACTAAGGCAACATACACGTGTATGATTGGGAAAATAAGATGGCATTGCAACAGAGCTTTAGAACAACACTTCAATGTAAAAAACATGGTATGGTAGACAGATGAAGTACATACTGATGAATAACAATGCATAAGATATTCAGAAGCATGATGTCCAAATTAAGCAAATGGAATTGCGATAGAGTAGAATGACAGTACTTGAATTTGAAAACATGTTATCATGAATGGAATAGGTACTGAAAAACAGGACGGCATGACATATTTACATGCATGATCAGCATGCTAAGCACATGGCATTGCAACAGAGTAGATACACTCCAGGACATTATATGCATGTTGTACCCATATCACAGGCCAAGTTATAGCAAGGACCTTGTGGGGTGAAGAGGATTCATCATCTTTCTGCAAGTCTTCTAAAGAACTGCCTTTACATGTTCCATCATATTGGGTATCATTGACATCAAGTTTATTGGCCTTTACATTGCTCCGTGAGGTTCTTGTGGATATATCAATGTGTGCAATTATATCTGACATGCATGGAAGACAACTAGTAGTTAGATTTATGTAATGAGTGCCTGTAGGAGACGACATAAATAGTAGGACTGGGGTTAACTGGCAGCAACAGGTCTCATAAACTAAAGGGAGAACACAGATGAAAGCTACAGAATATGTATCGTTTGTACTCGAGATTAACTAGATGGCACACAAAATTATTAAAGAACAACATAGGTAATACTAGAAGTGGTATAATACTATAATCACCAGCCTATGGGATAGCATTGGCTGATGGATGATAACTATGGAACAATGTTACCTAAAGAACAAGTATCTTAGCCGAACTATGGATTTTAACTCCTGAATAAGACTCGTAAGAGATCAGCATGAAATACAGTGAAATGTGATGATATATTTTCCATGCTTAGATGAATAAAAAAGCCATAAATGTTGCACACAAGTAAGATGAGGGTACAACCTATATGGCTGCCATCCGTAGGAGTGAGCATCATGTGCTGACTTGTCGATGGCCCTACCGTTGTTGTGGTTGTCCATGTCGGGCACATGCATTCGATGCAGGGAACTGTCCAGTGGGGACAATAGCTCCCTTCTGGTGTATGCTTCCCTTGTTGGAGCAGCTGCGGTGAGTCGGAAGATGGTGTGTCTGAAGATGCAGATAACACATAATGTTAAGAACGACATATCTCTTTGATCTAAAGAAATACACTAAGAGATCAACAACAAGGTACGAGAGTGGTCACACGTCTGTTGACTGAAGACTAAATTCGGGTCACACGATTTTATTTTATTTTGGTATTGTCCGATCTACGCCGGATGACTGGTCGTCTTGTGCCTCCCGGCTGACACTGTTCGGAATCTTCCCCGAAGAGCCAGCGACCAACAGCAGAGCAGCTGCCTCCGCCGTTGAAAGTGCAAATATCCCTAGGTGGTTTTGGTAATTCATAACAACATATAGCTCATTGAGCTAATGCTATTCCAAGATGACTATTTCAGGAAAGCTCAATGATTGGCATGGCATGGATGTGAAAGTGGAACCCTCAAAATGCTAAGGACAAAGGATTGGCTCAAGCTCAAAAGCTCAAGACTCTTCATTTTATATTTTAGTGATCCAAGATCACATTGAGTCTTTAGGAAAAGCCAATACTATCAAGGAGGGATGAGGTGTTGCTTAATGAGCCTCTTGCTTCATGTGCTTAGTGATATGCTCCAAAACCCTCAACTACTTTCCCATATCCACATATGACCTAAACCCTAAGCCAAACTCGGTCCTACTGATTCTTGCTATCCGGCGCCACCGAGTTTCACTTGTCATAAGCCACTGCCAAACCCTAGCAATTCGATTCTACCGATAGGGATCTCGGTCTCACCGAGATGGGATTGCAAACTCTCTGTTTCCCTTTCATAACTTTTCGGTCTCACCAAAAGAGCGAATAGGTCCCACCGAGATTGCAGTGTAAACTCTTTGTTTCCTTTTTGTAACTTTTCGGTCTCACCGAAAGAGCAAATCGGTCCCACCGAGTTTACCTGACCAACTCTCTGGTTAGCTTATTACCAAACTCGGTCTCACTGATTTTGTGTAATCGGTCTCACTGAGATTATGTTATGCCCAAACCCTAACCATATCGGTCCTACCGAGTTGCATGTCAGTCCCACCGAAAATCTCTAACGGTCACTAGGTTTACCTTTTCGGTCCGACCGAGTTTGTTGATTCGGTCCCACCGAGATTGGGAAACTGTGTGTAACGGTTGGATTTTGTGTGGAGGCTATATATACCCCTCCACCTCCTCTTCATTCGTGGAGAGAGCCATCAGAACACATACACAATTCCAACTCATATGTTCTGAGAGAGAACCACC
This sequence comes from Triticum urartu, assembly GCF_056163025.1. Lineage (NCBI taxonomy): Eukaryota > Viridiplantae > Streptophyta > Magnoliopsida > Poales > Poaceae > Triticum > Triticum urartu. The sequence goes on along the minus strand of NC_141876.1, from coordinate 494,606,919 downwards.
TACTCATGTGTTGAGACCAAGATATTCCATTCCTACCATATGAATCTTGATCTCTAGCTTTCCCCAAGTTGCTTTCCACTCAAACCTTCTTTCCACCAGATCCAAATCCTATGAGAGAGAGTTGAGTGTTGGGGAGACTATCATTTGAAGCACAAGAGCAAGGAGTTCATTACCTACACACCATTTGTTACTTCTTGGAGAGTGGTGTCTCCTAGATTGGCTAGGTGTCACTTGGGAGCCTCTGACAAGGTTGTGGAGTTGAACCAAGGAGTTTGTAAGGGCAAGGAGATCGCCTACTTCGTGAAGATCTACCGCTAGTGAGGCAAGTCCTTCGTGGGGATGGCCATGGTGGGATAGACAAGGTTGCTTCTTCGTGGACCCTTCGTGGGTGGTTGCTTCTTCGTGGACCCTTCGTGGGTGGAGCCCTCCGTGGACTCGCGCAACCATTACCCTTCGTGGGTGGAGCCCTCCATGGACTCGCGCAACCGTTACCCTTCGTGGGTTGAAGTCTCCATCAATGTGGATGTAGGATAGCACCACCTACCCGAACCACGGGAAAAACATCCGTGTCTCCAATTGCGTTTGAATTCTCCAAACCCTTCCCTTTACATTCTTGCAAGTTGCATGCTTTACTTTCCGCTACTAATATACTCTTTGCATGCTTGCTTGAATTGTGTGATGATTGCTTGACCTGTCCTACAATAGCTAAAATCTGCCAAGAACTAAAATTGGGAAAAGGTTAAGTTTTTATTTGGTCAAGTAGTCTAATCACCCCCCTCTAGACATACTTTCGATCCTACAAGTGGTATTAGAGCTTTGGTCTCCATTTGCTTTGATCTCCATAGCTTTTGGTGGTCATAGCCTTGGTTTCACAACCTAGGAGATTATGGCGTCTAGCGAGGGAAATTATCACCGTAGAGGTCCTCACTTTGATGGTACTAATTTTGCTAGTTGAAAGCATAAAATGAAAATGCATATTCTTGGACATAACCCCGCCGTTTGGGCTATTGTGTGTGTTGGTTTGCAAGGTGACTTGTTTGATGGGAAAGAACCAAACCGTGAAGCTACCGCGGATGAGTTGAAGATGTTGCAATACAATGCTCAAGCTTGTGATATTCTCTTCAACGGATTGTGCCCCGAAGAATTCAACAAAATCAGCCGTCTTGAGAATGCAAAGGAAATTTGGGACACTTTGATTGATATGCACGAAGGTACCGACTCCGTCAAGGAATCCAAGTTGGATGTGCTTCAAAGTCAACTTGACAAGTTCAAAATGAAGGATGGTGAAGGTGTCGCTAAAATGTACTCTAGGCTTGCTCTCATCACAAATGAGATTGCTGGCTTAGGAAGTGAAGAGATGACCGATAGATTCATCATCAAGAAGATTCTAAGAGCCTTGGATGGAAAATATGATACCGTGTGCACATTGATCCAAATGATGCCCAATTACAAAGATCTCAAGCCAACAGAGCTGATTGGAAGAATTGTTGCTCATGAGATGTCACTTAAGGATAAAGAGGAACTTCACAACAAATCAAGTGGTGCCTATAAAGCCTCATGTGAAGCCCCTACATCATCAAGTGAGAAAGAAGACTTCAATGAAGAATTGAGCTTAATGGTGAAGAACTTCAACAAGTTCTACAAGAATAGAAGCAAAGATAGAAGCTTCAAGTCAAGGTCCTACAATGACGAAAGATCTTCTAGTCGAGAGCGAAACTGCTACAGTTGTGGAAGACCCGGACACTATTCCAATGAGTGTACGGCTCCCTACAAGAGAAGAGAAGATTCTCCAAAAAGAAGAAGCAAAGAATCACCACCAAGAGAGAGAAGGAGTAGAGATGATCGTTATGAACGAAGATACTCACGGAGAAGCAAGGATTTGGAAAGGAAGGAAAAATCATCAAGGAGCTACACAAAACGAAGACATCAAGCTCATGTTGGTGAATGGGTATCCGGCTCCGACTCCGACAGCCACTCCGAGAGAAGTTATCACTCCGACTCCGAAGATACTCAAGATGAAGGTGTTGCCGGTCTAGCACTTGTGTCAACCAACTCCTACGACATATTTGACTCACCAAATGAAGGAATTGGAAGATGCTTCATGGCCAAAGGTCCTAAGGTAACACACCCCGAGTATGTTGATTTCAATAGTGATGAGATGACTTGTTAGGTGATGATTTGCTTGTTGACAACTCTAGTGATGAATACTATGATGAAACGTCAATTAATCATGCTAATCAAGATAAAACGAATGACAATGATAAGGAGAGGATTGAGGCTCTAACTAAAGAACTAAACACTCTTAAGTTAGCTCATGAAACTATCTTCGAAGATCATCGAGAACTTTTAAGAGCTCATGAGAAATTACGCTTTGAAAAGCTCAATCTTGAGCAAGAGCATGAGTTCTTAAAAGCAATCAATGATGATCTCCGCAAGAAAAGTTCTTCTTACATTGCCAAGCATTTACTCTTATCCACTTACATGCCTCAAGTCAAGTCTAGTAACAAGAACAAGAAAGATTCTTCCTCTAGCAGTAACAATGATCATGCTAAATCCAATATTGTTGCTTCTAGTAGTTCTCTTGATTCCACTAATGATTCTCTTAGCCAAGTTACACTTGAGCAAGAAAATAGCTTATTGAAGGGAATTATAGAGAAAGGAGTGTACAAAAGCCTTGCCGGGAGTAAGCAATTCGAGGAAATTGTGCGCAAGCAAGGAATGCATCGGAAGAATCAAGGTGTTGGTTTTGAACGAAAGTTCAATGCCAATGGAGTTGAGTGGGAAGAAGATCAATACCCCAAGACAAAGTTTGTTCCTCAACAAGAGTAGTATGATACTTCTTTCAAGGGGACACAAGCTCAAGATGATCTTCCACCACAAGACTACAAGCAAAAAGGCAAGGGCAAGCTTCAAGAGGAAATTGATGCATTTGAAGAAGCTCCTAAGACCTTAGTCAAGTGGATTCCCAAGACTACTTCAAGTTCCACTTCATCAAGTACGACTACAACTCCAAGGATTCCCATCAAGATGGTGTGGATCCAAAAGAAGAAGAACTAGAGAGTTCTTGAGGGTGACTCCGCCAACATACTTCACTCTTATCATTTTGGCAAGAACAAGTGCAATCAACTTCGACATCTTGCACTAGTTCAAGGAGTCATAAACCCTCTTGTTGGTAAGACAAGGGACAAGGTAACCTAAAAGTTTTCATGGACATCATCTTGTGTGTGCATCACTCTATGTCTATGGATATCCTTGTTTGTTCCTTGTGGGACTAACACATGTAGGTATTGAAAGTGCAATTCACTCAAATGGATAGCTCCAAGTGATCTACATCAACATTGAGCATCCACATCTTCAACATCTACATGAAGTCATCATCGACAAAACCCGAGGTTAGTTCATCCCTCTAAGGGGGGATATCACATCTAGGGGGAGCTTTACTCTAAGACTTGAGCTCAAGCAACTCTAAAGATGTGAACACAACAATGCTTTATGTAAAAGTGGTAACCCCACTTGAGCTTAAACAATGAGTATGACCTATGATCAAGTGTTCTCACTTGACTCCTAAGTCAATATACTCATATATAGATGACCTTGTCATCGCAAATTGCTTGATAGATGCTAGAATTGGTTGTGCATGCCTTGTCACATATTTCATTTGCCATCTTATTGTGTGAGCATGCTGGTTGCATATTTTACTCATTCGAGGACATCCACTTGTTGTTTTGATTGTTTGGTTTTATTTCCTTTTGCCAAGTGGATGGACAAGAATGCCTAAGAACCTCCTCTAGCTATCTATGCTTTTCTCGTCTCAAACTCTATTCATGCTACATCACAAAATTTGATCAAGTTAGATTCGAACCACTCTGTGTGAGGAGCGCTCGGAGTCCCCGATTCGTCATAGACTTAAACTTCCAAAACCTCTTTATGATTCTCGGTCTGACCGATACCCTACTTTCGGTCCTACCGAGATCATTAAGTTGATCTAGGTTTTCGATCTCGGTGCAACCGATTTGAACCATTCGGTCACACCGAGTTGCAACAACTGTATACAGTTTTGCATCTCGGTGCCACCGAGTTGTTCCACTCGGTCACACCGACAGGGTCGGGCTATATATAGTCACGGGCAAAAATTTGGAAATTTCTCCGAACCCCTTCGCCCGCGTGATAGCCTGCTCTGCCAACTTGGTCTCCGGATCGTCTCCTCGCCGCCAGCCGCCTCCAGTCGCTGGTCTCCGTCGCCGTCAACGGAAATTCAACCCGCCGTTGCCGCCGTAGCGAGTCTCCGCCGAACTAGGGTATGGACTCGATCTTTGTGCTATTCCCCAATCCGATTCTTAGCACATTGTGATCATCATGATTCTTGCTACGTTTGTTAAACTTCTATCCAGTCAATGAACTCATAGATTAGGTTTAATTCGAAAATTTTAGGGTTAGGTTTCCGCCGAAACCATCTCGGACCCACCGAGTTGAAAACTCGGTCCCACCGATTTGGCTTATGCCATTGCACAAGTGAGACTCGGTCTGACCGAGAATTAGTTATCGGTGTGACCGATTTTGGAACTCTGTGAAACCCTAGCAGTCTCGGTGCCACCGAACTGTGACTCGGTCTGACCGAGTTCACTAGTTTAGGTGCCAAAACTGCTTCGGTATCACCGAGTTTAGAAATCGGTAGATCCGAGATGCTTTCAGTGGGAAACTAAAACTAAGTTTTTGAATTACTCTTTTGCAAAAATCTCTGCATTTTGTGATGCTTATCCACTCTATCTCATCTATAACCTATTCACAGGGTCAGCAGTCAGAGGTTGCATCATGTTAGACCAAAGTGATAGCCAAAACTTGTCAGAGCAGCAAGTGCAGATGAGTGAGGGCACTAGTCCCTCAAGTTCCTCAGATGATGGCAGCAGGAGTACCCCTAGCAATCTGCCTAAAGCTGCCACAAGACAGAGAAAGAAGAGAACCTCAGACTCAGAAGATGAGGATTATGTGGCAGAAGAGGAAGCAACTTCCAAGAGAGTTGAGCCAGCACAGGGCATAAAACCAGGGATGAAGATCAAAAGGCCAGCAGGCAGGCAGCCTATGTCAAAGGCCAGAGCTTCAACTGAGAAGCCCACTCCCATTGAGCCAGTTGCTGCTGAAGGCAAGAAGAGGAAAGAAAGGGTGAAGAAAACTGTAGCCAGAGTGCTTGGCAAGGCTTCCATCATGGAAGATGAGGAGGAAGAAGAAGAGGTAGCTGCACCAGCACCTAAGGCACCCAAGCTGATGGGTGATGCCATAAGAACAGGGGCAGCTGCTTCCAAGGCCAAGCCAGCTCCAAAGCCAAAGCCAAAGAGGAACACAAGAAGCATCCCAGCTACTGAGAAGAACAAGGCCCAGTGCCTGAAGCTGTAGAAGAAGAAGAGAATGTTCTTAGAAAGCTCAAGCCCAAGATCCCAGACCACAACGATGCTCATCCTGTGGCTGAGGATATGAAACTCAGGAGAGATTCAGGGCTCCGGAAGTGGAGAGAAGCAGACCCATATGCTTCAAGGAGAAGGACTACAGTTGACTACAGGTTTCACACCAAGGAGCAGCAAGACTTTTATGAGACAGTGCTGCTAGACGAGAAGCCAATTGTCTGTGATATGAGATGGGTTGATTGGCAATACATCAAGGACAACGAAGAGTACTACCCTGGAGTGCAGGACAGCTTCAAGGCATGTGGAGTAGAGGACTTTGTTGGGCAGAAGCTCACAAAGTGGAACGAGGAACTCATCATGCAGTTCTACTCCACAGCCCATTTCTATCCAGATGGCAGGATTGTATGGATGTCAGAGGGTACGAGGTACCAGTCTACAGTTGCTGAATGGGCTCAGTTGATTAATGCCCCAGAAGAGCATGACGATGACTTGGACATTTATGCCAAGAAGAAGATGGACCACAACTCAATGTCAAACATGTACAAGGAGATTCCAAATGAAGCACTTGATACGTTCAAGTTTGGCTCAGTACACTATCTTCTGTCAGGGCTGCCAACCATCAACTGGATTCTTAGGCACACCCTATTGCCCAAGTCTGGAGATCACAAGATGATCAGGGGCCACGCGATCAACTTGCTTCATATCTTTGACGTGCCACAGAAATTCAAAGTCATGAGCCTTATGATTGAAACAATCAAGAGGACAGCAGGAGACCAGAAGAGGAGTTGTGGATATGCCCCACAAATTTAGGAGTTAATCAACTCCAAGATGGGCACAGGCATATACTTATTGGACAAGGAACACCTGCCCATCCGTCCAGATTTTGAAGATAATCAAGTTGTCATGAATGAGAATGAACCATCATCTGCACAAGCACAAGCAAAGAAGGAGAAGGCAAGGAAGGAGAAAGCTGCCAAGATGCCAACTCAAGAGGAGGCATCTGAGTATTTCTTGAAAACCAAACAAGAGCAGCTTGGTTACTTGATTGCATCCACACTGAGGATTGAGCAAGGACTGGCCACCCTCACTCAGAATCAGCAGAGCTTAGAGAGGATCATGGAACAAAAGTTCTATGACTTGGATGTCAAAGTAACAGAGATTCAGTCTGCAGTGGAACAACTTCAGGATGACATGCAGGAGAGAAGAGGCAAGACTACAACTGATGCATTTGCCAGAGTGCCAAGAGCTCAGAGATCACATGCAGTGCCAGTTGCTGACACCAGAGCCACCACTTCTGCACCAGCTATAGCCTCAGTTCCACCAGCTCCAGCGTCCACTTCAGCCTCGACTCCGACCACGTCTACAGAAGGCTTCGTCCTTGGAGTGCTTCGGACTCCACCACCGCCAGAAGATCAAGCCTGAGTGTCGACTTAGCACTATGCATTTTCTAGGAACTTTTTGGTAACTTGTTGCCAAAAGGGGAGAAAATGTATAGATCATAGGCTTCGAGAGAGAGTGTTGCTTTTATTCTCTCTTGTTTTATTTTGTGGTTTTTCGAACTTTGTTTGCTTTTGTGTGAGATACTATGTCATTTCTCGTGAGACATTGATGATCATGTGTTTGATCATAATCTACACTTAATGTTTGCTTAATATTATCATCTTATCTATCTTATGTGATCATTCACTATTCTTGGTGATGAGTGCATGTATTTCATTCTTATCATTTTAAGCGCTCCACCAAGATGTATGTGACATGGAAGAGTAACCCATGACTCTAACTCTTTGTGCATTTGCAGTCCAAAGCAAATTCTAAATATGCACAAATTTAGCGGGAGCTCTTACTTGTCACATACTTCTCAAAGCGACGATATATTTCATGCTTATTATCATTTGTCGAAGCTTTGATCTATATGTTGTCATCAATTACCAAAAAGGGGGAGATTGAAAGTGCAACTATCCCTAGGTGGTTTTGGTAATTCATAACAACATATAGCTCATTGAGCTAATGCTATTCCAAGATGACTATTTCAGGAAAGCTCAATGATTGGCATGGCATGGATGTGAAAGTGGAACCCTCAAAATGCTAAGGACAAAGGATTGGCTCAAGCTCAAAAGCTCAAGACTCTTCATTTTATATTTTAGTGATCCAAGATCACATTGAGTCTTTAGGAAAAGCCAATACTATCAAGGAGGGATGAGGTGTTGCTTAATGAGCCTCTTGCTTCATGTGCTTAGTGATATGCTCCAAAACCCTCAACTACTTTCCCATATCCACATATGACCTAAACCCTAAGCCAAACTCGGTCCTACTGATTCTTGCTATCCGGCGCCACCGAGTTTCACTTGTCATAAGCCACTGCCAAACCCTAGCAATTCGGTTCTACCGATAGGGATCTCGGTCTCACCGAGATGGGATTGCAAACTCTCTGTTTCCCTTTCGTAACTTTTCGGTCCCACCGAGATTGCAGTGTAAACTCTTTGTTTCCTTTTTGTAACTTTTCGGTCTCACCGAAAGAGCAAATCGGTCCCACCGAGTTACCTGACCAACTCTCTGGTTAGCTTATTACCAAACTCGGTCTCACCGAGTTTGTGTAATCGGTCTCACCGAGATTACGTTATGCCCAAACCCTAACCATATCGGTCCTACCGAGTTGCATGTCAGTCCCACCGAAAATCTCTAACGGTCACTAGGTTTACCTTTTCGGTCCGACCGAGTTTGTTGATTCGGTCCCACCGAGATTGGAAAACTGTGTGTAACGGTTGGATTTTGTGTGGAGGCTATATATACCCCTCCACCTCCTCTTCATTCATGGAGAGAGCCATCAGAACACATACACAATTCCAACTCATATGTTCTGAGAGAGAACCACCTACTCATGTGTTGAGACCAAGATATTCCATTCCTACCATATGAATCTTGATCTCTAGCTTTCCCCAAGTTGCTTTCCACTCAAACCTTCTTTCCACCAGATCCAAATCCTATGAGAGAGAGTTGAGTGTTGGGGAGACTATCATTTGAAGCAAAAGAGCAAGGAGTTCATTACCTACACACCATTTGTTACTTCTTGGAGAGTGGTGTCTCCTAGATTGGCTAGGTGTCACTTGGGAGCCTCCGACAAGGTTGTGGAGTTGAACCAAGGAGTTTGTAAGGGCAAGGAGATCGCCTACTTCGTGAAGATCTACCGCTAGTGAGGCAAGTCCTTCGTGGGCGATGGCCATGGTGGGATAGACAAGGTTGCTTCTTCGTGGACCCTTCGTGGGTGGTTGCTTCTTCGTGGACCCTTCGTGGGTGGAGCCCTCCATGGACTCGCGCAACCATTACCCTTCGTGGGTGGAGCCCTCCGTGGACTCGCGCAACCGTTACCCTTCATGGGTTGAAGTCTCCATCAACGTGGATGTAGGATAGCACCACCTATCCGAACCACGGGAAAAACATCCGTGTCTCCAATTGTGTTTGAATTCTCCAAACCCTTCCCTTTACATTCTTGCAAGTTGCTTGCTTTACTTTTCGTTGTCAATATACTCTTTGCATGCTTGCTTGAATTGTGTGATGATTGCTTGACCTGTCCTACAATAGCTAAAATCTGCCAAGAACTAAAATTGGGAAAAGGTTAAGTTTTTATTTGGTCAAGTAGTCTAATCACCCCCCCTCTAGACATACTTTCGATCCTACAGCCGTCCGTGGCCCCGGCCAAAACCCTGTTCCCCGCCCCACCGCACTACTGTGGTTGCGCCGCCCCCGGGCCAATCCACAAAGACTCCCCGTCATCCAGATCCGGCGGCGGCAGTACCCTAAACCCACGCAACTCTAAAAGATAGCTATCTAAGCGCTGCTTCCACGGCGAACTTGCGGCCCCACACTCTTACGTTAGACACTAGCCAACCGGCAGCCTAGGAGATCCGCCGCCTCGAGGGGTGCTGCTTCCCACTGGGAATCGATTGGCCCAAAATAAAAATTCAGACAACTGACGCCTAAATAAAGTGATTTGAGATGAGGGTGTGACATATCTGGCGGCATGGTGAAGTAGGCAGGTCCAGCTGTCGAGTCGGTGAGGCTAGTGCGGTTGCGGTGGCGACCGGCGGCAGGGAAAGAGCGATGTCACGACGGTCGCCGGCTACGCAGAAGCAGCGCCGGGACTCTGGACGGATCCGAAGTTGGAGCCACTCCGGCGCCGTGAACAATGGCGGGGTTGAATCGGCTCCGGTACGGTTCATGCGGCCATCGTCGAGGCAGCACCAGCAGCACGGAGTAAGAGGCACTCAACCCAGTGCACGACGGCAAATGGACAGCGTCTCTGGCATTAGGGAGGAGGGCGGCTGTGGAATTGGTGTGGTGGGGGCGCCATGGAGGTGGGGTTGAGGTTTAGCAACTCGGGAGAAGGGAGCTCCCTGGGGAGAAGGTGATTTGGCGCCCACGAGGTATGAATGGGGGGCGGGGGGGATTGGGAGGGGAGTGGAACCATGTCTTACGGACGCATTTGTCTGAAATGTGAGGGGGAGTTACAGTTCTACCCTTGCCTATAGGCTTCTCGGCTTGGGTCTGTGTACTGAGGGTCGAGGATAGTAGAGTAACTTTGCTTCTCCCCAAATAGTGGTCGGGAGCGATTTCGGGCGAGGAGGGCGTGTTTTGAACTATAGTGGGCGCGGGCGATTTCGGGCGAGGAGAGTGTGTTAAAGGTGAGACTAAATATGATCATTCTTCTGACGAGGAGAGTGTGTTAAAGGTGAGACAGCCGACTAAATCACACGCTAACTCTTAGTGTTATAACAATTGACTTGTGATGCTAATATCTCAAAGTATAAAAAACAAGTTTAGGTCGATTCAATATGATCATTCTTCTGACGTCATATTGTCAAAGTTGTTTTAGGACTATCATTATTCTTAACGATATCCTAAGATCCAGAAAACATGATCACCAACAACACTCGAGCTAGTCTTAAAGGTGAGACTATGAATCAGATTTTACTGTTTATCATTCGACACGTGCATATGAGTTGTCCGCTGAATCGCACATTCTAGGATCATAGCAGTTGTAGCATAGAATATAAACTCCTAATTATAAACATGGAAATATAATAATACAATATTATTGCCTCTAGGGCATATTTCTAATATACTGCCACTTCAACTAGAGTCAATAATCTAGTTAGCACATTTTCTTTTTACACCAATGGCAATCTGGTGTTAGTTCATGCTTTGCTGGTGGTATAGCCTTCATCTTCTCAAATCTAACAAGTTCGGATCCGAGTGTATCTTGGCATTCCTTGCATCTTTCATGCTTCCACAAAATTCATAATTTGTGTGGAACTAGATTTGTATGTCTTGAATCACTGGTAGGACCTTCGATTCCTCAGACTGAGCAATGGAACTATTATTCAGAATAGCGTTCCATTAGCACAAACTATCTAGAAGCCATACGTTCATAAATGAACTTTTGATTCATCACCCTCCAATGTTTCTTCTAAAGCAACAACATACTCATCATATTGTTATAGAATTCACCACAGTAACTTTCTTGGACCAATTCCAACTTACTTTGCCACCAATTATTGTATAATATAAAATACTTAATTGAATTTGAAAATTGCTTGGAGCACTAATGAAGATTTTATCGATGCACTACTTACAATGAGACTATATTGATGTAACTCCTTACAACAATCTCTTCATATTCTCCTTATGCGAGAAACATGCCATCTTTGCATTTAACAACATTTTCACTATTTTCCTATGTACATCCCGATTTAGAGAACCAGAGTCCCTCATGTTCCAGCCTAGAGTTCTATGTCTTCTAGAACACGACTATAGCTTGGTATAGAAAAACCACATTCTAATAAAGTACTCAAATGGTACACAGAGTTATAATACAATAATCTTGCTTAGCATGGTAGTACAATCATAGTGGTAGTGCTCGATTATTATGCCTATGGCCTGGTGGCTAATGGAACACTAGTAGGGTAGGGGTTATGACACAGCGGAAGGCGTGACATGGTGGGGCTTCAGTCCAAAGGGACACTCCATGGACACATTCTAGCTCTCACTCTCGATGTCCCTCTAGGGAACTTCTCCTGCATATGGCATGATAAGCCAGGTAGTACTTTGAATGTACTCGCAAGCTCACAAACAAACCAAAGGCAAGCAAGAAAGAACAAGGTACACAAATAAAGCAATGAACACTGGTGCAGAGATTTGCTATACAAACGGTTTTTACCCCCTTTCCGTGATGGAGTTTTAAAACATCGCCTAGCTAGTCAGTGTGTGCGATAGGGGGGTCCTTCCCACACGACCCAGAAACCGTCGGCGATAGGCCCTCCGGTCACACACGCGGGGTAAAATGAGCTCGTGTGTGATCAGACGAGGCATCAGAGACAATTATACAGGCCCAATCGTTTCATCACACAAAATAAATCCCAGAGAAACGTTTCCGTTCGTATGTATATCACACACAATTTTTTATGTGGGAACGTTTGTGCAAGGTGGCCTAACGCAAACAGTTCTCGGGCGGAAGCCGTTTGTGATTGTTAATTGATCCAACACGCCTACTTTCTAGAAACCGTGTGGGTTGTTTGAGTTCATCGCCCACGGTGTTGTCAGAGAAACCATCTGCAATATAAAACCCCAATAAGCATGGTAATTGGCCTATTATTGATAATCCATGTGGTAATCAAATTGACATTTCTTATAAAACACACCAGATATTTCAATATGTATAACGATAACCAGGATTTCATAATCGAATTACATCAGATAGCTTCAGCACTCAGTTACACCATATAGGGATATAGCTAGCTACGTCATTGCACAACAACGCCAAGTTTCACATGCAATATCGAAAACCTTTGGAAAGTAGCATCATACACGGTAAATAGACAGATGAATCTCATCGGGGAAACTACAGAAGCGGAAGGTGAATATTGAGCCTTAAGTGACGTTGAATGTCCTTGCAACTTTAGGACGGTGGCTATGGATAATTGCCCGCCAACCTTCGTCTTCTTGAGGAAGACTTCAATATTGTACCGTGGGTGTTGAATGAATACCTTCCTTGCCTCTTGACCATGCAGGTGGTTTCAGAGGTAATCATCTGTGAACTGCTTTGGAAAGTACTGAAAACAAAGATATTCATAAATTGTTGTTATAAATTTTGAAATGGCACAAGGGGAAAAACAAGGTAAAAGAGTTGTGTGATGTCTTGTTCCTTGTGGAAACAAAGATCTTGTTGTTATTCGTCACAAGTTTCTTTATCCTAACAATTTTATGAGTTTCTTGACTTGACTGATATTCATGGACATCTCATTTCCCCATATGCAAAATGGGTCAAACAGTGGGTCTAAGCCTCTGACAGCAAGACCTACATGTGCAAGACCAAATTGTAAGAAACGTAAATATTAGAATGATTCCTGCAACTGCACAATAATGTGCTATTAGTGAAAGGACCATGCATGAGCAAACCTCGATGGTAAACCGCAGTGCCTCCCATTGTTTCCCTGCAACACATATAAGGAAGATCTTGATCGGGTTAACTGAGAGTTGCCATACTTGTGACGCCCCAAGACCGATGCTCCAGATGCCTTCCATTTATTCCCGTTGTCACCGTGTGTTTCAATTGCTTTGTTGCATTCATCATGTCATCTCTTGCATTGCATCATGTCGTCATGCCATCATATCATTAATTTTTGCAACTCAACTAAGAAAATCGTATGGATCTTTGGCCCATTTAAATCGAGGGATGTTCACAATGGTGACTTCTCTTTATAACTTATCCTCCCAATATTAGGGAGCTATTATAAAATATTCCAGTGATGTGGAATTACCTTTGACACACTTGCAAATAAAACCCAATGCCTTTTTATCTCAATCCTTGGTCTCTGACTTGTCATCATATTCTTTTATCGTTTTATCGAGGCTCTTCCTAAATGTTCAACATTTTTGGAAACTTCAGATTCCTACTCCTTATTCAAACCAGTTGAATTAAATTCAAATGCATTTGAATTTAAATCTTGCAATCATGGCCATTCCTATTTTCTTGGAACAAGCACATTTTTGTGAGTCCGGGAAAATTATCCAGATGCGCAAATTATTTCCCTAACCCCCTCTTTCTTTTTCTTCTATTTAATTGTTTTCTGCTAAAGAAAATAAGAAGAAGAAGAGAGAGAGAGAGAGAGAGAGAGAGAGAGAGAGAGATAGCAGCTGCCAAGCCGGCCCCTTCCTCGCGGCCTCCCTAGGCCCAACATCCCCTAAGCCCAACCTAACCCTCCTAAAACCCTACCCCGCACCCTCTGCCCGATCCCCTCTCTCCCCTTCGTTCCTCCTAGCGCTGCTAGGAGAGCCCCACGCTCGATCCCCCATCCCTCTCCTCGCGCCCGATCCCCCAGCTCCTTCTTCCCCTCGGTCGATCTCCCGCTCTCCCTCACAGCGCCTAGAGTCTGGCCGGCCTTCGCCTGCCTCCCCTCACCGTCGCAACGGCCATTTCCGGCCGTGGTCCGCCCCGTGCGCCTCCTCGTCGTCCTGCCGCCCGCGCCTCCTTCTGCAGCAGGCCATGTAACATCCCAAATTTTCAATTTGGAATGTTATACATTAGGTCATCATTGCATATCATATTTTATTGCATTTTGGCTTGATCCTAGAAATTCTACGCAACTCAAGGACCCACGGAGAGAGTGGGGATTTCGTTAATTTCATATTTGAGTTATCTCAAATTTTGAGAAGAGGATCATTTGGTTTTGATTATTATTCCTTCCTAATATTTCTAAAATAAAAATATATGAGAGGAGATCAAATGACTTCTCCAAGATAGATGAAATATTAGAGGAAAAATATTAAAATCAAATAAATGTTTTATTTGGATTTTATTGCAATTTTTTTGCATTAGAAAAATTGCACGTTTTCAAAATTGCATTTTAGGGCCAAGAAAATATTCATCTTGTTCTGAATATTTTATTTAGACGGTGAAAATTTGTTTTGGCATTTTTAGATTTTTATTTATTTTTTCTAGGATTTATTTTCGTCAGAACGTTATTTAAAAAAATCAGCGCCCGACTGGGCCGAAGCCCAGCCGAGCCGACCGGCCCAGCCCCGCGCCACCGCCTCCCTCGCGCGCCCCGTGCCCGCTCCGGACTCCGCCGGAGTCCGGGAGACCGCCGCCGACCCCGCCCCTCCCCCTCTCAAATACCGGCCGCCGCCGCCCCACCTCACCACCCAAGCCGCCGCAGCAGCAGCGCCCGCAGCCGCCGCCGCCGCGCCGCCGCATGTCTTGCACCGCCGACGTGCCTCACCGTCGCCCCGCGCCGCCGCGCCGCACCACCCCGCCGTCGCCGCCACCCCGCAGCCCCACCTCGCCCTGCCGGAGACGCCGCCTCGTCGCCGGAGCCGCCGTTCCGATCCGATTCGCCGCCGGTTTTTTTTCGGTTTAGGTAAAAACCGATCGGTTTTTATTTAAACCCTAGTTTTTTTAGATTAGTTCGGTTTTAGTCTTTTCGGTTTATTTATTTAGCAGACGTTCGTCCGTACGTTGGTTTTAACGAATGGTGTTCACTCGTTAGCCGCAGACAGCAAACGTTCATTCTTTAGTCTGTTCGTTATTTTTTCTTTTTCCAGGGTTTTTCCGTGATTATTTTCGATCGCGATTTCTGATCCGATTTTACTTTTAGTTTATCTTTTCGCTCGTTTATCTGAATCAGGCGATTCAAGCGCCTAGATCTTCGTCTCGAAGCCCTCTTTCCGTTTAACCAACTTGAACAAGATTTTGGTATTGTGAAATTTGACTTTAGTACAAATTAGTAATTGGATCTTGTTTCTTTCGTAGTTTGAGTTTCATTGCTCCATTTGATTTGATTCTTTTTGCAAACCGGAGTTCTTAAGTTGAACTTTCTGGTTAGATCTTCTTATTCGTGTTTTACCCGTGCATCTTTGCTTGATTGCTTATGTATGCTATTGTTTATTTGCGACAGAACACCCAGAGTGCGAAGCGTGCTACTACGAGTCTCTAGGTTTTGCGGATCATCAGCAAGGCAAGTAACGCTTTGATCATACCCCTTTATCACACAGTGTCGGTGTCAAAACCGGCGGATCTCGGGTAGGGGGTCCCGAACTGTGCGTTTAGGCCGGATGGTAACAGGAGACAAGGGACACAATGTTTTACCCAGGTTCGGGCCCTCTTGATGTAGGTAAAACCCTATGTCCTGCTTGATTAATATTGATGATATGGGTAGTACAAGAGTAGATCTACCACGAGATCGGGGAGGCTAAACCCTAGAAGCTAGCCTATGGTATGATTGTTGTATGATGAAGTTCCTACGGACTAAAACCCTCCGGTTTATATAGACACCGGAGAGGGTTTAGGGTTACACAAAGTCGATTACAATGGTAGGAGATCTTGAATATCCGCATCGCCAAGCTTGCCTTCCACGCCAAGGAAAGTCCCATCCGGACACGGGACGGAGTCTGCAATCTTGTATCTTCATAGTCCTGGAGTTCGGCTGAAGGTATAGTCCGGCTACCCGAACACCCCCTAATCCAGGACTCCCTCAGTAGCCCCCAAACCAGGCTTCAATGATGACGAGTCCGGCGCGCAGATTGTCTTCGGCATTGCAAGGCGGGTTCTTCTCCAAATTCCGTGTACCTGCTGAATAATGTCCAATTTTCATAATGTAGCGCACCTTGGCTTCCACGCCCAATAATGGCCGTCTTCCACGTGTCAAACGAATGTGAAAAGTCGGGGTGTTTTTACATTCACACCCCTAGCCGCATAAACGAGCCACCTATTTAATGGGATGGGGCTTCAGATCCAAACCACACCCTCTCCTCTCCGCGAGTAATCATCAGAGCGCCTCCAGCAAAGGTTCATTCCATCATGGCCAGCCGTCGCAGCTCCTCCTCTCGCCCTTCCAGTCCTAAACCTGGAGACTGGGAGAGGTGCTCCATCCCGCACAACGAGCTAGTGTCGCTTCAGGCCAAAGGATTTCCCCCTCAAGCCTATATGGTCCCGGTCCGAGCCGGACTCGCCACCTATAATGGCGGAGAGCAAGCGGAGAGCACCCCTAGTCCCTCCAAAGGAGAACGGGTGTGCCTTGTCCCTTATCTAGTAAGAGGACTTGGATTTCCAATCCATCCATTTCTCCGTGGGCTTCTGGAGTTCTACGGCCTCCAGCTGCATGATCTCACGCCCGCCTCTATATTGCATATCGCGGGCTTCGTCGCTCTTTGCGAGCTATTCTTGGGTGTTGAGGCTCATTTCGCGCTGTGGAAGAGATTATTCTGTCTGGTGCCCCGCTCTCAAGAGGGGTCTATATATCAAGTGGGCGGAGCCGAAGTGTGGCGTATCGCCGGGACCGGATATCTATCCGGAACCCCAAAGAAGGCGTCCGAGGACTAGCCTTCGGAATGGTTTTATATAGATGATGTCCCGCTACCGGACCCTATCCGGGTCGGTCTCCCCGAATTCAACAGTGCTCCCTTAAGGAAACGCCTGAGCTGGCGTCCGCGGAGCTCTCAGAGAGAAAGCGACAGGGACGTCCTTCGCCTGATGGGCCGGATAAGACTATTGGCTCATTCCGGACTAACCATGATTGGAGTCATGGCCGCATGCATTATGCGGGGGGTGCAGCCGCTTCAATATAGAGGCCACCCCATGTGGGATTTTAACGGGGAGGATGATGCCACCCATTACGGTCGTAAGGGGCCAGCCTCAGCTGTCGCTCTAGTAAAGATCTTATCCTCTTTGTACAAGGGAGAAGAGGAGGAATTCCTTCGCGTCAACCTGCAGGGCGGATTTAGTATGTACAACCCCCCGAGTTGGGTAAGTGAACAATTGTGCCTGCCCATCCGCTTTATATTCCCATGATTAAATATGTAGTCCAACGATTTCAATGCAGGAACTGCGTCAGGAAGTAAAAGATATAAACAGCCGTCCCCCACAACCCGAGGATCCATAACGGTCCCTCGATCCGGACTCCGAAGAGGATCCGGATATATCGGTGGAGTTGATTGACGGGGTGTTTCATCAGTTAAGCAAGGACAATACCTTGGTGGCCATTACGGCTGATTACCCCAGGGTTAATCCCGGCCTCCCAGGTAACAGAGAGCGGAGTCTCATCCCTTTGAGAAGGAATCCATTCTCATGCATTTCAGTTTTCCTGACAACGACCGTGTTTTGTAGGGGAGGTTTCCAAGGCGGGAGGCCGAACCTGCGGCGGCTAGCCAACGAGGGGCTGCAGGGCCCCGTGGGGCAAAAAGGAATGTAGTCCGGACTGGGATGCCGGCGCAAAGGTATAGCGCATCCTCTTTTTCCCTGGTGTTATTTCTTCAGGGCATATTAACGTTCGTGCTATCTTCAGGAAGAAGAGACCTCGCCGGACTACATCTGGAGAGGTTACCAACCGCGCCTCCACCAGCCGGGTTCCAATGCTTGGCCCGGAAGCGGGAGCGAACACGAGGCGCGCACCGGACGCTCCTCCGACAGAGGATGCGGACAGGCTGTCTGCCACCAATTCCAAGGTGGAGAGTGCCATGAACCACAGGCGTCGCCGGACAGTTCTTCGCGGCGCTTGTTTCTCCCGAGAGGCATTAGATGCCTTCAATATGGGAGATGCGTACCTCCATGCCGCTCAAAATGGTTTAACCAGAGCCACGGAGCAATATGTAAAAGACATATAGGTAAGAAAATTTTGGTAAATATATATGTATATACCAGTAGCCCCCGAGACTTGAAACAGTTAGAGTAACTGGTTTAAGGATCATTTGTTATGCAGGTTCTTATAGAGAAGAATACCGTACTGTCCCAGGAGCTGAAAGAGTGCAAAGCCCAACTGGAGGCCGCACTAGCCGTGGCAGGGGAGCCTAAAGAGACCCCCTCTGGTAAGATACACTTCGAAAGATTAATATCTTGCGAAGTGCGGCGTGGGTATGAATCTGCCAAATCATATTGCAGATGGCACCGGACTGGATCCGGAGAGGCAACAACTCTTACGCCGGCTAAAGGCCGGTGAGAGTATGTTGACAAGGGTGAGGCGGGAGAAGAATGAGCTTCAGGATGCCAACACCAAGCTGGACGTTGAACTTAAAGATGTTCGTGGCCAGCTGTCGGACTCTACTAAGGAGAATCAGCGGCTTCGACGCGACATATTTAGTAAGTGCTTAAGCGAATCTTTGAAACAAAAGAGTTCGGCGAGGAAGTCGACTAACAGAGTAATGTCTGTAGGTATGCTAACGGGTCGTCCTGCAGAGGAGATGCCCGGTTCTACGGGTGACCTTCTTCCCGAGCTCTCGCGACTGCACGAGCGAGTTCAGCAGGCGATGCGAGGCGTTGCCCAAGCCTTATGGCCTTCCCACTCCATGCCCGAGGGCCTTGGAGAGCTTTCGGAGAAGCTTGAGGGAGCTCAGCGGCGCTTCCGGTTGTGGAAGATATCGGCCTGCCGACAAGGTGCTAGGGAGATCTGGGCCATGGTGAAGACGCGGTACACGAAGTCTGACCCAAACCACATGGCCGAGGTCGGACCTGTTGGGCCTGACGGGAAGGAGATTCCTGTGAGCTTAGTGTACGGCCAAGTAGAATTGGCCGCAAAGTATTCCCAGCAGGACTGTAAGTTAGACAGCCTGTTAGATGGTATTGAAGAGGAATACAATCAGTCAGAGTGACTATGTAATTTTTAATTGACATGTGTAATGCCTTCTAGCCGGATTGTAGATCGTTTGTCGTTGCCGACCTTTTCGCTTCAACCTCAGGACCTGACGGTCCGGAGTGTGTCCGAATACCCTACCGGTTATGTAAAAACTGGGGTATGCATGGAGACTAGGCATAGGGGTCATTAGTGCTTTATCAGACAAGTGCCCAACTAGTTATGTTATATTACATGGTTAGTAAGAAACATCTTCCAGAGAGAATAGTTCCGTTAGGGGTTCCTTTCTCTAGGAGGCATGCCCTAAAGTGCATGTCCGGACTGCAAACGCAGGAAAATCATCTGGGGGCATTTACATAAATAAGTAAAAAAGGTCATCTTTTAGTTCACCGACCGAATATTCCCTTAAGAACGCTAGCTTTTAGCTTCACCCAGTCTGAGGTACACATCCGGCTGATCCGGTAGTAACAATCGCAGAGGTGCTCCCTTTGCCACCTAGTCGAACAATCGGGAACGTAGGGGTAAGCACAGGAGCCAGGCAACCCAGCTTGGCCAAAACTCAAGTCATATCGATGCATATAATGGTGAAGAAAAGGTACATGCGGAAGTTTGACACATGTGGTGGGCGTGAAGCCCGTATAAATAAGCTTCTGTTAAAGAAGCCCCCAGGTTTAATGAGCGCGAGTAGCACTTCACTTGAGGAGCCTTTAAGGGCTATAAAAGAGAAGAGGGGAAGGAGAGAAATGTAAGACAGAAAATGTAAAAAATGGACAGAGGAAGGAGACAAACACAGAGTCCGGAGCTAGGCATAGAATCTTCGGAGACGGGCCGCGTTCCATGGGTTCGGCTCGAGTCGGTTATCCGACGCATCTCGCAGGCGGTATGCTCCACCAGTCAGGACTTGGTCGATTATGAAGGGACCTTCCCACTTGGGCTTCAGCTTGTCCTTTTTCTTGTCCAGCAGGCATAGAACTAATTCGCCAACGTTGTAGCTTTTGGCCCGCACTTCTCTGCTTTGATATCTTCGAGCCTGCTGTTGATAGAATGCGGAATGGGCTTTTGCCACATCGCGCTCCTCCTCTAAGGCGTCCAAACTGTCCTGCCGATCGAGCTCGGCCTCCCTTTCTTCGTACATGTGCACTCGAGGTGAGTCATGAATTATGTCGCAGGGCAAGACTGCCTCTGCGCCGTATACCATAAAAAATGGTGTGTATCCGGTGGTGCGGTTCGGCATGGTCCGCAGCCCCCAGAGTACGGAGTCGAGCTCCTCTACCCAGTGCATGTTAGATTCCTTGAGGGACCGCACTAATCTGGGTTTGATGCCGCTCATGATGAGACCATTTGCACGTTCGACCTGACCGTTAGTTTGTGGGTGATAGACGGAAGCATAATCAAGCTTGATACCCATGTTTTTGCACCAGAGTTTTACCTCATGGGCCGTAAAGTTCGTGCCGTTATCGGTGATGATGATGTGGGGGATGCCATAACGGTGTACGACCCCGGATATAAAGTCTATCACAGGTTCGGATTCGGCAGTCTTAACAGGCTTGGCTTCTATCCATTTGGTGAACTTATCCACCATGACCAGTAGGTATTTTTTCTTGTGGGTTCCGCCTTTAAGGGGTCCCACCATGTCAAGCCCCCAGACCGCGAAAGGCCAAGTGATGGGGATTGTTTGGAGGGCGGTGGGTGGCATATGGCTTTGGTTTGCAAAAAGCTGGCAACCGACTCATTTATGGACCAAGTCCTGAGCGTCCGCCCGGGCCGTCGGCCAATAGAAGCCTGTACGGAAAGCCTTGCTTACGAGGGACCGGGCTGCGGCGTGATGGCCACCGGGTCCGGCATTAATTTCAGCCAGCAGGTTCCGCCCTTCCTCTTCGGAGATGCACCTTTGAAGGACTCCGGTAGTGCTTTTCTTGTAAAGTTCTCCCACATGGACTTTATAGGCTTTAGATCGCCGCACTATACAGCGTGCCTCATTTTGGTCCTCTGGGAGTTCCTGCCTAGTAAGGTAGGCTAGGAATGATTCTGTCCACGGGGCGATAACGGCCATTAGTACGTGGGCTGAGGTTGTTATTTCATTGGCAGAGCCTCCGATTATGTCAGATTGTTCGGCGTCGGACAGTGCGGTTGGGTCCGGACTGATATTGCCATGTTCCCCTTCCCATACTACGGATGGCTTGAACAGCCTTTCCAGGAAGATGTTGGGGGGGACCGCATCGCGTTTTGCGCCAATGCGTGCCAGGACGTCTGCCGCCTGATTGTTTTCTCGGGCTATATGGTGAAATTCGAGCCCTTCAAACCGAGCTGACATTTTGAGGACGGCGTTACGGTAAGCTGCCATTTTTGGATCCTTGGCATCAAAGTCTCCATTTATTTGGGATATCGCGAGGTTCAAATCCCCGCGCACCTCTAGGCGTTGAATGCCCATGGATATTGCCATCCGGAGACCATGTAAAAGGGCCTCATATTCGGCTGCATTGTTGGAGTCTGTGTACGTAATCTGGAGTACATATTGAACTGTGTCTCCTGTGGGGGACGTCAAAATGACGCCGGCCCCTAGTCCGGCCAACATTTTGGAACCGTCGAAGTGCATTATCCAGTTTGAATATGTGCCGTACTCTTTAGGGAGTTCGGCCTCCATCCATTCTGCGACGAAGTCGGCCAAAACTTGCGACTTGATAGCTCACCGTGGCCTATAAGTTATGTCGAACGGGAGGAGCTCAATGGCCCATTTTGCAATCCGGCCCATTGCGTCACGGTTGTTTATAATATCATTGAGTGGTACTTCCGATGCTACTGTGATTGAACACTCTTGAAAGTAGTGTCGTAGCTTCCGGGATGCCATGAATACCGCATATGCAATCTTTTGATAATGTGGGTACCGTGATTTGCATGGGGTGAGGACGGTGGACCCATAGTAAACCGGCTTTTGAAGGGGAAATTTGTGTCCGTCCGTTTCCCGCTCGATGACGAGTACTGCGCTGACACCTTGATGGGTTGCTGCAATATACAATAGCATTGGTTCGCCAATGTTTGGCACGGCCAGGACGGGGTTTGTTGCCAATATGGATTTTATTTCCTCGAGTCCGGCCGTGGCGGCGTCCGTCCACTCGAAGT
Source organism: Triticum urartu (assembly GCF_056163025.1). NCBI lineage: Eukaryota > Viridiplantae > Streptophyta > Magnoliopsida > Poales > Poaceae > Triticum > Triticum urartu. The sequence goes on along the minus strand of NC_141876.1, from coordinate 494,584,784 downwards.
GTTCGGTGCACCGAAGGAGGCGATAGAGGGGTAGCGCCTTTTCTCCCAACCGGGAGATAACGCGACTTAGAGCCGCCACGCATCCAGTTAATTTTTGTATTTGTTTGAGGTCCTTTGGGATATCCAATTGTGACAAAGCTCGGATCTTGGCTGGATTTGCTTCGATTCCCCTACCGGATACAATGAAGCCCAAGAGCTTTCCGGCTGGAACGCCGAAAACGCATTTTTCCGGATTTAGCTTGATGTCATATGCTCGGAGGTTGTCAAATGTAAGCCTCAAGTCGTCTACTAGAGATTCGACATGTCTTGTTTTTACGACCACATCATCCACGTATGCCTCTACTGTTTTGCCGATCTGGTTTGCCAGACATTGTCTGAATCATGCGCCGCTATGTTGCGCCGGCGTTTTTGAGCCCGAAAGGCATTGTGTTGAAGCCGAATGGGCCGTATGGGGTGATGAATGCCGTTGCGGCTTGATCTGACTTGGCCATCTTGATTTGATGGTAACCGGAGTATGCATCGAGGAAACACAATGAATCATGTGCTGCAGTGGCGTCGATAATTTGATCAATGCGGGGGAGGGGAAGGGATCCTTTGGGCAGGCCTTGTTGAGGTCTTTGAAGTCAACGCACAGGCACCAGGATTTGTCGTTCTTTGGTACCATCGCCAAGTTTGCTAGCCAGTCCGGATGTTTTATATCTCTGATGAATCAGGCCTCCAATAGTTTGGCTAGCTCCTCTCACATTGCCTATCTCTTGGGTTCAGAAAAACACCGAAGGGATTGTTTGATAGGTTTGAATCCTTTTAGGATATTTAAGCTATGTTTGGCCAGCCTGCGCGGGATTCCTGGCATGTCCGAAGGGTGCCATGCAAAAATGTCCCAGTTCTCCCGTAGGAATTCTCGCAGTGCAGCGTTATCATCGGGGTTTAATTGTGCCCCGATGGAAGCTGTTTTATTGGGGTCCGTTGGATGGACCTGGAATTTGACTATTTCATCCGCTGGTTTAAAGTAGGTGGACTTGGATCTTTTGTCAAGTATCACATCGTCCCTGTTTACCGTGGAGCGCAGCGTAGTCAGTTCCTCAGCCGCTAGGGCTTCGGACAGTGCCTTAAGGGCCAGTTCAGCGCGGAGTGCTATGTCCGGATCACTAGCGAGAGTGATGATTCCGTTCGGCCCGGGCATCTTGAGCTTCATGTACCCGTAATGGGGTATTGCTTGGAAGATTGTAAACGCTTCCCGCCCTAGCAGAGCGTGGTATCCGCTGCTGAACGGGGCCACTTGGAATGTGACCTCTTCGGACCTATAATTATCCGGCGTGCCGAACACCACATCTAGTGTGATTTTTCCTGTACAGCGTGCTTCCCGACTAGGGATTATTCCTCTGAAGGTTGTGCTGCTTCGCTCAATGCGGTTCCAGTCTATTTCCATTTTTTGAAGGGTTTCCTCATAAATGAGGTTCAATCCGTTGCCTCCATCCATGAGTACCTTGGTGAGGCGAAAGCCGTCCACTATAGGACTGAGTACCAATGCGGCTGGTGCTCGAGCTATTCGGAATTTAGGTTCGTCGCTGGCATTAAAGGTAATAGCCGTGTCACTCCATGGATTTATTGTTGCTACTTGATAGACTTCGGCGAAGCTGCGGAGTGTTCTTTTTCGCATTTTATTTGATGCGAAAGTCTCGAAGACTGTTAAAACTGTACTGGAGTCCCTGAGGTGGCTTTCTGCGGCCTCCGGAATTAGGAGATCTTCGCCCCTTTTGGCCACCTGCCGGAGTATCCAACATGCTCTAAGGCTATGAGTTGGTGTGGCGTCCTCTGTACTATGAATTTTACAGGGTCCATTAAGCCATCCCTCCAGTACGGTTCCATGCCCTGTAGAGGGTTTTGGTTTTTTGGTTTTTAACCCGGGTGTCTGATGATGATGCACCCTTTTATTTCGGATGAGGTTTCTATTCAGGGCCGGATTGTCCCAAAATTTAGTTTCGGTTTTCCGGGCTCTTTCCATCGCACAGTACCTTTGTACTATGGACGCCAAGTCAGCAAAGCGTGTAAGATCACGACGACCTGTGGCATTGAGGATTCCCTTGTCCGTGCAATTATTGCAGAAGATTGAGATTGCGTTTTCCTCGCGGCAGTCCTTTATCCTGTTCATAACCAGGAGGAACCTTGCCCAGTAATGATGTACTGTTTCTTCGGGCTTTTGCCTGATTTGGGATAGATCGCTTATGTTCGGGCGGGTGGGTGGAATTAAATCCGGAACTTCACCCAATCTAAGACTCAGAGGACAAGGAGTTTCCCAACTCTGAGGTTTGGATTCTTGGATGTTGTCCAGTGAATCTAGCCCGTTGCCTGATTCTAAGTTCAGGTCTTGAGTTACATCCTCCCCTCCGCGGGTATCCGGCTTGGAGGGATCTAGAATCCGGACGTAGCTAGTCCTTAAGATAGATGAAGAGTCGCCACACTGTGCCTCTACTACGGCAACGTGATGGGTGACTTGGGGAGAATTAATTTCTCTTAGATCGGGTTTAAGCCCAACCTGGTCATAATCCATAGTGACCCCCAAGGCGGCGATGCGATCCAAGAGCTCATTTATGGAAGAGAGCTCCATTGGATCTAACTGCTCGACGAGTTCCGAGCTGACGTGAAGATTGCTTTTGATGACCCGAGAGGTCACCGTCGGCGCAACGGCCGAACAGGCGGTCATGAGAAAACCGCCTAGCCGGAGAGTTTGGCCAATAGCCAAGGCTCCCTTAGTAACGGCGTCATCTTTAAAGACGGGAAGAGGCATCCATCCTGATTGCGACGACACAGAGGAACTCTCAATGAAAGCACCAATGTCGGTGTCAAAACCGACGGATCTCGGGTAGGGGGTCCCGAACTGTGCGTCTAGGCCGGATGGTAACAGGAGACAAGGGACACAATGTTTTACCTAGGTTCGGGCCCTCTTGATGGAGGTAAAACCCTACGTACTACTTGATTAATATTGATGATATGGGTAGTACAAGAGTAGATCTACCACGAGATCGAGGAGGCTAAACCCTAAAAGCTAGCCTATGGTATGATTGTTGTATGATGAAGTTGTCCTACGGACTAAAACCCTCCGGTTTATATAGACACTGGAGAGGGTTTAGGGTTACACAAAGTCGGTTACAATGGTAGGAGATCTTGAATATCCGCATCGCCAAGCTTGCCTTCCACGCCAAGGAAAGTCCCATCCGGACACGGGACGGAGTCTTCAATCTTGTATCTTCATAGTCCTGGAGTTCGGCTGAAGGTATAGTCCGGCTACCCGAACACCCCCTAATCCAGGACTCCCTCACCCAGTTTTATGCATTAGTTCCAGTCCTCAAACATTGCATGATTAGGTTGTGATATAACATGTGGGTTTGGGAAGTAGTTGATGAGGTAGAACCTTTTGCCCTGTTATTATCAAACCCTTGGGAGTTACTTCTACATATTGCTTATATTGCTATGCTATGCTCGTAGACGTGGTTTGGGTGAGTGAATCCATGACAGACGTGAGATTGTTAATTAATGGTTCAACTTAAGGTGGCAACTTTAATACACATCTGGGTCGATTGCTTGTCGGGCACCTTGAGAATCCAGTGTTGTCCTAGGATATCCCGGAGTACCCGTGTGATAATCCTAAGGTCTGCCACCCAGGCTCAAAGGGGAACTGAGATATTTCATGCTAGAAACTTCCGTGTGTAGCCACAAGCTATTATGGGCTCTAGCATAGTTAACTAAGTTGCATGACCTCTTTCAGTGGTAGGCTAGCAGATGTAGAGGGATGTAGGTTGGTACTGTCTACCCGGGGTTAGAGTTAATACTTCTGAAAGACTGTGTCGCGGTCATCCGTCTCTCAAACACCATGTAGTGCGAGAAATCCAACGGAGGAGATCGAGTCTTGTGGGGAAAAGTGCGCAAACCTCTGTAGAGTGTACAATCTAATCATGGTTAGCCATGTCCCCGGTTATGGACATCTTGAGTATCTAGTACTTGGATTATCATATGTATCTCATCAATCTAATTTAATATTGTTGGGTTGATAATTACTTTTAATTGGGATTGAGTTGGAGGAACCTTCTCAATGATGTTTCAACTGCCATGATAGTTAAATAAAATCTATTCCTTTGTTGTAGGGAAAAATTGGCTTTTCGCAAAACTTTAACCATAGAGCCTTTCCACCAGCCAAATATGCATGTAGTGATAGCATTATTCAGTTCTTGCTCTACTGTGTTATATTGCCAGCATATTCCATGTGCTGACCCATTTTTGGGCTGCAATCTATTATGTTGCAGACTTTTCAGACGAGGAGTAAGGTTCGTTAGGTCATTGCCGTGCAGCTCAGCTATGCCGTTGGAGTTGATGGACTCACTTTATCTTCCAAGCCTTCCGCTGTTATCGTATTAGATGGCCTTATGCCATATTTACTGTAATAAGTTCTCTTTTGAGACATTCGATGTAATGAGTGTGTGATTGCTACTCTATTATAAATCCTTCGAGTACAGTGTGTGTCAGCATTACCGATCCAGGGATGACACTGAAGCATAGAGACTTGACCGTTTGAGGTCGGGTCGCTACAAGATGGTATCAGAGCACACGCTGAGTGTAGGACACGACCACTAAGCTAAATCCCTAGATCATTACTCTCTTCTCATTTCTGACTCGTCTCCATTTTCTACTCTTTAGGATAGATCAATCGCAACTTTCATCCAGGAGTTAAACCAACACATTCGTTGCCAGCAGAACCAGATGTGCGCAGGCATGATAGATTTGAAGAAGGCGATGACAAGGATCACGGAACTGGAGGAAGAACTCAAGGCTACTCGCAAAGATTATGAGGAGGAAATCGTCGTACTAGTGGAGAAGAATGACGATCTGGAAAGGAAGCTAGGAGTCTTCATGGGAGACCCCATGCCAGGAGGAGAAGACGATGAACCCAAGGAGATTCGTTCTGAGTACTACATCATCATCGACGACACCGACTTGGACCCCGACGATAGCGATGATGACTATGAAGACGAAGCTGGAGCAGACATCATGGAGTCTTCGACCGATCAATATTTCTAGTACACCACCACATTAGTAGTAGTATTCCACCATGTATATGGCATAGTCCGAGCACTTTTGTAATGATAGTTAGATCGATTGTATGCCCTTGCTTGATTGATTGAGTGATATGATTGTGTTTGTCTCATGTGCATATGGGTAGTGTTTCTCTCACTAGACCTCATTCTATTCTATTCTCTTCCCTCTAAACCCTCAGATGCCTCCGAGACATGACCCTGGATTTACCTTCCCACCGGAGCTCACTCAGTTGAACCAACAGCAGAATACACTGATATAGTTGTTAGTTCAGAATGAAGGCAACAACAACAACAACCCACCGCCACCACCACCGGTTGACAACTTAGCCCGCTTTCTAAGGTTGCAGCCGCCGGTGTTTTCCAGTAGCACCGAGCCGATAGTGGAAGATGATTAGCTCCGCAGGATTGGAAGGGAGTTAACCACTGCAGGATGTACAGATGCTGAGAAGGTGTGTTTTGCCGCACATCAGTTGGATGGACCAGCAGCCTCATGCTTGGAGAACTACACTGTCACCTACCCTATAGCCACTGTTACATGGGATCAGTTTCAGCAAGCATTCCGCACCGCCCATGTCTCAACGGGAGCTATGAGCATGAAGAAGCGTGAGTTTCGCAACTTGCGCCAAGGGAACCGTACTGTGGGGCAGTACGTGGATGAATTTAGTAAGCTGTCTCGTTATGCCCCTGACGATGTAGCCACAGATGCTGCGAAGCAGGAGAAGTTTATGCAAGGGCTGAATGATGAGATGAGCATGCAATTGATGGTGGCAACATTTAACAACTACCAGGAGTTGGTAGACGAGGCTCTTATGATTGAAGGGAAGCAGCAGCAAATTGAGAGCCAGAAAAGGAAGTATGGATAAGGAAGGTATAACTCAGGAGCTCAGCAGAAGCCTCGTCTAACCCTGAACTTGGGAGGACTTGTTCATAGCCATGGAGGTCATAACCACAACGGAGGGAGTTCGCATAACCACAATGGTTCCAAGAATGGGACTGGGAACGGAACAAGCAACAATCAGAACCGCTCCAATCCAGCCACACCCACCAAGAGAGACCTAAGTCACATTACTTGCTTCAAGTGATGGAAGACTGGACAATATGCCATGTTGGGGATCGTAGCAGAAATTTAAAATTTTCTACGCATCACCAAGATCAATCTATGGAGTCATCTAGCAATGAGAGAGAGAGGAGTGCATCTACATACCCTTGTAGATCGCGAGCGGAAGCGTTCAAGAGAACGGAGTTGATCGAGTCGTATTCATCGTGATCCAAATCACCGATGATCCTAGCGCCGAACATACGACACCTCCGCGTTCAACGCACGTACGGAGCAAAGACATCTCCTCCTTCTTGATCCAGCAAGGGGGGGGGGGAGAAGTTGATGCAGATCCAGCAGCACGACGGCGTGGTGGTGGAAGCAGCGGGATTCCAGCAGGGCTTTGCCAAGCGCTACTGGAGGAGGAAGAGGTGTCACGGGAGGGAGAGGGAGGCGCCAGGGCTTAGGGTGTGGCTGCCCTCCCTCCCCTCCACTATATATAGGGGCTAGGGGAGCATTCCCCCTTGGAGATCCCATCTAGAAGGGGGCGGCGGCCCCTTGGGGGGCAACGGCCCCCTTAGGGTTTCCAACCAGGGGGGCGCATGCCCCCTCGGGGGGCAACGCCCCCTAGGGTTTCCAACCCTAGGCGCCTTGAGCCCTTGGGTGGGCCACACCTGCCCACCAGGGGCTGGTTCCCACGCTACTTCAGCCCATGGGGCCTCCGGGATAGGTGGCCCCACCCGGTGGACCCCCGGGAGCCTTCCGGTGGTCCCGGTACAATACCGGTGACCCCCGAAACTCTCCCGATGGCCAAAACTGGACTTCCTATATATAAATCTTTACCTCCGGACCATTTTGGAACTCCTTGTGACATCCGGGATCTCATCCGGGACTCCGAACAACTTTCGGTTAACCGCATACTAATATCTCTACAACTCTAGCGTCACCGAACCTTAAGTGTGTAGACCCTACGGGTTCGGGAGATACGTAGACATGACCGAGACAACTCTCCGGTCAATAACCAATAGTGGGATCTGGATACCCATGTTGGCTCCCACATGCTCCACGATAATCTCATTGGATGAACCACGATGTCGAGGATTCAATCAATCCCGTATACAATTCCGTTTGTCTATCGGTATGATACTTGCCCGAGATTCGATCGTCGGTATACCGATACCTTGTTCAATCTCATTATGGCAAGTCTCTTTACGCTTTCCCGTAACACATCATCTTGTGAACAACTCCTTGATCACATTGAGCTCATTATGATGATGTCCTACCGAGTGGGCCCAGAGATACCTCTCTGTCATACGGAGTGACAAATCCCAGTCTCGATTCGTGCCAACCCAACAGATACTTTCGGGGATACCCGTAGTGTACCTTTATAGCCACCCAGTTACACTGTGATGTTTGGCACACCCAAAGTACCCTTACGGTATCCGAGGGTTGCACAATCTCATGGTCTAAGGAAAGGATACTCGACATTATAAAAGCTTTAGCAGACGAACTACACGATCATGTGCTATGCTTAGGATTGCGTCTTGTCCATCACATCATTCTCTTAGTGATGTGATCCCGTTATCAATGACATCCAATGTCCATGGTCAGGAAACCGTAACCATCTATTGATCAACGAGCTAGTCAACTAGAGCCTCACTAGGGACACGTTGTGGTCTATGTATTCACACACGTATTACTGTTTCCGGATAATACAATTATAGCATGAACAACAGACAATTATCATGAACAAGGAAATATAATAATAACCATTTTATTATTGCCTCTAGGGCGTATTTCCAACAGTCTCCCACTTGCACTAGAGTCAATAACCTAGTTACATTGTGATGAATCGAACACCCATAGAGTTCTGGTGTTGATCATGTTTTGCACGTGGAAGAGGTTTAGTCAACGGATCTGCGACATTCAGGTCCGTGTGCACTTTACAAATCTCTATGTCTCCATCTTGAACATTTTCACGAATGGAGTTGAAGCGATGCTTGATATGCCTGGTCTTCTTGTGAAATCTGGGCTCCTTGGCAAGGGCAATGGCTACAGTGTTGTCACAGAAGAGAGTCATCGGGCCTGACGCATTGGGAAGAACTCCTACATCGGTAATGAACTCCTTCATCCAGATTGCTTCATGTGCTGCCTCCGAGGCTGCCATGTACTCCGCTTCACATGTAGATCCCTCCACGACACTTTGCTTGCAACTGCACCAGCTGACTGCCCCACCATTCAAAATATACACGTATCTGGTTTGTGACTTGGAGTCATCCGGATCTGTGTCGAAGCTAGCATCGACGTAACCCTTTATGACGAGCTCTTCGTCACCTCCATAAATGAGAAACATATCCTTAGTCCTTTTTAGGTACTTCAGGATATTCTTGACCGTTGTCCAGTGTTCCATGATGGGATTACTTTGGTACCTTCCTACCAAACTTACGGCAATGTTTACATCAGGTCTGGTACACAGCATGGCATACATAATAGACCCTATGGCCGAGGCATAGGGGATGACACTCATCTTTTCTCTATCTTCTGCCGTGGTCGGGCATTGAGCCATGCTCAATCTCACACCTTGCAATGCAGGCAAGAACCCCTTCTTGGACTGATCCATATTGAACTTCTTCAATATCTTGTCAAGGTACGTGCTTTGTGAAAGACCAATGAGGCATCTCGATCTATCTCTATAGATCTTGATGCCTAATATGTAAGAAGCTTCTCGAAGGTCCTTCATTGAAAAACACTTATTCAAGTAGGCCTTTATGCTTTCCAAGAGTTCTATATCATTTCCCATCAATAGTATGTCATACACATATAATATGAGAAATGCTACAGAGCTCCCACTCACTTTCTTGTAAACATAGGCTTCTCCATAAATCTGCGTAAACCCAAACACTTTGATCATCTCATCAAAACGAATGTTCCAACTCCGACATGCTTGCACCAGCCCATAGATTGAGCGTTGGAGCTTGCATACCTTGTCAGCATTCTTAGGATCGACAAAACCTTCCAGCTGCATCATATACAATTCTTCCTTAAGAAACCATTAAGGAATGTCATTTTGACGTCCATTTGCCATATCTCATAATCATAGAATGCGGCAATTGCTAACATGATTCGGACAGAGTTCAGCTTCGCTACGGGTGAGAAGGTCTCATCGTAGTCAACCCCTAGAACTTGTCGATAACCCTTAGTGACAAGCCGAGCCTTATAGATGGTTACATTACCATCCTTGTATGTCTTCTTCTTAAAGATCCATTTATTTTCTATGGCTCACCGACCATCGGGCAAGTCTGTCAAAGTCCATACTTCATTTTCATACATGGATCCTATCTTGGATTTCATGGCTTCAAGCCATTTGTCGGAACCTGGTCCCGCCATCGCTTCTTCATAGTTCGAAGGTTCACCATTGTCTAACAACATGATTTCCACGACAGGGTTGCCATACCACTCTGGTGCGGAACGTGTCCTTGTGGACCTACGAAGTTCAGTAGCAACTTGATCTGAAGTTTCATGATCATCATCATTAACTTCCTCTCTAGTCGGTGCAGGCACCACAGAAACATTTTCTTGAGTTGCGCTACTCTCCGGTTCAAGAGGCAATACTTCATCAAGTTCTACTTTCCTCCCACTTACTTCTTTCGAGAGAAACTCTTTCTCTAGAAAGGATCCATTCTTGGCAACAAATATCTTGCCTTCGGATCTAAGGTAGAAGGTATACCCAATAGTTTCCTTAGGGTATCCTATGAAGACGCATTTTTCCGATTTGGGTTCGAGCTTTTCAGGTTGAAGTTTCTTGACTTAAGAATCGCATCCCCAAACTTTCAGAAACGACAACTTAGGTTTCTTCCCAAACCACAATTCATATGGTGTCGTCTCAACGGATTTCAACGGAGCCCTATTTAAAGTGAATGCGGCAGTCTCTATAGCATAACCCCAAAAGGATAGCGGTAGATCGGTAAGAGACATCATAGATCACACCATATCCAATAGAGTGCGATTACGACGTTCGAACACACCATTACACTGAGGTGTTCCAGGCGGCATGAGTTGTGAAACTATTCCACATTTCCTTAAGTGGGTGCCAAATTCGTGACTCAAGTATTCTCCCCCATGATCTGATCGTAAGAACTTGATTTTCCTGTCACGTTGATTCTCAACCTCACTCTAAAATTCCTTGAACTCTTCAAAGGTCTCAGACTTGTGTTTCATTAAGTAGACATACCCATATCTACTCAAGTCATCAGTGAGGGTGAGGACATAACGATAACCACCACGAGCCTCAACACTCATTGGACCGCACACATCAGTATGTATGATTTCCAATAATTTGGTTGCTCGCTCCATTGTTCCGGAGAACGGAGTCTTGGTCATTTTGCCCATGAGGCATGGTTCGCACGTGTGAAATGATTCATAATCAAGAGACTACAAAAGTCCATCTGCATGGAGTTTCTTCATGCGTTTTTCCACCAATGTGACCAAGGCGGCAGTGCCACAAGTATGTGGGACTATCATTATCAACCTTACATCTTTTGGCATTCACACTATGAATATCTGTAACATCACGTTCGAGATTAAATAAGAACAAACCATTGACCAGCGGGGCATGACCATAAAACATGTCTCTCATATAAATAGAACAACCATTATTCTCATATTTAAATGAGTAGCCATCTCGCATTAAACGAGATCCAGATACAATGTTCATGCTCAAAGCTGGTACTAAATAACAATTATTGAGGTTTAAAACTAATCCCGTAGGTAAATGTAGAGGTAGCGTGCCGATGGTGATCACATCGACCTTGGAACCATTCCCGACGCGCATTGTCACCTCGTCCTGCGCCAGTCTCCGCTTATTCCGCAACTCCTATTTTGAGTTACAAATATGAGCAACTGCACCGGTATCAAATACCCAGGAGCTACTATGAGTGCTGGTTAGGTACACATCAATAACATGTATATCACATATACCTTTGGTATTGTCGGCCTTCTTATATGCTAAGTACTTGGGGCAGTTCCGCTTCCAGTGACTGTTTCCCTTGCAATAAAAGCACTCAGTCTCAGGCTTGGGTCCATGCTTTGGCTTCTTCCCGGCAACTGGCTTACCGGGCGCGGCAACTCCCTTGTCGTCCTTCTTGAAGTTCTTCTTACCCTTGCCTTTCTTGAACTTAGTGGTTTTATTCACCATCAACACCTGATGTTCCTTTTTGATCTCCACCTCCGCTGATTTCAACATTGAATATACCTCAGGAATGGTCTTTTCCATCCCCTGCATATTGAAGTTCATCACAAAGCTCTTGTAGCTAGGTGGGAGCGACTGAAGGATTCTGTCAATGACCGCATCATCCGGGATATTAACTCCTAGCTGAGATAAGCGGTTGTGCAACCTAGACATTTTGAGTATGTGCTCGCTGACAGAACTATTCTCCTCCATCTTACAACTTTAGAACTTGTTGGAGACTTCATATCTCTCGACCCGGGCATGAGCTTGGAAAACCATTTTCAGCTCTTGGAACATCTCATATGCTCCGTGCTGCTCAAAACGCTTTTGGAGCCCTGGTTCTAAGCTATAAAGCATGCCGCACTGAACCAGGGAGTAATCATCACTACGCGACTGCCAGGCGTTCATAACGTCTTGAGTTGCTGGGAAAACAGGTGCTTCACCTAGCGGTGCATCAAGGACATATGCTTTCTTGGCAGCTATGAGGATAATCCTTGGGTTATGGACCCAGTCCGTGTAGTTGCTACCATCGTCTTTTAGCTTGGTTTTCTCTAGGAACACGTTGAAGTTGAGGGAAACATTAGCATGGGCCATTTGATCTACATGACATATTGCAAAGTTTTAGACTATGTTCATGATAATTAAGTTCATCTAATCAAATTATTTAATGAACTCCCACTCAGATAGACATCCCTCTAGTCATCTAAGTGATACATGATCCGAGTCAACTAGGCCGTGTCCGATCATCATGTGAGATGGACTAGTCATCATCAGTGAACACCTCCATGTTGATTGTATCTTCTATACGACTCATGTTCGACCTTTCGGTCTTCCGTGTTCCGAGGCCATTTCTATACATGCTAGGCTCGTCAAGTCAACCTAAGTGTATTGCGTGTGTAAATCTGGCTTACACCCGTTGTATGCGAATGTTAGAACCTATCACACCCGATCATCACGTGGTGCTTTGGAACAACGGACCTTAGCAACGGTGCACAGTTAGGGGGAACACAATTCTTGATATTTTAATGAGGGATCATCTTATTTATGCTACCGTCGTTCTAAGCAAATAAGATGTAAAAACATGATAAACATCACATACAATCAAATAGTGACATGATATGGTCAATATCATTTTGCTCCTTTTGATCTCCATCTTCGGGGCGCCATGATCATCATCGTCACCGGCATGACACCATGATCTCCATCATCGTGATCTCTATCATCGTGTCTTCATGAAGTTGTCTCGCCAACTATTACTTCTACTACTATAGCTAACGGTTAGCAATAAAGTAAAGTAATTACATGGCATTTTCATTGACATGCAGGTCATACAATAAATTAAGACAACTCCTATGGCTCCTTCCGGTTGTCATACTCATCGACATGCAAGACGTGATTCCTATTACAAGAACATGATCAATCTCATACATCACATATATCATTCATCACATCCTTTTGGCCATATCAAATCACACGGCATATGCTGCAAGAATAAGTTAGACATCCTCTAATTGTTGTTGCAAATTTTGAACGTGGATGCTATAGGTTTCTAGCAAGAACGTTTATTACCTACGCCAAAACCACAACGTGATATGCCAATTTCTATTTACCCTTCAAAAGGACCCTTTTCATTGAATCCGATCCGACTAAAGTGGAGAGACAGACACCCGCTAGCCACCTTATGCAACTAGTGCATGTCAGTCGGTGTAACCTGTCTCACGTAAGCGTACATGTAAGGTCGGTCCAGGCCGCTTAATCCCACGATGTCGTCGAATCAAGATAAGACTAGTAATGGCAAGTAAATTGGCAAAATCGACGCCCACAACAATTTGTGTTCTACTCGTGCATAGAAACTACGCATAGACCTTGCTCTGATACGACTGTTGGGGATCGTAGCAGAAATTATAAATTTTCTACGCATCACCAAGATCAATCTATGGAGTCATCTACCAACGAGAGAGAGAGGGGAATGCATATACATACCCTTGTAGATCACGAGCGGAAGCGTTCAAGAGAACGGGGTTGATGGAGTCGTACTCGTCGTGATCCAAATCATCGATGATCCTAGCGCCGAATGGACGGCACCTCCGCGTTCAACACACGTATGGAGCGGAGACGTCTCCTCCTTCTTGATCCAGCAAGGGGGGAGGAGAAGTTGATGGAGATCCAGCAGCACGACGGCGTGGTGGTGGAAGCAGCGAGATTCCAGCAGGGCTTCGCCAAGCGCTACTGGAGGAGGAAGAGGTGTCACGGGAGGGAGAGGGAGGCGCCAGGGCTTAGGGTGCGGCTGCCCTCCCTCCCATCCACTATATATAGGGGCTAGGGGGGCGCATGCCCCATTGGAGATCCCATCTAGAGGGGAGCGGAGGCCCCTCGGGGGGCAACGGCCCCCTTAGGGTTTCCAACCAGGGGGGCGCATGCCCCCTCGGGGGGCAACGGCCCCCTAGGGTTTCCAACCCTAGGCGCCTTGGGCCCTTGGGTGGGACGCACCACCCCACCAGGGGCTGGTTCCCATGCCACTTCAGCCCATGGGGCCCTCCGGGATAGGTGGCCGCACCCGATGGACCCCCGGGACCCTTCTGATGGTCCCGCTACAATACCGTTGACCCCCGAAACTCTCCCGGTGGCCGAAACTGGACTTCCTATATATAAATCTTTACCTCCGGACCATTCCGGAACTCCTCGTGACGTCCGGGATCTCATCCGGGACTCTGAATAACTTTCGGTTAACCACATACTAATATCTCTACAACTCTAGCGTCACCGAACCTTAAGTGTGTAGACCCTACGGGTTCAGGAGACACGTGGACATGACCGAGACAACTCTCCGGTCAATAACCAACAACGGGATCTGGATACCCATGTTGGCTCCACTACAAAAAAAATACACTTCCGTGATGATACGTGTTTGTCACAGTAGGTCGCGTTTTTTGTCATGCATGTACACCCATGACGATTTTATGACAGAATCAAGATAGTCATACATGTGCTATCGTAGAAGTGTTCTAAGACATTACCAAAATTATCATCACAGAAGTGTCCACTTCCATGACGATAAATCGCGCGTCACAGAAGTGCTTTCGTCAAGGGTGACCGACACGTGGCATCCACCGTAACGGAACGCCGTTAAGCTATCGGGTCGGATTTTGGATCCGATAACCCGTTAACAACCCTAACCAATGGGAAATTTCCACGTGTGAAATTTTGATTGGCCGAAGGAAACACGTGTTGCCTCACCGTTGGGACAGATGTCATCCACTCATTGGATAGAAGGCGCCTATGATAGGTCGACACGTGGCACGTCCCAACAGTGGCCCATTCCGGTGAAAAAGGCTGGCCCAGTAAAAATTAGCAGGCCGACCCATATAAGGCCTACTTGTGTCAGGTCCATTTAAGCCCACGGCCCATACGAGATGTGCTAATTCGGCCCGTCAATGGCCCGTTAAAGATTTGACACCATTGCAGCCCATCGTCAGTTCGAGCCCGTTAACAACCCGCTATATATTTGGGCTCAATATTGGCCCAATGAGATTTCGTCCTGTTAACGGCCCATTTAATGGACGGGCCAATTTTCAGGATGTACATCTTTCGGCCTTTTAGCGACCCATTTAAATGTTGGGCTAATTTCCGGCCCGGTGTGTCTTTCAGCCTGTTGACGGCCCATAAATCTGATGGGCCATTTGTAGTCGGACATGAGTTTCGGCCTTTTAGCGGCCCATTTAAGTGTTGGGCCAATTTCTAGCCCGGTGTCACTTTCAGCCTGTTGACGACCCATAAATCAGTTGGGCCATTTGTAGTCGGACATGAGTTTTGGCCTTTTAGCGACCCATTTAAGTGTTGGGCCAATTCCCGGCCCTGTGTGCCTTTCGGCCTGTTAACGGACCATAAATGAGTTGGGCCATTTGTAGTCGGACCTTAGTTTTGGCCTTTTAACGGCCCATGCCCTTCATGGTCCAATACTAGCCCGGTTTCTCTTTCGGCCTGCTAAAGGCCCACAACACAGTTGGGCCGTTTACAATAAGACCTGACTTTCGGCCTCTTAGCGGCCCATGCTCTTCATGGTCCAGTACAAGCCCGCTGTCTCTTTCGGCCTGCTAAAGGCCTACAATATAGTTGGGCCATAGGTAGCCCAAACTTAGTAACGGCCTGTTAACGGCCCGTGAAATAAATTGGGGCCACCTGTTGCCCGCTTCGATGTCCGCCTGTTAACGACCCGGGAGGTAAGAGGGCCGACCATTAACTTTCGGCCTAGTAACGGCCCATTAACTTAATGGGCCCACTAAAGTTCGTTCATGTATTTAGGCCAAATTAGATAATTTGAGCCCATTACGACGAGAAATTATGCACAGGACCAAAACCGATCAAGCAAAGGTACAGCATACAGGGAATAACGTTGCACATCCATCATATAATACAGGAAATTACATCCATTGGGCAATCAAAGATTGATGCCAGTGCAAATAAATGAGCAGAACATAACAATCTACAAAGTCACAATCTGCAACCTCAGCACAGATGACGCCCATAAGCATGTGGGCAAGTTCTTGCTGCTTTGCTACACTGTCTCTGAAAACATTGATTAGTTGTTGTGTCGCACGACTCTGCACCTCTGATTCATCCACCATTTCCATCATTGCTTCAGCCATTGATTGGTTCACAAACATACATTTATTTCGTTTCATTCGAGATAGAGGATACTGAACAGATTTAGATGGCGATTTTGGCAGGCTTGTATTATTGATAGTTGAAAGTGCAACTATCCCTAGGTGGTTTTGGTAATTCATAACAACATATAGCTCATTGGGCTAATGCTATTCCAAGATTATTTCAGGAAAGCTCAATGATTGGCATGGCATGGATGTGAAAGTGGAACCCTCAAAATGCTAAGGACAAAGGATTGGCTCAAGCTCAAAAGCTCAAGACTCTTCATTTTATATTTTAGTGATCCAAGATCACATTGAGTCTTTAGGAAAAGCCAATACTATCAAGGAGGGATGAGGTGTTGCTTAATGAGCCTCTTGCTTCATGTGCTTAGTGATATGCTCCAAAACCCTCAACTACTTTCCCATATCCACATATGACCTAAACCCTAAGCCAAACTCGTTCCTACCGATTCTTCCTATCCGGCTCATATGTTCTGAGAGAGAACCACCTACTCATGTGTTGAGACCAAGATATTCCATTCCTACCATATGAATCTTGATCTCTAGCCTCTCCAAGTTGCTTTCCACTCATGTGATGATTGCTTGACGTGTCCTAAAATAGCTAAAATCTGCCAAGAACTAAAATTGGGAAAAGGTTAAGTTTTTATTTGGTCAAGTAGTCTAATCACCCCCCTCTAGACATACTTTCGATCCTACAAGTGGTATCAGAGCTTTGGTCCCCATTTTCTTTGATCTCCATAGCTTTTGGTGGTCATAGCCTTGGTTTCACAACCTAGGAGAGCATGGCGTCTAGCGAGGGAAATTATCACCGTAGAGGTCCCTACTTTGATGGTACTAATTTTGCTAGTTGGAAGCATAAAATGAAAATGCATATTCTTGGACATAACCCCGCCGTTTGGGCTATTGTGTGTGTTGGTTTGCAAGGTGACTTCTTTGATGGGAGAGAACCAAACCATGAAGCTACCGCAGATGAGTTGAAGATGTTGCAATACAATGCTCAAGCTTGTGATATTCTCTTCAACGAATTGTGCCCCGAAGAATTCAACAAAATCAGCCGTCTTGAGAATGCGAAGGAAATTTGGGACACTTTGATTGATATGCACGAAGTTACCGACTCCGTCAAGGAATCCAAGTTGGATGTGCTTCAAAGCCAACTTGACAAGTTCAAGATGAAGGATGGTGAAGGTGTCGCTGAAATGTACTCTAGGCTTGTTCTCATCACAAATGAGATTGCCGGCTTAGGAAGTGAGGAGATGACCGATAGATTCATCATCAAGAAGATTCTAAGAGCCTTGGATGGAAAATATGATACCGTGTGCACATTGATCCAAATGATGCCCAATTACAAAGATCTCAAGCCAACGGAGGTGATTGGAAGAATTGTTGCTCATGAGATGTCACTTAAGGATAAAGAGGAACTTCACAACAAATCAAGTGGTGCCTATAAAGCCCCATGTGAAGCCCCTACATCATCAAGTGAGAAACAAGACTTCAATGAAGAATTGAGCTTAATGGTGAAGAACTTCAACAAGTTCTACAAGAGTAGAAGCAAAGATAGAAGCTTCAAGTCAAGGTCCTACAATGACAAAAGATCTTCTAGTCGAGAGCGAAACTGCTACAGTTGTGGAAGACCCGGACACTATTCCAATGAGTGTACGGCTCCCTACAAGAGAAGAGAAGATTCTCCAAAAAGAAGAAGCAAAGAATCACCACCAAGAGAGAGAAGGAGTAGAGATGATCGTTATGAACGAAGATACTCACGGAGAAGCAAGGATTTGGAGAGGAAGGAAAAATCATCAAGGAGCTACACAAAACGAAGACATCAAGCTCATGTGGGTGAATGGGTATCCGGCTCCGACTCCGACAGCCACTCCGAGAGAAGTTATCACTCCGACTCCAAAGATACTCAAGATGAAGGTGTTGCCGGTCTAGCACTTGTGTCAACCAACTCCTACGACATATTTGACTCACCAAATGAAGGAATTGGAAGATGCTTCATGGCCAAAGGTCCTAAGGTAACACACCCCGAGTATGTTGATTTCAATAGTGATGAAGATGACTTGTTAGGTGATGATTTGCTTGTTGACAACTCTAGTGATGAATACTATGATGAAACGTCAATTAATCATGCTAATCAAGATAAAACGAATGACAATGATAAGGAGAGGATTGAGGCTCTAACTAAAGAACTAAACACTCTTAAGTTAGCTCATGAAACTATCTTCGAAGATCATTGAGAACTTTTAAGAGCTCATGAGAAATTACGCTTTGAAAAGCTCAATCTTGAGCAAGAGCATGAGTTCTTAAAAGCAATCAATGATGATCTCCGCAAGAAAAGTTCTTCTTACATTGCCAAGCATTTACTCTTATCCACTTACATGCCTCAAGTCAAGTCTAGTAACAAGAACAAGAAAGATTCTTCCTCTAGCAGTAACAATGATCATGCTAAATCCAATATTGTTGCTTCTAGTAGTTCTCTTGATTCCACTAATGACTCTCTTAGCCAAGTGACACTTGAGCAAGAAAATATCTTATTGAAGGGAATTATAGAGAAAGGAGTGTACAAAAGCCTTGCCGGGAGTAAGCAATTCGAGGAAATTGTGCGCAAGCAAGGAATGCACCGGAAGAATCAAGGTGTTGGTTTTGAACGAAAGTTCAATGCCAATGGAGTTGAGTGGGAAGAAGATCAATACCCCAAGACAAAGTTTGTTCCTCAACAAGAGAAGTATGATACTTCTTTCAAGGGGACACAAGCTCAAGATGATCTTCCACCACAAGACTACAAGCAAAAAGGCAAGGACAAGCTTCAAGAGGAAATTGATGCATTTGAAGAAGCTCCTAAGACCTTAGTCAAGTGGATTCCCAAGACTACTTCAAGTTCCACTTCATCAAGTACGACTACAACTCCAAGGATTCCCATCAAGATGGTGTGGATCCAAAAGAAGAAGAACTAGAGAGTTCTTGAGGGTGACTCCGCCAACATACTTCACTCTTATCATTTTGGCAAGAACAAGTGCAATCAACTTCGACATCTTGCACTAGTTCAAGGAGTCACAAACCCTCTTGTTGGTAAGACAAGGGACAAGGTAACCTAAAAGTTTTCATGGACATCATCTTGTGTGTGCATCACTCTATGTCTATGGATATCCTTGTTTGTTCCTTGTGGGACTAACCCATGTAGGTACTGAAAGTGCAACTCACTCAAATGGATAGCTCCAAGTGATCTAGATCAACATTGAGCATCCACATCTTCAACATCTACATGAAGTCATCATCGACGAAACCCAAGGTTAGTTCATCCCTCCAAGGGGGGATATCACATCTAGGGGGAGCTTTACTCTAAGACTTGAGCTAAAGCAACTCTAAAGATGTGAACACAATAATGCTTTATGTAAAAGTGGTAACCCCACTTGAGCTTAAACGATGAGTATGACCTATGATCAAGTGTTCTCACTTGACTCCTAAGTCAATATACTCATATATAGATGACCTTGTCATCGCAAATTGCTTGATAGATGCTAGAATTGGTTGTGCATGCCTTGCCACATATTTCATTTGCCATCTTATTGTGTGAGCATGGTGGTTGCATATTTTACTCATTCGAGGACATCCACTTGTTGTTTTGATCGTTTGGGTTTATTTCCTTTGCCAAGTGGATGGACAAGAATGCCTAAGAACCTCCTCTAGCTATCTATGCTTTTCTCGTCTCAAACTCTATTCATGCTGCATCACAAAATTTGATCAAGTCAGATTCGAACCACTCTGTGTGAGGAGCTCTCGGAGTCCCCGATTAGTCATAGACTTAAACTTCCAAAACCTCTTTATGATTCTCGGTCTGACCGATACCCCACTTTCGGTCCTACCAAGATCATTAAGTTGATCTTGGTTTTCGATCTTGGTGCAACCGATTTGAACCTTTCGGTCACACCGAGTTTCAATAACTGCCTGCAGTTATGAATCTCGGTGCCACTGAGTTGTTCCACTCGGTCACACCGACAGGGTCGGGCTATATATAGTCACGGGCAAAATTTGGAAATTTCTCCGAACCCCTTCGCCCGCGCGATAGCCTGCTCTGCCAACATGGTCTCCGGATCGTCTTCTCGCCGCCAGCCGCCTCCAGTCGCTGGTCTCCGTCGCCGTCAACGGGAATTCTGCCCCGCCGTTGCCGCCGTAGCGAGTCTCCGCCGAGCTAGGGTATGGACTCGATCTCTGTCCTATTCTCCAATCCAATTCTCAGCACATTGTGATCATCATGATTCTTGCCACGATTGAAACACTCCTATCCAGTCAATACGCCCGTAGATTAGCTTTGATTCGAAAATTTTAGGGTTAGGTTTCCGCCGAAACCATCTCGGACCCACCGAGTTGAAAAACTTGGTCCCACCGAATTGGCTTATGCCATTGCACAAGTGAGACTCGGTCTGACCGAGAATTACTTATCGGTGTGACCGATTTTGGAACTCTGTGAAACCCTAGCAGTCTCGGTGCCACCGAACTGTGACTCGGTCCAACCGAGTAAACTAGTTTAGGTTCCAAAACTGCTTCGGTATCACCGAGTTTAAAAATCGGTAGATCCGAGATGATTTCAGTGGGAAACTAAAACTAAATTTTTGGATCGTTCTTTTGCAAAAATCTCTGCATTTTGTGATGCTCATCTATTCTACCTCATCTAT